>NC_082667.1:22595000-23216562 GCF_025265405.1 Mesoplodon densirostris | reverse complement strand
TTTCATCCAGGGGTTATCTTATGCCAAAGCCAGCGTCTTTATTAGCAGTCAGCCACTGCTAAACTATACAGCTTAGGATATGCACCCTAAAGGCAACTGTGGGTAATATACTCTCCTCCTCACTATGACCTTGACCTTCTTCACTCTAGAATGCTTGGTTATCACCTGCAACTCTCCCGTCCTTGCAGCTACGCCAACATTTTAATAGAATGACCTTCACTTGTATCGTAGGCACGGCCTCTGAGTTACTACATCTTGTGTTGGTTATTAAACCCCCCTCCACCAAGTCCTTGAAGAACTAGCCTCACTAAAACCAAACTGAAGAATAATAACTTATTACTCTTGTTATATAGTTAATCATCTTAATCCTCATAACCACTTCCAGGGCCAGGCGGTATTATTATCCATATTATGTGTATGAGGCAATAGAGACATAGACGTTAAGATGTTTGCTCAAGGTCACTCCACTAGGTGGTGGAGTCAGGAACCAAGGCAGGAATGCCACTCAGTGCCAGACGTTCTGAGCCTCACATTTCTATCTCTGCCCGAAGGACTGCTTGAGTGGGTTCTTACTCAGTAATCCTTTCACTTGGTCCCCAGTTTATAGATGAAGCAATTGAAGATAAGAGCAGTCACATGGGAAATGGAGAGTTGGAACTCAGATTTTAATTGTCCTCAAACCCCTGAACGCTGTACCAGGATTTGGAAGAATATCCATCCAAAGTCTTCTTAAAATGCATTAATTACTTAATTCTCCCATTTAGCAAGGGAAGCCTCTGGGAAGGGTCTAAATGCTGGTCTTCAGCCCAGACACCCTCCCTGCTTTCCTCCATGATAACTCTTCGCTATGGAGGAGAAAAGAAAATTGGGCACAAGAATGTGTATGGATTTTACATACTGTAACCCATGGCAGTATTTAGTAGATGCGAGCAGGCTCTTGAGTCAGATCTGGGTTTGAACCCGGCTTTCTTGTTCAGCCTAATCTGTCATATGTCTGTCTCATAAGAGTGCTCGGAGGAGGACTGGATGCAAAGTGCTTGGCATGGTGTCCGAAGTTAAGAAAGGGCTCAGTGCATGGCAGCTGTACTGAGAACCTCGCTTCACCTGATTTGGGCTGAGAGGTGTAATTTTCCTGGAATAGGGGTTGCTGCAGGACTAAGTTACATAGTTACATTTAATTCATTGCCACGAAGTTTCTGTTCTTTGGCCATGAGTGTTTATAAATCACAAAGGGACTATGAATACTCACGGGCTTATCCGAAATATCGTCAACTCTTCCCAAATATTTGTCTTTCCTTTACCTTGTTTTTTAAAAAAATATCTTTATTGAAGTATAATTGCTTTACAAAGTTGTGTTAGTTTCTGCTGTATAACATAGTGAATCAGCTATATATATACATATATTCCCATATCCCCTCCCTCTTGCGTCTCCCTCCCACCCTCCCTATCCCACCCCTCTAGGTGGTCACAAAACACCGAGCTGATCTCCCTGTGCTATGTGGCTGCTTCCCACTAGCTATCTGTTTTACATGTGGTAGGGTATATATGTTCATGCCACTCTCTCACTTCGTCCCAGCTTACCCTTCCCCCTCCCCGTGTCCTCAAGTCCATTCTCTATGTCTGCATCTTTATTTCTGTCCTTCCCCTAGGTTCATCAGAAATATTTTTATTTTACATTCCATATATATGTGTTAGCATATGGTATTTGTTTTTCTCTTTCTGACTTACTTCACTTTGTATGACAGACTCTAGGTCCATCCACCTCACTACAAATAACTCCATTTCATTTCTTTTTATGGCTAAGTAATATTCTGTTGTCTATATGTGCCACATCTTCTTTATCCATTCATCTGTTGATGGACACGTAGGTTGCTTCCATGTCCTGGCTATTGTAAATAGTGCTGCAATGAACATTGTGGTACATGACTCTTTTTTTTTTTCTTTTTGCGGTATGCGGGCCTCTCACTGTTGTGGCCTCTCCCGTTGCGGAGCACAGGCTCCAGACGTGCAGGCCCAGAGGCCATGGCTCACGGGCCCAGCCGCTCCGCGGCATATGGGATCCTCCCAGACCGGGGCACGAACCCGTATCCCCTGCATCGGCAGGCGGACTCTCAACCACTGCGCCACCAGGGAGGCCCCATGACTCTTTTTGAATTATGGTTTTCTCAGGGTATATGCCCAGTAGTGGGATTGCTGGGTCATATGGTAATTCTATTTTTAGTTTTTTAAGGAACCTCCATACTGTTCTCCATAGTGGCTGTATCAATTTGCATTCCCACCAACAGTGCAAGAGGGTTCCCTTTTCTCCACACCCTCTCCAGCATTTATTGTTTCTAGATTTTTTGACGATGGCCATTCTGACTGGTGTGAGGTGATACCTCATTGTAGTTTTGATTTGCATTTCTCTAATGATTAGTGATGTTGAGCATCCTTTCATGTGTTTGTTGGCGATCTGTATATCTTCTTTGGAGAAATGTCTATTTAGGTCTTCTGCCCATTTTTGGATTAGGTTGTTTGTTTTTTGATATTGAGCTGCATGAGCTGCTGGTATATTTTGGAGATTAATCCTTTGTCAGTTGCTTAATTTGCAAATATTTTATCCCATTCTGAGGGTTGTCTTTTCATCTTGTTTATGGTTTCCTTTGCTGTGCAAAAGCTTGGAAGTTTCATTAGGTCCCATTTGTTTATTTTTGTTTTTATTTCCATTCCTCTAGGATGTGGCTCGAAAAGGATCTTGCTGTGATTTATGTCATAGAGTGTTCTGCCTGTGTTTTCCTCTAAGAGTCTGATAGTTTCTGGCCTTACATTTAGGTCTTTAATCCATTTTGAGTTTATTTTTGTGTATGGTGCTAGGGAGTGTTCTAATTTCATTCTTTTACATGTAGCTGTCCAATTTTCCCAGCACAATTTATTGAAGAGGCTGTCTTTTCTCCATTGTATATTCTTGTTTCCTTTATCAAAGATAAGTTGACCATATGTGTGTGTGTTTATCTCTGGGCTTTCGACCCTGTTCCATTGATCTATCTTTCTGTTTTTATGCCAGTACCATACCATCTTGATTACTGTAGCTTTGTAGTATAGTCTGAAATCTGGGAGCCTGATTCCTTTGGCTACATTTTTCTTACTCAGGGTTGCTTTGGCTATTCGGGGTCTTTTGTGTTTCCATACAAATTGTGAAACTTTTTGTTCTACTTCTGTGAAAAATGCCATTGATAGTTTGATAAGGATTGCATTGAATCTGTAGATTGCATTGGGTAGTATAGTCATTTTCACAATGTTGATTCTTCCAATCCAAGAACATGGTATATCTCTCAATCTATTTGTATCATCTTTAATTTCTTCCATCAGTGTCTTATAATTTTCTGCATACAGGTCTTTTGTCTCCTTAGGTAGGTTTATTGCTAGTTATTTTATTCTTTTAGTTGCAGTGGTAAATGGGAATGTTTCCTTAATTTCTGTTTCAGATTTCTCACTGTTAGTGTGTAGGAATGCAAGAGATTTCTGTGCATTAATTTTGTATCCTGGTACTTAACCAAATCCATTTATTAGTTTTTTGGTAGCACCTTTTGGATTCTCTATGTAGAGTATCATGTCATCTGCAAACAGTAACAGGTTTACTTCTTCTTTCCAATTTGTATTCCTTTTATTTCGTTTTCTTCTTTGATTTCTGTGGCTAAAACTTCCAAAACTATGTTGAATAATAATGGTGAGAGTAGGCAACCTTGTCTTGTTTCTGATCATGGTAGAAATGGTTTCAGTTTTTCACTATTGAGAATGATGTTGGCTGTGGGTTTCTCATATATGGCCTTTATTAGGGTGAGGTAGGTTCCCTCTATGCCTACTTTCTGGAGGGTTTTTATCATAAATGGGTGTTGAATTTTTCAAAAGCTTTTTCTGCTTCTATTGTGATGATCATATGGTTTTTATCCTTCAATTTGTTAATATGGTGTATCACATTGATTGATTTGCATATATTGAAGAATCTGTGCATTCCTGTGCTAAACCCCACTTGATTATAATGTATGATCCATTTAATGTGCTGTTGGATTTTGTTTGCTAGTATTTTGTTGAGGATTTTTACATGTGTGTTCATCAGTGATATTGTCATGTAGTTTTCTGTTTTGTGTGACATCTTTGTCTGGTTTTGGTATCAGGGTGATGGTGGCCTCGTAGAATGAGTTTGGAAGTTTTCCTCCCTCTGTTTTATTTTGGAAGAGTTTGAGAAGGATCGGTGTTAGATCTTCTCTAAATGTTTGCTAGAATTTGCCTGTGAAGCCATCTGGTCCTGGGCTTTTGTTTGTTGGAAGATTTTTAATCACAGTTTCAATTTCTGTGCTTGTGATTGGTCTGTTTATATTTTCTGTTTCTTCCTGGTTCAGTCTCGGAAGGTCGTGCATTGCTAAGAATTTGTCCATTTCTTCCAGGTTGTCCATTTTATTCGCATATAATTGCTTGTAGTCATCTCTCATTATCCTTTGTATTTCTGCAGTGTCAGTTGTTACATTTTTTTCATTTCTAATTCTGTTGATTTGAGTCTTTTCTCTTTCTTGATGAGTCTGGCTAATGGTTTATCAGTTTTGTTTATCTTGTCAAAGAACCAGCTTTTAGTTTTATTGATCTTTGCTATCATTTCCTTCATTTCCTTTTTCATTTATTTCTGATCAGATTTTTATTATTTCTTTCCTTCTGCTAACTTTGGGGTTTTTTTTGGATTCTTCTTTCTCTAATTGCTTTAGGTGTAAGATTAGGTTGTTTATTTGAGATATTTCTTGTTTCTTGAGGTAGGATTGTATTGCTATAAACTTCCTCTTAGAACTGCTTTTGCTGCATCCCATAGGTTTTGGGTTGTTGTGTTTTCATTGTCATTTGTTTCTAGGTATCTTTTGATTTCCCCTTTGATTTCTTCAGTGATCTCTTGGTTATTTAATAGCATATTGTTTAGCCTCCATGTGTTTGTATTATTTACAGTTTTTTCCCTGTAATTGATATCTAGTCTCATAGCATTGTTGTTGGAAAATATACTTGGTATAATTTCAATGTTCTTAAATTTACCAAGGCTTGATTTGTGACCCAAGATATGATCTATCCTGGAGAATGTTCCATGAGCACTTGAGAAAAATGTGTATTCTGTTGTTTTTGGATGGAATGTCCTATAAATATCAATTAAGTCCATCTTGTTTAATGTATCATTTAAAGCTTGTGTTTCCTTATTTATTTTCATTTTGGATATTCTGTCCATTGGTGAAAGTGGGGTGTTAAAGTCCCCTAATATGAGTATGTTACTGTCGATTTCCCCTTTTATGGCTGTTAGTATTTGCCTTATGTATTGAGGTGCCCCTATGTTGAGTGCATAAATATTTACAATTGTTATATCTTTTTCTTGGATTGATCCCTTTATCATTATGTAGTGTCCTTCTTTGTCTCTTGTAACATTCTTTATTTTAAAGTCTATTTTATCTGATATGAGTATTGCTACTCCAGATTTCTTTTGATTTCCATTTGCATGGAATATTTTTTTCCATTCACTCACTTTCAGTCTGTATGTGTCCCTAGGTCTGAAGTGGGTCTTTTGTAGACAGCATATATATGGGTCTTGTTTTTGTATCCATTCAGCCAGTCTGTGTTTTGGTTGGAGCATTTAATCCATTTACATTTAAGGTAATTATCAATATGTATGGTCCTATTACCATTTTCTTAATTATTTTGAGTTTGTTTTTGTAAGTCTTTTCCTTCTCTTGTGTTTCCCACCTAGAGCAGTTCCTTTAGCATTTGTTGTAAAGCTGGTTTTTTGGTGCTGAATTCTCCTAGCTTTTGCTTGTTTGTAAAGGTTTTAATTTCTCCATCGAGTCTGAATGAGATCCTTGCTGGGTAGACTAGTCTTGGTTGTAGGTTTTTCCCTTTCATCACTTTAAATATGTCCTGCCATTCCCTTCTGGCTTGCAGAGTTTCTGCTGAAAGATCAGCTGTTAACTTTTTGGGGATTCCCTTGTATGTTAATTGTTGCTTTGCTCTTGCTACTTTTTTTTTTTTTTTTTTTTTTTTTTTGTAGTACACAGGCCTCTCACTGTTGTGGCCTCTCCCCTTGTGGAGCACAGACACCGGATGTACAGGCTCCGGACGCACAGGCTCAGCGGCCATGGCTCACAGGCCTAACCACTCTGCCGCATGTGGGATCTTCCCAGACCGGGGCACAAACCCGTGTCCCCTGCATCGGCAGATGGACTCTCAATCACTGCGCCACCAGGGAAGCCCTCCCTTGCTACTTCTAATATTTTTTCTTTATATTTAATTTTTGATAGTTTGATTAATATGTGTCTTGGCATGTTTCTCCTCAGATTTATCCTGTATGGGACTCTCTGCTCTTCCTGCACTTGATTGACTATTTCCTTTCCCATATTAGGGAAGTTTTCAAGTATAATCTCTTCAAATATTTTCTCAACCCTTTCTTTTTCTCCTTCTTCTGGGACCCCTACAATTTGAATGTTGCTGTGTTTAATTTTGTCCCAGATGTCTCTGAGACTGTCCAGAATTCTTTTCATTCTTTTTTCTTAATTCTGCTCTGCCATAGTTATTTCCACTATTTTATCTTCCAGGTCACTTATCCATTCTTCTGCCTCAGTTATTCTGCTATTGATTCATTCTAGAGAATTTTTAGTTTCATTTACTGTGTTGTTCATCATTGGTTTTTTTTGCTCTTTAGTTCTTCTAGGTCCATGTTAAACGTTTCTTTCATTTTCTCCATTCTATTTCCAGGATTTTGAATCATCTTTACTGTCATTACTCTGAATTCTTTTTCAGGTAGACTGCCTATTTCCTCTTCATTTGTTTGGTTTGGTGGGGTTTTATTTGCTCCTTCATCTGCTTTGTATTTCTCTGTCTTTTTTTGCTTAAGTTACTGTGTTTGGGGTCTCCTTTTCACAGGCTGCAGGTTCCTAGTTCCTTTCGTTTTTGGTGTCTGCCCCCAGTGTGTAAGGTTGGTTCAGTGGGCTGTGTAGGCTTCCTTGTGGAGTGGACTGGTGCCTGTGCTCTGGTGGATGAGGCTGGATCTTGTCTTTCTGGTGGACAGGACCGAATCCGGTGGTGTGTTTTGGGCTGTCTGTGAACTTATTATGATTTTAGGCAGCCTCTCTGCTAATAAGTGTGATTGTGTTCTTGTCTTGCTACTTGTTTTGCATGGGGTGTCCAGCACTGGAGCTTGCTGGTTGTTGAGTGGAGCTGGGTCTTAGCGTTGAGATGGAGATCTCTGTGAGAGCTCTCGCCTATTGATATTACATGGGGCCAGGAGGTCTCTGGTGGTCCATGTCCTGAACTCGGCTCTTGCACCTCAGAGGCTCAGGCCTGACACCCGGCCGGAGCACCAAGTCCTGTCAGCCACACAGCCAGGTAAGTGGGGAGTTTCTTGCCTTTTGGGAAGTCTGAGGTCTTCTGCCAGCATTCAGTAGTTGTTCTTTAGGAGTTGTTCCACATGTAGATGTATTTTTGATGTATTTGTGGGGTGGAAGTTGATCTCCATGTCTTACTCTTCTGCTGTCTTGAAGGTCCTCTCTTTGCGTTTTTTTGTATTCTTCTCCTTGCCTTTCCATCTTAGTCAAAAGAGACATAGAGTTTTAACTCTCAGCTGAAGAAAAAAAAAAGACATACGGAAAGGAGTGGGAGAGAAAAGCATTTACCTAGAATGTCAAACAAATGGAAAAGAATAATAAAGAGATATGATTGCTTTTCTTATTTTCTTTTTTGAACGATGTTGGAGGAAATATCTCTTTATAAAATTTCAGAAACCAAAATCTGGAAATAAGCAAAAGAAACCATATACCATAATCCCACCTTCCTAGTACATTTTAGCCAACCCCTTTCCAGTCTTTTCCCCTATTTTTTCCCCTATTTTCCCCCCTGTTTTTGAAATGTCGATGTAAGGTGGAGAATAGCCATCTTTGTACTTTCAACATGTCGCTGAATTAAAAATAGATATCCTAAAACCATGAAAAGACATGGAGTAAACTTAAATGAATGTTGCTAAGTGAAAGAAACCAGTCTGAAAAGACTTCTGTGTGATTTCAACTGTATGGCATTGTGGAAAATGCAAAACTGTGGAGATGGTAAAATGATGAGTAGTTGCCAGGGACTTGGGGGTAGAGAGGGAGGGATGAATAGCTAAAGCACAGGGGATTTTTAGGGTAGTGAAATTATTCTGTATTATATTCTAACAGATACATGACACTATACATTTGTCAAAATCCACAGAACTGTACAATATAAAGAGTGAACCCCAATGTAAACTATGCACTTTATTTAATAATAATGTATCAATATTGGTTCATCGGTTGTAACAAATGTGCAGCACTAATGCGGCTGTTGATAATAGGGAAGCTGTGTGTTGGGGAAAGGCTGTATATGGGAATATTCTGTACTGCCTGCTCAGTATTTCTGCAAACCTAAAACTGCTCTAAAAGCAAAGACTATAAAGAATAGATATATTAGAATTTAAAATTTTGAACATCTGTTGTGCCCTTCAGAATGGTCTCCTCAGATGTGATGTGCATGTTTTAAAGATACTGTCTTTGCTAGAAACATGTTGTCAGTCCTCATTGAAATATTTCTACAGAGATTAGGTGGGTGAGCAAGATGGAGGTACCATTTTAAAATTATGTTTGTATAATCATAGAAAGATTGGAGGAAATGAGATATTTTCTCATGTGACTCATAAATTGGATGGGAAGGTTTTCTTTATGGAGGCAAGTGTTAAACAAATGCATTCTGGTGGGAGTATGTTGGTAGCCTCCCAAGAGAACTCTTTGAAAGAGAATGGTCCTTTGGATCATGAAGTCTTGCATGAGAGAAAAAAATGAAAACACCATATTCATGTCTAGATTTTTTTCTTTCATGGGACCTTGGACATTGGTGACATTTGACAATCCAGTCACAGTGGACATAGACCTTTGATCAATTCCTAGTTACCATTTTCCAGTTGTAGAATGTTGAGAAAGTCTGAACCCTAATTTTCTTCTCCTTAAAATGGGGAATATTATCTTGGAAAGTTTGTGTAGGATGCAAATTCTGTGCCTGGAACAAGCTATTCAGTACTGCTCAATCACGGTAAAAATTGTTACCAATAAAACTGTTTTTACTGAAAGAGCATCTGATTTTAGAATTCTCTTCTGAGGCTAATATTAAAAACTAGAGTTAAACTTATAAAAAGAGCAATACTTATAAAAAGAGCAATACTTTGCAGCACAAAATGTGCATGTCAATGATATATTATCTGACATGTTAATATCTATTATTTTTTAACCCATTTTCTTTTTTGTAACCATTAGGGTACAAATTTTATGACCTACTTTTAAAAAATTTGAGCTTATATAAGGTGATGTCTATAATAATGTCACTTCCACGTACTAGCATTCTGATATACTTTCCTGAGTGGGAGAGAAACTTGTATGCAGATGCCTGTGCATTGAGAATTGCCTGTAACCTGCACCCTGTCTTAGCAATGCTGAGATCTGTAACCTGGTACAGCCATGGTTTTGTTATTGTTACCAAACCCAGGTCCAGCTGCTCACTGCTCAAAAGCCAATTCTCGAGAGGCAAGTGTTGTTAGGAAAGGAAAGGTTGCTTTATTTTGGAGGCTGGCAACTGGGGGAGAGGGTGGACTCCCGTCCAAGAACTAACTCCCGATTGCTTCTCAGGGGACAGGGTCTTTTAAAGGGGAGTTTCAGGGTTGTATTGGCAAAGGGAGGGAGCAGAACAGTCTAGTCAGTTCTTGACAGTCATGAAATCAGTAATGTGGTGGTCTGATCGGCGTCATCTTGGTTGTTTTAAGTACAGTTAATCTTTAGTTCCAGGGTTTGTTCCCATTTCTTTGAGGCCAGTTCTCAGAATTGTGTGAAGTGGAATAGCTTATGTCATGACTTCAACTTGGTCATCATGTAGTCATCCTCCTCCACCTGGTGTGGGCTTCAGTATCTGCAAAACAGCTCACAGGATATGGCTCAGAATATTATCTATAGCCCTTAAGGCGGTACTAAAGGTCCTTGGCTATGATTAATGACTAAACTATTATTAGTCGGTCTCCTTTGACGGTTTTCCTTTGTTTCTGCATTTTCTCACTTCTCTGATTAAACTTATTCTTTGGCTAAAGTTTTTCCACAGACAAAAAGCAGGCTGAGGACATGGGGAGGTAAGAACCATAGGGTCCTGCTCCGTTTCATTATGTGAATGTGATTTGTCATCTGTTTCATGGTGAAGGAAAAGACTGAGAATTGATGTCTTGGCTTAGTCCACATGTTGGCATGTCATTCCTATGACCCTTCAAAGGAAGACTCAGCTGCTACTGCAAGTCCTGGGGACAGCTGTTGGAATCCAGTTTGTTTTTCCAGAGAGTATAATTTTGCCTTCACACATACATCGTTGAGCAAATGGTAATACATCGAAGAGGACTGATGCAGTATTCTGCTAATTGCTGAAGCCCTTGGTTGACACTTTAGGAATAAATAGGGGGAAAAAAACCCAAATAAAACTTAGGAGAGGATAGAAATTAATTTTAGTAACAATCTATGCCAATTCCAAGCCTGGCTCTTGTAACTAACCATCAGGTTAATTTAATTCCTCAAACCCCATTGCTCTAACAAAATGTTGTTTAAATCAATTCATTCTTTCATTAGGCTGCCTAAGAGCACCATGGTGTGATGAGAAATTACTGAGATGGCATTCATGTTTCAAAAATCCCTCAGTTTCACTTCATTTTCCATCCTGACATGGGACTAATGTTCTGCATTTGCATGCTAAAATAGTAGTTTTAATTGTAAAATTGGTGTTGTTAAATTACCTTCAAATGAGTTTATTTTATATGGTTCATTAAAGTTTTTGAAATCATTCCCTGCATGATTGCATCTCTTTCTGCTTTGATGTATTACATCTCTCACCAAAGACACTGGTGCTGAGAGAAAAGCTTTTTCTTGCAAGACTCACATCTCACAATCTGGCTGGTTTTGAAGCGAGAGCAGTAAAAGCCTCAAGCGATCACAGAGTGGCCGAGGGCATCGTCCCTTGGCACTGCAGCTGAGAGGCTCGGGTAAGAGGGGAAGGTGGGTGGCCGTGTTCACCAATAATGGAAGGTGAAAGCCACAGAGGTCTCAAAAGGTTTGTGTCAACTCAGAAGATGAGAAGTGGCTCACCCTGGGGAGCTAGTTTGGTTCTGAAATTTAAATACATCTCACAGATTCTGTATGTTTGCTTTCATTTTAACTTTTCTCTCCGATACCACCTTTCCTCTTCATTATTTCTCCTCTCGTGATGTCTTCTAGAACAGTGGCCCTCAACTATTTTATCTTAAGCCTCAACGATGACTTTGCCAAAGTAGGGTTTTTTGTTGTTGTTTTTTTAACATCTTTATTGGAGTATAATTGCTTTACAATGGTGTGTTTCTGCTTTATAACAAAGTGAATCAGCTATACATATACATACATCCCCATATCTTTCAGAAATAAATAACATGATTTTTCTGAGATTGTCATTTGTATGTTTATGAGAGTTTCTTTATCACATTATTCATTTTTAGTAGGTTTCGGGGAATACAAAATTGGCAATATATTGTTGGAGTAAATTTGATTGTGATTCCTCAGTTCTTGGTATGAAATCCTAATTATCCATCCAGGCCCACTACTTTCTCCAGCGGTGGAGCCACTGAGCAAGAAGGCTTTACCCAGTGAGGTAGACAACGTGGAGAGGAAATGAGGACAGCCAGCTCTATGCTGTAGTATATAATGTCAGCACTTTGCAGCTTATAGATCAGTACCTGGTGCTGAAATTATCTCTTAACATCCTTGCTTGTCAAATAAAATCCAAACTCTGCTTAATGACGCCAACCATCTAACCCTGAGTAGAAGCAGCGTTTCCATTTCTGTTTGAACAGAATTCCAGCTTCCCCCCTCTTAACATCTATTATTGAAAATGCTGTCTATCTTTATGATGACCTTTAAAGGCACCATATTACTGTTATGCATTTACAGTTTGTTTTAAAACGTTTTGAGCAATGACAACAGCACAATATTCAATGCGTTTGAAGAAGCCCACGTCAAGAATAGAAATCCTGCTTCCTCAAGCTAGCCACTGATTCTTAAGCCTTGCCCTTTAATCTTTGGCCAACATTAACATTTTCTTGAACTTGAAGCACTCATAGTGCATCAGACTATATATTTATTCAGCCCCGACCATGCGCAAGACACTATAATAGGAACACGGAGGAATACAAAAAAGTAAAATTGGAGAGGAAATGAAAGCCACTAACCAATTTATCTTTGTTAATTACTCTGCTGTGAATCGATATTTCACATGCATTATCTCATGATAGGCTTGTAGGATAGATATGATCATCCTCAACTTATAGGTAAGGAGGCTGTAGATTCTAATTTTAGCCCTCAAGGAATTTACAATCCGATGGAAAAATAAGGTACATACACGTGGTAAAATAACAATATAAAGCACTATGTAAGGGATATCAAATGAGTATTTCCAACATAACTACCACAGTTGTTGAAAAGAGGGGTCATTAAGTTGGGACGGGCTAATTAGGAAAATCTTTGATACTACTGTGGGGTGGGCATGGGGATTCATTCATTCTATAAGCATTTGGGGAATGCCCACCATGGTCCTTTTCTAAGAATTTGAAGTTGTGGTTAGGGACTGATATATAACTGGGAGCATCAAGGAGAAAGTGACTATGTGACTTGACATGGGTTTTAAATCAGAGAGGAAATTTAATAAATATGAAGCACTTTGAGACTCCATGGCTTATTTGGGTGGTTTTTATATTTTCTTCTCTTTTGGTGGTACTTTTGTTCACTTTAAAGAATTCACTAAGAGTTATGGAAGAGCTTACATTTTCTCCCCCATCAGCTCTTGCTTTTACTTTGACATTGGAGAGAAACAATCTATTCCATTCCCCAGGATTCAGGACAGTTGATTTTATACATTTCAATTTGGCTAATAACACAGTATATTCAAATTTTCAAATTCACTTCCACATTAATTCTCCTACCTGTTTTTTCAGGTGGATGTTTTTAGCATTGATAAAAGCAGTCAAGGCTGAAAATTGACTGATACTTGAGTCTTGACTTAGAATCTGAATTTCTTCGGTTATTGCTTTATTAGAAGTGATGTCTTCTACTGAAACTATTCATTGAAATGACACAACAAATCACCCGCAGGTTCCAGACAGCCCAATATTTTGTTGCTGACCAAGAAGTATATTAGGAAAATTTTATGTTTCTGTGACATCAGAGGTTAGCAATTTTCTCTGAATACTTAAAAGTTCCTTAAAACCTTGTTGATAGTGCTACCAAATAGAAGTTTGGCCACACCCCTTAGGAACCTATATTTATTCACCTGTATATACTGGAATGACACCAAAGAACTGAATTATAAGCTAGAAAATCTGGATGTTTGTTCTGGATTTACTTACCAGTTACTAACTCTTGGAAAATCACACAAAGTCTCACAGTCTCAGTTTCTTCATTGGCAAAGTAGAGTAATACTATCTACTTAGGGTGGCTGTGAGGCTCAAATTCATGTATTTTGAGCATTCTAAAGTATTTTTAAAATATAAAATATTTTTGTTACGTATCAATCCCAGCTGACTTGAATTATACTTTCATTTCTTCTTCCTTAGGAACCCTTCCTCAAATTAAAAAATATATCCTTCTCTAATAAAAAGGACCAGAGCTCCTTGGAGAAATGGCTGATTTTAGGACTGGAGTAGGAACTATACAAGATCTTCTTGGAGCATCTTCTAGTGCTAGAAAGTAAAGAAGTGCTCAAAGCAACAACAGCAAAAAAAAGTCCCACAATGATGGGAGTATGTCAAAGAGACACACACAGGAGCCAACTGAAAGAGCACCCAGTGGCCAAAGCCGGGGCAATTTGACCC
Source organism: Mesoplodon densirostris (assembly GCF_025265405.1). NCBI lineage: Eukaryota > Metazoa > Chordata > Mammalia > Artiodactyla > Ziphiidae > Mesoplodon > Mesoplodon densirostris. The sequence continues at coordinate 23,202,641 of NC_082667.1, read as the reverse complement.
ACAAAATAAACATATTAGTGTGGGATTATAACTCAAAGTATAAAATAAATGTCTGTGAGTCCACACTAATATAAATAAATGATTGAATAAATAAATAAAAGGGGGAGAGAATAGACAAACTTCCTATATAGAAGAATTCCAAATATCAATAACTTACATAGGTATTCTGTCATGAAGGAGGTGGAATATTATTCCATGCTCCTAAAGTGTGGGCTGTCCATAGTGACAGCGTGCAAAGGGGAAAAGAATTAGTAACTTTTGGTGGAGGACCCTGACTAACACTACTTCAAGCCAGGTAATAGAGGAAAAATTGCATTGATAATATATACCTTTAAAATGACGTGATGAGCATGGCACTCCACCTCTGTGGTCTTCTTCCTAAAATGTTCTAACCCACTCTGATCATGAGAAAAACATTAGAAAAATCCCAATTGAAGGACAGTCTATAAAATATCTGACTGTACTCCTCAAAACTGTCAAGGTCATCAAAAATAAGGAAAGTGAGAAATTATCACAGCAAAGAGAAGCTTGAGGACATGACAACTAAGTGAAAAATGATTTCCTAAATAGGGTCCTAGAACAGAAAAAGGAGATTGGGGGGGGAAAGCTGAAGAAATTTGCATAAAATATCCATTCTATTTAACAATGTTATTAATATTTATTCATTAATTATAACAAATCTACCACACTAACCTCAGATGTTAGTAATATGGAAAACTGGGTGCAGGCTATATGGGAACTCTCTTACTAAATTCACTATAGCTTTATAAATGTGAAACAGTTCTAAATAGAAAGAAAAATTCAAGGACTCTTTGGAAAGTGTTTTACATGTCAGGATAGAGAAACTTCTACCATAATTAAAAGGGAGATTTCTTTCATTTTAAATAAGTTGGATTTCTTTCAAGCCTAGTGATCTGTTTTTCATTACTGAACTATACATTTTAATAGTGAATTATTACTAATAAAATGTTCAATGGAGAATAATTTCAATATAAAATGAAACACTGGTTTTCATCAGGAAGGAAGAAAAAATTAATAGTTATAAGATAAATACCCCTTTTAGTTCTGCAGAGCATTACTACTACTTTTAACTTAGATAAAATAAATTTTGCAACATTAACACAAAAAAGTGGAAAAATCCCATGTCACTATATTTTGTTTTTCTGGCTTTGCTGATCCTCAGTGTCTCTGAGATGTCCAAGTTTTTTGAATATTCCAGTGACCTTTCTCTTTAGCTTTCATCTTTTGTAGAGCAAAGGATGATAACTTTCTCAATTCTTACCTCTGTAGAAGCCTTATCATTTCTTTATTCATTGCTCAAACTAAAGTTTGAAGTAAAATCAGAGTCTAGTACCTTCAAAGCCATGGTCAAATACTAGATTTCTCATCCTTTTTCCTTTATGCAATCTGATTGCTTTGCTTGAACCTTAGCTAACAACAATGCAGAGATGCATTTGGAATCCCAGGTCCTTTCCCTGCAATCCTAGAGAGACACCCAGCAGATAAAGTTGGTGAGCAGAGCAGTTACATAGTCTGGATTTTATGCAAGCTTCCACAAAATTGCTTCTTTGAATTGAACTATCCAGCATGAATTGGTAAGATAGTACCAGGAGATCAGGGGGGTCTCCCAGTCCAGTAAGAGTTCAGCTCAACATAGAAACTCTCCAATTACTTTGATGATTTGGGAAGGGGAAGAGAAGGAGAATTTTACATTTCTATTCATTATTAATGAACTCTCAGAAGAAGCAAGAGTATCATAAAATGGAAAGTAGACACACCATTTGTGTACTCAGTCATTCAACCAAGATTGGCCAAAGTAAGATGGGTCACAGGGTACAAGAGAATTTCTTGTCTTGAATCCTGGTTCAGGAGGGCCCAAAGTGGAAATGGCTGAATATAGAGCTGCCTTGCAAAAAAATGAACCTGTATAAAGAGGCTATTTTCTTACCTGACTTTAGCTATTGACTACACAAAAGAAAGCGGTGTAGGATTGTGATTTTATCTCAGTGACATGTGTGTGGTTGGATGGAGAGCTCACCTGGAAAGAAATATTCAAATCCACTTTCACTCAACCAGTTTAATTCTGGGCTGAATTTACGTAGTGACAATGGATTTGAGCCCAGTCCCCTGCAGGATGGCCTGCATTTTAACACAGAGAGAACCGATGAGTATAATTGATATTCGTAATTCCCAGGCCACTGGAGAGCAGTCATACATTGGTCTGAGCCAGGAAAGCCTTCTGTTGGGTCATGTTATTGCTTATAAGCCAGATGCAGGCTAACTTTTCATCCTTTTGATTATTCTAACAAGAAAAAAAATGTTCTACAGGTGTTTGTCTCTGCGTGGCCAATGATTATTCCTAGTTTGCAAAAGGCTGTGTATCTAAGCTTAGCTGTCTAGATAAACTCTCCTGAGATTTCCTAATGGTTTCTAGCTTCTGACCTCCCTGCTTGGATTGCTCCTGCTTTGGACTGGTTTTGAGGACCTTTGGAGATGAAGATTCCACGTCTCTTTGTTAATCTTTTCCACTGTTTGCTACCAGATGAGGGGAGGGTTGGTATCTGCTGGAAGAGGAATTAAGGACACGTCCAACATGGGGCAACAAAGATCAGGGTCTACTTTCAATCCAGAGTTTGGAGCCTGGAAAATAGTTTTTGGAGAGTGGAGTCAGTGCGTTGAGTCATGAAAGAGTCACTGGGAAGAGGATCTTAAGTATATGGTCACTAAGAGGAAGAGAGTCTGTGAAGTGGGAAACAGAACAGAATGATAGAAAGCAAGGCTGGGCAGGGGTCTAGCTAAATTCTAGTCAGAGAATGTTCGAGTGGACACAGATGGTTCTGCTAACCCTTGGCAACCAGGGTTGGATTTGCAAGCTCTGGACTAGGGCTCTTGACTCTACCACTTCTAGTTCTAATTCCGTGTGCACTGGTTGAAACTTTTTTTTTTTGCGGTACGTGGGCCTCTCACTGTTGTGGCCTCTCCCGTTGCAGAACACAGGCTCTGGACGCACAGGCTCAGCGGCCATGGCTCACGGGCCCAGCCACTCCGCGGCATGTGGGATCTTCCCGGACCGGGACACGAACCCGTGTCCCCTGAATCGGCAGGCGGACTCTCAACCACTGCGCCACCAGGGAAGCCCTGGTTGAAACTTTGATAGCTGCCAGATGTTATCCTAACTTCCTATATTTAGTCTTTGAAACAACCCTTTGAGTTTGTGCTGCTGTTATCATCCCCATTTTACAGACAGGAAGACTGAAGCTCAGCAAATTCAAGTAGCCTATCTGTAAAGCAGCTGAGCCAGGGTTCAAGGAGGAGAGTGGGAGAGAGGGGAGAAGTTACAATTGTGAGATTGCAACTTAAAAGGACAAAACTTTGGTTCCCATATACCCTTTCCTCAGGAAGTAAATCTGTTAGTTTGAGGGTGTTTTAGAGGTTTCATCACATAGCATTATAAATACTCCATGTGACAGGCAGAATTTTAGTCCAGATGAACCCCACCCCTTCCCCCACCCCCACCCCTACCCCTGGTGTTACTTCTGTGAATATGTTAAGTTACATGGCACAGGGGCTTTGTAGATGTAAATCAGATCACTAGTCAGCTGACCTTAAAATAGCAATTCATCTTGGGTTATCCTGGGGAGCCGAATGTAATCACATGAGACTTTTGAAGCAGAGATCTTTCTCTGGATAGTAGTGGAAGGGGAATTCAGAGATTTGAAATATGAGGATCCCATGTGCTATTGTTGCCTTGAACCTGAAGGGACCCATGTGTCAAGGCTCTGCAAGGCACTGAATTCTATTCAAAACCTGAATAAGCTTGGAAGTGGAATTTTCCTTGGAGCCTCCAGGAATAACTGGAGGGCTATTCCTGACCACCCTCCTTCACTACCCTGCTAATAGTTTAGGCTTCTCTGTTACATGCTCTCAGAGCAACATGTACTTTACTGTACTTATTTGCAGAATTATTTGTTCCATGTTTTTCCTTTCCACTAGATTGTCTACTTTAGGACCGTCCTCATTTCTGTATTGCTCACCCCAGTACAGCACCTGTCACAGAGTAGTTTGGCTTTAAATATCTGTTGAATGAATCAAAGAGTATTCCTTTTGACTCATTCTCTGTTTGGAAATATCAAAAGGCTCAACCCATGTAAAGGTCAATAGAAAAAAAGGTTAAATGTCCCTCTTCCTGACACCCAACTTTAATGGCATTTCCCAAAGTGTCAACCTTCTATTAATATTCAAACTAAAGAAATGACCAAGGACAGGAAACTAAAATGGGAACTGTTGACAATAAGAAAAGAATAGCTAGGACTCATAGCTCCTGGTTCTGTTTCTTTAAATGAGTTTCAGACTTGTTTCCAGAGAGTAGCAGCCGAGAGGAAGAATGTGATGGCTATCTGATGCCCACATAATTGTTCATTTCCAAGCAGACAGCCTTTGCTATAAACATTAAGTTTTTTTCCTTTTATTTGTTTTCCCCCTTTTGTTTAAGTAAAAGTAATTACGTTTGCATTAGATTAAGCACCGGCTTATTTTTGTGCAAAACAATGGAGAACTTTTTCCCTTTTCACTCTGTATTCACTATGTCATCTTGACAGTCGCGCTGCGGAGTCATCTTGCAGACTTGGAGCTATGTCCTGGGACACATCTGCTTGCCCTTTGCAGAAGGACAAGGGGGCAGGTAGGAAGGGATATGAAAAGAAGAGACTGGAGTGACCAGTTGACTCGGATTAGCAAAATCAAAAGTAGTGTAAGAATGCTTTTGGTTCTGCTTTCCTGGGAGGTTCCATGAAGAGCTAAGTTTTTTCAATAGTCAGTTAATGTAGTAAATAAGTAATTAAATTGTTTGTGACCCCAGTCATTCATTTCTGTTTCTTGTGTGCTTTGTGGCCAGTGGGCCTCCAAAGTTTTCCCCAGATCCTTAAGTTCCCTCTCTCCGCATAGTTTTCTTGGGTAGATTCTTGGACAAGTTTTTCTCACTACCTTGAGACACCACAGTAAGTTGAGAAGCCTGGGGAGCTTCTGTAGAGGGACTGGGAGGGGTAAAGGCTGGGGAGAGGGCAGGGCCCCCTGAAGCCTCTGAAGAGGGAGAGCAACGACCTTCTGGGTCAGCAATGACCGGGGAGCTCTGACATTAGGAATCTAATGATAATCGGAACATGCGAACAGAACCTTCCCTTTCACTGTGGAAGGCGCACCTCTCATTTTCCTCAGGGGGCTTACAGATAGTTCTGAGCTACTGGGTCTGGTCTGAATGACTAGATTTATTAGTACAGGAAGGTTTCTTTGGGGTCAAGACTTTAGTTGGAACTCTTCCCAAATTTCACTGCTACTCTTGTCTTCTTTGTACCTGGGAAACTGTGTGGGTCACGTGGAGATAGAAACTCAGAGAAGGTAGGGGTAGACTTCATGCTCTGCCGTTTACTGGTTGTGGGAACATCAGCACATTATCGAGTGCAGCAGGCTTCAGTTTCTTTACTAGTAACTGGGCGCAATCACGTTCACTTCTGAGGATAGTTGTGAAGAAAAAAAGATGAGATAATGTGGAAAGAACATCAACACAGTTCCTGGTATATAATAATCTTCCCAAAAAGAGTGGCCAGAAAATCCCCCAGACCATTTCTTTGATGGGTTATGTCAGTAGCTAAGAGAGCACCCCTATTTCCATTGACTTAAGACGCTACAGTTTAATCCTGAGCTTTACTGTTTAACCTTTCATTTTATCCTCAGACTTGTCCTTTAAGGTAGGAACATACTTTGTTTTTCTTTCTTGGTTAACTTAGAGTTTTGTCCTTCAAACTGTCTCCCCCAGTGGGACCTGCCTTAGGCCGCACAGTCCCGTTTCCATATTTCCTCGTTAACAGGTGTCACCTACCAACTGGCACTTGCCATCTACCTCTACAAGGACCAAATTATGAACTGCTGCAGCTTCTGACCTTCACAACCCCCTGAAAGGAGTTCAGGGTGGAGACCAGGAATGAGCCACTCTGTGCTCTGGGAAAAACTGGCAGAACATGTCTTCAGATAGTTCGATATTTTCAGGAGACGATTTTATGAGCCCAATTCTTGCATTGTCTCATATCTACTGCAGAAAAGCACTAAAATCTTTTATGGTGACATCTGCTCCTCATGACTCACAGTAACGTTCATGAGACTAGCAGAAACCTTCTGCAAAAAATACGTGCTTGGAGACTTCCCTGGTGGCACAGTGGTTAAGAATCTCCCTGCCAATGCAGGGTACATGGGTTCGAGCCCTGGTCCAGGAAGATCCCACATACCACGGAGCAGCTAAGCCTGCGAGCCACAACTACTGAGCCTGTGTGCCACAACTACTGAAGCCTGCACACCTAGAGCCCGTGCTCCACAACAAGAGAAGCCACTGCAATGAGAGGCCCGTGCACTGCAACGAAGAGTAGCTTCTGTTCGCCGCAGCTAGAGAAAAGCCTGCGTGCAGCAACGAAGACACAATGCAGCCAAAAGTAAATTAAAAAAAAAAATGTGCTTGATTGCGTGTACTTCCCCTTCACCAAAATCACATATATACTGACCTTCCCCCATCCTACCTTTCTGGAGCAGTTTCTTGGAGCTAGAAGAGAAAGAACTTAGAATGAATTTTTTTGAGCACCTATTCTTGGCTGACAGCCTACAGATAAGATCTTGTTTGATCCTCACGCAGCCCCTGTGAGGAAGGTTTTACTAATATCCCCATATTGGAGATGTGAACATAGAGGTTGGGAAGGTTTAAGCCATGGTGTCTGACACAAAAGCACTTGTTCTTTTAATGAAACCGACTCTCTCTCCCTATGTTTTGAGGGACAAGAAGGTGGATTCTGAAAGCGGGACAGAGTAGAATCTGTGCATCCTTAATGCCTGTGAGCATAAGAAAATTATCCCTTTCCATTCAGGAAAAGAGACTTCCTGCAATGCTCAAAGAACTTACCTTCTCTCCCTGAAATGATTAATCCTTACCCCTTGAGAGGTGATGAAAAGGGTCCTACAGAGGACAACATGTGTGAGGGCTCCTGTGTTGAAGGGCTCAGCTCCACTGGCTTTGGATTCTCCATGACAAAGCACAGACCTGTGAATTATAGGTATTGTTCCTTGATCCCTGACAAAAACCTCCAGTTTCTCTTCTTATGTAACTGCAGAAAGCCCTGTGTTTAGTAAAGTATTGTGTGTCCCTTAGCCATGTGTTACATTCAGAAACAAGGGTTTGGTATGCAGAGTCTGAGTAATGGGCTGAAATGAGACCATTTCTCTTTGCTGACAGCATTCCATTAAGCATTCAAACCTATACTCAGCCATTGTTCAGGACATATTCACAGTCCTTTGGGGGGGGTTAGTTACAAGACATTGAGTTATGAAGGGAATCTGGGCTCCCAAAATCTACAGCAGATTGATATACTTGACAAGTTAGTTCTAAAATTACCTTTTGTTCAGTATAAGTCAACATAATTCAGTTAGGCTTTGTGTCTTTTTTTTTTTCTTTTCCCTCTCACTGTATAAAACTAAACCTCAGCATTGTTTCATAACATCCTGCTATTCCTCTAATTATTTTTTGGATTACTTAGCAAAACCTCCCACTAATCGGCATGCTGATTCCTCATTGGTCTTGTGAGTGTAAATATTTACTGTAAAGTTGGCTGGGGCAATGTGGATAAGCACAGTAGCCACACCTCGAAGAGGACCTCTGATGGTGTGGGATGGGTGTGGCGGATCATACACAGTTGTAAACAATAGTATCTCTCTTGTAAGCACTTACAGTCCAATTTACCAAAAAAGTATTCCTGTAAAAGAAACCTAACGTCATAGGACAGAGCCTGCAATCTGCCTGGGAGGTGTGGCGCTTTGACGGGTTTATTCACTTTGAATCCACAGTCTGGCACATACTATGTAGTCAGTACATAGGAAACCAATCAATAAATAAATGAATGGTACAGTAGGCACATGAGAGACATAGACAGCATGGCATAAAAGAAAAATCACAGGCTTTAGAGCAAAAGGGAGAGAATTCTGGCTTCATTATTGTGTGACTTGGGGCTAGTCACTGATTATGTTTTCTCATATGTGAAATGGATAAGAATAAGCATTTCCTTCTTTGTGTGTGATGATTTAATGAGAAAATGTCTGAAAAGAACTCAGAATGAGTAAATGTGTATGTATGTGTATATGAATATATGTATATATGTATGTATTTATTTCCTCCCTTGTTCTAAAAAGGATTTGAGGTGACATACAAAAACATCCAAGTTATTAGGATTACGTATAAAAGTGGAGGAGAAAATATGAGTAAAGGGAAATTAAACATGGGGAAAAATATAATTAAATATAATTAAGGGTGAATGTAGTGCATAAATAGCAGGGTATATATGTATTTCTACAGAGTCTAGAAAATAACCACAAGTTTGTCTCAGAGCTTTCTAGTAAATAAAACAAAGAAGTTAACATGATAAGATATGTAATTCACATTCTTAGTCAAATAAAAACAAAATAACACTTCAGGAGACTGGTCCTAAGGAAAAAATAGAGGTTTGTTGTGAACTACATTCTCAATAACAGACTTCAATGGGCTATTTCTTTTTTTGTTTTTTAATTAATTTTGATTGGAGTGTAGTTGATTTATAATGTTGTGTTAGTTTCTGCTGTACAGAAAAGTGAATCGGTTATACATATCTATATATCCACTCTTTTTAGATTCTTTTCCCATATAGATCATTATAGGGTATTGAGTAGAGTTCCCTGTGCTATACAGTAGGTTCTTATTAGTTATGTATTTTATATATAGAAGTGTGTATATGTCAATCCCAATCTCCCAATTTATCGCTTTCCCCCTTTCCCCTTTGGTAACCATAAGTTTGTTTTCTACATCTATGACCCTATTTCTGCTTTGTAAGTAAGTTCATTTGTACCATTTTTTTTAGATTCCACATATAAGCAATATCATATGATATTTGTCTTTCTCTGTCTGACTTAACTTCACTCAGTATGACAATCTCTAGGTCCATCCATGTCGGTGCAAATCTTTTTTATGGCTGAGTAATATTCCATTGTGTATATGTACCACATCTTCTTTATCCATTCATCTGTCAGTGGACATTTAGGTTGCTTCCATGTCCTGGCTATTGTAAACAGTGCTGCAATGAACATTGGGGTGCATGTATCTTTTCAAGTTATGGCTTTGTCCAGATATTACAGGAGTAGGCTATTTCTTATGGTGCATGTCAATGTGGGATCCAGTAAAATTATGCCTTAATATGGGAAAAGGAGGGCATTAAAAACCTACAGTCTAAAATTTAGATTTCTAATGGTAATACTTATTCCTACGGTAAATTTAATTTATTCTTTTATTTCATTTTAGGAAGGCTATATAAAAAGAAGTCAAAGATAAAAGAAATGAGCAAACTGATGGTCAATCAGAAACGCTTTGTTACAGAGTTTATAAATAGGGATATTTTTAAGTAGGAGTTTTGGAGAAAAAAATTGCTTACTTGATATCAATTACAATGATTATGATTTAGAGATATTTTTAATAACTCACTTTTTATTTGCTATTTTTGTTGTATATTTTACTTCTACATAAGTTACAAACTCCACAAAATGTTGCCATTATTATTGCCTTAAGTAGTCAATAATCTTTTATATTCCCCTATGTTTACCTTTTCTGGTGTGGTTTATCCTTTCTTGGACTTCCATGATTTCATCTGCAATTTTTTCCTTTTAGCTTGAGGAAATTCCTTTAGTATTTCCTACAGTAGAAGTCTGTTCCAGTAAATCCTCTCATGTCTATTTGAGAATGTCCTTCTTTTGCCTTTTTAAAAAAAAATTACTTTTACCAGGTATGGAATTCTAGGTTTAGCAGTTTTGTTTTTGTTTGTTTGTTTCTTTTGTTTTGTTTTGGCATTTTAAGAACACCATTACAATTTCTTATGGCAAACATGGTTTCTGCTTAGAAGTCAATTGTCATTTTAATTGTTGCTTTGCTGAGGAAAATGTGTTTTTACTTCCTTCTGGCTGGCCGATTTTAAGATTTTTCTCTTCTTTTTTTTCTTTGTGTTTGTTTGTTTGTTTGTTTTCAACAGTTAGACTCTTATGTGCCCAGGTATCATTCATCCTGCTTCTGATTCATTGAACTTCTTCATCTGTGCATTAATGTCTTTCATCAGATTTCAGAATTTCTCGATCACTAATTTTTCATATAATGCTCTGTCTTGGTGTCCTTGTCTTTTATTTCTTGGAATCTAACTATGTGTATGTTAGATCTTTTCATGTATTACATGTTGCATGATTTTTTTCTATTAATTTTTTTTTACTCTTGTGCTTTAGTTTGGATTATTAATACTGTCTTTCACTGTGTCTCATCTAGCCTGTTCTAGACTTGTATGTATTAGTTATCATTCTCCAGAGGAAAGAAGATTCTTTTTCTATATGGGGTTGACCCTTGAACAATGCGGGAGTTGGTGTGCTGACACTCTTACTCGGTCAAAAATGTGCCTATAACTTACAGTTGGCTCTCTGCATACATTGTTCCTCCGTATATCTTCAGTTCCTCCATATCCGTGGTTCCACATCTCCATATCCGTGGCGTACTGTAGTATTTGCTATTGAAAAAAATCCTCATATAAATGGATGCACAGTTCTTTCTCTAAATATATATGGTGGGAGAGGGAGGGAGAGTAGAAGAGACAGACACATTTATTATAAGGAATTGGCTTATACTGTTACGGAGGCTAACAAATCCCAAGATCTGCAGTTGGCAGGCTGGAGGTCCAAGAGAGCTGATGGAAAGTTCCAGGAAAGCTAGGAAATTTCCAGTCCAAATGCTGGCAAGCCTGATATCTAGGAAGAGCCGATATTTCAGTTTGAGTCCAAAGGCACGGAGAATATGATGTCCCAGCTCAAGACAGTTCCCTCTTACCCACCTGAGGGCCAACTTTTTTGTTCTATTCAGATCTTCAACTGATTGGATTGCTCACATTAGTGTGGGAAATCTGCTTTACTCAGTCTTCTGATTCAAATGTTAATTTCATCCAGAAACACCCTCACAAACATACCCAGAATAATGTTTGACCAAATATCTGGGCATCCATGGCCCAATCAAATTGACATCATCACACCCATCTAATGAGTTTTCAATTTGATTTATATTTTTCACAATAGAAGGAAGGAACAACAAGGGAAGATCCCAGTCTACTCCTCTTACAGATGTTTTAAGAGGTAGGATTTGTCCTTTGTAAAACTGAGGAGTTTATTGAGGACATGCCCCTAGAAAGAAGGCCATCCTTATTCTTCAGAAGTGGCCAACAGAAAACTTCTGACTGCCTGGTTAATAGTAAGTGCTCAATAATTGTTAGTTCCCTTGAAATTTCTTAAAGAATTTAGCATATGCTTGGTGTATAATAGGTAGCAAATACAAATACTCTTTTCCTTCCATACCACTTACTAGACATGTGACCCTGAGCAAGTTACTTCTCTGTGTTTTTAAAAGCCAAGGTACACTGACATAAGAGTAATACTAATTTTGGGGTTGTTGTGACAATTAAATGCTTAGAATAATGCCTAGAACAGAGAAAATATTAAATAGCTGTTGTGTGTACTATTACTGCTGTTACTGTTGTTATAATCATTCTCTCATGCCATAGTCAATGCATTTTCTAGAAGTTGTAGTGGGATAACTAGAACATCAGAGACATGGTTCTATTTTCCTGCTATTTTCTGTATGTCTACCATTCCACATGTAAAATGAGGAGTTTTCCTTAAATGGCCACATTCTCTTCCAGTTTGACCGTTTTCTCATTTTTATAAGCTCAGATGAGCTCAGCTTATAGAGTTGACTGTCAGTGATTCAGGTATGGTTGAGGATTATGTAGTAAATCAGGCATTAGGCATATTAACAGCATTGGTGACACTCCTTATCCATCTCTAGGCCTCGATACAAACTCCCATTAAGAGAATATCAGAAAAAGTGGACTTAAGGAGCAATATGTACCAATTAGGACTGGATATATAATCACTTTGGAGGCACAGAAAAATAAATGTTTTGCTATATCATGGAATAATAACCACCAGCTTTCATTGAGGGCTTAACAGGCATTACATCAGTGAACCTTTTAATAGCTCTTTGAAGTAAGCAATATTATTAACACTGTTTTACAGAGGAGGAAATTAAAAGGCTCTGACAGCTTGAACTGCACAGTGATGTGGACAAATAGGTGGCAGTACTGGGACTTGAATCTAGGTCCAGTTAACTCCAAAGTCCAACTGGTGAATCCATAGGGTGTGCTATTTCCTGAACTATGGCTATGGTCGGATCACCTGAACTATGGCTATGGTCGGATCATCTCCCAGTTGTGCCTGAAACTATTCAGTAATATTTTTTAAGTTCTAACTTTGTGTATCCCTTCAAAGGAAATACCTTCTGATTCCATTACCTTTCTCTTATTCTCAGCCAGTCATTATCTGCTTCTCATACCTGACAGAATCTGAATGCACCAGCAGAGCCACATTTAATGGAAAACGTTTTAGGACCATTACCCAGCCAGTTTCTGTGGGAACAAATGCCGGCCCAATATTAGGCTCATTTTCAGTTCTATTAAATTTCTAACAAATTGTCATTTTACAAGAAGCATTTCATCCTGACATAATAGACTTATCTATTTTCTCCTCATTCCTTCAAAGACTGTAGATGTTGTTTGGGTGGGCCAGTCAATTACAGATACCAGTTCATACCAAGAGAAACATTACTTAAATATTACAGACCTGAACATGATGTGGACTGGACTATTTATGCATACTCTGGATGTCATAAATTCTGAGTTAAAACATTTTGTGAAGGCTTCAGTCATTTTAATAGATAATAGGCTTTAATAATTTTAATTAATTATTAATTATGTATTAATAATTTAAACACATAATTTAATAATTATGGCTTTCTTTTTTTTTTTTTTTTTCTTTTTGCGGTATGTGGGCCTCTCACTGTTGTGGCCTCTCCCGTTGCGGAGCACAGGCTCCGGACGCGCAGGCCCAGAGGCCATGGCTCACGGGCCCAGCTGCTCCGCGGCATATGGGATCCTCCCAGACCGGGGCATGAACCCGTATCCCCTGCATCGGCAGGTGGACTCTTAACCACTGCACCACCAGGGAGGCCCTATGGCTTTCTTTTACATAGTGGTTTGGGCTGCCAAAATGATAAATCTCTGTTTTAAGGAACTAATTCTTGAACATTTTCCTTATATGCAAGAAAGGATAATTTGACAATAGAATCTTTGTGAAAGATTCAGAGATATATTTTCCATTCACTTGCAATTTCTTGAATGCTGTAATCTAGCTATATTTATAGGGAATTCATCTTGCTGCATTGTTGATTGTTTCATGGAGGACATGCTTTTTTTATTGAAGTATAGTTGATTTACAATGTTGTGTTAGTTTCAGGTATACAGCAAAGTGATTTAGTTATATATATATATATATATATATATATATATATATATATATATATATATATATATATATGTATATATTAAAGATTCTTTTCCCTTATAGGTTATTAAAAAATATTGAATATAATTTTTTAAGGCAGACCACCACCATTTGGAAAGCTGTGTGGTGTAAAGTGAAGAAACTCTGGATTTTAAATAGGCAAATCTAGGTTCTAGATACCATTTAGTCTCTGAACAGTTGAAGTTGGGTAAGTCACTTCATCTGTAAAAGGATGGAGTGGAATTAAATGCTTTTAGGTCCCTTCTTGCTTGAATATATCTAATTGTAGGCAGGCAAATTTTGTGCTCCATCCATTTTCAAGAGATGTTCAGAATTTTTACTTTGGTCATTGATGTGTAGGTGCTGTTGTGAAAAAATTTATGAACATCTGAGTCTACCATGTTAGCATTTTTCTGAAGGAAGATAAGTAATACTCCCTTCTGTGCTTTCTGGGTTCAAAAACAATTAAGAGATGAACTAATTATAAAATAGGATTCCATACCTGTGCCTAAAAAATCTTGCCAACACTCTATACTTAACACTCCCACCCATCCTGCAGTCTCTAACCTGGGCTATCCCAACTAAGGAAAAGTTTAGGTCTAGGGCTTCCCTAGTGGTGCAGTGGTTGAGAATCTACTTGCCAATGCAGGGGACACGGGTTCGAGCCCTGGTCTGGGAAGATCCCACATGCCGTGGAGCAACTAGGCCTGTGAGCCACAACTACTGAGCCTGCGCATCTGGAGCTTATGCTCTGCAACAAGACAGGCCGCGACAGTGAGAGGCCCATGCACCGTGATGAAGAGTGGCCCCTGCTTGCTGCAACTAGAGAAAGCCCTCACACAGAAACGAAGACCCAACACAGCCAAAAGAAAAAAAAAAGTTTAGGTCTACAGATCAGACATAATTGTTCTGGATTGTTGCCTCATATTAGTCAGGGATTGAGAATTAAGAACAGAAAAAAAAAAAAAAAGAGCATCTCCAAGGAATGCAAACCTTTAAAAGATTGGTTCTACCTAACAGAGAAATGTGGACCATTGGCAAGCACATGTCATGAAAAGTTTTTGAGCGGTGGAGTGATATGTTTGATGTGAAAATTAAAAATTTATTGAAATGGGGGAGGTCACAGAGCAGGGAAGACACTAAAGTTGTTATTGCAAGGTAATAAGGACTTCTGCTTGGTGGTGTCAGTGGGAGCAGAAACTATATGAGGTGAAAAAAGGAGGACTGATCAGGAGGAAATGGCACCTGACTGAACATGGAGAGAAGAGTCAGAAGCACTTGAGATTTAAAACATGTTGCTTGGAAAGTGATGGTACTGTTAACATTTCGAAGTCAGATGTAAGCATTTTAAGTTTACTTTGTTGGTGGGCCATCCAGCTGGAACCATGAAGAAGTGTGCTGGAGCACCAGTCAGAATGGCCATCATCAAAAAATCTAGAAACAATAAATGCTGGAGAGGGTGTGGAAAAAAGGGGACACTCTTGCACTGCTGGTGGGAATGTGAATTGGCATAGCCACTATGGAGAACAGTATGGAGGTTCCTTAAAAAACTACAAATAGAACTACCATATGACCCAGCAATCCCAGTACTAGGCATATACCCTGAGAAAACCATAATTCAAAAAGAGACATGTACCAAAATGTTCATTGCAGCTCTATTCACAATAGCCCGGAGATGGAAACAACCTAAGTGTCCATCATCGGATGAATGGATAAAGAAGATGTGGCACATATATACAATGGAATATTACTCAGCCATAAAAAGAAACGAAATTGAGCTATTTGTAATGAGGTGGATAGACCTAGAGTCTGTCATACAGAGTGAAGTAAGTCAGAAAGAGAAAGACAAATACCGTATGCTAACACATATATAAGGAATTTAAGAAAAAATATGTCACAAAGAACCAGGGGTAAAACAGGCATAAAGACACAGACCTACTTGAGAATGGACTTGAGGATATGGGGAGGGGGAAGGGTAAGATGTGACAAAGCGAGAGAGAGGCATGGACATATATACACTACCAAACGTAAGGTAGATAGATAGTGGGAAGCAGCCGCATAGCACAGGGAGATCAGCTCGGTGCTTTGTGACCACCTAGAGGGGTGGGATAAGGAGGGTGGGAGGGAGGGAGACGCAAGAGGGAAGGGATATGGGAACAGATGTGTATGTATAACTGATTCACTTTGTTATAAAGCAGAAATTAATAAAAAAAAGTGTGCTGGAGTTTTGAGCTGGAGATGTAGATGTTTAAGGTCATTCATTAGAGAGGTTAATTGAAGGCATGATCGTATGAGATCGTGAAACTAAGAGGAATGAAGAGAGGAAGGATGAAGACATGGCCTCTTGGCTTCCCTGGTGGCACAGTGGTTGAAGGTCCGCCTGCCAATGCAGGGGACACTGGTTCGTTCCCCGGTCCGGGAGGATCCCACATGCCATGGAGCGGCTGGGCCCGTGAGCCATGGCCGCTGGGCCTGCGCGTCCGGAGCCTGTGCTCCGCAATGGGAGAGGCCATGGCAGTGAGATGCCCGCGTACCACAAAAAAAAAAAAAAAAAAAGACATGGCCTCAGACATGTCTGCCATGAGGGGATGAAACAGAAGACTAGAGGTGAATGGAGGAGGCTATTTGAGTGTCCTGGAAATTTTAGGAGGGAAGAAATTTACAAAGGGAATGCTAAGCTGTGCCAAATGCTGTACAGAGGTAGTAGGTGAAGAGAAAGCACCAGTGGTGACTTTTGGGAGGGCAGCATCAATGTTGGAGAAGTTTAGAGGCCAGTTTTCAAGGGCAAAGAAGGGAGTGGTTGATGCATGGGAAGTGGAGTCCACATTCTTCATTTGGAAACTTGGAGTCATAAAAAGAGAGACTGTTATCCTAAAAGGAAAACACTGTTGAAGAAAAAAAAATGTTTTATGTGAAGAGAGTTAATTACACTTGCACTTGTATGGCTGTTATTTTTTCTGTGCTTCATAATTTTCTCTTGCAGAGTTACCTCTATTTTGGCCTCTGCCCACGTGCTGTGGCAGTAGGTAATTCCCTCTTCTCTCTTTGCTTCTACCCCAGGATCTCCATGTGGCTCAGACCTAGTCCCTTAGAGCATTCTGTCTTTTGGCCAAAGGTACCGGTTCAGAGAGAAGCACATGACTCCAGCTGGGAGATTAAGAGCTCTCCCTGGGACTTTTTCTGCAGTCATTAGGAAAGAGGATTTTTTTTTTCCTCTGATATTGGTAGTACAAAGGACAATGAGAATGTCTGAAAAGGAAAGACAGAGAAGCAATCAGAACACAAACATACACATACAGAGAAGAGAGAGAGAGAGGGAGAGAGAGAGATTAACTATTGAGACTTTGTATTTTTGGATCCAACTGTAACTCTGAATTTAAACTAATAGCAGTGAAAACGTATGCAAAGGAAAAATTCAGAGTGAAGAATAAAAGACCAAAAGTCTGGTGAAAGAGGGAGTCTAGTGATGAAATAAAGTCTTGTGGGGAGCTTTAGGAGATGAAGTGGAGAGATTTGCTTTGAGAAAAGTTGCATCACTGTTCCCTCTGATGCTGAAGAAAGAGAAAATGATAGTAGTAGAGATACAGAGAAATGTTGATGGTGGGGAGAAGCAGAGTTGATGAAATTGGGATTAAATGGCTAAGATCACCTTTATACAATAGGAAAATGGGTCATATTACATAATTTACTTGTTACATTGATTTTTTTTCATAAACTGTTATGAGAAGTTGCCTTCATAAAGATGTTATATTACTGATTGGGTTTTATAGTTGATTGAATATAAATAGAATAGGGAGATACGGAAAGTAGTAGAAGATATGGAAAATCCTTGAAATGTGTCTCTCACACATGTACACTCCCCTTATGGACATGGATGTACTGTCCTTATTCCTTGTGAATATTTACAATGTACTAGCCACAGGGATTACAGTTTTGAATAAGGTAGATATGGTCTCTACCATCACAGTGGTGAAAAAATGATGAAAGGATTAAGAAGGGAATAAATATTTCAGGAGTTTGAAGTCTTGTGTCTATTTTACCAACTGCAGAAGTTTTTACAGGAATATTATTTATTGATAAGTTGTCAAAACAGAATCAGCTGTGCTTATTTTTATTGAAATTGGAAAGTTGGTTATGTCCAAAAAGCTTGACAATTTATGTGGACAAACCTTTGGAGAGAAGTCAGTCTTTTAAAATAACATGCTGAGCTAGACTGCATCTAGTTTCTTTCATTTAATTGAATATCAATAAATATATTTCAGCATACACCATCTCTCTTGCTACCATCTCTCCACTGGACAAGTGGTTATTAAATAAAAGCCTTTGTGTGTGTGTGTGTGTGTGTGTGTGTGTGTGAGAGAGAGAGAGAGAGAGAGAGAGAGAGAGAGAGAGAGAGAGAGAGAAAGGGAATTCAATTATTTGCAATTATTTCTCTATCTTCCTGAAAGGTTTTGGCACAGGGGAACTGTTCAGTGTGTGCGGTGAGTTGGAAGGGACATTAGTCCGTGTAGAGGTTACACAAAGTAATGCACCAAACTACAAACTAGCAGTGGGAATATAATGCAGAATTCAGAGGAAAATGTTTCATGTCCATTGCCCCATCATGTTAAAGAATCTAACACTCCCTGTAGAGTTTAAATTTCAACCATGGCTGGCATGACAGGTTATACAAGCATTGCCAATACATTCAATCTAGTCTGCTTACATAAAATCTAAAACTAGTCCAATTCAGAACCTTAGT
Source organism: Mesoplodon densirostris (assembly GCF_025265405.1). Taxonomy (NCBI): domain Eukaryota; kingdom Metazoa; phylum Chordata; class Mammalia; order Artiodactyla; family Ziphiidae; genus Mesoplodon; species Mesoplodon densirostris. The sequence continues at coordinate 23,184,424 of NC_082667.1, read as the reverse complement.
TCAGTTCAAGCAAAGTTTCACTGTCTCTTGATGACCTTTGAATCCCAATGGTTGATTGGCTGTATTGTTTATTTCCTCCCCAAGTGATTTTTCAAGTTACAGTCATACCCAAGGCTCTACCTCCTATCCCCATTTGCTTACCATTAAATTCATCTGTTCTAGTTTTAGTAGTTGGAGAAAATAAAGTTGGCATGGAGTTACCTTCTCACTCATCTGTCATTTTATTTATATTTCTGTCTTGACTAAAGATAATAGAGATAGAAAAAAAAAGAGAACTGGATCAAATATTTTGTAAATTGTGTCAAATCTCTTTGTAAACTCAGCAACTAATGTCCATACTCATAGGCTAATGCCTTTTCCAGATAGTCACTGGCTTTTGTCTGTCAGTAGAAAGCCAACATTGCTCAGTAGAAAGAATGGTTAAATTGGAGAAAAGAAACTTGGCTTTAGTTTCATCTACTACAATTATAATATGCATAGCTTTGACTTTTCATTTAACCTTTCTGAACCTTTTAATTTTATAAAACAAGATTAATAATGTGAACATATTCCATACAGATAGCCTTTAGAGTCAAATGAGAGGAATTATATCCGAATACTTTGTACATTTGTATAGTGCTGTGAAAATGAAAATAATGACCATAGAGATAAATTCCCATACAATTTGTTTTGCCTATTTGTCATTTTAGATTTTAGAGTGATATTGCCCAATATAAAAATAAATAAGCATCAGTATTATATTAGAAAGAAAAATTATATTTTCTCTCTTTCATCAAGTACAGCCCATCATTTTGTCCATCAGTAAAATGATACTTTTAAGATTTATGGTCCTTTCATGCATTGTACACATTCATAGTATAGGTCTGCTATTAACCACAAGAAATATTAAAATTCAAGTAGATTCAGAATGAACTATTCAAAAATATTTTTATAAGCCGTTCTATTCTTTTCTTTATTGTCTCAATTAGAGTTGATATTTATCAATAGAAAAAGATCCCAACTGGCTCCATGTTTATCTGATAGTTTAAAAAATCTTTCTCTTGGGCTTCCCTGGTGGCACAGTGGTTGAGAGTCCGCCTGCCGATGTAGGGGACATGGGTTCATGCCCCGGTCTGGGAGGATCCCACATGCCACGGAGTGGCTGGGCCCATGAGCCATGGCCGCTGAGCCTGGGCATCCGGAGCCTGTGCTCTGCAATGGGAGGAGCCACAGCAGTGAGAGGCCCACGTACCACAAAAAAAAAAAAAAAAGAAAAAATCTTTCTCTTTTCCCAGCTAATTTAATTATAATTATTTTGCCACACCTCAAATTACTTGATCAAGAGTGTTTCATGTCTCTTTGATAGTACTTTAGTATTTACTTTCTGGGATGTAAAATTTAAGTGACCTAAGATCTTCAAAAATACAATCTTGAGTATAAATTTTGTGAGTATTGAAAAAAAAGAATGGTTAGAGACTTCTAAAATCTTGTGTTAAAATAGTGGTGAGTATGAAAGATTATACATCCTAAGAAAGCTAACATCAGAATACCCCTCTGATGCTGCTCATGAGGGGATGTGGGTTGACTTGGTGACAGTCAAGCACGAAAGATAATATAAGTCTATCTCCATGGGGTTCCATTGGGCATCACATTGCCTCAAAATCTCATGTTCCTTGAGTTGGCTAGTCTCTGATTTTGCTCTGTTATCACAATACTCTAAAGTGGAAGTAGATGGAGTTTAATGAGGAGTTGAGAGGTAGAGGGCTTTGCAACTAATAAACATGCATTAAAATTCCACTTTCAGTAACCCTCACAATTTTATGCTTTTACAATCATAACTATGTTTTTATGTACAAATGGGTGAGAAGCATAGGTGGTGGGCTTCACTTTAAGAAATCTCACCAAAAAGGCTAAATTTAGAAAGACTAATTATACTTAGTGTTGGTAATGAAGTAAAACACCTGGCACTCTCATATACTGCTGGTGAGAGTGTAACCTGCTAAAATCACATTCAAAACTCTTTGCCAGTAGCTAATCAAGTTTAACGTTCATATACTCTATAACCAAGCACTTGCCCTTCTAGGGTTATACCCAACAGAAATGCATACATATGTGCACCAAAAGATATGTATAAGAATATTCATATTAACATTATTATTAATAGCACCAGACTAGAGATCCAAATGTTCATTAACAGTAGAATGGCTACATAGATTGTGATATATTCATCTAATGATATAGAATATATCATGATGAATGATAATGATGAATAATGTTGTTGCTATATGCTACAACATGATGACTATCACAAACGTGACGTCGAGTGAAAGAAGCTAGATGCAAAAACGAATCATGAATGAGTCCTTTCTATTTCAAAAGCAGACAGAACTACTTTTCTCTGATGATAGAAGTCAGAAAGTAATTACTTTTGGTGATAAGGGAAGGTTAGTCCTGGGGAGGAACAGTAGGGGGCTTCTGGGGTGCTGTAATATTTCATCTCTTGCTCTAGGTGACAGTTACACAAGCATGTTAACTTTGTGATAATTGACTTCTTTCTCATGGCTGAATAATATTCCATTCATCTACCATTGGACACTTAGATTGTTTCCATATCTTGGCTACTGTGAATAATGCTGCAATGAGTATGGGGGTGCAGATATCTCTTTGAGATACTGATTTCACTTCCTTTGGATATATATCCAGACATGGGATTGCTGGACCATACAATAATTCTATTTTTAATTTTTTGAGGTACCTCCAAACTGTTTTCCACAGTGACTGTACCAGTTTACATTCTTACCAACACACAGCATTTTTAAGGAAACCACTTGTGTATACATCTTAGAAAAATGAAGATGTAAACCAAGAATCATGCAGATTTAGGATCTAGGAAGAAAGAATGGTTTGGGAAAATAATAAAGGGAATTTAAGCCTGGTAATCATGCAGAACACTTATAGAAGTCCAAGTAGAGTAAAAAAACAAAAAACTCCAAGTGGATAATTAAGAGATTTGATATTATCCCAGAGAAATGGAAGAACTTAGTAATTCAATAAAGGTAAACAATGCAAGAAAATAATAAAGGTCGATAGAAACATCAAGAGAAATAAGAGGCAGCATAAGAAAGAAAATATAACCAGAGAATACTTCTTGGCTCTACCATGAACAATATTTACACAGAATAGTAATATAAACCCTGTTTATTATTGTCCGGATCTCAAGACTTCAATTTGGTCTCAGAGCAGACTTCAAATATTAGTAACTTTGCAATGTAAAAATACAATTACGATTATAGAAGCTTGGAGGCAGAAATGTGCCTCGGAGGCAGAGGAGTGAAAAGACTGGTGGGGACATGGACGCTTGCTAATTGGATTATCCGGTCCACGGAGGGTTCATTTAAATAATCATTTCCACTTCAGCCCTTGGTGAAATTCCTTTTAAGAAGTTCACATTCATTTTCCTGCCTTAAGCAATAGAACATTGTTAAAAATAGCGGACTCTGATGGCAAGATGTTATAGGACGTCGTGCAGTTGCAAAAAGGGTAGAATATTGAGACAGACAATCAACAATCCCAAAACATTATAAGAACAACTTTGCAGGGCTGCTAGCTGCACACACAAGACTTTCGGGGTTTTTTGTTTGTTTTATTGTCTTGGGGTTTTTTGGTGATTAGACTTTCTCTGAAACAGAGTAACAAGCAAAATATTCCAGTGCACTGAGAGCCATGGTTACCTGGATTCCTATAAATCAGGATTTTCCTCCACCTTTTAGGTGAGGTATCTATCGAATAGGCTTCTGCTGTATTTGACACCAAACTGCCAGCTTGGATTTAGAGATGGAAGTTTAAAAAATGCCATAAAGCAGCTCTAGCTTTTAGTGCCAACTCTAGAGATCAGTATCATTTGTACACCACAACAGGAGCATTTGTTAAGAAATCACTCGCCTCTGACTCTCAGGGAGAGAATAAAGCTTCACACTTTGTGTTTATATGACCATTCTCTCCACTGATACTAGTGAGCCCTGGTGAAGTCCAAGTGAGCTGTGTTCTCTACATGTGTTATGTTTGTAACTTGGGAGTGCGAGGCTGGTTCTCACCCCCTCTTCAAATTTATTGATATTGACTGACTCACTTTGGAGCTAAGGAGCCTTTTTGGAAAGTAATAATTCAAACAAGGTTGACACCTGGAATGCAGATCCCCGCAGGCATGACTCATTGACTGAAGGATGCCCGAAGGAAGCCAAATTGCCATGGTGGACTGTAGGGCCAGTGGGAAAGAATCAACCCTGAGTGAAAGTAAGCTGAACTCAGCCACAGGGCCTGAGGGTTGGAGGAAAATAGTAGTACTGGGTAAACTATGGTGACTGTAACTCAACCATTTGCAAACTTTTAGTGGAGTAAGTTGTATATGTTGAATAACAAATAAGTGCTCCTAATATATCCTCCTTATCACTCCCTAAGAGTGATAATGTTTGCTTATTCAATTTCTTTCTGCTTTTACTAGACTTGTTCTTATTTTTGTAATTGCTTTGTTTTTATTTATTTAATTTATTTTTTATTGAAGTAGAGTTGATTTACAATGTTTCAGGTGTACAGCAAAGTGACTTAGTTATATATACATATATTTGTTTTCAGATTCTTTTTCATTATGGGTTATTACAAAATATTGAGTATAGTTCTCTGTGCTATACAGTAGGTCCTAGTTTATTTTATATATAGTAGTGTGTATATGTTAATCCCAAACTCCCAATGTATCCTTCCCCTCCTTTTCCCCTTCGGTAACCATAAGTTTGTTTTCTGTCTGAGTCTATTTCTGTTTTGTAAATAGGTTCATTTGTATCATTTTTTTTTTAGATTCCACATATAAGTGATATCATATGAAGTTTGTCTTTCTCTGTCTGGCTTATTTCACTTAGTATGATAATCTCCAGATCCATCCATGTTGCTGCAAATAGCATTATTTCATCGTTTTTTTATGGCTGAGTAATATTCCATTGTATATATATACCACATCTTCCTTATCCATTCATCTGTCGATGGACATTTAGGTTGCTTCCATCAGACTTATTCTTGAGATTTGTGATTTAGAATCTTGCGAATAGATAGAAATGCATGGTTGGCTAGACAGGGAGACTGATGTTGTGTTTAAGATGGGCAGTTCTAGATATGACAGAACTGTAGTATATGGGGTATAGGAAGGTGATGTTAAGGGCAAGAGAGGGTCCAGATTTTGTTGGGCTGGTATCATCTTTGAGAGAAAGAATACAAAATTATAAAAACAAAATTAGGTGTGAAATTGAATGTACATTTGAAAAGAGAAAATAAATCACAGTAAATTGCAAATATTAAAGAGCTGCCAAATATCACAAATATCATTAAGTGCATAATAATTTAATTATTGTACAGACGTTTGATATGTTTGTGTCCCCCCCTGCCCCCCAAATTCATATGTTAAAGCCTTAACACTCCCAATGTGATGGTATTTGGAGATGGGACCTTTGGGAGGTAATTAGCATTAAATGAGGTAATGAGGGTAGAGTCCTTATAGTGGGATTGGTGCCCTTTAAGAAGAGACACCAGAGAGCTCATGATCATTCCCCGGCATGTGCACAAAGAATAGGTCATGTGAGCGCACAGTGAGATGGCAACGTCTACAAGCCATTGTCAGAACCTTGATCTTGGAATTCCCAGACTCCAGAACTTTGGAAAATAAATTTCTGTTGTTTAAGCCACCTAGCCTCTATGGTGTTTTGTTGTGGCAGTGAGTGGACTAAGACGTAATATGATTTTTCATGTATACTTTTTGACTGCATACATTGAGCATTTCTTCATGTGAAAACATGATTTTTGTAATACTTTGTCTTAACATGGTTGATTGAAATTTGTATTTTATTATTAGTAGTAGTGATGCATATATATGACTTACCTCACAGCTTCACTCACCGTTTATAAGTTTGTGCCCTAAAAGTAAAGGGCTTCATACAAAGCATTTGAAAAAAAACTTCATCACAACACTGACAAAAATCCTACTTGTTGGGCTTCCCTGGTGGCGCAGTGGTTGAGAGTCCGCCTGCCGATTCAGGGGACGCGGGTTCGTGCCCCAGTCCGGGAAGTTCCCACATGCTGCGGAGAGGCTGGGCCCGTGAACCATGGCCACTGGGCCTGTGCGTCCAGACCCTGTGCTCCGCAACGGGAGAGGCCACAACAGTGAGAGGCCTATGTACTGAAAAAAAAAAAATCCTACTTGTCTATTTTGCAGACACTGACAAATTGATCCTAAGATTGATATGGAAGTGCAAGGGACCCAAATATCTAAAACAATCTTGAAAGAGAAGAACAAAGAGGACTCACACTTCCCAATCTCAAAACTTACTGCAAAGCTAAATAGTTATGACAGTGTGTGGCATAAGGATGGACATGGGTATCAATGGAATAGAACTGAGAATCCAGAAATTAACTCTTACATTTATGGTCAATTGATTTTCAAGAGTGCCGACATAATTCAATTGGTAATGATAGTCTTCCTAAAAATTTGTGCTAAAAAACTACATATCCACATCCAAAAGGATTTGGATTCCTACCTCACATCATATACAAAAATTAACTCAAAATGGATAATAGACCTAAATGTAAGAGCTAAAACTATAAAACTCTTAGAAGGAAACATGGGTGTAAATCTTTGTGACCTTGAGCTAGGCAATGGTTTTTCAGATATGAAACCAAAATCACAAGCATCAAAAGAAAAAGATAGATAAAACAGACATCATTAAAATAAATAACATTGTGTTTCAAAGGCCAACATCAGAAAAGTGAAAAGACAATCCTCAAAATGGGAGAAAATATTTGCAAGTTGTATATCTCGTATGGGATTTGTATTCAGATTATATAAAGTATCTTACATCTCAATAATTAAAAGACAAGTACCTAATTAAAAATGAGCAAAACATTTGAATAGACATTCCTCCAGAGAATATACATGAATGACTAAAAAGCATATGACAAGATCCTCAACATCATTAATCATCAGGGGAATATAAATCAAAACCATGTACCCCAGAAATTCCACTCACTGATAAACACTCAAGAGAAATAAAAATCCATGTCCACACAAAAGCTCGTACCAAATTGTTCCTCAGAGCATCATTCACAATATCCAAGACGTAGAAACAACCCAAATATCCATCAACCCATAAATGGATGAATAAAATGTAATATATTCATACAAAGGAATGCTGTTTGGCAGTAAAAAAGAGTGAAGTATTGCTATGTGCTACAGCATAGATGGACTTTGAGGACATTATGCTAAGTGAAAAGAATCAGTCACAAAAGACTATGTATTGTATGAATCTATTTATATGAAATGTCCAGAATAGGCAAATTCATACAGACAAAAAGTAGATTATTAGTTACCAGTGACAGGGTGATGGGAGAATCAAAGTGACTGAGTAGATGGGAGCTTTCTTTGTGGTGTGATAAAATGGGCTAAAATCAGATAGTGGTGATAATTGCATAGTTTGTGAATATGCTAAAAACCACTGAATTTTACACTTTAAAAGGCTGCATTTTATGGTGTGTGACTTATAACTCAATAAAGGTGTTATAAAAGAAACTTCTATTAGGCAAGGACTATTAGTAACTCCATTTTATAGATTAGAAAATTTAGGCAGTTGCCTAATTTTGGCACTTGCCTAAAAGTCAAATTGATACTGAGTAATGAGGCCAGGATTTGAGTCCAGGTAATCTGACTCCAGGTCTTCCATCCTAAGCTTGGCTTTATTCCTGCTTTAATAAGGCAAATAAGGGATATATTATTGCTCTAATGGAGTCATGGTTCTTTTGCCACTAGGATATATTTGGTGAATGATACTCAACAATGTAAAATCAACTGACTTATCTGACATGGCCTGAATTAGTTGATTCCTCTTGCACTCCTATAGTTAAATCAGCTTAGAAAGAAATGCATCTTTTAAGGTTACAAGACTAACACTTCTTTAGGTGATACCATCTCTTCCTCAAGCTGGCATATGTGTATAGACACAGCCTAAAAAGTATTTTGTTACACATTAAAAACACCTGTATGATTAAATATACAGAGCTAGATATATAAAGTGAATTTTTGTGCTTTATAGTTGAAGAATGGATTTTGCTGATCCATGAATGATTTGATATCATTTGCTCGTGACTGAATAGAATTGGCCATTTGTCGAAATTTGCACTCCACACAGATTAGCTAGTTGGAGATAGTTCTTTGTACCACTTCTATTATCTTTCCATTTCTCATACTCTTTTCCAAAGAATCACTTCATACACCCTTATTGCTCTCTGATATTACAAATGAAGGCTTTTTCATAAGCTGGGGTTGTGGCACTCTCAGCTCTCCAGAGTACAGAGAGGGACCAGGAAGGATGTAAAACAAAAAGTCATTAAGCGTTTTTGCATTGATATTCTTGCAAAGGACTAAAAGCCCTTTCCAGAGCCTTACTCTGATTTAATAAGTTTGGTTATTTGGTTTTCTAGTTCACATAAAATCAGAATCAGCAAGTTAGAAGTTTTAGGGAGACTGGCAGGGGGACAGATATTGATCAGCAGGAAGGGACAAACTAATAAAGTAGAAATTCTAGCAGAGGCTGTAAATCCTGCCAATAATGTCATAGTTGCTAAGTGCCCCTATATCCTAAGTCAAGTGCAAGACCACCTATCAGGCCTTGCTAGGTGACTGTGAAACAAGTTCATTCAGCAGCAGCCCAGCATCCTTATAGAGAGCATCTAAGATTTGAGGAGGGCAAGACCTTGAGAGAGAGGATTTCTTGGGAGAGGGATGTTGCTGCCTTATGCTTCTCCCTACCCAGTGCAGGAGGAAAGGGAGAGGCCTCTATTTCACCTTCAACCAAATGAGAGAGGCTCCAGAGCTTGCTATTCATCTCTTGAAGTAGAGACTTTAATATCTATGATGGTGGAAATATTCCTCGGTCATTATGGTGACCACTAGCCACATGTGTCCATTGAGCACTTGAAATATGGCTAGGGTAAGTGAGGAACTCAGTTTTAATTCTCTTTAGGTTTTTAAAATCTATATTCTAAATTCAAGTAGCCATATATGGCTATGGAATACTTTATTGGGCAATAATGTATTATTGTACAGTAATACAGTAGTAATTGTATTACTATTGTAACAACAGTAGTAGTTAATACATATTGATAATTTGCTAGGTACCAAATACTGCACTAAGCACTTTCCTTCTAGTATCTTTAAGATCCTCCCTATAGCCACTTGATTTTATCCATCTTGATTTTATTCAGGAGAAAACCAAAGCACAGAGAGGTTACATAAGGGACAGATTTAGAATAGAACCTAGAGGATTTGATTCTAGAACCTTTGGTTTTAATCACTGCACTCTTTTTTGTGGACATGCCTCTTTAATTTTACCCCCCCATTCATACTTTTATTAATGAGTAACAGTAGCAAAGATCATCTCTGGAGACTTCATTTATACCTTTATACCATATCTTCTTTTAGTTATATACACTTTTAATCTTTCTCAACTACTTGGGTATATATAGATGTATTTTTTTTTATACAGCACCTCTGAGGATAATTCCATTTGTCTTATTTTCTAATAATCTTTGTTGAATAGGAAGTGGAGTCTTCGAAGATGAAAAGATTTTTATCCTTGAAATATATGTTTGGGAGGTCCCTAAGTGCCCTCATATATTTGATATTCAGAAACCTGAGAACACATTATCACCTCTACCTTGGAAAAACCTCATTTGGTGCATAATGAGAGTGAAGCTTAGGGCTTTTTAACATGGTTTTCTGTGCAGAAGGTGCTTTCCTCTTTGATTCATGAGTAAGCTGTGGAGTTGACTTGTATTTTTTATTTTCCAAATGGGATAATTATATAAGAAGAAAGATTTGTGCTTTAATATTTATAATCTAGGTGCATCAGAAGCCTCTACTGATTCTATATAAACAAGAATACCCAATGACTGGAGAATGAGTATTCATGGACAGTCTCTGACAAAATATTATAGAATGGTAGCCATTCACCAGCAAAAATGAGTACATACAATGTGCAAGGCTCTGTATACACGTTATCTTTTTAATACTCTCTACTTAAATATCATTAGCTCACTTACAGGTGAGGAAACTGAGGTGCAGAAAAACAAAGTCGTTTATCCAGGGTCATACTGGAACCATACTGGACTCATGTAGAGTCCTAGATAAACCTGGGTTAATTTGATTCTAAAACTGTCTGCAGGAGGAGTAGTATGTTTGAGCAGTACATTCCAACTCTGGCTGCACACTGGCACACCTTCTGCAGGGAACTTTAGAAAATACCAGTGCCGGGCTTCCCTGGTGGCGCAGTGGTTGAGAGTCCACCTGCCGATGCCGGGGACACGGGTTCGTGCCCCGGTCCGGGAAGATCCCACATGCCGCGGAGCGGCTGGGCCCGTGAGCCATGGCCACTGAGCCTGCGCGTCCGGAGCCTGTGCTCCACAACGGGAGAGGCCACAATGGTGAAAGGCCTGCGTACCGCAAAAAAAAAAAAAAAAGAAGAAGTCCCAGTGTCCAGGCTATACTCCAGAGCAATTAAATCAGAATCTTCCAGGGGGTAAGACCTAGACATCATTACACTGTAAAGTTCTTCATGTGATTCCAACATGCATCTGAGGAGGTTAGCCATGCTGAAAGCCATGCAGCTGCTTCCTATGTGCTTCCTATCAGCCAGGGTTGCAATGCCCTTTAAAATTCAATGGTATATGGATAGATAGACCTGCTGCATTTTTGTAAGGTGTTTGTAAATTTTTTGGAAAAAATAATAAGAACAGTTGTATCAGTTTTTCAGATCACAAAACTGAATCTAATTTCTGTTTTGAGCCTCACCTGCATTCTCTTTGGCATAAGGAAATATGAGTCACTTCTAGGTAATCAAGTCATATCAGTCAAATCAGGACTTAAATTTGGTCAATTTAAGACTTGAAATCAGTCATTTCAATGTTTTCGCTCACCCCTTCTTTCTCTCCCAGATTCTGGTGGGCTGGCACAGCCTCGGCATGAGAGATGAAGCAGGAAGTATCTGGCCTGTGGCCATCCTCTGTCCTCCATCAGTGTAAGCTGGGGTTTAGCCACCTGATCTTTGGGTGTTGGCCTCTAATCCTGTGCATGGCTACCATCTTTGGGGCTCCATGCTGTATTTGTAAATGTTGATCAACATTTGTTGATGTTCTCTCTCATCAAGACTGTAGGATCCTATCAGTCTGCCAGTCCCTCTTGTCCCCTTCTGAACTTTGTGAGACATGGGAAATTCCACATGTTCTCTCCCGCAGGTGGAGTCAGTCTGTATCCAGCTCACAAGGGCTGCTTGTATGAATCTTCTCCCATCTTGTGTTCAGTAGCATTCCCTTAGTAGCTTGAAATTAGCCTTGGGAAGTCTTTACACCATTTGAAAACTCTCTGTATTAGTTTCCTACTGATTCTGTAACAAAGTACAACAAGTGAAGTGGTGTAAAACAACACAAATTTATTCTTTTTTCTGACATTCTCTCTCTCTCTCCTGGATAATCCAGGATCATCATCTCCAGGTCCTTGAATTAATCACATCTGCAATGTTCCTTTTGCCATCTAAGGTAACATTTTCAAAGGTTCTGGGGATTAGAGCGTCACCTTTGGAGGGCTATTATTCTGTCTACCAACCCCTAAAATCAGAGCTTTTATTTTAAAGAGAGCTAGTTGGTAACTATTTATCAGCACACATACTCCCTATGACCCTTTGGGAGGCTTATGGGGAAAAACCCTAATCCTTCTCGTGGTAGACATGCTGCACTACCATGCTGACATCAGTGCTCCCATACCTTCTGCTGTATAGGGACATTTGTAAGGTTTCTGCCTCTGGAAAGTGGGCCATAACTATGATCTCGTTCCCAAGCTTCTCTGGGCGTCCTATCGAGACCCAGGCTGGAGGCTGCCAGGTGCAGTAACACCGCCCTGTTGCTTAAGCTGTCACTTCTCTCTAGTTTTCCCTCCTTCTTCAGCCATTGAAATTTACCTTGTTTTGGAAGGGAAAACCTGCTTTTATGTTATTATACATTCATCTTAAAGCCATGCTTATCAAACAAACTTTTTACATCTCCTAGGTCTTAGTTCTTAATAGCTAAAGGCAAGCTTTTAGAATTCAACAAACCTTTTCTCTCTCACAAAGCCAGCTTCTCACAAATCAAAAACACCTTTCTTTTAAGATTCCACTTATTTCCAAGTTTCAAAGCCCTATTTTGAACCTCAAAGCCAACAAATGCTGTTTTGCCATCCCTCTAAAGCAATGACAGCCACTGAATAAAGAATGGGTGGAGGGTCTCCGGGCAACTAGAATATAATACGACAGTTTTTATCTCTCGACATGGCTAATGATGTGGTAAGACATGTATCAAAATGCCAAGCAGGTGGACCAGATAACACATGCTGTTGAAGTTTAGAGGATGGAGAGGTTGGTGCGGGATGCCCGGTCAAAGGTACCTTGATGGTATGGGAAGGACGGAGCTTGGCCAGGGTGGATGGTTTGGGTTCAAGCAAGAAAAGAATCAGAGGGTCAGGAAGGGGCAGGAGTGCACAAGGGACCAGGAGTCCTTCAGTCTGCCTGCTGGGGGCATTTATGTGGGAGAGTACCAGGGAAATGGAATAGCTGAGGATTTGAATGGCAGGCTGAAGATTAGGACCACATTTCTAGTCCTGGTACAGTGGCTCCATGGACATGCTGTGAGCCGTTGATCACCTGAGTGGAGGGGTGTGGCTACAGCTTATCCTTCTAAACCCAAAGCTCATCCGAGCTCTATAGCAGCGTATGGCATCTTGGTAGAGCACCCTTGACATGTCACCGAGCCTTTGTCCATACATCACAGACACTTCCCAAAGCAATCCTGTGAAGCATCGATGATACTGCCTCCACCACATAGGGGGAAAAGTAGACCTTAGCATATCTTGAAATTCTCTTATAAGCAGTTTACATTTGGTGTTCACTACTTAGTTATTGGCTCAGTTTGGGGAAGGGTAGAGAATGTATGTATGAGCATGTGTGTGTGGTATGTGCGTGTGTGAGATGTATGTATGTGTGGTATGCATGTATACACAAGGTGGGACATGTGTGTGGTATGTGTGTATATGTGATGTGTGGTGTGCTTGTGTGATGTACATATGTGTGTGGGGGGATGTATGTGTGTATGGTGTACATGCCCTCTGTACATGCCCATGATGCATGGAGTGTGTGGGGTAGGTGCATGTGTATACAGAGTGTGTGTATGTGGCATGTGGTGAGTGTGTGGTGTGTGAGACTTGTGGGGTACATGTGCCTGGGGAGCGGGTGTGTGTGTGTGTGGTGTGTGACTGGGTGAGATACGTGTGTGTTGGGAGTGGTCTGCACCTAGTATAAGCATGGATGACGTGTGGTACATATGCGTGGTGTGTGGTGTGGGAAGTGTGTGTGCATGCGCGTGTGTGTGCGTGCACACACGTGGACTTGTGCTGTGGTATTTAAGAGCCCAGCTCTGGAGCCAGACTGCCTGAATTAATGACTGGCTCCACCACATGGGCGAATGACTTAACTGCTTTCATTTCATTTCATTTCCTGATCTCTAGAAAGAGGGTAGTCAGAGTGCCTGCCTCCAAGTGATGTGAGTTACCACACACAAGACATTGACACAGTGCCAAGCACATAGATGACCCTCAATCAATATTAGCTGCTGTTTGGTCCCCTCACAGATCCTCAGGTTTTCAGATGCTGTTTAGAGGTCTCTCTGCCTTTTCTGCTGGTTGATGGTCCTTTGGAAGCAGCAAGCAGTCACAATTTGTTATAGAACCGTTAGGTCCAAGCTAACAGAGAGGATTTTTCTTCTTCACGTCCTCGCTGACCTTCAGCATCACTACTCATCTTTGAACTCACTGTAGACTCTGACAACACACAAAATCCTGAGCTGCTTGCTTTCTCAGAAACCTGTCTGGGCTGATGAAGAATAGAGGCAGCCCTCCACCACGCTCCACTAGGAGGAAAAGAAAAACAAGTATGTTACAAGGACACTGGGTGGGTGGCTCTCAGATATTAACCACAACTACGACCTCCACAGCTCCTTAAAAGGAGCGTGTGTTCGGTAAGATGCAATATGTTTGCTGCTCATGGAACTTTTATTTTGAAGAGAAAAATGCCCGTGAAAACTCCTCTAGAATGAGTGGTGATGCCTCTGGCTGATGGTTCAAAGACTGACATTCTGTGGGGGCAGTAAGGAGCCAGGGGGTGAGGAAAACTCATTTTCCCTGATTTTTACCAGATCCAGAGTGGTTTCTAGGGCATGGGCAAAGAGAGTCCACCTGGAGGGCATTTTACAAATGTCAGGACAATCTTGTCCAGACTAGCAATTAGAGAGGAGGAAATGAATCATAATTTAATTGAAAAAATAAGTCCATCAAATTTGTGTTACTGGACAAATGCATGAAGAAGTGTATATAAAATACGTGTGTATCTCCTGATTATCATAGTCACCTCTTGTCCTCCTCTATCCCATAATCCAGCTTTATTTTGTTAACTCCCTTCCCCTCTAGACTATAAGGTTGACAGGGACAGAAATTTCGCTTCTGTTGCTCATGGCTGTAGCTCCAGTTACTGGAACAGTCCAGGCACATTGCAGGTGCTCTCTACTTAGGTGTTGAGTAAATAAATGAATAAATGAAAAAAAAAAAGAAAGAAAACCACTTAACTGTCCAGTGAGAGGGTTTGGTAAATACAATAAGCCACCTCTATTGAGCGGAAAACAATGGAACCATTGAAAATGATAAGGCAGATTTAAATCCTTCTTTATTAACCTGGAAAGACAAACATTTTCTATTTAGTGAAAATAATTAGGCTGCAGAACAGTTTATGTGTATGTGTCTTTTGTTTGTATGTGTTTATAGTTATGTGTCTGTATGTATTGTTGTATGGAAATATTTGCTTAGAAAAGTCTTAGAATATATATCAGTGATAATCTCTATGTAGGATGATGATGGGAGATTTTTATTTCTTACTTTTGCCTTTTTGTATTGTCTGAAAAATATAGAAGCACAAACTGCTTTAAAAATCAGAAAAGTAAAGAGAATTTTCTTTAAAATAGACTTTTTTGAACTTCCAAAAACCTTCAAAGCCTATCCCAGCTCTAATTTGTTCCAGCTGCTGAGGACAACAGAAACTTGGCACTAGAGATTTTGAGAAAGATCCAGATAACTTCTTCTGCTTGATTAGTATGGAGTTGAGCTTTTTGGAGCTTCAGAAGGAAAAGAAGTAAAATTCTAGCTCCTGGCATAAAGTAGGCCCTCAACAGCTCCTTAGTAGAATGGCTACATTTGGAAACTTGTAAATTTGGCTTGTTTTCTGCTAAAGTAGTACCTGTTGCCTCCAGGTCAAGGGGTTTGATCTTTTGTTCTTTGGAGAATCATGAAAATTCCCCCAGGTTCAAGGTCTTATATATGCCATCAAATGTGTGTGCTCAAAGTCCCATGCTTCTATGTTGGGTACGAATTAATGAGAATGACCTGGTCAGGGAAATTGATTCTTCTGAATGTGAGAACCAGCGAATGTATTTCATGATGGAATTAGACTAAGTTCCAAATGACAAAGTTTTTGAGTGTTGACCTGAAACTAAAACCATTGCTACCCACTCTGCCTTCTGAGTCTTAGTAGGGTTTGGAAATTTAAACATCTAATAAAGGCCACAATCATTTTAGGCCTCAGGACAGTGGGCTATGTAACTTAACAAAGAGGTGTTCAAATAACCACTAACATTACTTTTGCTCTTTCTATGCGCCAGGCACTAGGCTAAGTTCCTTACCTGCATTTCTTCGTTTAATCCTTCTGGCCATACCTTCTGATATGGCTGCCATTACTAGCTCCATTTTAGAGGATGATGTACTTGTGATTTAGGGAAGGTTACTACACTGCTTGAAGTCACACTTGTGGACATTAAATGACACAACTGGAACACACAGATAACTCTCTCCTACTCCAGAGACTGTTCTCTTAAACCACAATTCTAGAATGTTTTTGTCTTTTATAATTCATCAATCACACCATTAAGCGAACCACCTACTCTGTGCACTTTCCTGGTCCCTTCTGGTTGTTGGGTGACCTTATGTGTCATCGTTCAAGGTGAATTGGTTTGGGATCATTCCAGAAAGGTTTGGAGAAATTTTGGAGGTGTTTGTTAACAGCAGTGGATATTTTACAATAAGATTACATTAGGCCTGCTTGGTCATGTTCCCAGTGTTGTTTTGCATCTCAAACTTAGCTTGTCCAAGTTTAAACTTTTTAGGCAGTACTGGAAAATATAGTACCTCATCTGGGGGTTGTGGGAAATGCTGTTTAATTAGCAAATATTAGATTCAGTTGGAAGAATACCTTCTTTGTTGACCTTAAGTAACTGTAAAGGCAGCAGGTTCATTTGATTTCACTTAATTGATTTCATATTTAAGAGAAAAATAGGAGGTTTATAGTTATAAACATATATCTGATTAGCTAGAATCTTATACAGCTTCTTCATAAAGTCATTATTATTTAGGGTAGCAAGAGGTAAGTTGTTTGCGTTAGCCTGCCCACGTAATGATGCCAAAATAGAACAATTAACTTTCCAACATAAAATATCAGGGAGTGAACACAGGCACCCAAATATAAGGGATTAATCATTTAAGTATTGGAAAAGGGACATGGAGACCAGTTAATTGCCAGGATCCGAAGGTCAGCAGTCTAATCCGATTAAATATGTAAATGGAGCAATGATGTTCATTTTCAGTGTCCTTTTGGGCTAATAATTAAATGGTGGATTTAGAAATTAACTGCTGGGTAGTGGATGCTTATCCAGAAAACACTGCCTTCCTTCACTAGCTGTGCCCAGCATTTGGAAATTCCACGACCTTACTCATTTTTGACATGGGCATGGAGGAAGTGAGAAGAAATTTACCCCATGAACAACAAATAGCTTCCTTCCTCTGCCTTCTCTCTGACATAACAGTCAAAATGAGAGAATATTTCTCCTTGAGGACAGTGCTATATTGCCACTTGACTTGTAATAATCGTCAGGAGAAGAGCACCGAGGGAAATGAAAACTAAACCTCAGCAGTCCTGCTCCAGTTGTGGAGGCAAATGTGTGGGTAAACCTGAGTATCTGGTGTTATGGAAAAACCCTTCCCTGCCTGCGTCAGCCTGCAACTACCTCCACCTCCTGCAGCTCCCAGAGGAAACATTGTTTTAGCAGTGCACCCAGGACACCTCTTCCAGTGTCATCTTGACTTATTACATTCCTAAGTCTGTTTTCCCTAGATGACTGTAAGAGCTGGAGTGTTGTATGTTCTGCTAGTATTTTGGCTGTGTGACTCTCTGTGTGTTGACATGTTGTTGGGGAGTGTCACCCAGATGCCAGCTGGGTCTGAGGTCCATCACAGGCAGGCAGGGAGAATGCCCTGATCTCATTCTAGCTAGATATGCTCCTTCTATTAGAGGTCGTCTTAGAGGTCCCTCATGTACGACCTCTAACCTCATAGCACCTGTCTGTAAACCTGTTACGTTATTTATTTGAATAATCCTTGAATATTGCTAAGTGCCTAATATAGGTCCTGACACATACTAGCTGTTCAGAAAGTACTGTAGAATACAGAATTAAGTGAATAAATGCATGGAGGGAAATACAACGTTCTGTCTTCTTGGTAGGTACTGGACAAAGTAAATCAGAAAGATTTTGTGTTGAAATCAGCAATATCAGCTTAGAGACATTCAGATTCAATTCAGATTCAGATTCAGTTAACTACTTTTTTAAATTAGTTTTTTCACCCTTTTAATTTTTTTCGAAAGTAGAACACGCATGTAACAATCAACTCAGATCATGAAAGTGAACATATTTCATGCTCACATTTGTATGGGGTCCCAATCGATGAGGACATTCTCTCAACCCCTTGTCAGTACTGCCTTTCTGTAGTGTAATTTACTTGAATGTGCTTAGTACATTTACACGTTATAAATGCTGCCTCTCTCCACTCTCTGGCTGATAGCTCTACATTGGGAAATATTGTAGAAGAAAGTCTTATGTATCTTTACATTTCTGGCAAGTTGAGCACAATCCCTGTAAACATCTATATAACAGGTGTTTAATATTTCTTAGTTGAACAGAACAGATAAACACATTGGACTCAAAGTATTTGGAGCTTCATATATAATTTCACAGTGAGTTTTTGCAAGTTAAAAGAGACATGAAGAAGTGACAACATTCAATGTGTTAAGTGAATTAACGAGGGTGGAAATTCAGGCATAAGTAATAGAAATATTTTAGGCTGATATTTTAGGCTTTATCATGCTAGTTAAGCACCTTTTTTTGTGCTTAAAGGCTGCCTCTGACTTCTGTTAAAGCCTATTGTGTGTGTTTCTTCTTTTATAGAAAGGCAAACTTGATAGGAGTAAAGAGCGTGAGCTTTGAAGTCAAATAAACCTGGATTGAATCCCCACTATACCATTGACTTGCTTGTTACTACTGGACAGCCTTTTTAAGCATCTGGAGTCACAGCATTACAAGAATGGAACATATGGTTACTGTGGAAATTAGAGATAATTAGACTTACATGGCATACTGTAGTCACTCAATGACTATTGCTATTTTAATAATTGTTTTCATTTTAGAGAGCTATGTACCCATGCAATATTTCCTAATGTTTGTTGATATCTAAGGGATTCTAATGAGACTGACATATTTCTGCCTTATGACATCCCAAATGTCTTGGGCTGCCATAACAAAATACCACAGAGTAGGTGGCTTAAACAATAGAAATTTATTTTCTCACAATTGTGGAGCCTGGAAGCCTGAGATTAGGGTGCCAAAGTGGTCAGGTTCTGGTGAGAGCTCTCTTTCTGGCTTGGAGAATGGGCAACTTCTCATGTGTTCTTACATGGTAGAGAGAGAGGGAGGGAGTGAGCTCTTCGTTGTCTCATAAGGGCACTAATACCATCATGAGGGCCCCACCCTCATGACCTCTCTAAAGCTAATTATCTCCCAAAGGCCCCATTTCCAAATGCCATTACATTTGGGGGGTTAAGGCTTTAACATGTGAATTCTGGGGGACACAATTCAGTCCACAGTAACCCAAAAGAGGCCCTATCGCAAATTGATTGACCTGGAAGTTTTTCTTTCTAGTAATGGGTTAGTTTGAATTGGGAGCAGTGGGTTTGGGGAGAGGGTTTTGCAGCTCAATGGGCTATGATCTGGTTTGATTGCCACCTCCAAATACAACTGTAGGTTTGTCATTTGAATTTTAAATTTCCTTCCATTAAAGTGAGAAGAAGGCAAGAGTGGCTGATGGCAAGGTGCACAGGCTCAGTGAAGTTCTTGGGCTTTCATCTAAGTCAGTGTATCTATTATTCTCTTGCAAAACACTTGACCAGGAGTGTGGAGAGAAGAGGGTTGGAAATGAAATGATGGTATTTAGATGGAGGATGATGACATAATATGTTAAGATATGGGGTACATGATTAGATAGAGAGTAAGTGAAGGCAGAACATGGAAATCCACACTCCTCTGCCTCTAGCATTTCTGGGTACTGTGAAGATTATCTAATTATAGGCCCAATGCCTTAATAATCTCAAAATTTACCATTAGGTGTCATTAGCTTTGAAATCTAGCCTCTTTCTCTTCTCTGCTGCATGACCTTGGGCAAGTCAAAGAACCTCACCAAGCCTCAGTTTTCTCATTTCTAATAATGCAGTTTAAGGACCCAAGTTTCTTACACATAGTAGGTACTCAATTAGGGTTTATGACTTTGAAAATGAATTTGTTTACCTCTTCATCACTGAAAAGCAAGTGGCAGATATTGTTCATGACTGTATGAGCCCAAACTGACATGCTGGACCTCAATTCTGAAAAGGTAAGATTACTTTATAAAAGTAAATAAAAGTTACTCCAATAACTCAGGTCCTCAGTCTTATCTGAAACCCTTGGAGCCAGATGTATTTAGGGATTTTGAAATTTTCAGATATCATAAAGGTAATACAGTATATATACTGCATGTACTGCCCCCAGTGGGATCTGGAGAAACACCCAGAATCAAACACATTAATAATTCTTTAGTGAAATATGTGAATATTTATATTAAGGGGGATATGCAGAGCCTATAAATAGTCTCACATCAGTTCAGGTCAGGTTTTGCCACAAAAAGTAGTTCAGTTTAGGTTAGGTTTTGCTGCCAAATGTATAAAAAAGTTTGATTTTTGAAACTTTTTGGAAAAGTTTTAGAATTGCAGATAAGGGACTGAGGATCTGTGTTGTTAAAATAGCTTTTGATAGTACTTTTATGAAGTAATATTGACTTTTCAGAGTTGAAGTCTTTGCCACATAACTTCGTCATAGGTGTTAAATTATGAAAATAAAATGTGAATGCTGCCTTCCCAGTGAGAAATGCAAATCTCAGGCCATTCAAATATCCGGGCAATCATAGTTTCACAGACTCGTGACTATCAAATGAAGAATATCCAGGCAGAAATCTTTACTGAATGTACAAAGAGCATACATTGCCAGGCCTGTGATCTTATCAAGGGTAATTCACTACTATTTGGCTGACAGATCTCACAACATAGCTGCCTTTGGATAATGCTCCTAGCAGAGAAAGCAGTTTGAAAATTAATCACTTAGCTCTCATTTAGTCTTTAAGAAATCGCACCCAGGCTATCACAAAGGAGTACATTTGACCCAGAGTCCTGTGCAAATAAGAAAACATGCTGTTTGCTTACTCTTTTCAAGATAAAAAATTTGATAAGGTGACCTCCACCGTAAGGCAGACCAAGCAGTGCATATCTGTGATACTAGTAGAGAGACTGAGACCCTTTGTTTTTTTCTCTGAGCCCTTTTCTGCATCACAGTTTTCCCTTGGATGACCTTCATCTGTAGTTATTAAACGTACCTGCCCATCACAATCACCAGGAAAAAAAAAGTCAGACTTCCAGTATATCATCCTAGGAGATTCAGCAGAGGTAGAGTCCTGAAAATCCTTTGTTTGTTTATTTTTTTCTAATGTGCAGCTAAATTTGGTGACTAGAGTTCAACTTTTGGATTGTATTGACCTTTCAGGTCACAGCATTAGAAATCTTGTTTGGGAAGAGAAAGCCGAGGTACACAGTAATTAACTGAAGATTCCCTAGAAGCAATGCATTTAAAATTTTTAATGTAATTTTGACAATTGGATACAAAAGATTTATTGGATCCAAAGACTCCTTTTTATCCATGTTACAAAATATCATTACCAACTGTGTAAGTTGGGAGCCCAGTGGGAGGAAGAAGTCCATGGAGAATTCACAATTGAATTTCGTTCCTGTCATTTGTTCTGGCCTCAAAGAGTTAAGTTCATCTATGAGGTTCTTTAGGGAAACATGTAAGAGGGGGGTTTAACATAGCTACACTCCATACACTCCCAGGTTGGTGTATAGCAGGGGCCACAAACTTACCAGGTTTATAGGTGCTAATTAGGCAACTTAAATGTATGAACTCCTGGGCCAGATGGGGAACCTGCCAAATTCATCCAAAGTTGGGCAAAACCCCCTTAATCTCCAGCCAGTTATGTCCAGGTGGAACTATGGACCCAGTATTGTAGATTTTTTTTTAATTTTAAAGAGAAAATCTGGGTCATTATGTGAAATTTTCCAATTTTTAAATGGACACAATTCAAGAACTCTATGAATTAGGTATTATTATTATCTCCAGTTTACAGGTAAGGAAACATATTCAGGGAATGTGATAATTTAAATTATGTAACAAATATTCCATCTCCACTCTCCAATTAGAGACAGTGTACATTTCCCTGACCCATTGGCATTGGCCTTGGCCATTTGATTTGCTGTGGCCCAAGAATGTTAGCAAAAGTGACAACATGCCAGATGTGAGCCAAGGCCAAAGGAAGGTCTGGCATATGTGTACTTCTGCCATTCCTGAAAGAACAGGCTCCTACTAGCCTGCTGGTCTATGGAAGATGAGAGTCACATGGAGACAATGTGATTCCCACTTGCAGCTTGATGCTGAGCCCAGACCCATCTGGTCTGGATCAGTCAACACCTCAGTAACTCTCAGAGACGTGAGCAAGAATAGATGACAGTTGTTTACACATTATCATTTTGACTATAGGTAACTTATGGGGAGTTTACAACTTGCCTATGGTTACAAACCAGTCATTGGTTTAGTGAGGATTTGAAACTGGGTCTTCTAAATCTAAAGCCTATAATTACTAGTATTCTTCATTTACTGATACCTTGGCCCACTGATAATATACTGTTTAATAATGCTTCTTCAGGTTCATGGTCCTAAGATACCAAATTGCCTTGAAATGACTTGAAATAAAATCGCCCTTGGGAACATTTCATTGTTCTTTAATTTTATTTAACTTCTGATTCTTTGAAACTGATGATTGCCATTTGATTATGTAGACAAGTTTTGATTGGTAGAAAATACTTTGGAATTGTTGTGATGGGTTTTGGAGTTCCTTCTTAAAATTATACATACACACACATATATTATCCATGTACACACACACACACACACACATATGATACTTCCTCACTTCCTCCCAGTCTTGAGTGAGCATACAATGTTCCTCCAGCTGGATATTCCCCTTTCCAACCTCTTCATCTGGCCCAGGACATTTAAGGTCCCTTTATTTTACCCAAGTGTATTAGTTTCCTACAGCTGCCAGAACAAAGCACCACAAACTGAATGACTTGTAACAAGGGAAACTTATTGTCTCAGTTTTGGAGGCTGAAAATTGAAATGAAGGTGTTGGCAGGGCCATACTGGGAAAATCCTTCCTTGCCTCTTCCTAGTTTCTGGTGGTTTGCTGGCAGTCTTTGGCATTCCTTGGCTTACAGCTGGGCAACTCCAGTCTCTGCCATAATTGTCACATGATGTTCACCCTGTGTGTCTCTGTGTCTTCATTAGGGGCTCACTGGATCCAGTATGACCTCCTCTTAACTAATTACATCTGCAGTGATCTGCTTTCCAAATACGGTCATGTTCTTAGTTAGAGGGGTTAGGACTTCAACATATATATATATATTTTTTGGGATGGGGAAGGTCACAGTTCAACCCATAACATCCATCCTTGGCCTGGATTTAGGAGGAGAGCTGACAGCTTGGGGATTCTGTTCACATAGTTCTCAAATGGCCATGCCTGTATCTCCTAGGGCCCCCACACCCACAGCCTCTCTGGCCTTCATCCTCTGGGCTTTGTATAATTAAAGGAGAGAAATTGTCTTCAGTAGTAGGTCCTTTCTCAGGGACCTCTCAATTCATTTTTCTCTGAGCAATATATTTTCCTGCTCACTGAGTGAATATCTTTGCCCCCAGGTGGCCAGCCTTTTTCATTACTTGGAAAATCTCTCAAACTCCAAATCAAAAAGAACCACAAGTTAACCATATTTCTATCTATTTTCCCCACATAAACACACACACACACAGCATTAGGGAATACAGCTGAAATATGCTGGGCTGACTGTTTTCTACACTGATTGATTTTAATGCTAGTTGTTGCAGGAAGATAGTCAGACTGGGAACTGGGTGCCAGAAACCTGGTTTCCTCTCCTCTGGTTCCTCTTTGCTGTGTGCCAAACTTGCTTCTCCTGCCCTGTGTTTGGCTGATTCAACTTCCGGTCTCACATGCCTTCTAGTGAGTCTGAAAGAAGAGTCCTGGGGAGTTGTGGCTAGGTCATCCCTTTGTATGCATGGTGGATTGGTTCCAGGAGCCCCTACAGATACCAAAATATGAGGATGCTCAAGTCCCCTATATAAAGGGGTGGAGAACAGTAAGGCCTCCATATCCATGAATTCTGCATCTGGGGATCCATCTGTGGTTGGTTGACTTCCCAGAAATGGAACCTGCATATACAAAGGACCAACTGTACTTGGAAAGGGAGTGGTGCCATTTGCTCCCTGTTCACATGACAAGTAGTTCTGGACACAGCAAAGGCTGCTAAGAAATAGGACTTGGAGGGGTCAGGCATGGATGATAGTGGTATACAAAATAGCACTTTCAACTCCTTTAAAACATGTTTCTAGGTATTATCTCATATTCTGTACCTTCTGTCTGTTTTGTCCACTGGCTTCTTCTGTGCCTAAGCTTCCTCCCATTTTGAGACCAATTTTCTCTTCTCTCTCCAGCTTCTACACTTGATCCCAGACTGTCTACTTTTCTTGACATTGTGGTTCATCCTTGACCTCTTGTATCAATCTCCTTTCCCCAGACTCCAAAACTATTATATCTCATTTTGACCCTCCAGTTCTGAGTGATAGGAAAAAGTATTGCATTTTAGTGAGAATTAGTACTTCCTAGCTTGTTCCATATACAAGGAACTGCTTTTATTTTCAGAAAAACTTGCCCACCTTCACAGAAGGGGCATAATGCACTAATTTATTTATAATACAAATGGTGTAGCACATATAGGAAGCTTCTGCAGTAAAGTCCTGACTCCTTGGGGACCCTCAAGCTAAGGATTGGGAGTCATAGGTCCAAAGACTTAGGTGGTTCTTTCTTTAGGCAGCCAGTTACTGTCTGGTCTTCCTCTGAATCAGTGTGACACCTGAAAAACAGGAATAAAAAGGGTTCATTCATTCATTCATTCACCTATGCATTCATCCTTTGATCAAACTTTTAATGAGCACTTTACTGCATGTTATTGAAGTAATTGCTGGGGATGTAAATATGGATATGTTGTAGTCCCTACACTGAAGGGCTCAGACTCTGGTCAGGGAAACGGGTATAAAAACTTTAAACTCATTAGAAATGTATATCAGTAATTATCAAATTTTATGGCAGATCAAAAGAGAATATAACACACAGTGGTCCAGACATCCTCAGTTTAAATCCTGGCTCCTCTTTCAGCTCTCCTGCCTGAGGCTATTTTCCTAACTTCTCTGAGCCTCAGTTTCCTAATATGTAACATATGGACATGGGTGGATTCAGGTATTATAGGGTCTGAAACCTAAGCAGCTATGGAAATCATCATTAGGAAAAATAATGCCAAATTATGAATATAAAATGATGTGTAGAAGTGAACAGTTATTTAAAATGATAAATCATAACTTATACATTTAAAAATTAGAAAAGGGGGCCTCCCTGGTGGCGCAGTGGTTGCGAGTCCGCCTGCCGATGCAGGGGATACGGGTTCGTGCCCCGATCTGGGAGGATCCCATATGCCGCGGAGTGGCTGGGCCCGTGAGCCATGGCCGCTGGGCCTGCGCGTCCGGAGCCTGTGCTCCGCAACGGGAGAGGCCACGACAGTGAGAGGCCCGCATACCACAAAAAGAAAAAAAAAAAAAAAATTAGAAAAGTATGAAAAATGCTGTCAGTATCATGAAATTCAAAATATACAATCTTATTACTATTAATAATATGCATCTGCCTAATATATCTCTGTAATAAGTATTTTTGCATATATTTTGGATGCATATTTTTGATTGCTTCTTATATGACAACAATTTTATAACAATTTCCATAGTTAGAAGATATCACATCTTTCTTACAGCATGTTTGTCAAAATATATATATATTGATAATTTAGAAGTTCTTAAGTTTCATAATTCATTCTTGCTAATATCAAATGTCTACATTCCTCTCTCAGGTGGTGCTTCTTGCTCTATGGCACTTTCTGGGGTAAATCCAACCCTTTAATTCTGCTAGGAGTGGTCTGGAAGGCCATGCCCAGCAGCTGGGGAAATTGGACCAGAAGATGGTCTACTTTACCACCCCTTGTTCCTCCCTGCCTTAATCTGTTCAGCCTGCTGTAACAAAGTACCATAGACTGGGTGGCTTATAAACTACAGAAATGTATTTCTCACAGTTCTGGTGGTTGGAAGTCTGAGATCAGGGTGTCAGAATGGTGAGGGCTCTCTTTGGGGCTGCAGACTGCTGACTCCTCATTTCCACTCATATCCTCGTATGGTAGAAAGAGAGCTGGCTAGCTCTCTAGTCTCTTCTTATAGGGCACTAATCCCATTTATGAGGGCTCCACCCCTATGGCCTAATTACCTCCCAAAGGCCTTACCTCCAAATACCATCACATTGGAGGTTAGGATTTCAGTGTATAAATTTTGGGAGACACAAACAGTCCATTGCACTTCTTTAATCCATGGATCTTGGGATATGTTGTCACTTGGCCATGAGTTGTGGGTCCTAGTGGCTCGCTCCTAGCAGAAGCAGAGAAGCATTTATTTTCAAAGGACAAAGGGATGTCTACATGACCTCAAAAAAAGAGGTCTTTTAGCACAGATTTTTTGAAAAGGAAGCTACCTCTAATTTTTAAATTTTTGGTAGAGGTGTTAGTGGGATTTTTTTAAATATCGAGAAACAGAAACCCACTCAGATAAGTTAAATTTAAAAGGAGGCGATTGAAAGGCTATAACAAATAGTGGCAGAGAAACAATATTAGGGAATGCAGAGAATTTAGGAATGAAGAACAGCTGGGGCCCATGGAGACTAACCTGGAAATCGAAGCTTCTCCTGTCTCCTGTCTCTCCTGAGCCTGTCTGTCTCATGGGTGCTTTCATTTCATGCACCTGTTCATTTCCTGTTTCTCTCAGCAGGCTGGCTTTCCCTGATTTTCTACTCACTGCATAACTGTTGGCAGCCATGGAGGTGGCCATGAATTTCCATGGCACAGACTCAGCCTTCACCTTCTACAACTTCTCAGAGCCCTGTGTCCACCACTAAGAGAGAATGGATCTGATTGTCTTATCCTAGCTTCAAGATGGTTCTTTGCATGTCAGAGGTCCATGTCTTGATCAATTAACTACAACTAAAGGGAGAAAGTTCTTGTGATAGGAAGCACAGCCATTTGGGTGCCCATGGGCACCCATGCATGGGCTGGGCATGAGCTGAAGTTTCCAAAAAGAGAATCTGGGCAGGGCATTTATTATGCATTAGACACTGATTCAGAGAAAAATGGGTTAAATTAAATAAAAAAGAGATGTAAACATATACAATGTACATTTATCGGTGCTTCTCTAGTAGAGGTTTATTGCAGTAGGCAGGAGGGAACTCTAAGCAATATGTCATGTTCACTCTTTCTGGATCATTGACTTTAAATATGGATAATTGAAAATATCATTTGAAGAATTAGCATGGAGAGCATAAAGTCTAGCTGTTTATGGCAGTAACCTCTCAGGTGTACATACTTACCTCCTTCTTGATACTTTGACCAAAATGTTTAAGAAGCACTGAGTACATACTTATGCCCTGCCTTTTTTCTAGAAGAGATTTGAGATGGAAACAAACTTTATTTTCAAAAATCACATTAGCAGATTTGTGAAATTGATTGTTTCTCTTTGAAGACTCTCCTTACTTATTCAATATTCATTCATTCATTCAATAAAATAAATATGTATTGAGTAACTACTGTCTGTCAGTAATGACAAGACCACTGTATGGACCTGGCATTATGGAGTTTACAGAGAGGTGAGGGAGACTAAAAATAAACATGTTAACAGATAAAGTATGCTTGACTGAGATAAGTTCTGTGAAGGAATCAGAGTGCCAGGACAGAGAGTAACAATGGAGGGAACAGCAGCAGAGAGGATGACCTGCAAAGGTCCTCAGAAGGTGACCTGTGAGGTAGACCTGAACAGTGGGGCTCTGGAAAGCCAGGGAGGAGCTCTCCAGGCAAATGGAGTAACACGTGCTTGGGCCTGAAGCAGGGGATTGCTGGGCATGTTTAAGGAACTGAAAGTTGGATAGTATAATTGGAGATGAGTGAAAGAGAATGTAAGGGTATGAGGATGAAGAGGTAGACGGGACTTAGAAGCAGTGAGTTTGGGTTTTATTCCAAGTATAATGGGAAGTTATCAAAGGTTAAATAAGAGAATGATTTTGTTTGGTTTATTTTTTTTTAAAGATCACTCTGGTCAGGTGGAGGTTCAGTTGGGAGGTATTTGTGCACAAAGGTGATGGTGAGAAGAGGTGGACATCTCACAGAATGGGAAATTGAGGTTATTTGAGAAACGAATCCACTTTCTCGGTGGTGACATCAATCAGTGCAGATGTACGCTTTTCTCCATCAAACATCAGTGTGTTCAGATACAGACATAGAGATTGTGGATAGTAGGGTTTAACATGCAAGTCTAGAATTTTGTCTGGAAATATGACTGAAGGAAAGGAATGAAAACAGTATGAGTGATTATATTTGCAATAGAGTGATTATAATGATAAAGCATATATTCACGGTTGAATAAGGAGGAAAGTTAGAGTTGGAAGAGACGGGTTATGAGAATGTACCAGGATCAATAAGACTGAGGAATTGTTCAGTGTGGGTATTTGAGCCAGTGAGGCGAAAAGGCTAGGATGTTAGGGTCAATAAGAGGTATGTCTAAAATCAAGATGTGACCCCGAGGAACAAGGAAGATAAGAGAAAAACTGAGAAGGATGCTTGGCAAGCAGTGTTCATGGGGACAGCTCAGTCCATCAGGGAGATGAAGAGAGCAAACTGAGAAGAACTAGTGGGTGTAGGGATCTTGTTGATCAGAGGTGGGCTATCTGCAAGGGCACCATGGGTGTGGGAGAGAGGAAACGAGTGGGAGGTTGAGCCTAGTTAGGGAAAGTACAGAGCAGTAAAGGGAAGGAGAGTCTGCTGATAATGGATGATCATACAGGCTTGTGCTTCTGGGAGAGATTGAGGTAAACAGAGTGCAAGGCTGTTGGATTGATCCGGATGCTCTCCTTGGACAGGTTTGGCATTGGGCCTGGCTCTGAGATCCAGGATTCCCTTCCTGGAGGTGTGGTGGGTTCCAGGGTGATGCTTGTGAAGCTATGGCTACAGACAGGGGGCAGGCCACTGGGGACACATACAAGTGAGAGCATCAAAGACCAAAGACCTTGTTCTAGAAGACTCCTGGTGCTTCCTTATAATTACTCAACCTCAGTACAGTGCTACTAAGTAGATTTTTATTCCCATTTTACAGAAGCTGAACCTACAGTGCAGACAAGTTAAAAGATTTGGCCAAGATGGACAATAAGGATGGAGAGAGGATTTTAAACCCAGGTCTTTGCAAACCCCCGGCCTGAGTTCTTTCCATTATCACATCATCACAGGCACTGTACCTACTGTAGTAGGAACCAGAGAGAGATGCAGGAGCTTCCTCTGAGTCTGGCTGGGAAGAATTCCTTCATTGCTTGGCTGTCATTCTCATGAGATTTTGAGCTTCTCGATGGCAGAGACTGTCACCTTTGTGTCCCTAGCTTCTAGCACAGTGCCTGACACATTGTAGGTGCTCAATAATATTAATGAATGAACAAATTAATGAATTTTCTTTTTTCTCCTCCTCCTTTTCTTCTCTTCCCTTTTTTCCTTTCTCTGTAGCAGGTCAGTTAGCTCAAGGGCAGCTTTATGGGCCCACAGCCATGATTTCCTAGACTTTGCCTCAAAGTTTCTGATCAAATTGCTTAATCTAGTTGAGATATCCCTTAACAATAAAAGAAAATCTGTGCTTTTACTCTGCACTGGGGTGTGGAATACTCAGAATTATTAGAACATTCATTACGGAGCCTAAGGAGTGCAGTGTGTGTGTGTGTGTGTGTGTGTGTAAGTGTGCACAGGCTCCTTTGTGTAAATTATGAATGCATGGTCTATGTTTGCCACTTTACCCTAAGACTCCAGAATGGATGAAGCCAGCATTAACAGATGGATTTCTCTAAGGTTTATTAATATAAATAGCAGTCAGTCCTGTGTGCTTTTGTTTCTGTACTCTGATGCCCCCCCCATGTGCATTTTCTTTGGGGCAGTATCGGATACTCTGTTACTCTTGTGTACACATCCTCTTATACCTTAAGGTGGCAGCAACAATCAGATGGTATTTATAGAAAATTAACTGAAAGGGTGAGGAAGTCGGAAAAAGAGAAAACGAATTCTTTCTGAAATGTTCTTTCTGAAATGTCCATTTTCTGCTCAGCAGAACCATATTCATAGCGAGATTATTCATTATTAAGAGTTTATTTCAGCCCAGACTGTGTGTGTCAGTAGACTAGGACTAGTTTCTCGAAGTGGGTGGCTGGAAATGAGTTCCTTATCTGGTCATTCATATCGGTTGTTCAGGGTTTCTTTATGATAATTATGATAATTATTAATTCTGCCAATGGCTTTTGCATGTTGATTAAATTTTGGTGCCTGATATATAATATTAGGATTCAGTTGTTTGGTACCATTGTCATATTAGCAGTAGTGCGTACGTGTGGATATGTTGGCCTGAAAAATTCTCAAGTCTTTGCAGTGCCCAGTACTTATTTTAAAATAAGTATTTAAAAATTCTTAGTAATTTTTAAAAGATTTTTAGTTTTTTAATTAAAGTATAGTTACTGTACAATATTATATGTTACAGGTGTACAATATAGTGATTCACAATTTTTAAAGGTTGTACCCCATTTATGGTTATTATAAAATATTGGCTATATTCCCCGTGTTGTACAATATATCCTTGTAGCTTATTTTATACCTTATAATTTGTACCTCTTAATCCCCTACCTGTATGCTGCTCTCCCACTTCCCCACTGGTAACCATTGGTTTGTTCTCTGTATCTGAGTCTACTTCTTTTTTGTTATATTCACTAGTTTGTTGTATTTTTTTAGATTCCACATATAAGTGATATCATACAGTACTTGTCTTTGATTTACTTCACCTAGCATATAGATATTTCACTTCTGTTAATTCAAAACATATGCGAACACTATCTTTGTTGAGAACCCTATTTAGTTGGGAAATCTAATTTCTAAGTGTAATCATTCTAATAACCTTTGAAGAGTAATAGTAATGACAAGGAATATTACACTCTGAGGAGTTCAGATCCTCTTCCTTCCTTTCACAAGCATCCAAAGAAAATGCTTCAAGTAAATGTTGATAGTTTGGGAGTTTAGTTACAAGTCAGTGAGAGAAATAATTTGTAGTCTTGTGAAGATTTCTATGTGCTGATTTGGAAAAGTCTCAAGGTATATTATTAGGCTAGAAAAAGGTGAAAATAGTATATTTAGTAGTCCCACTTGTAAATAAAATAGATATATAAAATAAATGCTGTTTTATGGTTTTCTATTTCCTTTTCCTTTTTTTAGTAGAGGGCCACAAGAAAGTGTTAGTATCTGACTCTGGAGAATTGGACTAAGGATGTACAGGGAGAACTTTTGTTTGTCAATTTATACTTTCCAGTAAGCTCTGTTTCAGGTTTTACCATATACGAGTTTTAAACAGAAGAAACCATTTAATTAGTAGTCAAAGGGGTTGATCATACTGAGTGGGGCTGAGGAGGCAGGTGCAAGTGGCTTTAAAGCCAACAGAAGTCTGGTAGCTGTTGCAGCAGTTTTAGTTGTGGACTTTGGCACAACTGATATCACCGTGAAGTGTCACCTTCAGCCCTAAAAATTCTTAATAATTTTGAGACTTTGGTAAAATAATATTATTAATAAATAAAATGCTAGCAGCTACTATTTATTGTCTACCATCTTCCTAACACAGTCTCAAGCTACCTGTGTTTAACATGTGTTGCCTGTTTTTATTTTAATTAATAAACTATTTTTAATAGCAGTTTTAGGTTCATAGAAAAATTGAGCAGAAAATACAGAGAGTTCCCACATACCCTCTATACCCCCAAATGCAAACAACTTCCCCCATTATTGACATTCCTCACAGCAGCAGCACATTTATTGCAATCCATGAACCTGCACTGACCCATTTTTATCACCCGAAGTCCATGGTTTACATTAGAATTCCCTCTTGGTGTTGTACATTCTATGGGTTTGGACAAATGTATAATGACATGTATCTACTATTGTAGTATCATACAGAATAGTTCCACTGCTCTAAAAAAAACCCATACATCCTCTTCCCTGACTCCTGGCAATCACTGATCTTTTTACTGTCTCCATAGTTTTGCCTTTTGCCAGAATGTCATAAAGTTGGAATCTTACGGTATATAGCCTTTCAGGTTGGCTATTTTCACTTAGTAATAATGCATTTAAGGTCTCTCTGTGTTTTTTCATGGCTTGAAAGCTCTTTTCTTCTTAGCTCTGCATAATATTGCATTGTATGATGTACCACAGTTTATCTATTCACCTACTGAAGTAGATCTTGGTTGCTTCCAAGTTTTGGCAATTTTGAATAAAGCTGCATCATCTATGTGTAAGTTTTTTGTGTGGACCTAAGTTTTCAGTACCTTGGGTAAATACCTCGGAGTGCAATTACTGGATGGTACGGTAAGAGTTATGTTTAGTAACCACTAAACTGTGTTCCGAAGTGGCTGTACCATTTTGCACATTTTGCATTCCCACCAGCAGTGAATGAGAGTTCCTGTGGTTTCACACCTTTGCCAGCATTTGGTGGTGTCACTGTTCTGGATTTTGGCCATTCTAATAGGTGTGCAGTGGTATCTCATTGTTTTAATTTGCAATTCTCTAATAACATATGATGCGGAGCATCTTTTCATATACTTATTTCACATCTGTATATCTTCTTTGGTGAAATGTCTGTTCAGGTCTTTTGAACCCACTTTTTATGTGGCTTGTTTGTTTTCTCACTGTGTTTTAATATTTTGGATAACAGCCCTTTGTCAGATGTGTGTTTTGCAAATATATTCCACCAGCCTGGCTTATTTTCTCATTCTCTTAACATTGTCGTTCACAGAGCAGAAATTTTTAATTTTAGTGAAGTCTAGCTTGTCAAGTATTTCTTTCATGTACTGTGGTTTTGCTGTCATATCTACAAAGTAATTGCCATACTGAAAGTCATCTATGATTTCTCCTTTGTTATCTTCTATGATATTTTATATTTAGGTCTGTGATCAGTTTGTTTTTTTTTTTTTTTGCGGTACGCCAGCCTCTCACTGCTGTGGCCTCTCCCGTTGCAGAGCACAGGCTCTGGACGCGCAGGCTCAGCGGCCATAGCTCACGGGCCTAGCCGCTCCGCGGCATGTGGGATCTTCCCGGACCGGGGCACGAACCCACGTCCCCTGCATCGGCAGGCGGACTCTCAACCACTGCACCACCAGGGAAGCCCTGTGATCAGTTTTGAGTTAATTTTTGTGAAGGTTTAAGGTCTGTTTCTAAATTATTATTATTTTGTGCTTGCTGATGACCAGTTGTCCCGGCATCATTTGTTGAATCTTTTGTCTACTTTTATATTCCCTGCAAACCCAAGCAAGAGTTACTGCCTTTACCTCCATATTAAAGACAAATAAAGCAGAGAGCGAAGGTTCACAGAACTAATAAATAGTGAAGCTTGGGGTGGGAACCCAGGTATTTCTCACTTCAAACTTCTCCTATTTTGCCCTTCAATAAAATGTTTTTGTGAGCCTGACCAGAAAGTAGGGTTCTTAAATTAATATGTCATCACAGTTTAACAAAATGCATACAGTGATTTTTTCCTAGGGATTATTTCCAACAAATCAAACCTAAGGAGAAAAATAAATTTTTGAAAATATGTTAAATAACTTTCTCTCATTATCCAACTATACATCAAACAAGTATTTGAGTATGAAACGATATGTTAGCTGTACTGGATGCAACACTGAATAAGATACAATCATATCTCCCATAGGAAATTTAAATATTGTGATAAATGTGTAAACAAAATACTACGTTGACTACAAAGGAAGAAGTGATTTATTTTGCTTCACAGAAGAGAGGCTTCTTGCAATAAGCTACAGAATTATTCACAACTATTCTTTTGAGAAAAAATAGTATGTCTTCTCTCTGTTACCACTCCACTCTCATGTAAAACATTAAAGGTAACTTTGGTAATATGACAGAAGTCAGTGAGGTGGAGCAGGAAGTCTTGTTCTGTTGATTTCACTCTGCCAAGTATGACTGTGGACAAATTCTCAAGCACATGAAACTCATAAAACCTGGGATGGGAGTTGGGGTGGAAGATGATTCTGGAAGGTGGTGATGGAATGGTTAATTATCATAAACTTATGTAAGATGGGCATGTAGATACCACAGTAAAGCAGAATCACAGTCAGGAGAATTGGAACTCAAAGTCAGAGAATGGTTTCGTTCATTCAGTCATAATTTGGTAATTACCAAATCTATGACAGTTCTGCAGTTTGCTTGCAAATTAGGATTATCTAAATGCCTATCTATTAAGGAAATGAGTGCTTCCAGAAATTCTCTAGGTTTGAATATGGAGGACAGCATCATGTGGACCTAGTCGTAAGTAAATACAGGTGTCAGGGCGAGGGGGAACAGAATGCCTGTTAGATCACTACATACGCAAGTCATGGCACAGAAATACTGTCAACTCTGGGACGAAGATGATTCTTTCTTTTAAGTAAATTGAAGGGTCCTTATTAGCATAGGCCCAATGTGGAGGGTGAGAAGAATTGAGGGTCTATGGGAGAGGTGGAGGTATTTATTTCCCCTGGAATGGGAAGGAGGCACAGAGCTCCTCCGTTTATCGAACTCTTATATGGCACTTACTATATGCAAGCACTTTATAAATAGTAACTCACTTATCTTAATAACAACCTTGTGAGGTAGGAATTATGATTAAACCTATTTTACAGGTAAGGAAACTGAGCCCCAGAGATACTGAGTAACTTGTCCAAGGTCATACAGGTCATAGATGCTTTTTTTCCCCTTACAACCAAACTTACACTGAGATAGCAAGTGGTGAACACATTCTGGTTTTATGCAGACAATTGATTTTTGAATCAGCATTCCTAGGACAGGGAAGACTTCATGGACCTAAGCATCTGCTTCCCCCGTCCAAGCTTGGCATGGACCAGTTAGCACCTTTTTCCCTCTGTGACATCAGAAAATGCCCTGAGAACACAGACATCTTGTGTTATCAGAGGTCTCAGAGCTGGAATGGAATACCACCAAATCCAAACTGATAACAGCTTCTGCTGTCTGTCATGTCACTGAGATGTTTTTCACAGCTAAAATCACACCAATGCGCCTCTAACGGTCCTGAGCTCACTATGACCGCAGACCTTGCAGCAGCTCATGTACCCCAGACAAACATTATCTCATAGCCTGGCTCAGACTCGGATATGGAAAATGGCCAATAAAGATATTAAAAGGGTTTGGCTCAGAGAAAGCACAGCTAATCACTGTCCTGCTGGATGAGAGTGGGAGGCATGCAGGGGCCCAGGCCTTTCCTTCTATTTTTAAATCAGGAGTCTGAGCAGTAAATCCCACATCTCCCTGAATTCACTGCACTGGTCCACAGAGAAGCATGGGATGTGGCCTACAGTGGCAGCTGAAAGAATTGCTCAAGCAGATTGTCCCTTTCTCTGCCACTCGGGTATAGATGGTTTAAAACTACTAATGGTTGCACAACTCTGTAAATATACTAAAAAGCACTGGATTGTACACTTTAAATGGATGAATGGCACGGCATGGGTATTCTTAGTAAAGCTGTAAACAATCAATTGCAAATGTTTATCTGTTAATGTTGATCTGTAATGAAATTTTATGTATTTCGTCTTTGAATATGTTCTTTCACACAGATAGGTATTGCCAAATACAGATATCAGTCCACAAAAAACAAAAACAAAAACAAAAATTTACAGTGTCATGGAGGGCATTTCAGCTGCAGGGCTACGGTGGTTGGCATAATAGTGAGCTTCCTGCGTCTCTGGGGCTTCCTGAACCTCTGGCTGGTGCTTTTCTGCCCCTCAGCACTCACAACCAGCGATAATTTTGAATTAAATGTCATGTCGAAGTTGTTGATAACTGTTAACTTTCTCCAGGAGGTAATTGAAATGTCCCTCTATTTGCATTGGAGACTTTGTATTTATGAAACAGTTTGCTGAGTTACGTATCATTGAAGATATATATTTTGCAAAGAGCTTTTCCAGCTGGCTTTGTGGCTCTTGTGTTTTGTTTCAAGTGGAGGATGAAAGAGCATCTGGATTAAATGTGCTTTAAAGGGTATTAGTTACATGGTGGCATTTTTTTGCACTTGTCATTTTTCAACTTGACTTCCCTATCATTTGGCATTTGGATTTTTATATATATTAAAGCCCCCTTTAGCTGAAGTTTTAGCAACCCTTAGGTGTAGAGACTAATAAACAGATAAGAAAGTATGTGGCACATCAGTTGGGACCAAACAATTATGCCATCTATACCTGATCCAGTTTATTTTCCTCTCCATATTTGCTCAGCACCCCCTGTCACCTGGGTCTTGGTTATTTGTTAGAGGGAGGGCCCTGGCCACTGCTGCTATAGTTTCCTCATCTTCTAGCACCCCTTGATATCTTACAGGGTGAGGACCAGGCTCCAGCACAATCTCTGCCATGGCAGGGATGACGTAAACTTTGATACCTTGGATGAATTGACTGGACCCCAGAAGATACGGTGCTTCCACCACTTCTGGTAACGGATAAAACCCAAATGTTGGGGCATGAGAATTGGCCTAGGGCAGTCAGTTTACACAACCTGAAAATATGAAGCAAACGTTGACAGGAACAAGCTGGCAGATAGATTCTGTGCCCTTCACACCCCTTCAGGTTGTTTCCGTGCGCAGTGGCTCCATTCAGCCTCTCCAGAGATGCCTGACATGACTGAGAAGTTGGCTGTGATTTCCTGGTGAAGACCAGTTAAGCCACGTGCCACCTTGTGATTGATTTTCTACATTTCTGCTTCACTTCCCTTTTCCCTCAGACTTGCTGCTCTTTGATTGCTCCTCCTAATAAAGCATTCATATGTAGCTTTAGGCTATTGTTTTCTTATTTTCTAGAGAACCTGGCCCAGACAGCATGGTAAGAGGGACTCTCTTCTTAGATTTTCAATTATAATGGTGGTAAACACTAAGGATAAAGGAAAATAAAGAGGGTAGTTTAGGGTGAATAGGAAGTATGCCAAAAAGCAACTGGGGGATGTTAGTTCCTTTTGAGAAAAATGGGATAAGGTGGATTCACAGGAGCAAAACTTTGTCACAGTTTTTCTAGGGTAAAAGAGGGGAAGAAGGTTATTTTAGAGAGTGTAATTAATAATTCTTAGTGAAACAAAAAAAAAGCCCCACAACTATCTCATCAACTTAGCACAATGTAGATTTTTTTCACTCAAAATTGTATATGGTTTTGGTGGTTCTTCTCCAACTTGTAGGTATGCAGTCTGGAATACTTGGTCCCCAAGATTTCTGGGGCTGGGGCAGAGCGCTAGAGTTGGAACTCGAGGTGAAACAAGAGCAGGAGAGCGAGAGGGAGAAAGTGAGAGAAACACATCAGCTCTTAACTGGCTTAGCCCAGAAGGGACATACGTCCCTTCTCTTCATAATTCATTGACCAGAGCTAATCATATTGCCACAGGCTAACTGCTAGGGAGGCTGGGAAATGTAGGGGAACAAATAGATTTTTGTTGAGCACAGACTGTCCCATGTCAAGTTTTATCAAGAGAAATTAATGGAGAGATGAGACCAGATGGGACAGGGTAAGAGATTCTTACTAGAATAATGCAAAGAAGATCTTCAAGAAATGTCAAAGTGGGTACAAAGAGGTAGAATACAAGACCTGAGACAAATGTCTGTTTTGAAATAGAGGACACAAAGGGGGAAGGAAAAGACTTCCAAAGGAGGATTAGGTAAATACTTAGAGCAGAGATGAGAGAAAGGACAGACAGTTGGGAGCAAGCCTCTGACAGATAAAAGGATGAAGCCACAGAGGAAGCAGTTGTGCCACTTCCCGGTGAGACATAGCAGGACACCCTGGAGAAGACATCAGGTGAGCTGGCCACAAAATAAGACAGGACAAGGTGTGATATAATACTCCTTAAAATAAAGAGTGTTGAATGATTCACTCAGAGATCCACTCACTGTGGTCAGCACAAAACAGTGAACATGTGATGATGTCCAGTTCCTCAGATAAGCTCTAGCCCCCATGTCTGTGAGGTCTCTCAAGTTTAGCTCTGAAAGGTCATGACTATGGAGATTCATTTAAGAGTGTTGCAGGTGCAGCTGTCCAAGGTGATGGGAGTCAAGTGAGGCTCCTCAGATGTACTTCACATCCCAAGAAAGGAGGAGCTGGGCTGCTGATCACAAAGCAGTCATTCATCCACTAGGATAGGGCTGTTGTGAGGATTAAATCTAGTGCCTGGCACATTCTAAGTGATCCATACATGTTACCTATTGTTTGACTAACTTCATGCGGTTTCTGTTTTAGAGATTAGGACACTGAAGCAGAGAAAATTTAAGAGACTTGTCTGTGAAATTATAGTTGACAAAAGCATATAATAGCAGATGGCCATCAGGTAGTCTAGAACAGCGGTCCCCAACATTTTTGGCACCAGAGACTGGTTTCCTGGAAGACGATTTTTCCACGGACGGGGTTGGGGGTGGGGGATGGTTCAGGCGGTAATGCGAGTGATGGGGAGCGATGGGGAGCGGCAGATGAAGCTTTGCTCACTTGCCTGCTGCTCACCTCCTGCTGCGCGGACCGGTTCCGGGACCCCTGGTCTAGAAGATCAGAGGTTGGTGTCATTAAAGACCTCCTTGATGAAATTACATTTGAACAGAGAAATGAAGGATAAGAAGTTAGCCAGGCAAGGAAGGTGAGGAGGATAAAAGAGGGGAATCCAGGTAGAGGAGACAGCATACAAAAATGCCTGAAGTGAGGAATGAGCTTTAGCCAAGCTGGGTAGAGGATCATGTGGTCAAGAGCTCTATGAAGGAGAAGAAGAGTGGTCCCAGATGAAACTGGAGAGGAAGATAGGCTTAGGCAGAGTCTTATAGGTCATGCTAGGACAGTGAACCCCATCCCAATAGCGATGGTAGTCCACTAAAGTGCTTCAAGCAGCTTAGTGGCATACAGATATGTGTTCTATAAAGATCACTCTAGCTGTTATATGGCAAAAGGATTGGGAAGGAGGGCAGGTGAGAATAGGGAGAACTAGAAGAAACTACTGTAGTAGTTCTGGGGATAAACGATGGAGGATTAGATTGGGATAGCAGTAGAGACAGAGAAAAGCTGAGGATTTATTTTGAAGGTAGAATCAGCCGGAGTCTAGGGATAAGGCAGAAAAAATTATCCTGATGTCCAGGTTTATGGCATGAGCAGCAATGTGAGTAGAGTTACCCTTTATTTAGATGTAGGGTATATTCTACATTGTTGGTTGAAGTTTTTTTAACTTATTTAAATGAAATAATTTTAGATTTATAGAAGAATTTCAAAGGTAGTACAGGGAGTTCCCACATACACTTTACCAGCTTGCTCTACATAACCATGGTACATTTATCAAAACTGAGAAATTAACACTGGAATAATCCATCAGCTAAACTACAGACCTTACTAAGATGTCATCAGTTTTCCCACAATGTGCTACTTCTAATCCAAGATCCATTCCAGGACATTTAGTTGTTATGTCTCGGTTTCCTACAGTCTGTGACACTTCCTCAGTCTTTCTTTGTTTTTTATGAGCTTGACACTATAGAAGAATACTGGTTAGGTATTTTGTAGAACATCCCTCAATGTGGTTTTGTCTGATCTTTTTTTCATGATTAGGCTGGGTTTATGGAATCTGGCAAGAATATCACAGAGATCATGTGCCCTTCTCAACCCATCACATCAGAGGATATGTGATATCAACATGGCTTATTAGGTCACTTGGTTAAAGAGATGTATGCCAGGTTTCTCTACTTTAGAGTTATCATTTTCCCTTTCCATACTCCATTCATTCGATGGAATCACTAAGTTCACAATAAGTTCACACTCAGGGAAAGGGGAATTAAGCTCCATCTTATGGAAGGAAGATTATCAAATTGTGGACTTATGTTAAACCACCCATAATAAATAAGTATTTGAGGGGAGGTACTCTTAAGCCATGCAAATATCCTATTTATCTTTAAAGTTTCTCATCCATTAGAGGATTTTGCCTGCCGCAATTATCATTGTGGTGTTCTAATGGTAACTGTCTGTTTCTTTAATTCCTTCTACATCTGTCATTTGGAATGATAGTGTTTAAAAGTTACATATTCATATTTGTTCAACCAGCTAGTGTCTCATTTACTTAATTTATTTTATTAACAAGAATAAGAGATTCTTTAATGAGGAGTAGTGTCTGCTAACTTAACACTATGTATATTCAGCTTTTCTATTCATTGGAAATGGTGTTGCTTAGGAGGGAATGTAATTTTAAAAATACATAGTTCACTTATTTTGATGTTATTTTGAGTCTATTTATTGTTTAAAACTAGAATGAACAAGATAACTCCTCAATTCTAGACCATTGTTAATAAAACAGCATTCTTCTCAATCCTGTATTTCCAGTAGAATAAATGCTAAGTTGGTAATTAGATTAATAAAAAAAATATGGAGTTCTTATCTAGTATAAAGCATTAAGAACACTTCCACAAACTACTATTAATTCTAAAAATGTGTAGGTAATATATGGAATAATTCAGAAAAATATAAATAAGAAAATCTTTGGAGTTCATATTTCTGCCATTCAAAGATAATTCTTTTAGTGTTTTGGCAGATATTCCTTCTTAATTTTAAAATACTCATATACATGGTATATGGATTTATATTTATATAAATGAATAAAAGTTAAAAATTTTACATCTTGTTACTTTTCCTTAACATAATATGTGTTTTCTGTTTCATTGAGCACTCTTAAAAAAAGATGTAAAATAATTGAATAGTAATTCATCATATGGTTCATAATTTGTTTAACTGTTCTCCTGTGATTGCCAGTTTAGCTTGTATCCAATGTTTTACTGGCATAAAAATTCTGTACTGAGCTTTTCAGGTGTATGTCTTTATATACAGTTTGGTTATTTTCTTAGCAAGGAGACAGTAGTGTGGTGGTGAAGAGCTCAGTCTTTGCAACTGCATTACCTGGTTTTGTGTCCATCTGTGTCACTTAATAACTGTATAACCTTTAGAAGATTCCTTAAGTTGTCTGTGTTTAAATCTTCTCCCCTATAAATTGTGAATAAGTACAACACCTACCTTACAGGATTGTTACGAAGATTTAATAAAGGCTATATGAAAACGCAATATGAAACACACTCAGAAAAGTGCTTAGAACTTGCCGAGCACTGTGTTAAATAAATAAAAGAAAAATATCAGTGTTATATGTCCTATAAATAGTAGAACTGCCCTGTAAAACCATCTGGATATGGTATTTTAAAATACTGATTTAATTTTTAATGGTTATTAAAATCTTTATACAATTTTTAAACTTTACACTCCATTTACAGTTATTACAAAATATTGACTATATTCCCCATGTAGTGCAATACATCCTTGAGCCTGTCTTACACTGAGTAGTTTGTACCTCCCATTCCTCCACCCCTATATTTCCCCTAACTCCCCTCTCCCCACTGGTAACCACTAATTTGTTCCCTATAATATCTGTGAGTCTGCTTCTTTTTTGTTATATTCACTTGTTTGGTTTACTTTTTAGATTCCACATATACGTGATGTCATACAGTATTTTTCTTTCTCTGTCTGACTTATTTCACTTAGCATAATGCCCTCCAAGTTCATCCATGTTGCTACAAATGGCAAAATTTCATTCTTTTCTATGGTTGAGTAGTATTCCATTGTACATATATTACCATATCATCTTTATCCATTCATCTGTTGATGGACACTTAGGTTGCTTCCGTATCTTGGCAATTGTGAATAATGCTGCTATGAACATTGAGGTACATGTATTTTTTCGAATTAGTGTTTTTGTTTTTTTCTTTTTTTTTCTGGATATATACCCAAGAGTGGAATTGCTGGGTCATATGGTCGTTCTATTTTTAGCTTTTTGAGAAACCTCCGGACTGTTTCCCACAGTGGCTGCACCAGTTTACATTCCCACCAACAGTGTATGAGGGTTCCCTTTTCTCCACATCCTCACCAACATTTGTTATTTATGTTCTTTTTGATGATAGCCATTCTGAGAGGTGTGAGGTGATATCTCATTGTGGGTTTTGATTTACATGTCCCTGATGATTAGCAGTGTTGAGCATCTTTTTATGTGCCTGTTGGCCATCTGCATTTCCTCTGAAAAACATCTATTCAATTCTTCTGCCCATTTTTTAATCGGGTTGTTTGTTTGTTTTTTTTGGTGTTGAGTTGTGTAAGCTGTTTATATATGTTGGATATTAATGGTTATAGGGCTATTTGTGTTTTCTAGTTCTTCTTGAATCAATTTTTGAAATTATATTTTCAAAGACTTTGTCTATTTCATGAAACAGTTTAAATATTTTAAATTTATTAGTATATAGCTATTTAGATAATTCTCATTCTAGTGTTCTGTGCTCTCTTTGAGTTTCTATATACTGTTGTATGTCTGCTTGTTTTTGCCTTATCATATTTTCTCTTGACAAATGTTGCTAGAAATTTATTCATTATTTGAAATTTATTTATCTCTATTTTATTTAACAGCTTTACTAAGGTATAATTCATATACAAAAAACTACACATATTCGGCATATACAACTTTAATGAATTTGGACATATACATACACACGCGTGAACCATCTCCACAACTAAGGTAATAAGCATATCCATCACTGCCAAAAATTTCCTTGTGCCTGTTCGTTTTTTGGTTTTGTTTTTGTGGTAAGAACACTTAACATGTGATCTATCCTCTTGATACATTTTTTTAAATGCACAATACAGTATTGTTAACTATGGTTATAGGGCTATTTGTGTTTTCTAGTTGTACAATGTGTTGTACATTGGATCTCTAGAACTTATTCATCTTGTAGTCTTGCATAATTGAAACTATATCCATTGAAACATGGCCCACCATTTCTCTCTCCCCCAGCCCCTAGCAACCACCATTCTACTCTCTGCTTCTATGAGTTTGTTTATTTTAGATACTCATGTAAGTGGAGTCATGCACTGTTTGTCTTTCTGTGATGGACTTATTTCCATAAACACAGTGTCATCCAGATTCAACCATGTTGTGTCATATGGCAGGATTTTCTTCTTTTTTAAGACTGAATAACATTCCATTATAAGCATACCATAGTTTTTCCATTCATCCATCGATGGATACTTAGGTTATTTCCATATCTTGGTTATTTTGAATAATACTGCAAAGAACATGGGAGTGCCAATATCTCTTCAAGATCCTGTTTTGAATTCTTATAGATATATACCTAGAAATGATATTGCTGGATTGTATGTTAGTTCTGTTTTAATTCTTTTGAGGAATCTCCATACTATTTTCCATAGCTGTTGCACAATATTGTATTCTCACTAACAGTGTACATGTATTCCAGTTTCTCCACATCCTCACCAACACTCGTTATCTTTTTTTTTTATAATAGCCATCCTCATAGGTGTGAAGTGGTATCTTAATGTCATTTTGATTTGACTAACTTCCCCTATGGTTAGTGTTGTTCAGCATCTTTTCATATCTTGTTGGCCATTTGTATGTCTTCTTTGGAGAAATATCTGTTCAACTCCTTTGCCCATTTTTAAATTATTTTATTTTATTTTATTGCTATTTAGTTGTAGGAGTTCCTAATACATTTTGGATATTAACCCCTTATCAGTTATATGGTTTGCAGATGTATTCTTTCATTCTGAAGGTTGCCTTTTCATTCTTTACAATTTTTTTCCAGCTTTATTGAGATTTCATTGATATATAGCCTTGTATAAGTTTAAAGTGTACAATGTGATGATTTGTTATATATATATATTGAGAATTATTGCCATATAAGGTTAGTTAACATATCCATTACCTCACAGAATTAAAATTTTGTGTGTGTATGGTAAGAAATTTTAAGGTTTACTCTCTTAGTAACTTTCAAGTATAAAGTATTATGTTAATTATATATTATATTAACTGTGGTCACCATACTACACAGTATATCTCCAGAACTTATTCATTCTATAACTGAAAGTTTGTACTCTTTGACCACCTTCATCCATTTCCTGTATTCCCCTGCCCTTGGCAACCACCAGCCTACTCTGTTTTTTGAGTTTAGTTTTTTAGGTTATACATATAAGTGAGATCATACAGTATATGTCTTTCTCCATCTGACTTATTTAGCTTAGCATAGTGCCTTTGATGTCCATTCGTGTTGTGGCAAATGACAGAATTTCCTTCTCTTTTATGGCTGAATGATATACCATTGTGTGTGTGTGTGTGTGTGTGTGTGTAGATAGATAGATATGTAAATCTTCTAAAAATCCATTCGTCTGTCAGTGGACACCATGTCTTGGCTATTATAAATAATGCAGCAATGAACATGGAGAGGTAGATATCTCTTTGAGATAGTGATTTCATTTCCTTCATATATACACCTAGAAGTGGAATTGATAGATCATATGGTAGTTCTGTTTTTAATTTTTTGAATTACCTCTTTACTGTTTTCCATGGTGGCTGCACCAGTTTATATTACCACCAACAATGCACAAGTGTTCTCTTTTCTCCACACTCTCACCAGTACTTATTCTCTCTTATCTTTTTGATAACAGCCTTTCTA
The DNA here is from genome assembly GCF_025265405.1 of Mesoplodon densirostris. Lineage (NCBI taxonomy): Eukaryota > Metazoa > Chordata > Mammalia > Artiodactyla > Ziphiidae > Mesoplodon > Mesoplodon densirostris. The sequence goes on along the minus strand of NC_082667.1, from coordinate 23,140,015 downwards.
ACAGGTGTGAGGTAATATCTAATTGTGGTTTTGATTTGAAATTACCTCAGGATTAGTGATGTTGAGCACCTTTTCATATGCTATTGGCCATTTGTATTGGAAACATATCTATTCAGGTTCTCTGCCCATTTTTAAATTGGATTATTTGTTTTTTTGCCATTGAGTTGTATGAGTTCCCTATATACTTTGTATATTAATATCTTATTAGATATATGGTTTGCAAATATTTTCTCTCATTTCACAGATTACTTTTTCATTTTGTTGATGATTTCCTTTGCTGTGCAGAAGCTTTTTAGTTTGATGTAGTACAACTTGTTTATTTTTTCTTTTATTGCTTGCACTTTTGGTGTCATAACCAGAAAATCATTGCCAAGACCAGTGTCCAGGAGCTTCTTCCCTATGATTTCATCTAGGAGTTTTATGGTTTTAGGTTTTACATTTAAGTCTTTAATTCATTTTCAGTCAATTTTTGTGAGTGATGTGTAAGATAGGGGTTCAGGTTCATTCTTTTGCATGTGAAAATCCAGTTTTCCCAACACCATTTGTTGAAGAGACTATTCCTTTCCCATTGGCTCCCTTGTCAAATATTAGTTGACCACATACACGTGGGTTTATTTCTGAGGTCTCTATTCTGTTCCATTGGCCTATGTGCCTATTTATATGGAGTACTACCATACTGTTCTAATTACCTTAGGTTTATAGTATAGTTTAAAATCAGTGTACTGTGATGCTTCTAGCTTTATACTTTTTTCTCAAGATTGCTTTGAATATTGAGTATTATGTGGTTCCATATGAATTTAGGATTGCTTTTTCTATTTATGTAAAAAATGCCATTGGAATCTTGGTAGAGATTGCATTAACTCTGTAGATTGCTTCAGGTGGAATGGATATCTTAATAATATTAATTCTTCCAATCCATGAACAAGTGATATCTTTTCATTTACTTGTGTCTTCTTCAATTTCTTTTATTAAAGCCTTCTACTTTTCAGAGTATTAATCTTTTACCTCCTTGTTTAAATTTATTCCTAAGTATTTTGCTGTTTTTGGTCCTATTGCAATGAGGATTCTTTATTTCTTTTTCATATAGTTTGTTGTTAGTGTATAGAAATGTAACTGATTTTTCTATCTTGTTTTTTGTATCCTGTAACTTTACTGGATTTGTTTATTAATTCTAACTGTTTCTTGGTCATGTCTTTAGGGTTTTCTATATATAAGATCATGTTCTCTGCAAGCAGACAGTTTACTTCTTCCTTTCTGACTTAGATGCCTTTAATTTTATTTTTTTTATTGCCTGATTGCTCTGGCTAGGATCTCAGGTACTATGTAATAGGACTGGTGAGAGTGGGCACCTTTGTCTTGTTCCTGATCTTAGAGGGAGTTTTCAACCTTTCACCATTGAGGATGATGTTAGCTGTGGGCTTGTCATATAGACTTGTATTATGTTGGGATGTGTTCCTTCTATATTCAATTTATTGAGAGATTTATTATGAAAATATGTTGAATTTGGGGAGATTGGTTCAAGATGGCAGAGTAGGAGGACGTGTGCTCACTTCCTCTCATGAGAGCACCAGAATAACAACTAACTGCTGAACAATCATCGACAGGAAGACACTGGAACTCACCAAAAAAGATATCTCGCATCCAAAGACAAAGGAGAAGCCACAATGAGATGGTAAAAGGAGTGCAATCAAAATAAAATCAAATCCCATAACCACTGGGTAGATGAAACAAACTGGAGAACAACTATACCACAGAAGTCCACCCACTGGAGTAAAGGTTCTGAGCCCCACATCAGGCTTCCCAACCTGGGGGTTTGGCAATGGGAAGAGGAATTCCCAGAGAATCAGACTTTGAAGAATAGCAGGACTTGATTGCAGGACTTCAACAGGACTGGCGGAAACAGAGACTCCACCTTTGGAGGGCACACACAAGTAGTGTGTGCATCAAGACTGGGGGGAAGGAGCAGTGACCCCATAGGAGACTGAACCAGACCTACCTGCTAGTGTTGGAGGGTCTCCTGCAGAGGTGGGGGGTGGCCCTGGCTCACCGTGGGGACAAGGACACTGGCAGCAGAAGTCCTGGGAAGTACTCCTTGGCATGAGCCCTCCTGGAGTCATTTGGTGGGGCTAATGGTGGGCCATTAGCCCAACAAAAGAGCCTGTAGCCCCCAGTGCTGGGTCACCTCAGGCCAAACAACCAACAGGGAGGGAACTCAGCCCCACCTGTCAATAGATAGGTGGATTAAAATTTTACTGAGCTCTGCCCACCAGAGCAACACTCAGCTCTACCCACCACCAGTCCCTCACAGCAGGAAGCTTGTACAGCTCTCTTAGATAGCCTCATCCACCAGAGAACAAACAGCAGAAACAAGAAGAACTACAATCCTGCAGCCTGTGGAATGAAAACCACATTCACAGAAAGAGACAGAATGAAAAGGCAGGGGACTATGTACCAGATGAAGGAAAAAGATAAAACCCCAGAAAAGCAACTAAATGAAGTGGAGATAGGCAACCTTCCAAAAAAGAATTCAGAATAATGATAGTGAAGATGATCCAGGACCTTGGAAAAATAATGGAGGCAAAGATCAAGAAGATGCAAGAAATATTTAACAAAGACCTAGTAGAATTAAAGAACAAACACCTAGAAGAATTAAAGAACAAACAAACAGAGGTGAACAATACAATAACTGAAATGAAAAATACACTAGAAGGAATCAATAGCAGAATAACTGAATCAGAAGAACGGATAAGTGATCTGCAAGACAGAATGGTAGAATTCACTGCCATGGAACAGCATAAAGTAAAAAGAATGAAAAGAAATGAAGATAGCCTAAGAGGCCTCTGGGACAACGTTAAATGCACCAACATTCATGTTATAGGGGTCCCAGAAGGAGAAGAGAGAGAGAAAGGACCTGAGAAAATATTTGAAGAGATTATAGTCGAAAGCTTCCCTAACATGTGAAAGGAAATAACCACCCAAGTCCAGGAAGTGCAGAGAATCCCAGGCAGGGTAAACCCAAGGAGAAACATGCCAAGACACATAGTAATCAAATTGACAAAAATTAAAGTTGAAGAAAAATTATTAAAAGCAACAAGGGAAAAATGACAAATAATATACAAGGGAACTCCCATAAGGTTAACAGCTGATTTCTCAGCAGAATCTCTACAAGCCAGAAGGGAGTGGCATGATATATTTAAAGTGATGAAAGGGAAGAACCTACAACCAAGATTACTCTACCTGGCAAGGATCTCATTCACATTCGATGGAGAAATCAAAAGCTTTACAGACAAGCAAGAGCTAAGAGAATTCAGCACCTCCAAACCAGCTCTACAACAGATGCTAAAGGAACTTCTCTAACGGGAAACACAAGAGAAGAAAAGGACCTACAAAAACAAACCCAAAACAGTTAAGAAAATGGTAACAGGAACATACATATTGATAATTCCCTTAAATGTGAATGGATTAAAAGCTCCAACCAGGGACTTCCTTGGTGGTGCAGTGGTTAAGAATCTGCCTGCCAATGTAGGTGACATGGGTTTGAGCCCTGGTGCAGGAAGATCCCAAATGCCTAGGAGCAACTAAGCCCCTAAGTCACAACTACTCAGACAGCACTCTAGGGCCTGTGAGCCACAACTACTGAGCCTGTGTGCTGCAACTACTGAAGCCTGTGTGCCTAGAGCCTGTGCTCCACAACAAGAGAAGCCACCACAATGAGAATAATACCTATATGTACGTAGGTATTATTTTTAATGTATCCAATTCTCCCATTAAAATAATCTTTCCAAGAAAGTCTAGTATGCAACATGACAAAATTGTACTGCTCTTGTCCAATTTTGAATTAAGATTATGGTGGGAGGGGTGAGAGAAGAGCCATTTACCTTTATCATTGGGACTTCCAGATAAAATATCCTGCAAGATGCAAAGGGTATCTTGAGACATAGTAATTACCAGGATTCAATTACTAAGGATTTTTACAAAACAAAAGATATGTTATAATGTTATGTCTACTATTTCTTTTGATCTTTCTATATTAATTTCACAGATGGGCCTACTAAAATTTCTTATGGTGGAACTGTAACTCTAATGATTCACTTTGTTGTTGGGTCTGTCTGTAAGACCAATAAATTATGTTATATGTCTAGGAGAATTTGAGGTCTAGTTGCTGGTCTTGTTTCTCCTGCCCATGCCCCTCAAATGTGCTCAATTAATTAAATACATGGATACTCTCTTCTTTTCCTTTCTAATTTTTCTGTCATACTATAATTTAATGCTTAGCATTTGTACTATGGGTCACATTTTCCAACCATTTCTTAACTGCTTTTTCATGTATTCCTTGCAGGAATTTGATAAGTTGGTATAGAAATCATTCTACAGTCTGAACCAGAAAACTAACAAAATCTCCCCCTCCCCAACTTTAGATGGTCTAAAGTAGTGGTTCTCAGTTGATATACCAGGTTATCCTGGCGTTCCATGAATTGGTCCTTCCTTTTTCCTTCAGTGTTTTAATACTCCTAATTTTATTAAGCCTTTAGTGTCTTCTAAGAAGTCCTAGTTAATGACAAAACACTTATTAAGAGACAAAACAACAATGAAAAAATGGAAACAAATGAAAACAACCTATTATCCTTATTTCTAAATCTTTATTTTGCCTATTTTTTTAATATAGTATGCTCATGGTTATAATTTATATTTTTGTCCTGGTAAAATTGTCCCTAGTTGTGTGATATAAGTGAAGTTATTTATGAGTATTCTGAGTTTTCCCAAGCCTTTGTTTATATATGGATTACGTAGGGATAATAATCTAAAGTTCACTGACTCAAGTCCATAACTGCTCACATGGCACCTGTTGTTCAAGTCACTGTGCTCACATCAGTCTGGCAGTTCTGGTCTCCAGGTAGCATAGGATGCTTAGTTCTTTTTTTGCTCTGATACCCAAATTTGATGTACTCTCTCTGTGGGTTGCTTGATCATGACCAAGGCTGCCATTGCTCATGGTATATGTACGAAAATTCCAGTATCTATACAAAGGATTCTGTGTCCTAGTGCTCTATATGCCACCAAATGTCATTATTTATTTTCTGCTCCTAACTGGAGAAACATCTTCTTTATCTCTTCTTCTGCCTTCAAATAGAATAATTTATCTCTGAAGTCACACGGAATCCCTCAGGAGAATGTTCCTACAGTTTTTGCTGTAGGCTTGGAAATGAGTCCAGAGACTTGGGTGGCAGAAGAAGAAATGCTTTCTTCTCTATTTTCCCCTCCATCATTATATCAGCATCTCTTTCACATGGATCTTTCCTCCCTTACAATCCCCTTCTGGATGGGACAGATACTATTCCTAGTGCTTAAGGCTGTGAGTGCTGTTGCTGGACTTCCTGGGTTCACATTTCTGCTTTACCACCTACTAGCTTTGGGACTTTAGACAACTTACTTCATCCCTCTATGCCTCAGTTTCCTCTCTAACATGAGGATTAGACTTCCTAGCTTTGTTTAGAGGACTAACATGCAAAGTACTTTGAATTATGCTTGGCATTGTAAAGTCCTTGATAAGTATTAGTTGTTATTATATACCTAGACCTATCCAAATCTTTGATGGCTAAAATTGTGTTGCATCAATGAATTTATGGATCACCCATAGCCTCTCGGTGCATATAATATAAACTTTCCAGGTTAAACATTTTATAGAGCTAAGAGACATAGTTTTAGTACATTAGAAAAAGTTGGCAGACAACCAAAATGTAGGTGCCACACATTTCAACAGGATATATTTTGATACTGGTAACACATGACTTTTATCTGTGCAATTCCCAGGCCATGGGCTCAGATTTCAGAATTTGTTTCAAACAACTCAGAGATGTGGCTATTTCTCATTGCCAGGCTGACCAATACCTGGAAAAGATATCAGGAGGGAAAAGGGATTTAAAACTTAAAGGACAAGACGTAAAACACACATCTAATGGATAAGAACAGAAACAAAAGGGTGTTGAAACCAAAGATAAAATGAAATGTTAAGAGTTTTGGGCTTCAGCCACATGAAGTCATGGAGTTTTAATTCTTGATGGACAGCCTGACAAGAGAATAAATGAAGCTACAGAAACCTGGGCCTTCTGCCCAAAAGCATTTAGAACTGGGGTGTTCTGTTTCAGGGCTGCATTCTTGGGGAGAAGGAACCCTGAGGTCTTTGTGTTTAGTTCTAGGGGCCCAAGCAGAGCCCCATGTCCCACTGTGAGCTGAGAAAGATGAGAACTCTGGAGGCCATGGGAGGTGGAGAAAGTGCTTCTGATCTTGTCCAGCTCTAGGTTTAATGCTTTTCCATGGTGGAGTTGGTAAAGATGCCTAAGCTCTCTAAGCCTCAGTTTCCTCATCAACAGAACAGACATTTTTATTTTGGCTATAAAGATGAGATGTGTAAAAGAGGGCCAAATTATCTATTAGATACTGTAGATAGAGTGCCTCCAACCTATATAATTTGTAAGGGCCTTTTAAGATGATTGACATGTAAAATATTTTTTCTCTTTAAGTTATAAATTGAAAAACTAGAAAATTGACATTGAGACTGATTTTAAGGCCACAATTATGTAAGTCCTGTCAATCTTTTAAATGCCAAAAAATGAGATAACGTGGAATGTGGATGCATTTTCCTAAATATATAATAATATGATACCATGTGGCATATTCAAAATTAACAGACTTAGGAAGAGCCCTGTGTAATAGTGGGGTGTTTGGAACATGTTAGGTACTGAATTAGTGTGAATGCTTTTCCTCTCTTATCTTTTTCCTTGGAAGTCTTTTGAAATATGGGAGGAGGTATAAGTTCACATAATTTAAGTCAGTGTTATCCAGGTTATCAATATGATATTGGGCATAAAATTATTAAATAATAATTTATTTTTATTTTTATTACGGTTTTTATTTTACTCTGTGCATACCGTGTGCCAGGTACTCTTCTGAGTCACATATATTAACACATTCAATTCTCATATTAATTCAATGAAATAGATATGGCTATTATCCCAATTTTATAGAAGAGAAGATGAAAAAATAGCAATGCTAGGCAATTTGCCAAAGCCACATAGTGATGGGGCCAGAATTTGAACACAGGAATTTTGACGCTGGAGCTCAACTTATAACCACTAAATGGTACTTGGGGTACACAGGATAGATATGCACTAGTAAAGTACTTTGGGGCATGTGCTTTCCAGTTTTGAATTCAAGGAGAAAGCAAATATTCTGATCAAAAAAGTTCAAAAAATTTCCCCCCCTTTGCCACAACATGCAGGATGCTGTTCACAGGTGGAATTTGAAATCTTGCAAACATGGAACCCAGGGCTGGAGTTAGAATAGTGGTTTCTTGTCTTCAAATATGAGTGTACTCAAACTTCTCAAACTTCATATACCTTCCTGGCATAATGATACTTTTAGTAACCATCCTCTGAAAAAATACATATCAGAATGGCACCAAATAGTATATGTGTATTATTGATTCAGTCTGTCATGGACAGTGCTGAGAGCACATGTAAATTCTTGGACCCTTGTTATCACTCTGTACCCTCTTAGAAAAGAGTTATGGAGAAATAATAAACTACAATATCACACAGATATTCTCATGAACTAGGTAGGGTAGCATCTAGGATTTTTCTGTGTATATTGGAAAGAAGCAAAACTCATTTGCTGTTGTTGTTTTCTGAACATATTCCAAAAAGATTCAGAAGTATAAATGAAACAAGTACATAAGCAAAAGCTATGTGCTTAAAGAAAACAAGATTCCTGAAAGAAGAAAGTATACCTGTACAAATAAGATATGGGCTATCTGGAAAATGCAGAAACCCCACTGAACATATTGGAGACTCTTACAGACATTACAACTCATTTCCCATTTCTTAATGAGGCAGGAGCTAGAGAATGATCTCAGAACTGACTGTATAGTTTCTAAATGTTAACACATTAAACTGAAAAATATTCCCATTTCAAATTGTGTATACAGCAATTTCCAGCTAATTTCCTTGCTGACTCATTCAGTCTAGAGTCAAAGAACTTAAATGTGACTTTTAAAAAGTTTCTTTATCCTTAAAAATGCTTATACCACTTTCCAGAAGTTCTATGTCTATTAATTTATCCTTAGAAAATAATCAGAGTTATGTGTAAATATATTTATGTAAGTATATTATAACAGCATTATTTGTAATAAGCAATATTTGGAAAACCTGAATGTTTATCAATGGAAGATTAAGTACTAAGTTATAATATATCCTTTTGATACAATGTTATCCTGGTGCTTTGCCTGGGGTCCATAGAAAAGAGATACTGAGACCAGGTTCAAGTGCTAATCCTTATTGAAAGGTGTACTTCTAGGGCAGCAAGCCTGAGGCAAAAAAGAGTGAGGCAAAGAAGGATAAGAAGCAAATGCAAAGTGACATTCCTGCACTAGCCATGGCTTGCCTTCAGATTTGAGAAAGAATTTCTCTCTTGACCCCAATCAGTATCCCTTTTACCCATGGTCAAAGGTCATTGGTCAGGGAGTTAACTTTCCTAAACTTCTGGGTTGTGTCCTTGACACTTTCTTCAGCCAACAGGGAAGCCAGACTCCATGAACTGGGTGTGCTTTATACAAATTTGGAAATGGTGGGAGGAGCCAGAGACTCTGGGCATGTGGCTGGTTGGTCCCCATAGAGTCATTTACCAGTGCAGTGGCTGAGACTGAGCAGGGCATTAAGGGTCAGGGGACAGTTGGGGCTGAGATAATTTGGGGGCACATAAGACATGAACATTAAAACAGACATAAAAACCAATGGAAAACAGATTGACACATTCACAATGTAAGGTAAAAAAAAAAACTATCCTGTATGCAATTCAATGTTGTTTTTATAACTCTACACACACGCAGATGGAGAGAGAAGGGAGAGAATACTAAAAAGACAAACAACAGATCCTCATTATGCAATTATGTTTAGAAGATGGGTTCCCAGCTAAACTTTGGAGATTTTTTTTCTTCCATTTTCTGTGCTTTTCATGGTTTCTGTGTTGAACACGACTTGCTTTTTGTTATAAAAATAAATCATAGATGTGAGCAGAGATTTATCTATAAGGTTGCTCAATGTGCAGTGTTAGCTATAATAATAAGAAAATATAATGCTATTTATAAAAACAAAATGAAAACGTAGAGATTCAATGAAGTCTTTTATATCATGAGAACATATCCTGATATTTTAATACCCTGAAGCCTGTATAATTGTTTAAAAATATTCAGTGACATGAAAAGTATTTAGAATATGCTGTTTAATGGAAAAAAGCAAGTTACAAAATAATATGTTTGATGTAATCAATATTTAAATAATACATTTGACTCAACAAAAAAATAAATCTTGGGGAGTCATTCCCAGAGAGGAAAATAAAATATCATAAAATTGTAATTTATTCTCAAATTACACATCGTTAATGCAATTTCATTCAGAATCTCAATTTTTTTTCAAACTGGAAAACACCATTTTAAAATTTGTATGAAAGAATAAATGTGCAAAATATGATGTTAAGTTTTTGCATAATTTCCTAAAATCAAAATAGTCTAATGGTTGGATAAGAACAGAAGAACAGATCATTGGAACAGAGAAGGGAACCTGGGAATAGATCTAAACAGGATGAGGCCTTAATATATGACAAGGATGCCTTTTAAATTCAGTCCAAAATGATAGAACAATGTTGGATTTCTACCTTATAGCTTATTTTAAATATATTCCAGATTAATTAAAGAACTGAGTGTAAAAAGTAAAACAATAAAATCATTCAACACTTTATGAAAAAATGTTTTTATAAACTTAGGGTAGGAGAGATATTCTGAATGAGATGGGAAACCCAGAACTACACAGAAAAGGATTGGCAAATTTGACTACATATTAATAACAATTTTCTTATTAGAAAATAACATAAGAAAGAATTGAGACCATTTATAGGCTGGAGAAAATATTTGCAATATTTGTAACAAACAAGGAGTTAATATTTCTAATGTCCAGATAATTCCTACAAATATCTGAGAAAAAAAAAGAAAGAAAATAATATGAACAAACAACTCATGAAAAAGAAAATGAAAACTGAGGAGTAAATATATGAAAAGACGTTTAGATGTGTTGCAAAACAGAACCATACAATGCAGAAGCAACTTTTAAGCTGTCAAAATAGGCAAAGGAAAAGGATAGAATGTGTTCTATCTAAAACTCCAGCAAGAAGTTTTATTACAGTGTTGTTTGAAGGGGCAAAAAACCCAAACCAAACCAAATCAAACCAACACAAACAAGCCGTATAGATAACCTGAAATGCATTGGTACGAGAATTTAAAAGAGAGATTATAATATGGCACATCCATACTAAGGAATATTATGAGGCTGTTACAAAGAATGAGTTAGAGGGAGCTTCCCTGGTGGCGCAGTGGTTGAGAGTCCGCCTGCCAATGCAGGGGACACGAGTTCATGCCCCGGTCCGGGAAGATCCCACATGCTGCGGAGCGGCTGGGCCCGTGAGCCATGGCCGCTGAGCCTGTGTGTCCGGAGCCTGTGCTCCACAATGGGAGAGGCCACAACAGTGAGAGGCCCGCGTACCACAAAAAAAAAAAAAAAAAAAAAGAATGAGTTAGATTTTGTTGCATAGACTTTGAGAAACAAGAAAAAAGTGTATGTTTCAGAAGCTTCAGAGTAAAATCATACTTCTGAACATTATCTAAGATCCAGAAAAATCTTTTTAAATTGGTGACTTAAAAGAGGACAAGACAGGGACTTCCCTGGTGGTGCAGTGGTTAAGAATCCGCCTGCCAGTGCAGGGAACATGGGTTTGAGATCTGGTCCGGGATGATCCCACGTGCCGCGGAGCAACTAAGCCCATGTGTCACAACTACTGAGCCTGCGCTCTAGAGCCTGAAAGCCACAACTACTGAGCCCACGTGCCACAATTACTGAAGCCCATGCACCTAGAGCCCATGCTCTGCAACAAAAGAAGCCACCACAATGTGAAGCCGGCTCACTGCAACAAAGAGTAGCCTCCGCTGGCCGCAACTAGAGAAAGCCCACGTGCAGCAATGACAACCCAATGCAGCCAAAAATAAATAAATAAATAAATTTATTTTTTTTTAAATGTCATTGGTGTTGAGGTTGAGAAACTCGGCTCTAGATAAAAGTGGAATTAGATTTTTTAAAAAAAGAGGACAAGATAGAATGGTCATCTTGAAAAAGAGAACAATCTATAAAAAGATAAAAGGTAATAACGTGAGCTGATAAAAAGGAGATGTATTATATAAGTAAGGATTGTAAAAAGAATTAATAATAAAATGGCAGCGTTAGAATTCACCCTGAGGCAGCAAACAGCGGAAGACCAGATTATTGACTATGTTGATAAAATTGGAAAGTGCTCCCACAATGTGGAAGTCAATGAAAGAGAATAAAAATGCTTTAATAAATAATTGGTGTTCCACATATAGAGGGAAAAACGAGTGAATAGAAAAATACTTAAAGGGATCATCTTACACATTTTTTTAATTTAAAGAAAAAAATAACTGTGCGTGTGGATGTAAAATAGCTATCTTCCAGTCAAAACTGTGAAAAGAAATTGACCTTTAAATACATGATACTAAACATTTAAATCTTTAATGATAAAGAATATTGCTGTAAGCAGCCATCCAGAAAAAAAAGTTACCTAGAAAAGAATAATATATGATATAGTCTCTATAGTGAAGACATAGTTAATCAAATAATCACAACTGAAAGTAATTTTAAACTGATATGTGATGTTATAGTGCCAAACAGGAGGAATTGAACTAGTTAGAGAGTTCATGAAAAGTGTTGGGCTGAACTCACTGGAGTAACAAGTACAAAGGGCCTGGGCTAAAAGATTATCATGTGGTCAGAATGGAAAGGAGATAAAATAATGAGGGAAAAGTAAAAACCCAGCATTAAGCTTCATCATCGACTACAACTATAAATAGCCAGGAAATTAAATATTTTATTTATTTATTTATTTATTTAAACATCTTTATTGGAGTATAATTGCTTTACACTGTTGTGTTAGTTTCTGCTGCATAACAAAGTGAATCAGCTATATGTATACATATATTCCCATATCCCCTCCCTCTTGCGTCTCCCTCCCACCCTCCCTATCCCACTCCTCTAGGTGGTCACAAAGCACGGAGCTGCTATGCGGCTGCTTCCCACTAGCTATCTATTTTACATTTGGTAGTGTATATATGTCCATGCCACTCTCTCACTTCATCCCAGTTTACCCTTCCCCCTCCCCATGTCCTCAAGTCCATTCCCTATGTCTGCATCTTTATTCCTGTCCTGCTCCTAGGTTTATCAGAAGCTTTTTTTAGATTCCATATATATGTGTTAGCATATGGGATTTTAAACATTTTTACAACTGATTTTATGTATACACACTATTTGTTAAGAAATTTGTAAGTCTTTATACATTTGCTGAATTTCTAGGATAATGAAATTTCTCAAACTTGATTCAAGGAAGGGTCAAAACTCTGAATAGATCAATAACCCTAAAAGGAAGAAGAAATTTTAAGAACCTCCCCAAAGATGAGAGTCTCAGACAATTGCACAGACAAGTTCATTGTCATCAAAGGACAAAAATTTAAACCATTTCAGAACACAGAAAAGTGAGGAAGACTTCAAACAACATATTTTATGAAAGAAGCCTAACACTAAACCAGAACCTAACAAAAATAGCAAAACAAAGGACAGTCTCACTTAGGATGCTGCAGTAAAAATTCTAAAGAAAAGACTTGGTACAAATTACATCCACTTATATATATATATATATATATATATATATATATATATATATATATATATATATTTCTACATTTATTTGTTTATTTATTTATTTATTTTTGGCTGCATTGGGTCTTCATTGCTGGGCACGGGCCTTCTCTAGTTGCGGCGAGTGGGGGCTACTCTTCCTTGTGGTGCGCGGGCTTCTCACTATGGTGGCTTCTCTTGTTGCGGAGCATGGGCTCTAGGCACGTGGGCTTCAGTAGGTGTGGCATGCAGTCTTCAGTAGTTGTGGCTCGCAGGCTCTAGAGCACAGGCTCAGTAGTTGTGGCGCTCAGGCTTAATTGCTCCATGGCAGGTGGGATCTTCCCGGATCAGGGCTCGAACCCATGTCCCCTGCATTGGCAGGCAGATTCTTAACCACTGCGCCACCAGGGAAGTCCCATACACTTATATTTTAAAGGAATGTATTTACTAAAAGAGCAGTACAGAGCAATGAAGTCAGTCACATCTGGGAATACAGAGAAGGTTAGATATCCTGGAATTTATTAGTATAATTACTTTCATTTCAAGTGTGAAAAAATAATCTTTCCTCAGTCTCTGAGTTATTTCCCCATTTCACCCTCTTCTCATTCTCCTAGCCTTCCAGGAGTATCTTCTCACTCTTTAGTTCCAAAAGATGCAGCACTTGTTCTTTTCACCTCTAATTTATTAAAGGATATTATTCTTAGATCTATTTCTCTTCACTTATTCACTTCATGACATAATACTTCCTTCTCTTCCTTTGAGTACCACAAGTTACATTTCTGCAGAAAAAAAAAGGCGGGGGGTGAATGGATATTGGGAGATAGCAGTTTCTGTCACAGTCCTTTGATGTGCCATGTGATGCCAAAATGAGGACACTACCCAAGCACAGTAATGACACAAAAGAGAGATGGGCCAGGGTCTGCTAAGCCAGAGGGTGAGTGTGCAGTAGGTAAGTGAGGGGATGCTTCAACTGCAGGTTAAAAAATGTGGGGACGTTGCTGGGAAAGACATTAGCGATGCAGCAAACACGTGAAATGGCGCAACCCTTTGTTTCTTTGTTTGGCCATGCTGTGCAGCATGTGGGATCTTAGTTCCAGACCAGGGATCAAACCCGCGGCCCCTGCTGTGAAAGCACAGATTCTTAACCAACCACTGGCCCGCCAAGGAAGTCCTGGTGCAACTATTTGGATTTAGAGATGAATCACTGAAATGGCACTGAAGTGGCAGTGAAGAGAAGTGAGAGGGAGAAGGGTAAAGGGTTTTAGTTAAGGGACATGGGAAACATGAATCCTTGTGTAGGTTTAGATGAAGGAAAGCGCAGAGAAGAACCTGTTGATGAGGTAACAGTGGGGGCCCAGGATAGCGTGGGAGGGTTTGGGAGGTGTTTGCACCCTGAGAATTAAGAATGCCTCTTCTGCTGCAAGAGATGCACTAGACTGAGGTCAGTGACAGAAATGCCCATCAGTGCTTTATTTTCTTTTTAAATCTGATAAAGTACTGGACACGTTTTAAACTTGAAAGTAGTAGAATCTTGCAGTGACTCTGGGTTGGGGGCTGTGAGTATTGCTTTTCCTGTCTGGTTAAGAGATTGCTAGAAAACAGAGCATTTGTGTTTGCCCCAGTAGAGCATGCTTTCCTTTTCTTGTGATTGTACTTTAATGAGAAAATTAGTTCGCATGTCATACTAGCTGTCTGATGGATCATAATGTGAATGTTCCTGTTATTTAAAATACCCAATATATCAGATGCATTAAAAAGTGATAAGCAGGGGCCTCCCTGGTGGCGCAGTGGTTGAGAGTCTGCCTGCCGATGCAAGGGACACGGGTTCGTGCCCCGGTCCGGGAGGATTCCACATTCCGCGGAGCGGCTGGGCCCGTGAGCCATGGCCGCTGAACCTGTGCGTCTGGAGCCTGTGCTCGGCAATGGGAGAGGCCACAACAGTGAGAGGCCCGCGTACTGCAGGAAAAAAAAAAGTGATAAGCAGCAGATGTTCATTTTGGAGGCTGGTAAGCAGTGCCGTCCACAACCTCTCTTTTAAAGGTAGAAAACACCAGGAATAATGCCATTTCTGCTTCTTCTTCTTCCCAGTACTTTTCGAACTTTTCTACCCTCAGGAGGAGGATAAGGCTTATTTATTTTATTTTATTTTATTTTTTATTCATGGCAACAGTGATAGTGCAATACTAGTTTAGACAACACAGGCATTTGAATCTGGCAATTGAATTATACCCGAATAAGTCTCCTAACGCTAATCAACCTTGGATAGATGGGAAATCAAACAGTTTAATGCTTGAAGGGGGAAGCATGGGGATTTGTATCCAACTACAGCACTTTAGTTCTGTTAATACTTTACCCAGAAAGAGTTCTTAGCAACCCCCACCTCCTCCCTCTGACCCTCATCTCCTGGGTCTAGTTACATTCCAAAAACATCAGCAAGAGGTAAGCTATGTATAAAGGCCTAAAACCATATGTTACAAGGTTGTGCTAACTTGTGCCCCATGAATTCAGAAGGATTAGTGAGTAAGAACACACTGCATACATAATAAGAATTTTTGTAAAAAGGAGCTGATAATCTGCTACTAGCTTATTTTTAGGAACCATCATATAATTAATGTGGCTTTTGCTTAATGTTCATTGAATTACAGAGTAAAGAATACCTGTAGGGGCCTCCCTGGTGGCGCAGTGGTTAAGAGTCCGCCTGCCGATGCAGGGGATACGGGTTCGTGCCCCGGTCTGGGAGGATCCCATATGCCGCGGAGCGGCTGGGCCCGTGAGCCATGGCCGCTGGGCCTGCGCATCCGGAGCCTGTGCTCCGCAACGGGAGAGGCCACAACAGTGAGAGGCCCACATACCGCAAAAAGAAAAAAAAAAAGAATACCTGTACATCAGATACACACTGAAACCAAAGAGAGGGTAAAAAAAAGAATCTTTCTGTTTTTGTCCCAGTACCAGCAGTTATATTTGAATTCTAAAAGAGAAAATTAATTTCCAAAAAAAAAGATTAAAATAAACATGGTTGGAATTATAAAACCGGTAGAGATCTCAGTTTGTAGGCAAACTGGGCAAGGACGTCAAGCATATGGAGGATAGATCATCTGCTGTTTCTTTGAGATGGTAGTATTTTGCAATGAGCAAATAGCTATGGTATTCAGCATTGACTGAGGGAATTGCTGTTTTACTGCGGTAATGAATTATTTAGGCTGGGGAGGATTCAGGTATGTGAGTTGCATCTACTGTGGCATGGACTTCATCAGCCTGTCTCAGAGGCTTCCTGTTTTTTAAGGGGATTTCAGGAAAACGCTTTTGGCCAGGGATGCTCTGCTTCCTTTTTTTTTTTGGCGGTACACGGGTTGTGGAGCACAGGCTCCAGACGCGCAGGCTCAGTGGCCATGGTTCACGGGCCCAGCCGCTCCGCGGCACGTGGCATCTTCCCGGACCAGGGCATGAACCCTTCTCCCCTGCATCAGCAGGCGGACTCACAACCACTGTGCCACTGGGGAAGCCCTCTGCTTCTTTTTACTTGTCGCTGGGCACATGGTCATATCAAGTAGTGGAAGGTATTCACAAACAAGTGTGATTTCTGGAAGGGAAGCTTAGGAGTTCTCGTCCATTGAAAAATAAAGTAATAAATTTCTCTCTCATCAGATTGTTGAAGCTGCAGTTCCATCCCTGGCTTTATGCCTTGGTTTGGGGCGATTTTTCATGAGTTAAAAGGAGATCTTCAGGAGAAGGTATCAGTCTTTTAAACATTGTTGTGCAAATGCTCATTGAATTATATCCCCAAAGTAGCTGTTAGTAGGAAGAAAGAATAGAAGGGATTTGGAGGAACTGAGTTGGCTGGGGCAAAGGAAACTTTATAGAAAAGGAAGACAAGGTAAAATAACCACAGTAATAACTTCTATTTATTATTTACCAAGCATTGTTCTGGTTGCTTTTTGCATATTATTTCATTTAATCCTCACTAAATCCTGACTATAAGCAATTTTTATAACTGTACTATAGGTGAGGCAATATAGGCTCATATAAATTAAGTAACATGCCCAAATTCAGTCAACAAAATGATGGAACTGAAATCTGGTCTGGGGTTGACCACTCCCGTACATGGACAAGGAGCCATTATGCTGTCCAGCAAATTTGACAAGATCCATGTCTGTTGGGGTCTGCCATCTTTTCCTTGACCATCCTCTACCTAGTGTCATTAGAATCTCAGGAATTCCCTGGTGGTCCAGTGGTTAGGACTCCATGCTCTCACTACCGAGGGCCAGGGTTCAATCCCTGGGAGGGGAAATAAGATCCTACAAGCTGTGTGGCATGGCAAAAAAAAAAAAAAAAAAAATCAGAATCTCTGCCCAGATCATCAAGGACCAGGAATAAGAACATCTTCAGCCCTACTCACAATTCTATCACTAGCTAAGTGTATGACCTTGAGTAAGTGACTCCAATTCTTTCGTCCTATTTCTTCAACTGTACAATCAGAGTGGGATGGGATCAATGGTTCTTAACTTTTTTGAGAGTCATAGACCCTCCAATAATGACCCACTTTTCCCAGGTAAATAAACTTTCACACAAATTTTTTTCCACAATTTCACATTCTTATGGACTTCCTAAAAGTTGTGTGAGGCTAAGCATCCCTAGATTAGATAGTCTATTATTCTTTGATGAGGACTGCTGATTTAAACTTTTCACCTTCCGAGGTAGGTATCCCTCTTAGGGATAAGAGGTAGTGGTAGTCATGGGTTAAGTAAAATGTCAAAGGATAAGGAAAATGTGAACCTAATATAATTAAACAAAAGCTAAATGTGTACAGTTCTATAAGATAGTATTTTATGAACTATTTTTATCAAGAATAATATTAATTCTTTACCATTGAGGGATGCTTATAAATGAGTAAATTACATCATCATTTAATGCTCAGTTTTCTCCAGTTCCTCTATTTTTTGCAATAATGGTGATTAATAATAATGATGATGATAAAAGCTATCACATTGAACGCATACATCTAAGCATTGTGCTAAACATTTTGCATGCATTATCTTATCTTTGCAAGGATTTTATAAGATACTATTATCACTGTTTTAAAGATGAGAATAGAGGCTCAAAGGAGCTGGAAATATATAGATGAATTTTTTAAAGATATATGTATCTTCAGTTTCTATTGCAGTTTGGCTTCTGTAATTAATTATGGTTCTAAATAAGCACATCATTGAACTAAAATTTGTTGTCAAGTGAAAAGACATCATATATCTTTTGAGATTATGTTTGGCTTTAGCTAGTAGTAAACTCAATTTGGAGTGAATTAACCAATACTTTATGAGTCTAGTGCTCCTGAATAAACCCAAGAAACTTCATGAGAATGCCATCCCCCCCAAAAAATGATTATATTTGTTATCTTTATGGGGAAAACGGTCTGAAAACTCGAATCAGGGGTTTCCTTCACACTCAAGATTTTGCATTTGGAAGCTTATCGGTTCAGGCTAAATTCTTCCAAATGTACTTTCTTGAGATAGCAGTTCTTCACCTCCATCCTCTTACTTTGCCACTGATGTGCTGGTGCTTTTTAGGAATCACTTCTGGGTCAGCTTCTGAGGGAACTCATCTAGGACCCTATTTAGGCTCTGAACTAGTTTCTCAAATGCAATTTTATGATCATTTCAGTACAGAAAACACATAAAGGCAGAGCTGTGGCTGAGAGGGGTGATGGATTGACAGATTGATGTGGAGCTACTTAGGGAATAGAACCCACCCACTCAGACTTCCTTTCCCTTTTCTTCCATCCCCAAATATCTCAGCGGAATACAGGGCTTCTTGGGAAAAGTTTGAAAACCTTTAGGATAAATGTTTTCTTTAACTTCAAAAAATTATCTCATTCTCTCACTGATTTCTTCTACCAAACATTGCATGCTAATTTACCATTCAGCACATATAATAGCAGTACATTTATTTACTCTTTCTGTGAATATAGTATTTCCAAGAATCCCTCTCTGAGGCGACCAAAACAATTTCCCACATGCAATTATAACTTGATACTATTCCATACGCTCTTTGTTCCATAACTAGTTCAATTGCACATTAATGAGAATCAACTCAGTTAACCTTGATTCCCTGAATTAAGAGATTGTATAAATCCTAGCTGAAGTCAATGCTGACTGAACTTTTTTTCCTAGAGTGTGGCTTTTCATATAATAAACTTATTTAATGGACACACATAACAGTAACTTATCTTGGAGTGTGACAGGCAAATTTTCTGGGGAAAAAAATCAATTTCTCTCTTTCAATATTTCTTTTAACAAGGTTGAAAAATCATATATCTTAACACAGAATGTTCCCGAGCTCTGTGATTAACATGCAAAGCTGTTCCTTAACAGCTCTCTCTCACTTTTAAAATGACATTGAGAGCTTAGAGGAGCTTGTTCTTAATTTTGAAACCTACTGATTTCATTATGTCTGACACAAAGCAGAACATCTTTGCCATAGTTACTGTATAACAGTTATTTTTCACGGAGTTGTAATTTTCCTAAAATTAGCCGGACTGCTTCAATTATGTAAATTGAATCTTGAGACTTTACTGAGTGTATTTGCAGGGGCACACTAGACTTTTATAGGGAAATATCAGGGGGAAAAAAATCTCCAAACCATTTTGGTCTCACCAAAGGAGGCCAGAAAAATGTGATTCACTGTTGGTGGTCACAGTCTCTTGTGGACAGTTGGTTGGTTGGTTGGGTCCTCTCTCTGCACTGTGCAATTGAAGAAGATCTACTCAAAGCATTTCAGATAGAAACCTGCAGTTAGAAGGAAGATCCAAGAGTTAAAGGCTCCAGATGACCTTGATGCTACATTTTGACAAGCCTAGCCTGCATTTTCACTCTTTGTTTTCTCTTTATTTGTTGTTTATTTTTTAAATTTAATTTTATTTATTTTTTCATACAGCAGGTTCTTATTAGTTATCTATTTTATATATATTAGTGTATATATGTCAATCCCAATCTCCTAGTTCATTCCACCACACCCGCCCCCCCCTTTCCCCCCTTGGTGTCCATACATTTGTTCTCTATGTCTGTGTCTCTACTTGTGTCTGCCTTTCAAACCTTATACCATTTTTCTAGATTCCACATATATGCATTAATATATGATATTTGTTTTTCTCTTTCTGACTTACTTCACTCTGTATGACAGTCTCTAGATCCATCCACGTCTCTACAAATGACCCAATTTCATTCCTTTTTATGGCTGACTAATATTCCATTGTATATATAGACTGCATCTTCTTTATCTATTCGTCTGTTGATGGGCATTTAGGTTGCTTCCATGACCTGGCTAATGTTAATAGTGCTGCAATGAACATTGGGGTGCATGTGCCTTTTTGAATTATGGTTTTCTCTGGATATAGTGTCCTCTCTCTCCCCACAGGATGTCTTGTTCTTCTTATCTACTGCTGGGTACCAAACTACCCTCAATTTTAGTGGTTTCAACAATACTTTGTTAGTATCTCTCATGGTTCTGTGGGTCGAATAGACTAAGCTGGACAGTTCTTGCTCATCACCTTTCATGGGATTACAGTCAGAGGACAGCAGGGGCTGGAATCTTCTGCAGGCTGACAGCCAAGATGGCTTCTCCACCCACATATCAGGTGCATCAGCTCCCCTCTACATGACCTCTGTCTCCAGAAGACTAGCCTGGACTTCTTTCATGGTACCTCAGGACACCAAGAGGAAAAAAAGGGAAGCCACCATACTCAATTGCTTAAAGTATTTGAGGGTCAGTCCACATTCAAGGGAAGGGATGTAGACTCCATGTGTTAATGAGGAGAAAGTCAAAGATTTTGAAGCCATCTTTCATTTGCCATACCTTTCACTGAGTTTGGTCTCTGATAAGTTTTGCTTTCTTCTTTCCTCCCTCCTTCCCTTTCATCCTTCCTCCCCCCTCCTCCTTTATTCTCTGTATTACTAATTCTGCTTCTAAATGAAATAAACAGTAAAGTATCACAATATTTTTCTTTCTCTTGGTTCTTAGTTGGTATAGTTGGCAGTTGATAAATATTAAAGTTCTTTTATATAACAAAATGCATCCATAATAAAAGTGGGAAAGGGACTGAGACCTTTGAGTCCTAACATTTTTAGATAGTAAAGAACTTGTGAGATGTCTCCCAGATGACCTTAGAGCTCCCAAACAGATCTTGTGATTTCCCCTTGGAAAAATATTTCCTTTCTGCTATTAAAAAGCTGATATTGAACGGAATCTTCCTCTAGTGACTACATAAACTTCACATGGCCAAGTTTTGTGTTCCTGCACTTTACAAAGTTAAAGAATAAGCATCCGTATTTTTTTCTTTCCCACATCAAAAGAAATCTTTGCGATAATGACCTCACCTTGAATCTCTCACAAATCTATTAAAAGAAGACCCAGTAGATCTTCAACTACTTATAACCTTTATAAACCACACACCTGCACCTCTAATTTTATGGCCAATGGTAGTGAATGTTTATAATAACAAAATAGACAAATAGTAGTAGTAACTCCAAGCATCTACCTGTCCCACATTGGGAGGGCATGACCTATTCTTTCTAATTCTGTTTAATGTCTGGTGAAAATTTTTGATAATAATGCTGAAGTTAGCTGAAGTTGTAAGAAAGCAGGAGTTCAGAGAATCTTTTGATTACCTGGTTCAGCCTCTTCACTTTAGGTAATTGAAATGGCATCTTCAAGTTTAGGGTGTCATTTTTTTCTTTTCCCTAATGGATTTTGGAAAGAACAGCAAATTAATGGAAAAATACTTAGCAGATGAGAAATAACTTTTAAATCATTCTGGTTACAGTTCTGTTTAGGAACAAGTTAGACATTGGAAATCAGGCAATAAATAGTTTAACGACAGAAAATCAGTTTTATATTGATGTCTGATGAGACCCTGGAAAATTTAGTTCTTCTTGGTTGCTGGATTCTTTCATGAATTAGTTAGTATCCATAAAGCTGAAGACCATTGGGATTTAGAAACAGAATTTTAATATTTTTTGTCTGTTCTTAAACTTTTCAGAAAAACTAGCAAGCTGGGGTATGATTTCTGTTTTCTTATATGTTTCATATTTTACTCTTTATATAGTTTTACCTTTCAGGGCATTGGACTTGAAGAGAAAGTTCAGTCAATAGCATCTATGATAGATTAACAATGGGTGCAAATTATTTTACTTCTCCTTCTACTGAAAGATGGCATTTCTCCTCTTAAATCTGGGCTCACCTTAGAGATTTGCTTGATCATAGAATGCTGTAGAGGAATATTCTGGGACTTCTCAAGCTGGTTGATAAGAACTCTTGCACCTTCCATCTGGGCCTCTTTGAGTGCTTGCTTTTGAAATTCAGCCATCATGCTGTGAGGAAGCCCAATCAGCCCCAGGGAGTGGCCCCTAGCCAACAGCCCCAGATGAACTCCCAGCTGACACCCCCACCAACTTGACAGCCATGTAAGTGAGCCATCTTGAAAACATATCCCCCAGACCAGTTGGGCTGCTGATGCTTCATGGGATCGTGATGAGCCCACCCTGGTAGACTCTACCCAACTTATAAATTTATGAACCAAAAACATGATTGTTTTTTATTTTTAAGCCACCAAATTCTAGAGTGATGTGTTATACAGCAATAGGTTACAAAACAGCATGTATCTCCTGGACTGATTTCTGAATCAATAGAAAAGTAAGACAAAGGAGTCAGGAGAATGGAAAACCAAGCTATTTTCTGGTTTTCAATAGTAGTTAGGTTAGAGGATTTGTCTTAGTTTGAGCTAAAGTTAGTTTGCTGAGACCTACCCTTCATTTCTGATTTTGCCCACCTGAAGCAAAGTTGAATTTTGGGGACACAGGTCACTGCCTCCCTCCAGTCCAGGTGAAGAAGGGAGGAGAAAGAGACTAAGTCCTCCATACTCAAGCCATTTAATAGATCAGATTCACTCATGAGAGAAACATAGACTAATGACTATCACCACCAATCAGTCACACCACACTTGTACAGAGAAATAAGAGTGTTCTAAGAGTTTAGTAGTATTTAGGGATAATTCCTTCTCATGAAAACCAGAGAACCATGTTAAACTATACTCCCCTTTTCCACTGAGTAGGAATTAGGAGCAGCTGTTTAGACAGAATTTGTTCCGAATCCTGACTCAGTAACTTAATAGGAACCTGTCCTCAGGCAAGTGACTTAATCTCTCTAAGACTCAGTTTCCTCATCTGTAAAATGGGGATAGTAATAGCACCTAACTTAATGTGTCTAATACATAGTAAGGATTCAAAAGAATGTTACTGTTGTTTTCTATTGTAAGAAGCTAGTAAAGATATTTGTGCTTAAAATATTAGGCATGTAGAATCCTAAAAGGAAAATTGAAAGAAAAATACCACAGGCCTAGCCAAGTGGTTATGATTATTTACTTGCATTTCTGACAGCATACTTTTCAATATTAAAGACTGTGATCCCAACGTAGTCAAGGCTACCTTCCAGGAATGATGGGTATGATGGGGAAATGGGATATTTGTATAGGTGTACATCTCCATACAGAAAGATAGTTGAGGCTCCTTGTCCCAGATTTGTTGCCATAAGGAGTCTCACTCCTGCCACCTTCCCAGCAAATCACAGTCCTCATGATGCCTGTGGCCCCCTCCAATCCCAGGTGTCCGGCCAGGTACAGGGTACCAGGCTGTGGCCCAAAGGTTGTGCCCAGGCCACAACGGGGTAAAGCTCTGTGCAAGTTGGGGCCACAAATCTAGAACCTCCCAGGAATCTGAAAGGCAGGGGTGGCCCTGAGGGATTCCAGGGAGGGACCCTGGACCCCCATGCCACCTCTCCCAGGGTCCAAGGTCACAGCCAGCCATACAGGCAGTTGCCAAGTGTGGGAAATTCATCTCAGGAGAGCATAGCACCTGTTCCCTGAGCCTTTCCCATGGAGAACAGCCTTGAAGCATTTGGGCAGCAAATTGGACAATGGACCTTTGGCCTGAGGTGCTGCAACACCTCAGGCCAAAAACCAGCTGGGTAGGAACAGAGCCCCACCCATTAGCAGACAGGTTGCCTAAAAACTTCCTGAATCCACAACCATTACTAGACACACCCCCTGTCACGGCCCTGCCCACCAGAGGATATGGTATATTTATAAAATGGAATATTACTCAGCCATCCAAAAGAATAAAATAATGCCATTTGCAGCAACATGGATGGACCTAGAGATTATTATACTAAGTGAAGTAACCCAGACAAAGACAAATTTCATATGATATCGCTTATATGTGGAATCTAAAAAAAGATACAAAAGAACTTATTTACAAAACAGAAATAGACCCACAGACATAGAAAACAAACTTATGGTTACCAAAGGGAAAGGGGTGGGGAGGGATAAATTAGGATTTTGGGATTAACACATACACACTACTGTATATAAAATAGATAACCAACAAGGGCCTACTATATAACACAGAGAACTATACTCAATATTTTGTAATAACCTATAAGGAAAAAAAATCTGAAAAAGAATATATACATATATGCATATACATATATATGTATGTATATGTATATATATACACATATAACTGAATCACTTTGCTGTACACCTGGAACTAACACAACATTATAAATCAACTATACTTCAATAAAAAAATAAAATTAAAAAGTAATTCAAAGGAAAAAAGATAATCATGAAGAATCAAATGCTCCTGGACGGCTTTATTCCTGTGATCAGTCTTGGTTTTAAAACCTCATTATAAGTCAAGGATCACAGCCACCTTTCTCAGTTTGATTTTCAAACTGAAATCATGGGTAATGAGTCAAATCCGTTTCACCTGCTGTCAGTTAGCAAGGTCATTTTAAGACTTAGGCATCCTCCAAGCTGCACAGAGCCTAAACAGTAAGATGTTTTCTGGAGCTGTTCTCCAGGAACTTGGAGTCAGCTGTGTCTAGTTTGAGCTGAGCCGACGAAACGCGAGAGAACCACCGACCCCGCAACTGGGCCTGCGCACCTATCCGCTGGTGACTTTGTGAACCTGTGGAGCCTGTAGCCTAGTTACGCCTGCGCAGAAGGACAATTCCAACACCTTTTCGCAATCACTTTTCCCCACGCCGCCCACACTGCCCAAGCCTCGGAACGCCGTGCCTCTTTATTCCTGATCCCATAAATACCCCAAGCCCCTGCCTTCTGGAGGCAGACTTGAGGTTTGTGCATGTGTACCCCACCTCTCGGGGTCAGGTGCATGCCCCCTTGGGGTCATGTGCACTCTGGTTCTGGAGCACATGCAGGAAAAATGCAGATTTTTTTTTGGCACTATGTTAAATATTTGGGGATTTTGAACTCAAGGACAGAGAGCTGCTCCCTGAAGCCAGGGAAGCTGTAGCCAGAGTTGCAGTTCCCACCAAGACAACTGCAGATGTTCCTGGGAATGGTTGGCTTCTGCCACATCTGGATCCCTAACTTTGGACTCATAGCAAAACCCTTTGAATGAAGCTTTTAAAGGAGGAGACCGTGATACCATAGACTGAAATCTTGGAGGGTAAACATCCAGAAGACCGGCTCCATCCTTGCTGGACTGGATCTTATGAGAAAGATTTTTAGAGGTTTTAAGAGGGAAACGGAAACCATGCTGCACAAAAACCAGGACCAAGGTCATCTAACTCTGTGCTGGTTCCAGACCCGGACACTGAGTTCTTCCAGGGGCCAGGTGAATCCAGACAGATCGTAAGTTGCTTTTCAGAAGCTGCGAGAAAGAAATCAAGGTGAGTGGGCTTGGTAAAGTCAAACTTTTCAGAAGGCAATTTAAGTAACTTCCTAGAATGATCTTTTCCTTTGTTAGTCCTTTGTTTCTAACCCCCCAGGGTTGCAAGGACAACTTGGTGTCTAGATTTATCCTACTTTGGCAAAAGTAGGTAATCTCTCTAGCAGTGGGTCTGTCATCTGAAACCTCTTTCTGTGCTTGATCATGCTGACCCCTTGGTTGTGCTGGCCAGTTTTTTGACCATCCCTAACCTTACTGACTTCAGATGTAACCTATCAATTAGGCTGATCACCTGTCCTCTCTCTTTCCCTTGACTGAGCTGAAACTTTGTTCTCTCCCTGTCATTGGATCCTCAGATTTAAAACAAATAAGCAAAAACCCCTGGCGTCTACCCCTGTCAAGGTTCTATTTGGTCAGAATATTGGAAAAACCATCCTTTCCCAGCCTATGTCTCTTCCATATTTAATATGTAAGTTTTTCAGCCAAATGGATAATGATAGAGACACTAAAACACGTAAAAACGTGGGACACAATCCCTGCTTGACCATGTCCTCGACAAAACCTCTAAAAATCCTAAATGTTGACAATGTCTGGCATTCCGTGTGCCCCCAAGAGTATATCTTTGGGGTTTGTTACCAATCTTGGGTCTATGAGTGCCTTGACAGCTGGCACATAGGTGGTATTTGTTTATTGGGATAAAATGTGAACTTGAAACCAGAAATAAGAAAATACTCTCAAATGAGTGCTAGCCAGTTTCATTCCAAGCCCTTGTTGGGTCTACACCCCTTATCAGCAGGACGTAGCCAGAGCCATCCTTGCCCCTCTCCCTCCAGATTGAGGAATGATCAAAAGATGGGGGGACTGAACCCATGGGTTAAACCCATTCCATTTGCCCTCACTAATCAAGGTTGTAAAGACTTGTATGTCCTCCAAGCAGCACGGAGACTAAACAATAAGCGTTTGCCCGAGTTGTTCTCTAGGAACTTGGAGTCACAGTTGCGTCTAGTTTGGGGTGAGCCGGTGACACTGGATAGGACCACCAACCCCTCAACTGGGAGAGGACAGCTGTGGGCAAACATAGAGCCAGGGAGCTGACTAGGGAACGATTCCAGACTGCGCGTTATAGATGATGACTCTCCCAGGGATGCTGCAACTTTTTCTCAACCACACAAGCACTTTAGAAATAAAAGCCACCAATCTTCCAGTCAATCAGGCATCCCAGCAGCCAAGGAGATTAAGTATCCAATTTATAATCCTGGACATTTGTGAGCAGTAGGGTCTCCCTGGATATCTAATCAAGAAGTGGATAACAAATTGGTTTAGACTTGCTGCTGTCACTCTTGCGTGGACAAGAAACGGAAGTTAGCTTGGGAATTGGCGGGGGGGGAGGGGAGTGTGAGTGCATGTCTTTCTTGCATATAATAAGTAGGCTATTATTTCTAGAGAAACTGATCCATAAAATATTGTGACCAAAGTTATGTGATAGTGCCAGTTTAGAATAAAAATCCAGGCCCCGGTCACTGTGCCATTGATAACATCAGCAGGGAAGAAGAATTAGCAAATTAATAAATGGAACTTTTATTTACACCTCAGACAAATGCATATATTATTGGAATGTATATTGTACCAAGACATCAATAGCATTAAAAATGAAATATAATCTAGCTTTCATAGGTATTGTGAATTCTATAAGACTTACCTTTAACAGCAGAGAGAGCCCTCACATGAACTTGTTTTTCATTTATTCAAAGGTATTTACTTCATTCTTACAATGGATCAGACCTGGTACTAGGTGCTTTCTTATAGGCATCAGTGACTGAGATATAATATATGACTTAGGATACTAAAATTTAGTCTTTAAAATTGAAGGTAATTCAGGAACTTGGTAAATATTCTTCTTGTACATATAATTACCTTTTTTTTTAATCTTAAAGGGTTACAACAGTAACAGAATCATTATGAAGGGTTAATTGCTGTGTCTCATGTTTCACCTTTCTAATAATTTACTCAATTTTGATATTTAAAAAGAGTCAAATTATTTCCAGGAAATACATCCTTCAGAAATCCCCAAGGATTCCAAGGGGTCTTACATATGTAAGCTGCATATGCTTCTTTTTTTTTTATTGGAACTCAGTTTCTTTTAGGTTTTTATTTTATTTATTCTTTTTTTGAATTTTATTTAATTTATTTTTTCATACAGCAGGTTCTTGTTAGTTATCCATTTTATACATATTAGTGTATATATGTCAATCCCAATCTCCCAATTCATCACACCATCACTCCCCCCCCCCACCGCCACTTTCCCCCCTTGGTGTCCATACGTTTGTTCTCTACATCTGTGTCTCTATTTCTGCCCTGCAAACTCGTTCATCTGTACCATTTTTCTAGGCTCCACATATATGCGTTAATATACGATATTTGTTTTTTTCTTTCTGACTTACTTCACTCTGTATGACAGTCTCTAGATCTATCCATGTCTCTACAAATGACCCAATTTTGTTCCTTTTTATGGCCGAGTAATATTCCATTGTATATGTACCACATCTTCTTTATCCATTTGTCTGTTGATGGGCATTTAGGTTGCTTCCATGACCTGGCTATTGTAAATAGTGCTGCAGTGAACACTGGGGTGCATGTGTCTTTTTGAATTATGTTTTTCTCTGGGTATATACCCAGTAGTGGGATTGCTGGGTCATATGGTAATTCTATTTTTAGTTTTTTAAGGAACTTCCATACTGTTCTCCATAGTGGCTGTATTAATTTACATTCCCACCAACAGTGCAAGAGGGTTCCCTTTACTCCACACCCTCTCCAGCATTTGTTGTTTGTAGATTTTCTGATGATGCCCATTCTAACTGGTGTGAGGTGATACCTCATTGTACTTTTGATTTGCGTTTCTCTAATAATTAGTGACGTTGAGCAGCTTTTCATGTGACTCTTGGTCATCTGTATATCTTCTTTGGAGAAATGTCTATTTAGGCCTTCTGCCCATTTTTGGATTGGGTTGTTTGTTTTTTTAATATTGAGCTGCATGAGCTATTTATATATTTTGGAGATTAATCCTTTGTCCATTGATTTGTTTGCAATTATTAATTAATTAATTAATTAATTAATTAATTAATTTATCTTTGGCTGCAATGGGTCTTCTTTGCTGTGCCTGGGCCTTCTCTAGTTGTGGCAAGTGGGGGTTACTCTTCGTTGCAGTGTGCAGGCTTCTCATTGCGGTGGCTTCTCTTGTTGTGGAGCACAGGCTCTAGGTGCACGGGCTTCAGTAGTTGTGGCACACGGGCTTAGTTGCTCCACGGCATGTGGGATCTTCCCGGACCAGGGCTCGAACCCATGTCCACTGCATTGGCAGGTGGATTCTTAACCGCTGAACCACCAGGGAAGCCCCTGCATATGCTTCTAATGTCAACAATTTATGCATTCAAAAAGAGTTTCACAATATGATGGAGAGCACAGTTGTCCTGTGTATATATTCACAGCGATTGCTACAACTAATATCTAACATTCATTGAGTGCTTATAGTAGACCAGGGCCTATTATATACACTTTTCTCAAATGTATTCATTTTGGTCTCACAAAACTCTATGAAGTAGGTACAGCTTTTACTCATATTTTACAGCAAGGAAAGATGAAGTAACTTGCCTAAGAGGCTGAGTCAGTTCAAACCCAGACGCTCTGGGAGTTGCATCTGACTTCCTAAGCAGTGCACTCTGCAGTGTGTAACATGGTGCCTGCTGTGATAATTGATGCTGCCGCTTTTTTTCTGCCTAATTAATTGATAGTCTGCTTGTGGTCCACCATCCATACTGTTTATGTTCTCGTTTGACTCGCCCATTTCTGGGTTGCTCAAGGCTTCAGCTCACACTGCTGCCGATGTCCTCTTTGCCAAAGGGGAAACCCTTTTTTAATCTTGGGTCCAGCTTTTACAATGGTGTTCACAGCAGAACTACTTGGTTCTCAGGGATTCAGTAATTTCACTGATGTATTGCATCATAGGGTAGGGGGAGATGGGGAGGGGTATCAGGTAGCACTGCCCAAGAGAAGGTGACAAGCACAGCCCGGATTTGAACCTGGAAGCCCAGCCCTTCACCCTAACATTCAAGCCTCGTTGCTGAATCTGGTTAATTGATTCAAGCAGACTTCTTTTTTTTTTTTAATTAATTAATTAATTTATTTATTTTTGGCTGCTTTGGGTCTTCATTTCTGTGCGAGGGCTTTCTCTAGTTGCGGCAAGCGGGGGCCACTCTTCATCGCGGTGCGCAGGCCTCTCACCATCAAGGCCTCTCTTGTTGCGGAGCACAGGCTCCAGATGCGCAGGCTCAGCAATTGTGGCTCACAGGCCCAGTTGCTCCGCGGCATGTGGGATCCTCCCAGACCAGGGCTCGAACCCGTGTCCCCTGCATCGGCAGGCAGACTCCCAACCACTGCACCACCAGGGAAGCCCCAAGCAGACTTCTTAATTACTCAATGATTTTGTCTCAGGAGCTCACACCTTGGTCTATTCCCCAGGTGTAGATACATTTTAGGGTGTTTTTGCCTGCCATGGGACTATGGGGCCACTTTTAAATGAGAGATGTGGCTAGTCCTAGAAGTGTTTATAGGTATCTTGTGATTCAGAAGACCTTTGGGGGAGGACTGTACAACTTCATATAATTGCCTGTTCAGGCCTGCCATAAAATAAATTATATACGGTTGCTAAGGAAACCAATGACAAAGTATTAAAGAGCACATTTATGAAATGGCAATGTATATGCCTTTTTATGAAGACATTAAATATTAATATCTAGGAGAAAGTCTGATGAGTATCATAATTTCAAAATCATTAGGAACATAAATGATGTTTCAAAATGTAGAAAAACTATAGAAGGATGGGAAAACATCTGATTTCCATGGTGACAAAGTCGCAGGAACCACTAATACAACTGTGGTTTGTTGACTACATTTGTAATCGAAGAAAATGCTCAGTCTCACTTACAGGTTACTGAAGATAACAGTGAAGTTCAACATACCCTGAATTTTTATCATGTCCCTCTTTAGGTGACAGCATGTACCAAAGCCTCACAAAGCTTTGCTAGAGGGTGGAAGTAGGCCCTTCTGTGGCTTGGCAGAAGAGAACAGAAGATCATGGACTGATAGAGGCAGACTTTGATAGAAGATTCTTGAGTCCTGATTAGAAAGAACAATGAACTGGGAATTTTAAGCTTTGATTCTAGCTTCAGTTCTGTCACTAACCATCTGGGTTATTTGGGGCAACGAAGTTTAATTCTTTAGGTCTTAGATCGCATCAAAAAAATAGGGCATTTGGACCAGGTAATCTCTCAGGAACTATTCTGATTTCACATTCTATTATACTAAGAATCTTTTTTTTCCCCACTTGGTTCCATGTTACCCATATTTATTCCATTATGATATTAAACGAGAACAGGAAAATGTCATATCGTTTGCCAAACTGTTTCCTCAGGATATCTTTCACTTCAGAATTTCCTTTTCCTTTTCCTTCAGGAATAAGAACATTACCTGAAACAAATGATCCTTTCGTTGAATGAAAATATTTGTCAGCTGAAGGAGACTTTGCACAAACCTAAGAGAAAAGCAAATTTAGATGTAAAGGAAGCTATTTCCTCTCCTTCATTGGTTACTTTTTTATTATTTGAATTTCAAGAGATTGTTTTCTTATAGCCTGACTTACCCTTTGAAGAATTCTGCACTGAAACCATAACTAATAATAAAGAAAGAGTAAAGTGGAAATGAACTAAACAAAATTAGCTTGCTGCTTTCCTTCTCCTTTTTATGCAAAGTCTGAGGAAATATTTCTGGGTGATACCCAAGCAAAGGATGGTCCAAATTGAGGCATTTAAAGCTATAGGAAGATTGGAGGATTAAACCATGTTGAAACCCATATAGCAGTTGGTCAGTTGGGTTCTTGGGCTGTCTCTTGTCTAAGTGTGGCTCTTTATGAACATGAAAGATAAGTTAAAATGGTGAGTACAAATGTGAAAAATCTAGCTCAATTCCTGGCACAGATAGAGGATGAGAAAGGGACAGGAAACTGGAAACCCCATGAGATTTTTGCTACTTCTTTGTGTAGGCCTCAAGGAATTTTGGTTTTCTTGGGTCCCTGCGGAATATGCTACTCTAGTCCCACTATGATCCAAAATAAGTCCCCACTAGGAAAAATTACCTTTAGTCTCATTACACTCTCTCTAGAGCCAGGTCATTGCTCTAGAAAGCATGCAAAGTCCATAGGAAACACTTTCAGATTCATTCCTGCAAACCTAAAATCTTCCCTCCTCAAAGCTGCCATCATCTTCATAACCCTCACATTTCCCTTTCCTTCCAGTCCTCTAACAAGACAACCGAAAGGTAAATCCAGGTCACTAGGTACTTGTATATACTAGGAACATGATAATTGAAAAGATTGAGTTTCTGATCCAGGACTTCTGGTTTCTGGCCTGGCAGGTGTGTAAAGAGCTTGGGAGTCATCACTCTGTTCTAACAAGTAAAAATCTGAATGAACTGAAAAATCAACAACTCTTCTTAGATCTTTCAGCATTGTGAGGTCACAGGACAAGCCAGTGCCCCCTAAAATTGAAGAGACAGATAGGTAATACAGAGGATTTTAACTTACCAGATAAGAAACCCAAGGGCAGAAACGTCCTCAGGAACTAGTATGGTGTAGGAAAACCTAAGCTATAATTGACAAATTGCTGGAGGTCCAGTGTGGACAAGTTTGAGAGTTAAGAACTCTATGAGGGATAGAGGAGTCTCCACACTTTGTGAGTTTTACTGCTAGGAGCTCTACTAGTATTTCATAGTGAATATTGGAGGAAAATTCCCTCATCCTTCTGGTAGGGAGAGAGGAAAAGGAACCATTTCGAAATATGCCAGAGAATTCTGTTCTTCTTAACAAGGCCTGCCCTTAAGAGAAACTATTCTACCAGAAACCTAACCTATTGGGGTTCTGTCAGAGCCTAACTGACCTGGGGGAAGAAATTTCCCATCCCCCCCTTTGCCATCCTGTCCCACCTAATAGGGGAGGTGAAATTGAGAAGTACTTGTAAAGTTCACAGCCCCAGGGTTCAAAGACAGACCTAATTATAGGACTAAAGAATGTTTCCCCTCCCCCACAAACCTCGCTGCTGCTGTATCATTAAAGCTCTATTTACTGGATTTTTTTTTTTTAATCCATTCTGTCATGTCCTGCTTTCAACAAAAAATTATAAGGCATACTAAAAGGCAAAAAACACAGTTTGGAGAAACAGAGCAACATCAGAACCAGATTCAGACATGATAGGGATGTTGAGTTCTCAGACTGGGAATTTAAAACAACTATGATTAATATGCTAAAGGTTCTAATGGAAAAAGTAGACAAAATGCAAGAACAGGTAGATAATGTAAGTAGAGAGATGGAAATTCTAAGAAGCAAAAAGAAATGCTATAGATCAAAAACAATGAAATAGAAATGAAAATGCATTTGATGGATTCCGTAGTAGACTGGTCATGGCTTAGGAAAGAATCTCTCTGCTTGAAGATATGTCAATAGAAACTTTCAAATATTTTTAGTTGCTTTTTAGCAAAGAAAAAAATGACTGGAAAAAGTGGAACAGAATATCCAAGAAAGTTACAACTATAAAAGGTGTAACATAGGTAATGGAAATACCAGAAGGAGAAGAAAAAGAAAGAAGAGATGAAATATTTGAAGTAATAATGACTGAAAATGTCCCCAAATTAATGTTAGACACCAACCCACAGATTCTGGAATCTCAGAGAACACTGAGCAGGATAAATGCCAAATAACAACAATAAAAACAACCCCCAACATATTATACCCAGGTATACCATATTCAAATGTAGAAAATCAAAGACAAAGACCTTGAAAGAAGCTGGGGTTGCAGGGAGGCAGGGGGCACGTTATCTACAGAGAAGTGAAGATAAGAATTACATGTAACTTCTCCTTAGAAAATACGTAAGCAAAAAGAGGGTGGCGTGAAATATTTAAAATATTTAGAGGAAAGAGATATAAATGCACTTCCTGAATGTTCTGTTTAAGGGTGTGCAAACTTGAATTTTGTATTGGAGGTAGTTTATAGCAATAAGGACTCTGGAGTTAGAACTGGGTTTGAATTCTGCTTTGTAGTACATGATTACAAAAATGGCAATGATTGTTCTTGCTTTCGTAGACCTGTGCTCTTTGAAATATGACTTTGTAGCCCTTCCCATCTGTTTTCCAACCCCTGAATCTGAGCTGGCATTGTGAATTGCTTTGACTAACAGAAAGTGGTAGAAAGCATGATGTGTCATTTCCAACCATAGCCCTCAAGAGTCCTTGTACATATCTGTATGTTCTCTAGAGACTCTGCTTCTGTCATGTAAACAGAGCTGAGCCAACTCAGTTGTTCCAGCTGAGTTACAGAGATGAAAGAGTCCAGTCAAAATCAGCAAAACTGCCTGCCTGACCCACAGCTGACCTCAGATGCATGAGGAGTCCCAGGAAGGACAGAGGAATTGCCCAGTCAAATCAAGCCAAAGTGTCAATTTGAAAAATGTGAGCTAAACTTATTATGATTCTTTTAAGCAAGTAAGTTTTGTTGTGGTTTGTTACACAGCATTACTGTGGTAGTAACGATCTGATACATTCTTGTTTTTTTACCAAATGTGTCCTTGCAGAACATACTGATCTCAAAATCTAGGTTTCTTCTTCTTTTAATTGGAGTTAATATTAAGACGAATCTCACAGGGTTATTGTGAGATTACGTGACTGGATATATGTAAATGACACAAAGAAGGAGCTCAGTATGAGCTAGTTGTTACTATTTTCTTTCCCATTATGAATGAACCATCATCAACAAGGCTTCCATGAGGGGCCTTTTGCTCCTCCTGATGGATGCTTTGGGTCTTAGCTCCCTTTTGTGGAACAAATATATCCCAAACGTTTGCTTTCCCAGAACACAGTGCAGGAAGCAGTCAGGAACTCGGCTCTGTTATTTTTCAGCTTTGTGGACTTGGGTAACTTAATTTCTCTAGGCCTCAGTTTCTTCACTTGTAAAACAAGGTTAGTAATAATACCTGCTTCCTTCACTTGTTATGAACATTATTAAATGATGCTTCTAAAGTGCTTGGCATAGGGTGACCAGCACTGTAGCTTGCTGGTTGTTGACTGAAGCTGGGTGCTGGTGTTGGGATGGAGATCTCTGGGAGATTTTCGCTGCTTGATATTATGTGGAGCTGGGAGGTCTCTTGTGGACCCGTGTCCTGAAGTTGGCTCTCCCACTTCAGAGGCACAGCACTGGCTCCTGGCTGCAGCACCAAGAGCCTTTCATCCACCCAGCTCAGAATAACAGGGAGAAAAAGCAGAAAGAAAGAATTAGTAGAAGAAAGAAAGAGAGAGGGAAAGAAAGGAAGAAGGGAAGAAAGGAAGGAAGGAAGGAAGAAAGAAAGAAAGGAGGGAGGGAGTGAGGAAGGATGGAAAGAAAGAAGGAAAGAAAGGAGGAAAGGAGGGGGCAATGAAAGCAAAAGGAAGAGTGAAT
This sequence comes from Mesoplodon densirostris, assembly GCF_025265405.1. Lineage (NCBI taxonomy): Eukaryota > Metazoa > Chordata > Mammalia > Artiodactyla > Ziphiidae > Mesoplodon > Mesoplodon densirostris. The sequence goes on along the minus strand of NC_082667.1, from coordinate 23,104,957 downwards.
GGAAGAAGGGAGGGAGGGAGGGAGGGAGGGAGGAAGGAAAGAAAGAAAGAAAGACAGGAGGGAGGGAGGGAGGAAGGAAAGAAAAAGAAAGTGGAAAGAAGAAGGGTGGGAGGGAGGGAGGAAAGAAAAAGAAAGAAGGAAAGGAAGAGCGGAGGGAGGGAGGGAGGAAGGGAAGGTAGGAAAAAAAGAAAGAGCAGGTAAAGTAAAATAGAATAAAGTATGAAATATAGTAGCGTTATTAAAATTAGAAAGTAATTATTGAAAAAAAAAAAAAAAAAACGGACCAATAGAACCCTGGGACATATGGTGGAAGCAAAGCTATACAGAGAGAATCTTACACAGAAGATTACACATACACATTGCAGCTCTATTCACAATAGCCCGGAGCTGGAAACAACCTAAGTGTCCATCATCGGATGAATGGATAAAGAAGATGTGGCACATATATACAATGGAATATTACTCAGCCATAAAAAGAAACGAAACTGAGCTATTTGTAATGAGGTGGATAGACCTAGAGTCTGTCATACAGAGTGAAGTAAGTCAGAAAGAGAAAGACAAATACCGTATGCTAACACATATATATGGAATATAAGAAAAAAAAATGTCATGAAGAACCTAGGGGTAAAACGGGAATAAAGACACAGACCTACTTGAGAATGGACTTGAGGATATGGGGAGGGGGAAGGGTAAGCTGTGACAAAGCGAAAGAGAGGCATGGACATATATACACTACCAAACGTAGGCTAGATAGATAGTGGGAAGCAGCCGCAGAGCACAGGGAGATCAGCTCGGTGCTTTGTGACTGCCTGGAGGGGAGGGATGGGGAGGGTGGGAGGGAGGGAGATGCATGAGGGAGGGGATGTGGGAACAGATGTATATGTATGACTGATTCACTTTGTTATAAAGCAGAAACTAATAAAAAAAATGGGAAAAAAAATAAAAAATAAAATAAAATATCAAAAAAAATAAAAAATAAAATAAAGTGCTTGAAGCTGTGCTTGACACACAGGAAACACTCAGAGTACTTGGACATTATCATCATCATCATTATTATTGAGATTTTAGCATCTCCTAGAGATTAGTCAAATCCCAGGCTTGCAACATGCGACATTCTGCAAGAGTTTCTGCATTAAGCAGAAAAGCATTAGGCATAGTCCATAGGTCAGTGGCCATTCACTGGAGTTCAGCCATCTGGCAGGAAACTGGCAGATGCTCTGAGTCTTTACACACTGTCACAGTGAGCAACTGGTCCAGAAATAACACACTATAAAGATTCTGAAGGGAGCCAGGAAACAAGAAAAGGGAACGACTCACAGCACTAAGCACATGGCATTGGCTAATGTGGATATGGATTTGGGTTTAACCTCTGAATAAAGAACTAAGAGCCAAAAAATACAGTTGCTAAAGGGGCAAGGCTGGTTGGAGGGAGCTGGACCAAGAGTCCACCTAAGCCAAAGGGTTTGAACCTTTAGATGGATTTAGATGGATTGTAACATTGTCTGAAAAATCCACTGATATATCCTTAAAAGGACACACATTATATTTAGTGGTATGAAACGTAAGAAAGGGATTTTGTATGGTGTTAAGAATAGTGGGCTTCCGAGTCTAACAGAATCGGGATTGATTTCTGTCATTCTTATTTAATGGCTGTGTGACCTTAGACAAAAGTCTCCATCTCTCTGAGTTTCAGTTTCCTCATATATAAAATCAAGATAATAATTCCTCTCATAGAGCTAATAAAGGGATTAAGTCACATAACTATGTAAAAAGCTTAACAGTGTCTGGCACCTAATAGGCACCTAATAAATGGTATGTGTTACTGTTATTATATAAATTAAGCACCGTTTGGCAAAATCTTTGTATTGCCACAGTCTCCTACTTGGGTTAACATTTTCTGTTGTCTCATATTGCCTGGTTTGGCCTTTCAGTTCTGTGCACCCCACAGAACTTTTAACATTTGCCCTTCTGATACCCAAGTAATGAGTTTGACATCACACAACTCATTGATTACCTCCTGGGCTTATTTTGACATTGGGCATCTACATCACTTTTACTTGCTTGTTTGTTTTAATTTCATTATGAAATATATTTCTTACTAACAAGACTGGAAGGTCACAATGACTCCTTGATCCATGGACTGAAGAACGGATATCATTTAAGTGTTCACTGGAGAGCACTTTTAATATTTTTAAGAACTTTTCCTTTGCATTTACAACTTGGCTAATGGTTTGGTGCAAGAGGCCTAGCTTTCAGCCTATCTTGGCTTTTAACATGTCTTTCTCACTAAGCTTAATCATTTCTAGCTTTTGATTTAAAGTGAGAGATGTGAGAATCTTCCATTCACTTGGATACTTAGAGGCCACTGTAGGGTTATTAATTGGCTTAATTTCAATATTGTGTCTCAGGGAATAGGGAGGTCTGAGGAGAAGGAGAGAGATGGAGGAATTGCCAGTCAGTGGAGCAGTCAGAGCACACACGCATCATTTAGCCATTAAGCTTACCATCTTATATGGGCATGGTTCGTGGTGTCCCCAAACAATTACAATAGTAACATCAAAGATCACAGATCCCCATAACAAATACAATAATAATGAAAAAGTTTGAAATATTGTGAGAATTACCAAAATGTGACATAGAAACACTAAGTGAGCAAATGCCGTTGGAAAAATGGCACAGATCGAATATTCAGTGCAGGGTTGTGATGAACAATTCGGTTTGTGAAAAATGCGATATCTGCAAAGTGCAGTAAAGTACAGTAAAACAAGGTATGCCTGTAAGGGCAAGTTCGAAAAAGGCATTTCTCAGGGATGATTATGCAAAGAAATACGTTTTTTCTATACAGCTGACTTGATTTCCATCTCTCCTTCTCTTCCACTCTGCTACACTTATCTCTTGAAACTGTATTATCCGAGTTTGGGTCAATTAAGCCATGTTTTCAGGTTCCATTCCATTAGCTCACTCCTGCAACCAGGCCCACCCATCTTCAGTTTCAGAGCAACAACAAACTTCACTCAGTATCAGAGATAATCACTTTAAGGTTTTGGAACTGTAATGTAGAAACTCAGAAATAATGACGATTCTCATACACATAAAAACAGATGGACTAGGTATAAAGTATTGCTTTCTTTTCACTTCCAGTACAACTTTCCTTCCCTGACTGTCCAAGAGTAGTGCTTCTGCAGAGTGGTCTGGAGATTTATGTGTTTTCACGCTGTGTTTCTCTCTTATGTATTTCTCTTGCTATCTTTCTGGGAAATTTGGAAATTATGAAACTTGGTTCCTTATGATGTTCATAGACAAATACAATGATAACTAATGATGTGCACTGCTTCATCTTAAGATGCATCATTTCTTTGCTTCTAACTGAGGGTTGTTTCTTACAGGATATGCAAATACCAAGACAGATCATCATAACAAAGTGATATCAAATGCATAGCTGAGAGAGTTTCTATAAAATAAATGAAGGTGGTCACTAGCCCACTGTCACTCAGGCATGCCCTCCAAGTCTTTCTCCTCCACCCCAGATATGGTGGATGACTTGGGATGAACACATCTGCATGCCTGTTAGATCAGTGACATAGCCTCTTTGGGTTTCAGTTTTTTTAGCTACAAAATGGGGATATCAGTAGTGTTCTTTTAGAGGGTAGTTTTGAAAAGAAACTGAGATAATCCATGTCAAGTAATGAATATATAGATCTTATTCACCTAATAAATGATAGCTATTATCACTACTATTAACTTACCTTGTTGTTGATTGATATATAATTGTAAAGTGACCGACTTTGGTTAGGGATGCAATGTGTAGCCTTACAGCAGATTGGAATTATACAGTTTAGCTGGAGATTGAGTTGTTACTTACCAGTGGGCCTAGTAAGGGAAATGACAACCCCCCAAAAAAATAATTTGAGAAGGGAATGCTTGATATTCAGCATTCAATTCAGATATTTCTAGGTAATTCATATGAACTGTTCCATTGTAAACATATTGTACAACTCTGCTTGTAAAAACTACAGCTTTTATCTTCTTGAAAGCACAATTTTAATTCTCAAAAGCTTAACTTGACAGTAGTGACCAAGTAGGTAACATTTTCACACTAATATAATCTGGAGAGTGCCTTTTCCCCAAGGTAATTTTAGATATTTTGTTTGAAAAGGAAACTGGGACATAAATTCACAATATTGCCATGTGTTGGTTCATAGCATCCACTCACATAATAGCAATCATATTATTGCACAACTATTTTTTTCCTAAAAAGCAGACGAGGTCTTTGGGAAATAAAATCCAGTCTCTGCCCTCAAGGAATTTACAGTCATGTGGATGGACAGAGGTACAAATAAAGATTGCCATGTAATAGGAGTTACACTATAATCAAGTTCTTGTACAGATATAAATAGGAAGAAGGAAAAAAGCCTTTGACACAACTAAGAGTTATGCCATGGCAGCATAAAATTATATATTTTGACCCAGAAAGAATTTTGGAAAATATCAAATCCAATTAGAGCAAGCATCATTTAAAACCATGGCTAAAACCTCAGAAACTTAGCAGGAGAATTCTATGAGAAAAGAGGCATCCTTACTGTGCCTCTTTGCTTTTCCCAATTTCAGAGTAATAAAGGGCTTCTGCTTTCAAGAGAAGGAAAAAGACTGACCATACAGCTACCACCAGGGCCCAGGTGAGCTTGCAGGGCTCAGAGGGATCAGAATTCATTGGTGACATCTTGGTAGAGAGACAGAACACCAGGGGCTCCAGAAGGCAACCGGGCTCATTTAAAATAAGCCACCCCATGAATGGTGAATAAAATGAACTGCGCTTCCCTTTCTTTCTGTGAACTGTTGTTGGTTTACTACTTTTTTACTCACTGATTTATGGTCTTTGGTTCACATTTCTGGTTCATCTCCCAGACTTCAGATTTATGTCTCCTTTCTGTAGTGGCTCTTGATGGTTCCTCATGGAATCATCATCATCACAATGAATAACTGAGGGCATGCCTATGCCCATCTCAAACCCTCACACACTCCATCCAGAGTAGATTTTATCACCAGCTTCTAAGAGAAAAGCACTAAGTGACTTGCTGAAAGTCTCACAGCAAAGAAGTGGCAGAGCAGATATTTGAACCCAGGCATATCTGACTCTCCGATTTATGGTTTTTTCCTCCCTCCTGACAGTGGTACTTCTACATAAATGACTCTGGGTGCCACCTCTGCTGGCCCCAGACTGCTGTGTCTGATACTAATTAATTGCACTCTCTGATGACTCAGTATATTCCGCAGTCTGTTTGTGCCAGGAATTCAGACAAGAATGCTCCATGTGCTCCGGTGAGAATTGCAAAGAGAGTCCAGTACACAAGGAAAGTCCTAAATAAATGTGAAGGCAACTTAGACAAAATCAGAATTCCTCTCTTATTTTTGCCCTAACCTGTGAGACAATGACGGTATCAACCTGTTCTTTGGAAATAAAACAATCCACTTCCCATAAACCTCGTTGGGCAAAGGCTCACCGTCTCCCGGGGGCTCCTCCCAGTTAAGTGCTGGTCAAGGCCGGTTCTGTTTCATTTGCCAAATACGAAAGGTAGCCTCTGGAAGGACGTTTCCTGCTCCAGCCTCCACTCCTGCAGCCGTGGTATTTGTTGTCACCATGGATCACTACCTACGCGTAAAGAACAGGTCACGTGATGAGCACTGTGAGCTGGAGGCGGTAATACGAGATTGTTGAGCCAGAGTCAGCTTGGTTTATGTCTAGGCTGAACATGTAAACTGTCTCCCTTTGTCGGATATGGTGATCTCAGAGCGTAGCGCTGAATGGGGCGTGCCATGCATCAAACAAATGAATAAATAAATCCAAACAGTAATTGAATTTATGCATTGATGATAGGCATTCCTTGCAAAGAAAAAGAAAGAACATTCAGCAGGGATAAACAGAGTAGTCCGGGGTAAGGTAGCGTTCTAGCGTGCTTCATAATACTAGAGGGCTCGTTGGTGGTAAGGCAGATGAGGGTAACTGGAGTACAGAAAATTCCCCCAGCACGTGTATTCCGTGAAGAAGCAAAGACTGAAGAGAGCAGATGTTTTCCGAGTAAGATTCTTGTCCCACTTTTTCCATGTAATTTTTCACTTGCCTGGGAGACAGTCGAGTGCAGTGATTAAGAAGACAGGTTCTGGAGACGTGGGGACCTCGGTTTACAGAGCATTTCATTTTCTAGCTGTATAGCCTTAGGCAGGCTTGTTCCTCCTCATTAAGATTGTGGTAATAATCTCACTTGGGCTGTCATAAGGACTAAATTGGTTTGTTTTTGTTGTTTACTCCTGGACAACACCCTCCAGTGGGAACTCATAGGTGGTTTCCTTTCAGGGCATATATAGCTGACTCAGCCGCCAAGACTCCAAGACTCCAGTTTCTCCAGGTCTTCTGACATTCATTCCTACATTATACACAGAGAGTACAATAAAAGAACTTTCCAAAGTTAGCCTCTCCCCCAGATGTTTGTGAATAAGGACTGAGGATCTTGGTTGCCTCCACAGTGACTCACTTCATGGTAGAAAGCATACAGGGCTTCCTTAACTAATAAGACCTTTTTGCTGACCGTTACGTACACTGCCACTCTTCTAAGCTGTTCCAAGGCTTCTCTCACCTCTTTGATCAGTAGGTCATTTCTGGATCTCTCCTTTATTGCTGAAGGGTGCTGGCTAATATTTCTCTCTGAATTATCTACTGTGTATAATGAATACCCACCAATACTAAGATCCTTGGGGCTGTGGCTGTCTCCATGCATCTCACACCTTCTTGTACTTGGGCTCTTCTCAACCCCTTTGAGGACATATTGGTCCCAGCTCAATTCTCCAGGCTTAGAGATCTTAGAACATGGATAGATTTCAGAGAATTTATATAAAGTTGTGCATGTGTGTATACATGTGTCTTTATGTACATAGTTTATCAGATTCTCAAGTTGTCGTCTGCCCTCCAAGACATTAAGACCCATCCAGAGTAGCTGGTGTTTAGTATCCTACAGCAATCATGGGGGCACAGATCTTGGAAGAGCTAGATCTTGATTCTCTTCTAATGTGGGTCTGTGGGAGCACACCTTCATAAAATCTCATTTCTCCTGCTTCCTTTCCCTTCCCTTCCCTTCCCTTCCCCTCCCTTCCCTTCCCTTCCCTTCCCTTCCCTTCCCTTCCCTTCCCTTCCCTTCCCTTCCCTTCCCTTCCCTTCCCTTCCCTTCCCTTCCCTTCCCACCCTCTCTCCCCACCCGCTCAGGGCAAGTGTCATCCTGGACTCAGTCCCTCCCCTGGGGATGCTGCAATGCCTAGCTAGCCCCTTCATCCTCCTCCCCTTCTCTACCAAATAGTATCCCTCCTCTTTCTCAAAACACTGTTTTAAAAATCACCCCCTTAATATTCCTCTAGTGTAAAGCCGATGCCACTGTCTCTGATTGTGTCCCTAGCATCTAGCGCAGACCACATAGTAGGTGATTGCAAATGTTTAGTGAGTATCTGAAATTATCCCCCCTCAGCCTACAACTTCTGGAGCAGTGGCTCCATATCTTCTCCCTCCTTCTTATTTTCAAAGACTCCGTGCAAGGAAGAGAGTGTGTTATACTTTCCCTTCTGCTCTGGTGGTTGACCGTATAACTTTTTAATCCCAGAGACGATTTTGGTGGAAGAAGTGAAATCATGTATTTAGAGTACTTAGCTTGGTGCCTAGCACATAGTGGGGATAAATAACTGATGACTAATATTGACAGTAGTACTTTGTAGTTCATGTTTCAGTGAAACAGTGTTTGTAACTCTTTTGTGTTTAGTGAGAGTAGTATTCCTGTCTTCGCTATGCTCTGTTGATGTGGAGAGACGTTTCCACACCATATTCTGCAGCAAGTGGGCAGATAACAGCTCCTGGCTCAGGCTATGGAATGCACAGGCATGCACACTGCAATGAAGTGTGTCATTGTCAGGTGATGGGACCCTCAGGCTGTCTGCTGTCCGGTACTAGCAGTGGGGAGGAAGCAACAGCTGCTTCTGATGCTTCTTGTAATTATGATGGAGGATGATTCAATTCCATGTAGGATCCAGGACCCGAAGGCAACAATCTGGGCAAAGTCAGCATGTGCCTAATGAAATTGTTTAGCTTGGGCTACGGCCTTACCTACCACAAGCTGTAATCTACTGTGTTCTAACAAAGCAGTTCTGGGAGATCATGCTGTTTGGGAAGGGGAAATGATCAGTAAAATTCACTCCTTGCATCCGGCCTTCCAAATTTGTACTATGACCCAAATGACTTGTAGGTTAGATTGGAAAGTAGCTTGCTTTTTATGGCCAGAGGAATTTCTATCTTTAGAGCATCACTTCTCTAAGGTGCCCTCCCCAAATCAGCAGGCACTTTCTCCAAGGCTGCTGAGGCTACTTCTTTAATGATTTCGCATTGCTCTATATTGCTTCTGGCAGCCACCCACGGAAAATGAATCAGGTATATTCTCACATGGGTTTCAATTAGATGCTTAATTTATAAATACGCCGCAGCGTGGTTGTCAGTGATGGGAATCTCACACAGTGTTAAGCAACTGGATTCTGGGTTTCAAAGTCTATTTACATATCTCCTGCTACAGGACACCCTACCCCTTCTTTTCAAGCAGGAAGTGGGTTGAGGCATTTGATCCCGGGGCACCAAATGATGGTGCAGGTGGTTATAAGGTCACTTTTATTTAAGCTCTCCCTATGCTTTACTAGTGAAGGAATGCTGGAAGCTTGTAGGAATGTGGTATGGAGGTATTTTGGGTTTTGTGAACTGACACATGTCAGAATGAGAGGTGACTACAGTCACCACGACTTGGCAAGTCTAGCCTAGCCACCTCCCTCAAAGACTCCTTCTTAGAGTGGGTGTCTGTTCCAGTGCATCTTGTGTGTCTATCATCTTTGGCGTTCTGACCCATGCTGGGTAACATTCCCATGCAGATGTCTCATCATTATGGAATATGAGCTTAGATGCTTGATGAAGATAAGTACTAAAACCAAACTGATTGACTGATAGCCTGACTTTGTGCCTGGATTTTTTTTTTTTAATTGTTACATGAATTGTATTGGCTGCAGTGGAGAGGATGACTGATTCCCTGTTGATTTAGTAGAATTGATAGTTAAAAAACAAACAATTAAAAAAACAAGCAAACAAAATGGACTAATTTCTCTTTCAAAGTAAATTGCTTGTTGGACTGAATTTGATTAAATCATCTGGTTGTTCTGGCATCATGTAGACAGCACACCATAATCTTATGTGTCAACCTAACGGACATTGAAATAAATTGATGAAACAGCTGTTTCCAATGAAGTAAACATTGAAGTGTTATGTAAATAGCAGTTCCTACACAACAACAGGTGATTTTTTTTCTTCAGAAGAGACTGAGGAGTGAGGCTATAGGAAGTCATCTTTAACTAAGATTTGATGAATCTCTCTGGAAAGTGTCCTCAGTGGAGCCACAGACCAAGTTTGTTAACCACTACCTGTTGAATACTACAGTGAGCTTATTGCAGCATATTTGCCTCTGGTGGGAAGGGAAAGGATAAGAAAGAAATGAGCCGGCTCAGGCCTGCCCTTGGCATTTTGGGACTCAAGGTAGGAGTGCAAACGGGGATCTACAGGACATAGGTCTTTAAAAGTTATAAATCAGACTTACAAACGTTTACATAAAATATGTTCTGCCCTTTTCTTGACAAATATAACTTTATATTTTCCTGGAAGACCAGGTTCAAGTTTAAAATTCTTGGATTTGTCATAATCCTATGCTGATGGTGTAAATGCCCCAGGCCCTAGCCCATTGCTTGGTATCTCTTTCCATCTTCAGACAGATACCCCAGCTTGCATATCCAACCTTCACTTACACTGCTTAAAGTATTGCCCCAACCAAACATCATTGGGTGTGCACATTGTTGGTGTAGCTGGTCCTGGGGAGGTTGGATCCAGGGCTCAAGACCATTTGGGTACGGAATTATGAAGTCCTGGATAACTAAAACATGGTCTAGAAGAGAGAACACGGGCTTTTAGTGGTCAGGTCCTCTTGGCATGTGGAGTGAGACTTGGCTGGAAAAGGGTCGTACTTGTGTCTAAAAACAGTAGTGAATTTGTCTCAACTATAAAGCTGCTTAATTTATATCTCTGCTTTAGCTTTTATTCTTCTGTATTGGTGTATTGCTGAGTCTGTTCATATTCTGTTGGTTGATTAGCTCTTAGCTGCTTGGAACTTTATTCAGCATCCTTGGATTTTCTCACAACTACAGAATATGGCACTCCTCATATGCTCACGAAACAGGCAGATAGTACTTTAAAAGCAGAAGCTTAGACTCATGCTCTCTCATTTACAAGCTATGTGACATCAGGCTATTTAGTTAACCTCTTAGAATCTTATAATGGGAGTACTAACCCTTGGTTCATAAGGAGAAAGTGAGAAAAGATATAGTGAATGCCATGTAACAGACATGCAATAATAGTTAATAGTAATATTAGTTGTTACTGTTGTTTTGTTATTTTAGATACTTGTTAGGAATGAGGACTAAGGCACTAGGTGGTCTGAACTTGAATCCTTGCTTTTTTTATGGCACTGTGCAACCAAAGGCACATTATTGAACCTATATGTGCCTGTGTTTCTTCATTCATAAATTGGAGATAATAATTGATTTTACTTTTAAAGAGTATTGTATTAGAGCTCTCCAGAGAAACAGAACTAATAGTATATATATATATGTATATATATAAATATATATATAAAAGAGGAGATTTATTATAGCAATTGGCTCACATGGTTATGGAGACCAAGAAGTCCCATGCTCTGAGATCTGCCATTTGCAAGCTGGAGCACCAGGAAAGCCAGTGGTGTAATTCAGTCCAAGTCCAAAGTCCTGAAAATTGGGGAGTTGATGGTGTAAGTCCCAGTCTGAGTCCAAAAGCCCAAGAACCAGGTGTGCCATGTCTAAGGGCAAGAGAAAATCAATGTCTTAGCTCAATCAGAGAGGGGGATTTGCTCTTCCTCCATCTTTTTGCTCTATTTAGATTGAATGATGCCCATATTGGTGAAAGTGATCTTCTTTACTCAGTCTGTGATTCAAGTGCTAATCCCTTCTGGAGCAACTTTCACAGACACACCTAGAAATAATGTTTCAGCGGCCATCTGGGAATCCCTCAGCCAATCAAATTGACACATAAAATTAACCTTCACAGTTGTTAAGATTAAATGATGTAATACATGAAAAGTGATTTGGTGTATGCATGCAATATTACTCAGTATTAATTATCATGTCCTGCCTCTCAAGCTTTGAAGCTGACCTTAAGTTTTGGGTTTGGTGGGAGGAATGTTACTATGGAATAAGCAGCTCTCTTATAGGTCTTATGACTCTCTTATGAGTCAGAACACTTCAAGCATCTTTCGTACTCAAGCCTTATTTTTTATTTTTATTGTTTTTTTGATCAAATCTTGCTAAGTCAGCAGTTTTTTCCCCTATGCCTATGAAGAAGCATAGCAGAGTTTAGGGTAAAGACAGAAACGAGTGAGCATTTTGTGGAGATGGAGCAGTTATATAGCAGCTACAACATCTATTTTGATCAACTTGCTGTCACTTCATTTTATTCAAATGTCTATTTACTTTTACCTGAGGATGAATTTGTTTTTACCTTAGGCATTCAGCAACATTTTTCCAAGGATACAGAAGCAGGAGTGTGTGAATTCCCCTCCTTGATAACCATATCTGAAATGTTAAATTCTGCTAAATGCATAGGTTGTCCTGTACAAGAAAATTTGTTTTTACCATAGTAGTGGGTGAAGATATAGATTAATTTGTTCAACTCAGCACTTTTACTCAGGAAGTCCTTGAGAATAAGGGCACAGGGTGTTTTGCTTGGCCTGAGCAGATTGGTTTGAATCCACTGAAGAGAGCCCAGCTATACAGCCCAGCCAGAGTGGAAAGCATCCAATAAGTATAGCCTTCTTTATCTAAAACTATAACCCAACAATGTAAGCCAAATAACAATAAATTAATTTGGAACACAGTGGAAGATTTTTTTCTTGACTTTTTTTTTTAATGTTTCAAATGTTTCTTCTATATCTTGAGTCAATGGAAGAACATAGGAGTTAAGTGAATGAGAGGACCATAGCAAATATTTTCAGAATGGAGATATAATTGTGGTACTTATTTTTAAAAAACACAAGATGTTCTATTTCCTAGTTTGCCTACAGAATACGGAATTCTGTAACTTTATTTAAAAATAAGAACTACCTAATAATATTAAGGTGGAAAGACTGACTCCTAGGAGGAGGGCTTGGCTTGTTCAAAATCACACAACTCATTGATAATAGAAAGGGAATGAATTTCACCTGCTGTGACCTTAATTTTCTTTTAATTTCAATCCAGTGTTTTTAATATTCAAAACCCATTTTGTAAGGCATTAAGTTTAATGTAGGCATTCTCAGTGTAGTAAGTATCTTGGAAATGAATAAGCCCTTATTAAATAAACTGATGGGTTAACATTTTGGTAGTGACTCTCTCAGATATCCTGTGGGTTAGGGATGGGAATCAGTGGTCAGATTTCAAAGCAGGCATATAGACTTGATCTGTACTTTCTGCAGAAGGGCTATTTTTGACTTGAGGAAAGCCAACCTAAACATGTAACCTTCGAGGCTTAGAAATAGTCTGGGGAACTAATATAGGTCTGATCAGTGGAGCTCTCCACTGTCTTTTTAATTTAAAAAAATTTTCTAATAACCGAAGCATTTATAAAAACTCAGTAATGGGGCTAGTCAACCATTCAAAAGCCCTCTGGGGCTTAAAATTAATTAAAAAAATAATGGTATGCAGATAAGCTTCTAATTACCAGTTTAAAATGGCTTCTTTTTAGGCTATTGGAAAAAGCTCTTTAAACTGTGCTCATGATTCAAAATAACACATAGCCTGGAGGCAACCCTACAGGTTTGTGTCTTTCTGACTTTTCTGCTCTGGGGAAATGCTGGGAATGTTGAGAAGCATCTTACCTCTTGGAGATACCTTTTGGATTAGGGTAGTTTTCAAAAAAATAGCTTCATCCCCTGGATAAAAGTCAGGGTGTTGTGAAATGGACAAAGATATTTCTCCATTGGAAGGCGTATGATCATATCTAACTTAATGTTATAAAATCATAGTACCATTAGCAGCATAATAAGATATTAAAATACATTCTCACTAAGACATGTGGCCATTGATGACCCCAAACAATCACCATTCAGTGGTCAGTGAGCACAGTTTTGTTCTTTCTGTAATTCCAGTACAAATTCTGAGGCAGCCAAAAAAAGTAAAATAGTCTTCACTATTTTGGATAACATGAAAAGAAGGCAGATGGGTTTTAATCATAGATTCTAAAAAGGATTAGGTTTTTTGGATGATCGGTACAAAAATAAATGGTACAGTTTAAATTATGGCCGTAAATGTCTTCAAATTCTTAAAGGGAACAGCTAATCAAATATCTAGCTAATTAGTTAATGATATTCTGTGTGGCCACCATTTCTGTGTCTGGATTACACAACCATATGTAATCATGGCAAGAAATCATAATTATGGAGACCTTAGAAATGATACCTCTTACCACATACTTGTTGCCTAGAATCTTTTTTACAGGTTCTCCTACTGATGTTAACCATGCTCCTGTAGAGTTCCTCCAGGGAAGGGGAACATGAGGCAACATGAGCCTCACAGTTCCATTTCTGCTCAAACACTGGGTTTTGAACTTCTTTCCTGAAATTGACCTGAGTACAAGTTCTCTGTAGCATCTCCCATCCCATATGAAAATATATAATAATGGAGCCACTTTGGTAAGAGGGTATCTAGAGTCCTGCTAATTGAATACCCACTCTGGAAATCCCTTTGGAAACCACCATTTTAGATTCCAGAGCAACAGTTTTCAATGTGGATCATATTTTCCTCGTGGGCACATTTGGCAAAGTCTGCAGATATTTGGAATTTCTCACCCCTGGCATCTAATGGGTCAGGGATGATGCTAAACATTTTATAATGCATAGGACAACAAAAAACTATCCAGTCCATAATATCAATATTGCCAAGGTTGAGAAACCCTGCTGTAGAGTAATGCAAGATAAGTCTAAGCCCTCTTCTGCATGAGACACATTTTGATGTGTAATCTCTTAGCCTTTTCTTGCTCAGACTACACGTTCGTAATTAGTTTCAATGTGGTAATTAGTTTGTAATTACGCTTGTAATTAGCTCAATTGTTGTTCTCAGCGTGCAGTCCTCAGAGTCCCTCCTTGGGACTCTCTTTAATTTCTCAAGGTCTTGTTTGTGATTACATGTTCAGAATTGCAAAAAATTCCATAGGTGCTCTTATTGAGTTTAGCATAGGATCTAGTTCATAGCGATGCTCAGAAAATAATTATTAAAGGATACAACAAATCAAAGAATAAGAGTGGGAAAATGTAGAGCCTTGAAATTCCCTAATGAGGTCATTTTGTTTATGAAGATTCTAAAGAAAAATCAAACACTTTCTTCATAAGCATTCCTTTAAAATCATGACAGCCATTAAGGATGACTTGCAGTACTGTAAAGCTCCAGTTGGGGGAGCCCAGTCACTAATTCAAAGACTGGTAGGAAATGGATCTTAGATATATCTACAGATTTCCTGGAGGAAAAGAAACTATTTTCTCTTTTTGATTTGTTTATATGTATGATACATGGACAGTGTATAATAATGCCACTTTGATCTTATGGTCTAAGAAAAACGTAAAGTCCAGAATGAGAACCATGTATCACACAGCCTTAGAAAATGTGTAGTTTCTTTTTCAGGCTGTTCCAATGGGAAACTCAACCCCATCCACCTTTATGGTGGCAGAGTCCATTTAATTAGAATGCGCCTATTTAGAAGCAGTTTTAAACTTTCTGATTGTGTTCCCTTTGAGTACTAGGACAGACAAAGTCAGATTTTGGAAAGGAGCAGAGAGAGATGGTGGGCCAGTAAGAGAGAAAAAGTGCCCCCTTATTTTTTCTGGATCAGTTTTCCGAATTCTGTCCTGTGTGAGACAGTCTCACAGCGGATAAATTCACAGAATGCCATGTATGGGGGAGGATGCGAGCAACGTGAGAGCCCTCCCTCCGCACAGGCATTCCTGCTCAATCTCTCTGATCGGCCAGCAAATGCAGTTCCTTCACATTCTCAGGATCACTTCCTGTCTTCAGGAACAAGGTCTGTTTCCGGTCCATTCTGAGCCAATCGAGGAGGCAAGTAGGAGGAGATTACAGGCACATCAGGGCCATGTCTTGCTATGGGCCATCCCCAGGTGGGCAGTGGCTCTGCTTCAGTTCTCCCCACAGACTTCCGTTGCAGTGAATGACCTGCCTTGAAGCTTCCTCTCCAGTCCTTGCCTCCTCCTATGCGATGCCTGTTCATCCCTTTTTCCTATCTGACCTCAGTGCTTTGCAAGCCACTTGCCTGTTGCTCTGTTAGTGACAGAGATGGTTTAACGGTGGCAACTGGATGTGGCCGCCTTTCCTGTTCCTAATCAAATTTAACAGACCAGCATTATGATTGGGGCTGATCACTGTCCCACATTAGAAGCTTGCACGTGAATTTCAGCTTCTGTACATTTTCATTCTCCAGAGACACATGGGTCACCGTTAGCAATTTTTCTGAAGAAGGTATAACCTAATAGGAAGAATATGGAATTTTGAATCAGAGAAACCTGATTGCAGGCTTGTCTTCTGAGGTCTAGATGCTGTATTTTAAAAATAAAGTAATAAGTATACCTACATATTTGTGAAGAAGTAATGCACACAGAGTCACTTTATAAATTATGAAATGGCATATGCATATTTATTTCATGAGGCAACTTGATTATGTTCAAGATATACCAGTTCAATCCTAGTATGCCACTATTAGAAATTAAAGTTGTTAAATCATACTGAATAATTTCCAGGGAAATAGCCTACAGGTTAATTAGAGACAGATGGGGTAATGGAGTGACCTCATATGGAACCATAATAAAAAGCAAATGTGAATTGGAGTTAACAGGAGGTTACTTATGGGAAACCAAAGGAAATGTCACTCCAGAAGGGAACAGAGATAGAGATTGTTTTGCAAAAGAAAAGTCTCACCAACTAAGCTCAAAAGATCATGGTACTAGGTTTTATCTTTATGTAGCAAATTAAGGTTAATAGGGTATGCAGAGACTGCCGTTGAACTGTTTACATGGCTGAATTAAGCAAGATGCAAAGAAAAAAAGCTGAGTTTTTGAATTTTAGATAACAAGTGGCAGGGAGGAGAGGTTTCTTGGGTCTGTCTTGCTTTTTCCACCAGACGTCAGACAAATTGATTAACCTATCCAAGCTTTCATTTCCTAATTTGTAAAGTTGGTGCATGAGATGGTGTCTGATAATCCAACCAGTTATGGCATAAATTCTCTTAACTTATGAGACCTTTTTATTATTTAGAATATTCCCCCCTTTGTCCATGGTATTGATTTTTTTTCACTTACGTTAAAAAAGAAAAAGAAAGTATTTTTATTGCTCTTATATTACAATTTTATATAAAATGTGATAGAGTTGTAGATCTTCCAGGATTCTAAGTTTCTAGACTTGGCAATGTCCATATTCAAATAACAGTGTGGTGTGGGGCAGCTTCACCCTGTCCTGGTTTGGAGTGAGGAAGAATCTCAAACTGGTTCTGATCAGTCCCAGCCAAGTGCAGGTGCTGGATGCTTTGTTGTTCACACTGCTCATTCTAAGAATTCAGAGTTCCTATGTGTGTTTTACAGGCTTAGAATAGCTCGGGCCATGGAAGAGGGCATTGTAAGCATAGATTTTTTTGCAGGCTGAACAAAATTTTGCATCTTAGTTGGAGGAGGTCATGGAGAGGATGTAACCTCCTGCTGACCGGCGAGCTGGACCCAGGTGATAGGAGGCTCCTTATCCCCTTTCGTGTCCTTGGAATGTATGTTCTGTCCTCTGTTCCCACCATAAAGAAGCTGTTTCAGGGATGTGGCCTTGAGAGAGTAATGTGTTGTTGAGACCATCTGGACTGTGTATGTGACTGAACCCCATTAAGACCTCTATATAAACTTTTAAGATTCTTTTAGGCCAGGGCAGAGATCTACTCATCTTGCGACTGCCCGAGGCAAGCCTCCTTTGTAAATTCCCCTCCTTATTAGATCTGCTACCTTCCAATCTGAAGCCAATAATAGTTGACCACCACTTCTGCTGGGCAGTTGCTGTACAGTGTTCAGGCAGCTGTTGATGAGAGACTCATCCTTTGGGAAAGAAAAGGAACACCACCATTATGGGGAGAACTAACCCAGGCTAAGTGGGCATTCACTGGAACGACAAAGAGTGACCTGTGGGTGATGCCTTGGTCATCATAAGGCTCAGCAGAGATCAGTAGGCGATCCTACACTTGCCCCCCCCCCCCCACCATGTCATCCCTCCTCTCGTCCTCCTGGCTGTCTCCCTAGGGCTCTCCCTTTCTCTACTCCTGGACAGAGCTGTCTTAATTTTCCCATTTGGGTGGGGTCCTTTAGCTTTTCATCTGTGTTTCTTCTGATCTGTTCCTTGAGAATAAATTTTATGCTCTGCTTCTTTAGGGCTTTCTTTTTGGACACAGAATCCCTTTTCAGCTTTTTTTCTTTTTTTTTTCTTTTTTTTTTAACATTTCAGTTCTCACTTAAATGCTTTGGCTTTCAAGAGTATTGTCTTTGAAACAGACTTCAAGTGACTATTTTGGAAGTCAGATACTGAAGAGTGACACTTTCTCTGGCTCGGCTTTTCCCCTCTCACAATCCTCATTCTTCCCGAGGCAAAGGATGTCTCTGCTGAATTGCAGGTAGTACAAAAAAAGAACAGCACGTCGACAGATT
Organism: Mesoplodon densirostris; assembly: GCF_025265405.1. NCBI lineage: Eukaryota > Metazoa > Chordata > Mammalia > Artiodactyla > Ziphiidae > Mesoplodon > Mesoplodon densirostris. Next base: position 23,087,096 of record NC_082667.1, on the reverse strand, counting down.
TTAAAGCCTTATTTCACAACTTAGCTACAAGGCCGCTCACACAGACATACAATTCCCTGATTCTGACAGGTAATTTTTAAGGTCCTACTGTGTGTCAAGCAAGTTAAAGAATATTAAGTGAATGAGACACAGGATCTGTTCTCAGGGAAATATATAATAATGACAAAATCCAAGAATTTAGAGAAATTGCTGTTTTTCACTTCCTGTTCTGTTCTTCATGCTCACCTCTGGTGATGGAAGAGTAATTCTGGAAAAGCTGACTCTGAAGCAAATGAATGAATGTGTTATATTTAAGTGACCTGGGATTACCTTTTATTTAAATGAACCCTGTAGTAAATCTTAGAAACATAAACAGTCAACCACTAACTTGTTTTATAAATTAATTTTAATTTTTGTCCATACATTAGCTTTGCTTAAGGCAAATATATTTGTATGTCTAGTGTGCTCTCTCTCTGTAAATATAACATATAAATATTTATAGGATATATTAAATCATATTCTATCATAGTTTTTCCTTAGAAAGTTAGAATTATGTTATCATTTTTATTTCTGGGAACAGAAATTAAGCTCATGCACTTATTTAAAAATAATTTAGTGACTGTATTATTACTTTTGCTCACAGTGATGGCAAATTGTTTCACTGAAGGTATACATTAACCATATAATCTTTGAAATTTTATAAAAAATAAGTTTATCCAAATTTATTTTTAGCTTTGAAAGTCTCACTACCTCCATGAATACTATATTTTTATATGGTTGGATTGGTATATCAGTTCAATCCTGGATGTAGACATAGTCCCAGAATATAGTCTCAGTTCCTTCCCAGATAATTTAATCATTTAGCAGATTCAGGAGTTTCTTAAGTGCCATTAGACAAACAGATGTGTATTTTTGCCTGGAGAAAGAAGAAGTATACAAAGGTGTGACTAGTAAAATATTTCAGTCTGTAGTTTTCAAATTAAATCATTATCATGAATGCAGTGATGTTCCATGTTAGAAATTAACATAAAAGTGGAGATACACAAAACAAAATATTTATTATTTAAGAAATATTTGTTGAATACAAATGTTGTACCATGGGCTAGATAGACAGAGGGGATTCAATGATGGATGAAGGAATGCACATTATTCTCATCTGAAATAAATATTTGTTGAACATATGTTGAAAAGTATAATCAACCAAAAGAATATTTTTGCAACATTATCCATTTTAAGTCTTGACTTGTCTCTTTGCGGTTCAGTTTCTTCTAGGCACCAAATTATCAAGTGACTACTTTCAGATTCATATTGCTTTGCTTACTGAGACTTACAATGTGAGTGAGCTGAACTGGAGTCTGAATGAATAAGAATTTATTGAGCTAATATTAGTGTCTGTTATATGTTACGCACATTGAGAAAAGAGGACATTTAGTCTTTAGTTAGAAGTTTTTAGGTATTTTTTTAGGTGTTTTTTTATATTTATTCTCCAGATTGAGATATAATTGACATATAACATTGTATTAGTTTTAGGTGTACAACATAATGATTTGATATATGTACATATTGTGAAATGATTACTACAATGAGTTTAGTTAACATCCATCACCACGCATAGTTACAATTTTTTTCTTGTGTTGAGAACTTATAAGATCTACTCTCTCATCAACATTTAACTATATGATACAGTATTGTTAACTATAGTCACCATATTGTACATTACATCCCTAGGATTTATTTATCTTATAACTGGAAGTCTATACTTTTTACCACCTTCACCAATTTCACCTACCACTTACCCCCTGCCTCTGGTAAAAACCAGTCTATTCTCTGTAACCTATGAGTTTGTTTTTTATAAGATTCAACATATAAGTCAGATAATACAGTATTTGTCTTTCTCTGTCTGACTTACTTCAGTTAGCATAATATCCTCAAGGTCCACCCGTGTTGTTGCAAATGGCAGGATTTCCTTCATATTTATGCTGAATAATATTTCATTATGTATATATATGTATGTGATAGATCATATATGTGAGATATATATAAAAATAAATATATATGTATCACACTTTATTTATCCATTCATTTGTCGGTGGACACTTAGATTTTTTCCATGTCTTCACTATTGTAAATAATGCTTCAATAAACATGGGGGTGCAGATATCTTTTCGAGAAAGTGATTTTGTTTCCTTTAGATAAATACCCAAAAGTGGAGCTGCTGGATCATATGGTAGTTCTAGGTTTAAGTTTTTGAAGGACCTCCATACTGTTTCCCATAGTGGCTGCACCAGTTTACATTCTCACCAACAGTACACAGTTGTTACCTTCTGTCCACATCCTCACCAACACGAATCTCTTATCTTTTTGTTAATAGCCATCTTAACAGGTATGAGGTGATATCACGGTTTTGATTTCTGTTTCCCTGATGATTAGTGATGCTGAGCACCTTTTCATGCACCTGTTGACCATTTGTATGTTATCTTTGGAAAAATGTCTATTCAGTTCCTTTGCTCATTTTAAAAATTGGATTGATTTTTGTTATTGAGTTGTATGACTTCTTTATATATATTTTGGATATTAATCCCTTAGATATATGATAGCAAATATTTTCTCCCTTTCTGTTTTGTTTTCCCATTGCCTTTTCATTTTGTTGATGGCTTCTTATGCTTTCAGAAACTTTTTGTAATTTGATGCATAGCTCCACTTGTAGATTTTCTCTTTTGTTGCCTTTGCTCTTGGTGTCAGATTCAGCAAATTGTTGCCAAGACTGACATGAAGGAGCTTACTCCCTATGTTTTCTTTTAGGAGTTCTGTGGTTTGAGGTCTTATATTTCAGTTCATAAACTATTTTGAGTTGATTTTTCTGTATGGTGTTAGAAGGGGTTCAATTTCATTCTTTTGCACGTGGCTCTCCAGTTTTTCCAACCTCATTTATTGAAGACACTATTCTTTCCCCATTGTATATTCTTGGCTCCTTTGTCATAAATTAATTGACCATATATGCATGGGTTCATTTCTGGTCTTTCTATTCTGTTCCATTGATCTTTGTGTCTGTTTTTATGCCAATACCATGCTGTTTTGATTACTGTAACATTGTGATATAATTTGAAAGCAGGATGTGTGGTGCCTCCAGCTTTGTTTTTCTTTCTCAAGATTGCTTTGGCTACTTGGGGTCTTTTGTGGTTCTGTACAAACTTAAGTTCTTTTTTTTCTAATTCTGTGAAAAATGCCCTTGGAAAATTATTTCATGTCATTTGCAAATGAGACAGTAGAATTTTTAAAAATAAGGATATATTTTCCCCTGCCTTCTTGCAGACAGTAATAGAAAATAATGTACTCTACCTGCCTTTGAGAAATTAAGGGTTTAGTAGGGAAGAAATGTGCTGCTTGAGCATGACAATAAATTAAATATTTTCACATTCTTGAAAGTAAACTTTCTGTTGAAGTATAATATACATAAAGGAAAATGTATAAACTATAAGGATATTTTAATAAGGTTGTTTATTATATATTTTTATTTTCTTTTGGCTTGTGTAGATCTGAAGCAATGACCTCCTTTTCATTCCTGATATTAATAATTTATGTGTTTTATTAGTCTTGTTAACAGTTAATCATTTTCACTAGGTTTTACATAGAACCATAGTTGGCTTTGTTAATTTTCTCTATTATATATTCTTTTATTTCTCTCAATTTTCATTCATATATTTTGAATCTGTTATTCTGCTATTTGTTGCCTATACTTTTTGCTGTTATATCTTCGTGGTGGCTTGATTCTTTTGCCATTGTGAACATCCTTTCCCACCCTCCACCCCATTGCCTTTGTCTCTACAAATGATTCTTGCCTTATAATCCACTTTGTTTGGTATTAGTTTTGCTGCATGAACTATCTTCTGGGTGGAGATGTCTGGTGTATCTTCTTCTACCCTAATTCTTTTCTGTGTTCTTATATTTAGGGTGTGATTTTGAAAACCATTTTCTTAATGCAGTCTGCCAATCTTTGCCTTTTAACTAGAGAATTTTTTTTTCTTATGTGTAATGCAATCATTAATATATTTGGGTTTTTATGTTAATATTTAATATCTGTTTTCTATTTGTATCACCCACTTTAAGTTTTTTCTTTCCATTCTTGTCTCCTTGTAGACTAATCAGATGTTTTAAAATCCATATTTTCCCTTTATTGACTTACTAGTTGTAAAGTCTTTCACATATTTAGTGGCTACATTAGAGCATGCATCTTGACTTATATAGTCAAATATAAATTAGTAATTTTTCCTTTTCCCAGCAATGCTGGAACCTCAGTTCCATTTAATCACATTTACGCCCTCATGCTTTTTGTGTTATTAACTATAATTGAGTTTTCAGTAATTGGTGTGCTAAGTTACATCTCTCCCACACCATACTTACAAGTAAAAGTGATTCATTAGTCCCAAGATTGAAATATGACATTTATTCCTGATAAACTTCATCTTGTTAGAGCCCTCATAATGCTGTTTCTACTTAGGTTCTTTACTATTCCCACAGATTTTAATGGTGTAATAGTGGTGTAATACTTTTGAGAATGTCTTTTTTTGAATTTGTTAGAAGAGTTATTTTAAACATGTCTTCCTTGCATGTATTTGGACAATCCTAACTTCAAATTGACCAGAATGTTGCTCTTAATTTTAAAGAAAATCAGCTTGGAAGAACAGCAGTTGTTAAAAGTAACTTTATCATTCTGATAGGAATAATAAGCTCTTTTTCTCTTCTTATACACTCATCATGGAAATTTGGAAGTGGTCAAAATATTATGGATAGTAACCATTAGAAATGTTTTACCATAGATTAATTATAATCCATGACTAAGGTGTTTCTTTGTAGAAAATTTAATTAGAAAGAAAGAAGGAAAATTCATTGCTATTTATTGCCTTTTTCAGTATACTCTGACTTCTTTTCAGAAGTGAAAATAATGCTACTAATGAAGATATTTGTTGCTGTATCAGTCATCTATTGACTCAATAATAGTGTGTTTGGCATGATCACCCCAAACCATTTATTTTGCTCACAAGTCTGGAAGTTGGCAATTTAGTCTGGCATTGGCTTGGCCATTCTTTGAATCTGGGCTGGGACTACTTGCCCACCTGGCATCAACTGGCTATTGGCTGATGTAGGATAGTTTTGGCTGTGATGATTGGAGCTATTCATGACTGGAGCAAGCTAGCTCAAGTCTATGTTCATGGCAATCACAGAGAAGCAATGGAACAAACTAAAACAGTCAAGCATTTTTCCAAGCCCCTGTTTGATTCACATTTGCTTGTTGACATGACTGAGCCAGAGTCAAGGGGTGGGGCAGAACATCTCACTCAAAGTAGGAGAGCATTGCAAAGTTATATGGCAAAGTGTATGAATAAAAGATGGGTGAAAAATGGGGGCTATTAATCTATTTAATGGCCAGAATGATAAATACTATAGTCAATAAGGAAAGAAAGTTGGGGGTCACAAACTGTATCTTTGCACATTTGGGTAGAATAAAATATAGAAAGTTATTGAGAGCCTTATTATTTTGGTTCCCAAGTGTTCAGTTTTTAGGAGTTTATGATTTGAGAATAGTTTGATTGGCCTGGTTTAATTTTTTTAAGTTAGAGTTATAGACTATTCATGCTCGTTAATTTTCCTTTGCTCTAAAGATTGTGACATTTGTTTTGAATTACAAACCAGTCTTGATTAGGTAAGGGAATAAACACATCATAATCAGCTTAGGTAGTACATCCCATAAATATATTTGGTTCATGTATTTTACTAGGGGCATTGGCAGCTTATGTTTAATTATTTATAGTAAGACTTCATAATACTCTAATAGGTGTCTGGCCATATATTTGAGAGGAGGAACAACATTTTCCTTGGTTTTATTTTATTTATTTTAACTTTTAATTTTATATTGGAGTATAGCTGATTAACAATGTTGTGATAGTTCCAGGTGCACAGCAAAGCAACTCAGCCATACATATACATGTATCTATTCTCCCCCAGACTCCCCTCCCATTCAGGCTGCCACATAACATTGAGCAGAGTTCCCTGTGCTATACAGTAGGTCCTTGTTGGTTATCCTTTTTAAATATAGCAGTGTGTACATGTCAATCCCAAACTCCCTAACTATCCCTTCCCTCCACCCTTCCCCCCCCCGGTAACCATAAGTTCATTCTCTAAGTCTTTGAGTCCGTTTCTCTTTTGTAAATACGTTCATTTGTATCATTACTTTTTAGATTCTGCATATAAGTGATATCATATGATATTTCTCTTTCTCTGTCTGACTTACTTCACTCAGTATGACAATCTCTATGTCCATCCATGTTACTGCAAATGGCATTATTTCATTCTTTTTTATGGCTGAGTAATATTCCATTGTATATATGTACCACATCTTCTTTATCCATTCCTCTGTTGATGGACATTTAGGTTGCTTCCATGTCTTGGCTATTGTGAACAGTGCTGCAGTGAACATTGGGGTGCATGTATCCTTTTGGACCCTGTATTTCTCCAGATATATGCCCAAGAGTGGGATTGCAGGGTCATATGGTAGCTCATATTTAACTTTCTAAGGAACCTCCATACTGTTCTCCATAGTGGCTGCACCAAGTTACATCCCCACCAACAGTGTAGGAGGGTTCCCTTCTCTGCACACCCTCTCCAGAATTTATTGTTTGTGGATTTTTCGATGATAGCCATTTTGACTGGTGTGAAGTGATATCTCACTGTAGTTTTGATTTGCATTTCTCTAATCATTAGTGATGTTGAACATCTTTTCATGTGCCTGTTGGCCATCCATATGTCTTCCTTGGAAAAATGTCTGTTTAGGTGTTCTGCCCATTTTTTGATTGGGTTATTTGTTTTGATGATATTAAGCCATTTGAGCTGTTTGTAAATTTTGGAGACTAATCTCTTGTCGGTCGCATGATTTGCAAATATTTTCTCCCAGTCTGTGGGTTGTCTTTCCATTTTGTTTGTGGTTTCCTTTGCTGTGCAAAAGCTTTTGAGTTTAATTAGGTCCCATTTGTTTATTTTTGTTTTTATTTCCATTACTCTGGGAGGTGGATCAGAAAAGATATTGCTGCAATTTATGTCAGAGAGTGTTTTGCCTATGTCTTCCTCTAGGAGCTTTATAGTGTCCTGTCTCACATTTAGTTTTTTAGTCCATCTTGAGCTTATTTTTTGTATGGTGTTAAAGAATGATCTAATTTCATTTTTTTTAACATGTAGCTGTCCAGTTTTCCCAGCAGTATTTGTTGAAGAGACTGTCTTTCCACCATTGTATAGTTTTGCCTTCTTTGTCATAGATTAATTGACCATAGGTGTGTGGGTTTATTTCTGGGCTTTCTATCCTGTTCCATTGATCTATAGTTCTATTTTTGTGTCAGTACCATACTGTTTTGATGACTGTAGCTTTGTAGTATAGTCTGAAGACAGGGAGCCTGATTCCTCCAGCTCCACTTTTCTTTCTTAATACTGCTTTGGCTATTCAGGGTCTTTTATGTCTCCATACAAATTTTAAGATTTTTTTGTTCTAGTTCTATGAAAAATGCCATTGGTAATTTGATAGGGATTGCATTGAATCTGTAGATTGCCTAGGGTAGTATAGTCATTTCAATAATATTTATTCTTCCAATCCAAGAACATGGCATTTCTTTCCATCTGTTTCTGTCTTCTTCGATTTCTTTCATCAGCATCTTGTAGTTTTCAGAGTACAGGTCTTTTGTCTCCTTAGATAGGTTTATTCCTAGGTAATTTATTCTTTTTGATGCAGTGGTAAATGGGATTGTCTCTTGAATTTCTCTTTCTGGTCTTTCATTGTTAGTGTATAGAAATGCAACAGATTTGCATTAATTTTGTAGCCTGAACTTTACCAGATTCATTGCTGAGCTCTAGTAGTTTTCTGGTAGCGTCTTTAGGATTCTCTATGTGTAGTATCATGTCATCTGAAGACAGTGACAGTTTTACTTCTTTTCCAATTTGGATTCTTTTATTTCTTTTTCTTCTCTGCCATAGCTAGGACTTCCAAAACTATGTTGAATAAAAGTGGTGAGAGTGTGCATCCTTGTTTTGTTCCTGATCTTAGAAGAAATGCTTTCAGCTTTTCCCTGTTGAGTATGATGCTAGCTGTAGGTTTGTCATATATGGCTTTTATTATGTTGAGGTAGGTTCCCTCTATGCCCACTTTCTAGAGAGTTTCTATCATAAATAGGTGTTGAATTTTGTGAAAAACTTTTTCTGCATCTGTTGAGATGATCATATGGTTTTTATTCTCCAATTTGTTGATGTGGTGTATCACACTGATTTGCGGATATTGAAAAATCCTTGCATCCCTGGGATAAATCCCACTTGATCATGGTGTATGATCCTTTTAATGTATTGTTGGATTTGAATTGCTAGTATTTTGTTGAGGATTTTTGCATCTATGTTCATCAGTGATATTGGCCTGTAATTTTCTTTTTTAGTGGTATCTTTGGTTTTGGTATCAGGGTGATGGTGGCCTCATAGAATGAGTTTGAGAGTTTTCCTTCCTCTGCAATTTTTTGGAACAGTTTCAGAGGGACAGGTGTTAGCTCTTCTCTAGATGTTTAATAGGATTCGCCTGTGAAGTCATCAGGTCCTGGACTTTTGTTTGTTGGGAGTTTTTAATTACAGCTTCAGTTTCACTGCTTGTGATTCGTTTGTTCATATTTTCTGTTTCTTCCTGGTTCAGTCTTGGGAGTCTGTACCTTTCTCAGAATTTGCCCATTTCTTCTAGGTTGTCCATTTTATTGGCATACGGTTGCATATAGTAGTCTCTTATGATCCTTCATATTTCTGTGGTGTCAGTTGTAACTACTCTTTTTTCATTTCTAACTATTGATTTGAGTCCTCTCCCTTTTTTTCTTGATGAGTCTGGCTAAAGGTTTATCAAGTTTGTCTATTTTTTCAAAGAACCAGCTTTTAGTTTCATTGATCTTTGCTATTGTCTTCTTTGTTTCACTTATTTCTGATCTGATCTTTATGATTTCTTTACTTCTACTAACTTTCAGTTTTGTTTAGGTGTAAGGTTAGGTTGTTTATTTGAGATTTTTCTTGTTTCCTGAGGTAAGGTTGTATTGCTATAAACTTCCCTCTTAGAACTGCTTTTGTTGTATCCCATAGGTTTTGGATTGTTGTGCTTTCATTTTCATTTGTCTCTAGATATTTTTTGATTTTCTCTTTGATTTCTTCAGTGATCCATTGGTTGTTTAGAAGCATATTGTTTAGCCTCCACGTGTTTGTGTTTTTCATAGATTTTTTCTTGTAGTTTATTTCTCATCTCATAGCATTGTGGTCAGAAAAGATGCTTGATATGATTTTAGTTTTCTTCAATTTACCAAGGCTTGCTTTGTGGCCCAAGATGTGCTCAATCCTGGAGAATGTTCTGTGTGCACTTGAGAAGAATGTGTATTCTTCTGTTTTTGGATGGAGTGCTCTACAAATATCAATTAAGTCCATCTGGTCTAATGTGTCATTTAAGGCCTGTGTTTGCTTATTGATTTTCTGTCTGGATGATCTGTTGATTGACTAAAGTGGGGTGTTAAAGTCCCCCACTATTATTGTGTTACTGTCGATTTCTCCCTTTATGGCTGTTAGTATTTGCCTTATATATTGAGGTGCTTCCTTGGTTTTCAATCAGAGACTTCCTGTGATATTACTGGTTTTGTGGGAATGTGGTGAAAACTACTGATTTTACTTTCTAAATTTTAGGGGAGAGTTTGGTACTTAAAAACAGGTTCTAAAATTTTTTAATTTATGTTTCTAGAAAAATGAGAGTTAGTTACTTTCAGAGTCTTGGTTCTACTATTCTTTTAAAGGTACCTATAAGAACATAAGAATTGTTATACTTAGGTCTTTTTGTTAAAAAGTATATACAAGTAGAAAAAAAATGTATGTATAGAAATAAAATAGAAAAAATAGAATAAATGTATGTATAATTTTTTCTATTTTATTTATTTCTATACATACATTTATAATAATAAATGTATGTATAGAAATAAAATAGAAAAAAAATCAAGGTAGGTAAACTAAGACATTAATGGTACTTATCTTTGGAAAATAATATCAGGGATAATTTTAAGTTCCTTTTAGTGATATTTTTTAAATTTTCTAAAAATAAATATTGATTATTTCATCAGAATTAAAAATTGATTAAAATTTCATTTAAGGTGTTATGTGTCATTGCCTTCAAAATTTAGAACCATTGCTGAGTTTTTCATTCTACATCAATATATGTGTATTTAACTGATAAATATACTTTCTATAAAATTACCTACATTCATACTGGCAGTCTGTCTGTCTCACATACATGCTTGGTGCCCCAGAAGAACTGAATTACTTGGATTTCTCTGAACTTCCCTTTCTGCCTTGTCCCTTTAGGGTCAAGGTTAGCTCAGGCTAACTCCTTTTTATCATTCAGGTCTTAGCATAAATATTGCTCACCTGTGTAAGCCTCTTCTGATCCCCTAGACAAATTGCCCTCCCTAGCACTTATCAAAATTATAATTAATTGTTTATGTAATTAAGTAACTATTCATACTGGTTGGTCTTCCTTCTAGATTGTAAGCCACATAATGGTAGGACCCTGTTTAATTGTATTCACTATTGTATATGGTACAATATTTCTCTGCAATTAGCACAGTGCCTGAAACATAGAAGTGCTAAAGAAATGTCTTTTGAGTAAATGGATCAATGTTGGAAAGATGGATAAAAAGATAGTTGGCTAGGTAGACAGGTGGATTGAATCTGCTCTTTCTAGAGAACCTAGCCAAATACTTTCAACCTAGAGTGCTCCCTTCTCTGTCTTCCCTGGCACACTTGGCTGCTCCTTTACCTAGGTGTGTGTTGCATCTTCATTCACTTGTTCAATAGTTATTTATTGAACACTTACTAAGTTTCAGGCATTATATTATTGCTGTAGTTTAAATGGTAAAGAAGATGTATTAGTTGCTATCCTGGGGCTTATATTCTGACAGAGATGATTAAAAAAGTAAATAAGTCCAGAGGGTAATTTCAAATAATAATAAGTGCTAAAAAGAAAACTAAATGGACACAGGAGTGCAAATATCTTTTCAAGATCCTGATTTCAATACTTTTGTATAAATACCTAGAAGTGGGATTGCTGGATCATGTGGTAGTTCTAGTTTTAATTTTTTGGAGATGCTCCACAATGTTTTCCTTAGTGGCTGTTTACTGTAGTGTTATTCACAATAGTCAAGAGGTGGAAATAACCCAAATTCCATTGATGAATGAATGGATACGAAAATGTGGTATATAAAATGGAATATTATTCAGCTTTAAAAAAGGAAATCCTGTCATGTGCTACAACATGGATGAACCTTCAGGGTATTATGCTAAGTGAAATAAGCCAGTCACAGAAAGACAAATATTACATGATTCCACTTATGTGAGGTAAATAAGTTAGTCAAACTCATAGAAGCACAGAGTTGAATGTTGGTTGCCAAGGTTTGAGGGTAGGGAGAAATGGGGAATTGTTGAATGGATAGAGTTTCAGTCATGCAAGATAAAAAGGTTCTGGAGATTTACTGTACAATAGTCTGCATATAGTAACAACATGGTACTGTATGCTTAAAACTTTGTTAGGGTAGATCTCATGTTATATATTTTTTACTATAATAAAAAAAAGGTTAAATGGGGTAATGTGAGAGTGACTGAGTGGGTGAGGGTGGTGTGTCTTCTTTAGAATAATGGTCAGAAAAAAAACTCTTTGAGGCGAAGACAATGAGCTGATACCAGAATGCCAAGAAGAAATCATGAACACGTCAGAATGTTCTAGACCAGAGCTGTCCTATAGAAATATAGTGTGAGCCACATAAGTAATTTTAATTTTTCTAGTAGCCGCATTAAAAAAGAAACAGATAAAATTAATTTTAATAGTGTATTTTATAGAAACCAATATTTCCAAAATATTATTTCATCCCATAACTATCTAAAATTAATCGTGGTGCATTTTACATTATTCTTTTGTACAAAGTCTTCAAAATTGAGTGTTTATTTCACACTTAAAACACATCTCAATTTAGAGTAGCCACATTTCAAGTACTCAGTAACCACATGTGCCTACGGAATACCCTACTGGATAGTGCAGGTATAGACAGAGAAGACAGCAGGGGCAAATGGCTTCTACTAGGGTTGGATTTGGAGACTTGAGAAAAATAAAACAGTCCAGAATGGCTGCAGAAAAGGGAAGTGGGTAGGGGATGAGACAGGGAGAGAGACAGGGACAACTTTTCATGCCTGCCTTGAAATACATGTCAATCATGTCAGGCTCTAACAGGTTGCAAACACCTCCTTGACCACAGGATTCTTTCTTTTCATTCCACAGCTCAAGATATAAAGTAGGTGACACTTAAGTATTTGATGAATAAGTGAATTGAAGAGATGATTAAATACAGGAGAAATGGCTTGTTGAGCAAAAAAGAAGTTTTTTAAATTTGTGTTTACTCTCTTAAAAGCTTTTGAACATTAGACTCTGGTACATGCAGGTTTCTTTCAGCCTATCTATTTATGCCAGGTTTTGAAAACTCCTTCTGAATATATCATCATTGTTAAAGAAATAATTGCTGATTTGGAGTAAACATTTATTGAACAGCCTTAAATAATTATCCTGTGAGGTATGTTGTAGAATTATCATCCATGTTGTGTGCAATGTTTTATGAAATAATTGCTAGCTAGTACAATGCCTCATTGAAATAACTGCCTGTTTAGTGCAATATTGTCACCCAGCAATTGTTTATGCTTTGCAGTTTTCAGTTGCCTGGAATATTCCTTTGTGTGATATTTTGTTAAAGATTTTCTATTCTGCATAATGGATGACATGATACTATACATAGAGAACCCTAAAGATGCTACCAGAAAACTACTAGAGCTAATCAATGAATTTGGTAAAGTTGCAGGATACAAAATTAATGCACAGAAATCTCTGGCATTCCTGTACACTAATAATGAAAAATCTGAAAGTGAAATCAAGGAAACACTCCCATTTACCATTGCAACAAAAAGAATAAAATATCTAGGAATAAACCTACCTAAGGAGACAAAAGACCTGTATGCAGAAAATTATAAGACACTGATGAAAGAAATTAAAGATGATACAAATAGATGGAGAGATGTACCATGTTCTTGGATTGGAAGAATCAACATTGTGAAAATGACTCTACTACCCAAAGCAATCTACAGATTCAATGCAATCCCTATCAAACTACCACTGGCATTTTTCCCAGAATTAGAACAAAAAATTTAACAATTTGTATGGAAACACAAAAGACCCCGAATAGACAAAGCAATCTTGAGAAAGAAAAATGGAGCTGGAGGAATCAGGCTCCCTGACTTCAGACTATACTACAAAGCTACAGTAATCAAGACAGTATGGTACTGGCACAAAAACAGAAAGATAGATCAATGGAACAGGATAGAAAGCCCAGAGATAAACCCACGCACATATGGTCACCTTGTCTTTGATAAAGGAGGCAGGAATGTACAGTGGAGAAAGGACAGTCTCTTCAATAAGTGGTGCTGGGAAAACTGGATAGGGACATGTAAAAATATGAGATTAGATCACTCCCTAACACCATACACAAAAATAAGCTCAAAATGGATTAAAGACCTAAATGTAAGGCCAGACACTATCAAACTCTTAGAGGAAAACATAGGCAGAACACTCTATGACATAAATCACAGCAAGATCCTTTTTGACCCACCTCCTAGAGAAATGGAAATAAAGACAAAAATAAACACATGGGACCTAATGAAACTTAAAAGCTTTTGCACAGCAAAGGAAACCATAAACAAGACCAAAAGACAACCCTCAGAATGGGAGAAAATATTTGCAAATGAAGCAACTGACAAAGGATTAATCTCCAAAATTTATAAGCAGCTCATGCAGCTCAATAACAAAAAAACAAACAGCCCAATCCAAAAATGGGCAGAGGGCCTCCCTGGTGGCGCAGTGGTTGGGAGTCCGCCTGCCGATGCAGGGGATGCGGGTTCGTGCCCCGGTCTGGGAGGATCCCATGTGCCGCGGAGCGTCTGGGCCCGTGAGCCATGGCCGCTGGGCCTGCGCGTCCGGAGCCTGTGCTCCACAATGGGAGAGGCCACAACAGTGAGAGGCCCACATACCGCAAAAAGGAAAAAAAAAAAAAAAAAAAAATGGGCAGAAGACCTAAATAGACATTTTTCCACAGAAGAGATACAGCCTGCCAACAAACACATGAAAGGATGCTCAACATCTTTACTCATTAGAGAAATGCAAATCAAAACTACAATGAGATATCATCTCACACCAGTCAGAATGGCCATCATCAAAAAATCTAGAAACAATAAATGCTGGAGAGGGTGTGGAAAAAAGGGAACACTCTTGCACTACTGGTGGGAATATGAATTGGTACAGCCACTATGGAGAACGGTATGGAGGTTCCTTAAAAAACTACAAATAGAACTACCATATGACCCAGCAATCCCACTACTGGGCATATACCCTGAGAAAACCATAATTCAAAAAGAGACATGTACCAAAATGTTCATAGCAGCCCTATTTACAATAACCCAGAGATGGAAACAACCTAAGTGTCCATCATCGGATGAATGGGTAAAGAAGATGTGGCACATATATACAATGGAATATTACTCAGCCATAAAAAGAAACGAAATTGAGCTATTTGTAATGAGGTGGATGGACCTAGAGCCTGTCATACAGAGTGAAGTAAGTCAGAAAGAGAAAGACAAATACTGTATGCTGACACATATATATGGAATTTAAGAAAAAAAATGTCATGAAGAACATAAGGGTAAGACAGGAATAAAGACACAGACCTACTAGAGAATGGACTTGAGGATATGGGGAGGGGGAAGGGTAAGCTGTGACAAAGTGAAAGAGCGGCATGGACATATATACACTACCAAAATTAAGGTAGATAGCCTGTGGGAAGCAGCCGCATAGCACAGGTAGATCAGCTCGGTGCTTTGTGACTGCCTGGAGGGGTGGGATAGGGAGGGTGGGAGGGAGACGCAAAAGGGAGTGGATATGGGAACATATGTATATGTATAACTGATTAAATCTGTTATAAAGCAAAAAAAAATTAAAAAATTAAAAAATAAAATTAAAAAAATTAAAAAAATTTAAAAAAAGATTTTCTATTCTGCATAATGGGAAGATGAGCTGCTAGAGCTCTTAATTACTAGGTATAGCTGTATAGCTTATTGATTAATGGAAACACACAAAGAATTGTATTCTTAAGCACACAAGTTGCCCTCACTCATTGCTCAGTTGAAGATGGACAAACACAGGCTTGAGTCTATTAATACTGTTTTGGGCTGTTCATTAAATGTTCATTTCTGGTATTTGTGTCATCAAACTAAAAATATAGAAGCATAGGCTCTTTTCTTTTTATTGTGTTGTAGATCAAATTCTCTGGAAACAGAGAGCTTGGGGTGTAAGATGTTTATTTGAGATCAGTCTCTGTAGAAGAAAGGAAGAGAGGACAGGTCTGGGTAGAATGAAGGAGTTGAACTCTGATGCAGACCAATAGTACCTCAGCCAACCTGGCAGGGAGCTCTGGGGTGAGCATTGCTTGTTAGAGCTGTCCCCCATCAAGCTGAAATGGGGGGCCTTTATACCCCAACCTTGCACAGTTGCAAGATACAGGCTGTTCAAGGAAAGGCTTGACCTTGGGCCAGGAGGCTGCAGCTGAGGCAGACCTTGAAGAAGGTGACAGCTGGAGCCTACAGTCCTCACAGCTGGTCAGTGCGTCCTTCCTTGAAGGGCAATCTGGGTGGCACAGCTCACTGTTTGCCACATGCTACTAAACCCAACAGTACCAATTTTTCACTGTCATTAAAATTTTATCCCATTTTTAGTTTTACATTCAATTTATTTAGCCTAATGCCTTAATGCCTAGCTTTATTTTATGTTTGTGTACATTTACACAACACTGTAATTAACATAATATAGGTCAAGGCTGGAGAAGGAGTCCATGGCAATTATTTTTAAAAAGACTCTTTATATTATTTGAGTATGAGTAACACTGATTTTTTTCTGCCAGAGTAATACATTTGCTTTGTAAAAAAAGTTACAGAAATAGATAAATTGAGATATGAAAGGTTCCCATAGCATTCTTGAGTAAGACAATTCCCCCCGCAAAATTTGCTTTGTTACCAAAGAAGTTAAGTTGAATAGGATGCAGGGGAACCAAGAAATACGTGTGTTGACTACATTAGTCAAAGTACTTAGGTAGGTTTTTACATAGACATTTGATGTGTATGAGACACATAGCATATTGATGTGGCTTATTTATCTCCAGGAAGAATTCTTTACTTGGGAGAGGATACAGAAATAATGAATGATAGATAGGTAGATAGATAGACAGATAAGATAGATCAATGATATATGGATTGATGGATGTCACATCCATAGCGAAATTCCCTGAGAATATGGGGTCTTTTACCCTATGGTAAACTTCAGTGAGATAGCACTTGCATCAAATTAGATGGATGGATAGATGATGGATGGATGGATAGGTAGGTAGGTAGGTAGGTAGGTAGATAGATAGATAGATAGTAGATTGATAAAAATTATTGGGCACACTTTATTTCAGGCACTAAGTACCTTATGTGTATGAAGACATTTCACCCCCTCAACTGTCCTATGAAATGGTTGTTATTATAATCCTCACTTTACAGTTGAGTAAACTGAGGCACATACATTGATGTTAAGATATTTGCCCAAAGAAATGCTGCAAATAAGTATGCAGAGATGAGTTTCAAATCAAGGAAATTTCCTTTGGAAAACTACCTTCTATATATTCTGTGTTTCTAAACGTTTAGGCAATCTGGCTGATTAGAGATTTAACAAGGAGCAGTTTATTTTCATCATTACCTAGGATATGTCCCTGGTGCCTTTGAGCCACCTATAAGGGAATTGCTAAGTGACACATTATTGCATAATTGCACTCTTTTATTAGGCCAAACCTTCCAAGAGTCAGTGGCACTTGGTTGCTTTTGTTAGCTGAAGTTGAGTGGTTATGGGGCTCCTATGGAACAAAGCTAAAGCTTTTCTTTGGCAGTATAAAAGGGATAGTGTGACATCCACTACACAACCAACTGGTTACTTCTAAGTTCCTAAAATTTTGTAACAAATCAGTGAAGGCTTTGTAAGATACCTCCAGTGCTAGATCATTTATCATTTACATTTGCAAGCCTCTTAACTTCTCTAAGAATTGGTGCCTTCTTTGTAAAAACTGAGTTAAGTTACACTCTACTTGGCTAGCTGAGTTGTTGGATCACGGTTTTAAAGCGCTTTGTAAACTGTGAACATTTTATCTAGGCAATCTAAAAAAATATTTTGTTGTAACAATAAATATGCTATGGTCTTATTCTTGCTTCCTTGTATACTATATGTAATTTCCTTTATTAATTCAGCTGGCCTGTCATTTCGTTTTTACCGTCTGCCTAATGAGTCCCAGGTATGCAAGGAACATGCAGTGGAAATCAAGGCATGCTCTTGTTCTCAGGTGCATAAACCCTACAAATACAATACAGTGTGACAAATGCTATGATGGCTTAAATTGGAGTTTCTTAATATCGGCCCTACTGACATGTCAGACAGACAGTTCTTCGTTGTGGGAGCTTTCCTGCACACTGTAAGATGTTTAGCAGCATCCCTGGCTTCTACCCACTAGATGCCAGTAGCAACCTTCCCCCAGGTTGTGAGAACCAAAAATGCCTGTAGGCATTGCCACATGTCCTCTGAGGGGAGGGGCAAAATTGCACCCAGTTGAGAACCATTGGGTTAAACAAAGGGTGCCTTGACTTTCTGCAAGATGTGATGTCTAAGCTGAGACCTTCGCAATAAGCAGGAGTTAGCCAGTTGAAGAGAGTAGGTAAAGGGGAGAGTGTATACATTAATCTCAGAGGCAATATCCTAAAAGCCAAAGCATTAGGAGATAACTTGTTTTTCTTTTGTACCTGACAGCTAGTGAATCTGAATGGTCATTAAACTGTTTTCCTGCATTCAAAAATTTACCTAGTCTTTTTGTGCTAAGAAGATAGGAGCTTCATGTAGATTGGAATACTATCAAATATGCTCTTTCCTACTTAGTATATTTACAAAAGAAGAGTTTAAAGAATTGAGGAGGACAAAATAAGTAGAGGGAATCACTATGATTTCCCAACAATTAGAACAATTGGAGTTACTTCATATGCTACAATAAGTGAGGATTCTATAAGAATGAATAAAATTCATGCTTATTATGATGACAGAAGTGTAAAAAAATTTTAAAGCATAAGAATTCTTATGAAATTTCTCCTTCTATGCTAAAAGTAGGGCAGAATTCTCCAGAATGAGGTAACCTAGAAACTTAGGACTGTTCATTTTATAATTATATATGTTCTTTTCATGAACTGACAGCTCAGATATAGATTTCTGGAACTAGATTATAGCACAGGACTGGTCTGAAGCTGTACTTTGAAGCACAGAACACTAAAGCTTGCAGAGAAGCTGGAGATTGTATTGTCTAAATCCCAAGAGGTCAGATGTTTGTGTAAGCTCAAACAACTACACAGTGGCAGTGTTTGGACTTTATTTTTGACTTCCAGTCCATTTCTGCCATGCATCTTGGTATCTTTTCCATTTTCCAGGAACTCACGTTTTACTCTAATCAGTGAGAAGTGTTTGCATGGGACCAATCAAACCCTGGACAGAGTGTTTAGGGGATATTTGTGTCATCATACAAAACCCAGTGCTTCATACAAAACTATTCTTTAAAGTAGATGTTTGCTGGTTCTTTAATTTTTTTTTTTACTCTCACTTTATTTCTTTTTTTTTTAACATCTTTATTGGAGTATAATTGCTTTACAATGGTGTGTCAGTTTCTGCTTTATAACAAAGTGAATCAGCTATACATATATCCCCATATCTCTTCCCTCTTGTGACTTCCTCCCTCCCACCCTCCCTATCCTACCCCTCTAGGTGGTCACAAAACACCGAGCTGATCTCCCTGTGCTATGTGGCTGCTTCCCACTAGCTATCTGTTTTACATGTGGTAGTTACATATGTCCATGCCACGCTGTCACTATCTCCCATCTTACCCTTCCCCCTCCCCATGTCCTCAAGTCCATTTTCTAGAAGGTCTGCGTCTTTATTCCTGTCTTGCCCCTAGGTTCTTCATGACCTTTTTTTTTTTTTTTTTTTAGATTCCATATATATGTATTAGCATATGGTATTTGTTTTTCTTTTTCTGACTTACTTCACTCTGTATGACAGACTCTATGTCCATCCAGCTCACTACAAATAACTCAATTTCGTTTCTTTTTATGGCTGAGTAATATCCCATTGTATATATGTGCCACATCTTCTTTGTCCATTCATCTGTCGCTGGACACATAGGTTGCTTCCATGTCCTGGCTATTGTACTTAGAGCTGCAACGAGCATTGTGGTACATGACTCTTTTTGAATTATGGTTTTCTCAGGGTATATTCCCAGTAGTGGGATTGCTGGGTCATATGGTAGTTCCAATTTTAGTTTTTTAAGGAAGGTCCATACTGTTCTCCATAGTGGTTGTATCAATTTACATTCCCACCAACAGTGCAACAGGGTTCCATTTTCTCCACACCCTCTCCAGCATTTATTGTTTGTAGATTTTTTGATGATGGCCATTCTGACCGGTGTGAGGTGATACCTCACTGTAGTTTTGATTTGCATTTCTCTAATGATTAGTGATGTTGAGCATCCTTTCATAGGTTTCTTGGCAATCTGTATATCTTCTTTGGAGAAATCTCTATTTAGGACTTCTGCCCATTTTTGGATTGGGTTGTTTGTCTTTTTGATATTGAGCTGCATGAGCTGCTTGTATATGTTAGAGATTAATCCTTTGTCAGTTGTGTCATTTGCAAATATTTTCTCCCATTCTGAGGGTTGCCTTTTTGTCTTGTTTATGGTTTCCTTTGCTGTGCAAAAGCTTTTAAGTTTCATTAGGTCCCATTTGTTTTTTTTTGTTTTTATTTCCGTTTCTCTAGGAGGTGGGTCAGAAAGGCTCTGGCTGTGATTTATGTCACAGAGTGTTCTGCCTATGTTTTCCTCTAAGAGTTTGATAGTGTCTGGCCTTACATTTAGGTCTTTAAAAGATTTTGAGTTTATTTTTGTGTATGGTGTTAGGGAGTGTTCTAATTTCATTCTTTTATATGTAGCTGTCCAGTTTTCCCAGCACCACTTATTGAAGAGGCTGTCTTTTCTCCATTGTATACTCTTGCCTCTTTTATCAAAGATAAGGTGACCATATGTGCGTGGTTTATCTCTGGGCTTTCTATCCTGTTCTGTTGATCTATATTTCTGTTTTGGGGCCAGTACCATGTTCTCTTGATTACTGTAGCTTTGTAGTATAGTCTGAAGTCAGGGAGCCTGATTCCTCCAGCTCCGCTTTTCTTTCTCCAGATTGCTTTGGCTATTCAGGGTCTTCTGTGTTTCCATACAAATTGTGAAATTTTTTGTTCTGGTTCTGTGAAAAATGCCAGTGGTAGTTTGAAAGGGATTGCTTTGAATCTGTAGATTGCTTTGAGTAGTACAGTCATTTTCACAGTGTTGATTCTTCCAATCCGAGAACATGATATATCTCTCCATCTATTTGTATCATCTTTAATTTCTTTCATCAGTGTCTTATAGTTTTCTGCATACAGGTCTTTTGTCTCCTTAGGTAGGTTTATTCCTAGGTATGTTATTCTTTTTGTGGCAGTGGTAAATGGGAGTGTTTTCATAATTGCACTTTCAGGGTTTTCATCATTAGTGTATAGGAATGCCAGAGATTTCTGTGCATTAATTTTGTATCCTGCAACTTTACCAAATTCATTGATTAGCTCTAGTAGTTTTCTCATAGCATCTTTAGGATTCTCTGTGTATAGTAACATGTCTCCTGCAAACAGTGACAGCTTTACTTCTTCTTTTCTGATTTGGGTTTCTTTTATTTCTTTTTATTCTCTGATTGCTGTGGCTAAACCTTCCAAAACTATGTTGAATAATAGTGGTGAGAGTGGGCAACCTTGTCTTGTTCTGAATCTTAGCAGAAATGGTTTCAGTTTTTCACAATTGGGAATGATGTTGGCTGTGGATTTGTCATATATGGCCTTTATTATCTTGAGGTAAGTTCCCTCTATGCGTACTTTCTGTACAGTTTTTATCATAAATGGGTGTTGAATTTTGTCGAAAGCTTTCTCTGCATCTATTGAAATGATCATATCGTTTTTCTCCTTCAATTTGTTAATATGGTGTGTCACATTGATTGATTTGCATATAGTGAAGAATCCTTGCATTCCTGGGATAAACCCCACTTGATCATAGTTCATGATTCTTTTAATGTGTTGTTGGATTCTGTTTGCTAGTATTTTTTTGAGGATTTTTGCATCTACGTTCATCAGTGATATTGGCCTGTAGTTTTCATTCTTTGTGACATCTTTGTCTGGTTTTGCTATCGGGGTGATGGTGGCCTCATAGAATGAGTTTGGGAGTGTTCCTCCCTCTGCTATATTTTGGAAGAGTTTGAGAAGGATAGGTGTTAAGCTTCTCTAAATGTTTGATAGAATTCGCCTGTGAAGCCATCTAGTCCTGGGTTTTTTTTTACTGGAAGATATTTAATCACAGTTTCAATTTCAGTGCTTGTGATTGGTGTGTTCATATTTTCTATTTCTTCCTCGTTCAGTCTCAGAACGTTGTGCGTTTCTAAGAATTTGTCCATTTCTTCCAGGTTGTCCATTTTATTGGCATAGAGTTGCTTGTAGTAGTCTCTCATGACCCTTTGTATTTCTGCAGTGTCAGTTGTTACTCTTCCTTTTTCATTTCTAATTCTACTGATTTGAGTCTTCTCCCTTTTTTTCTTGATGAATCTGGCTAATGGTTGATCAATTTTGTTTATCTTCTCAAAGAACCACCTTTTAGTTTTATTGATCTTTGCTATCGTTTCCTTCATTTCTTTTTCATCTATTTCTGATCTGATCTTTATGATTTCTTTCCTTTGGCTAACTTTGGTGTTCTTTTGTTCTTCTTTTGTTCTTCTTTCTCTAATTGCTTCAGGTGTAAGGTTAGGTTGTTTATTTGAGATGTTTCTTGTTTCCTGAGGTAGGGTTGTATTGCTGTAAACTTCCCCCTTAGAACTGCTTTTGTTGCATCCCATAGGTTTTGGGTCATCATGTCTCCACTGTCATTTGTTTCTAGGTATTTTTTGATTTCCTCTTTGATTTCTTCAGTGATCTCTTGGTTATTAAGTAGTGTACTGGTTAACCTCCATGTGTTTGTATTTTTTACAGATTTTTTCCTGTAATTGATATGTAGTCTCATAACGTTGTGGCCAGAAAAAATACTTGATACGATTTCAATTATCTTAAATTTAAAAAGGCTTCATTTGTGACCCAAGATATGATGTATCCTGGAGAATGTTCCATGATCACACGAGAAGAAAGGGTATTCTGTTGTTTTTGAATGGAATGTCCTATAAATGTCAATTAACTCCATCTTGTCTAGTGTATCATTTAAAGTTTGTGTTTCCTTATCTATTTTCATTCAGTATGATCTGTCTATTGGTGAATGTGGGTGTTAAAGTCCCCTACTATGATTGTGTTACTGTCGATTTCCCCTTTTGTGGCTGTTAGGATTTGCCTTATGTATTGAGGTGCTTCTATGTTGGGTACATAAATATTTACAATTGTTATATCTTCTTCTTGGATTGATACCTTGATCATTATGTAGTGTCCTTCTTTGTCTCTTGTAATAGTCTTTGTTTCAAAGTTTATTTTGTCTGATATGAGAATTGCTACTCCAGCTTTCTTTTGATTTCCATTTGCATGGAATATCTTTTCCCATCCCCTCACTTTCAGTGTGTATGTGTCCCTAGGTCTGAAGTGGGTCTCTTTTAGACAGCATATATATGGGTCTTGTTTTTGTATCCATTCGACCAGTCTATGTCTTTTGATTGGAGCATTCAATCCATTTACATTTAAGGTAATTATCAATATATTTGTTCCTATTACCATTTTCTTAATTGTTTTGGGTTTTGTTATTGTAGGTCTTTTCCTTCTCTTGTGTTTCCTGCCTAGAGAAGTTCCTTTAGCATTTGTTGTAAAGCTGGTTTGGTGGTGCTGAACTCTCTCAGCTTTTGCTTGTCTGTAAACGTTTTAATTTCTCCATCAAATCTGAATGAGATCCTTGCTGGGTAGAGTAATCTTGGTTGCAGGTTTTTCTCCTTCATCACTTTAAGTATGTCCTGCCACTCCCTTCTGGCTTGCAAAGTTTCTGCTGAGAGATCAGCTGTTAACCTGATGGGGATTCCCTTGTGTGTTATTTGTTGTTTTTCCCTTGCTGCTTTTAATATTTTTTCTGTGTATTTAATTTTTGACAGTTTCGTTAATGTGTGTCCTGGTGTGTTTCTCCTTGGATTTATCCTATATGGGACTCTGTGCTTCCTGGACTTGATTAACCATTTCCTTTCCCATATTAGGGAAGTTTTCAACTATAATCTCTTCAAATATTTTCTCAGTCCCTTTCTTTTTCTCTTATTCTTCTTGGACCCCTATAATTCGAATGTTAGTGTGTTTAATGTTGTCCCAGAGGTCTCTGAGACTGTCCTCAATTCTTTTCATTCTTTTTTCTTTATTCTGCTCTGCAATAGTTATTTCCACTATTTTATCTTCCAGGTCACTTATCCATTCTTCTACCTCAGTTATTCTGCTATTGATCCCTTCCAGAGAATTTTTAATTTTATTTATTGTGTTGTTCATCATTGTTTGCTTGCTCTTTAATTCTTCTAGGTCTTTGTTAGACGTTTCTTGTATATTCTCCATTCTATTTCCAAGATTTTGCATCATCTTTACTCTCATTATTCTGCCTATTTCCTCTGCGTTTGTTAGGTCTGGTGGGTTTTTACCTTGCTCCTTCATCTGCTATGTGTTTCTCTGTCTTCTCATTTTTCTTAACTCACTATGTTTGGGTTCTCCTTTTTGCAGGCTGCAGGTTTGTAGTTCCCATTGTTTTTGGTGTCTGCCCAAGTGGCTAAGTTTGGTTCAGTGGGTTGTGTAGGCTTCCTGGATGTAGGGGAAGAGTGTCTGTGTTCTGGTGGATGAGGCTGGATCTTGTCTTTTTGGTGGGCAGGTCCATGTCTGGTGGTATATTTTGGGTTGTCTGTGACCTTATTATGGTTTTAGGCAGCCTCTCTGCTAATGGGTGGTTTTGTGTTTCTGTCTTGCTAGTTATTTGTCATAGGGTGTCCAGCACTGTAGCTTGCTGGTCATTGAGCGGAGCTGGGTCTTAGAATTGAGATGGAGATCTCTGGGAGATTTTTGCCATTTGATATTACATTGAGCTGGGAGGTTTCTGGTGGACCAATGTCCTGAACTTGGCTCTCCCACCTCAGAGGCACAGCCCTGACACCTGTCTGGAGCCCCAAGAGCCTGTTATGCACATGGCTCACAATGAAAGGGAGAAAGAAAGAGAGAAAGAGAGAGAGAGAGGGAGGTAGGGAGGAAGGAAGGAAGGAAGAAAGAAAGAAAGATAAAATAAAAAAATTGTTATTAAAATAAAAAATAATTAGTAAAAAAAATGTTTAAAGTAATAAAGAAAAGAAAGAAAGAAGAGAGCAACCAAACCAAATAACAAATCCACCAATGATAAGGAGTTCTGGGGCTTCTGTGGTGGCACAGTGGTTTAGAGTCCGCCTGCTGATTCAGGGGACACGGGTTCGTGACCCGGTCCGGGAGGATCCCACATGCCGTGGAGTGGCTGGGCCCGTGAGCCATGGCCGCTGAGCCTGCGCGTCCGGAGCCTGTGCTCCACAACGGGATAGGCCGCAACAGTGAGAGGCCTCTGTACTGCAAAAAAAAAAAAAAAAAAAAAAAAAAAAAAGAAGTGCTAAAAACTATACTAAAAACAAAAAACAAAAAAAACCCCGGACAGACAGAACCCTAGGACAAATGGTAAAAGCAAAACTATACAGACAAAATCACACACAGAAGCAGACATATACACACTCATAAAAAAAGAGAAAAAGGGAAAAAAATATATATATTGTTGCTCCCAAAGTCCACCTCCTCAATTTGGGATGATTCGTTGTCTCTTCAGACATTCCACAGATGCAGGGTACATCAGGTTGATGGTGGAGATTTAATCTGCTGCTCCTGCGGCTGCTCGGAGAAATTTCCATTTCTCTTCTTTGTTCACACAGCTCCTGGGGTTCAGCTTTGGATTTGGCCCCGCCTCTGCGTTTAGGTTGCCTGAGGTCGTCTTTTCCTGCCCAGACAGGATAGGGTTAAAGGAGCAGCTGATTCGGGGGCTCTGGCTCACTCAGGCCGGGGGGAGGGAGGGGCACAGAGTGCCGGGCGAGCCTTCGGCGGCAGAGGCCGGCGTGACGTTGCAACAGCCTGAGGCGCACTGTGCGTTCTCCCGGGGAAGTTGTCCCTGGATCACGGGACCCTGGCAGTGGTGGGCTGCACAGGCTCCCGGGAGGGGAGGTGTGGATAGTGACCTCTGCTTGCACACAGGCTTCTTGGTGGCTGCAGCAGCAGCCTTAGCCTTTCATGCCCGTCTCTGGTGCCCACGCTGATAGCCACAGCTCACGCCCGTCTCTGGACCTCCTTTATGCGGCGCTCTGAATCCCCTCTCCTCGCACCCCATGAAATGAAGAGGCAAGATAAATCTCTGCCTCTTCAGCAGGCCAGACCTTTTCCTGGACTCCCTCCTGGCTAGCCATGGCGCACTAACCCCCTTCAGGCTGTGTTCACGCAGCCACCCCCAGTCCTCTCCCTGGCATCCGACATCCGAAGCCCGAGCCTCAGCTCCCAGCCCCGCCCGTCCTGGCGGGTGAGCAGAGAAGGCTCTCGGGCTGGTGAATGCTGGTCGGCACTGATCCTCTGTGCGGGAATCTCTCCACTTTGCCCTCCGCACCCCTGCTGTTGCGCTCTCCTCTGTGGCTCCAAAGTTTCCCCACTCCGCCACCCACAGTCTCCACCCGCAAAGGGCCTTCCTAGTGTGTGGAAACCTTCCGTCCTTCACAGCTGCCTCCCAGAGGTGCAGGTCCCATCCCTATTCTTTTGTGTCTGTTTTTCCTTTTTTCTTTTGCCCTACACAGGTACGTGGGGAGTTTCTTGCCTTTTGGGAGGTCTGAGGTCTTCTGCCAGCATCAGTAAGTGTTCTGTAGGAAGTTGTTCCACATGTAGATGTATTTCTGATGTATTTGTGGGGAGGAGGGTGATCTCTGCGTCTTGCTCTTCTGCCATCTTGAATCCCCTCCCCCCTAATATTTTTTTTAAGGTTAGTTATCTTATTCCTTATAAACCTTATTTACTTGGTTATCTTATGTAATGTCTTATTATACTTATTTATACTGAGATGGCAAGGTTTCTGGGTTGGTAATAGAAAGGCACCCGAGTCAGAAATTTAACAAGCTTAAATCTCTTTTTCCTTAACTCCATTTTCTGATCAGTTCCTCTTGTTTTCATTTGTTTGTTTTTTTCTGGTTTGGGGGAAACCAGGCCTCAGATAGAAATGTCACGTTTACTTTGCTTACATCTGTCTAGCTAGCTTTTTCTAGTTTTTCACATGAAGTTAAACGAAGTAGTAATTCTTAAAATCTTGGACTCATGGGTTAGAAGTCCTTTAAGGGGGTTTCCTCCCAATGATTTCTCCTGAGACATACTCATATAAGGCGATAAAGAATTCATATCTTCTCGTGTCAATTTACTTCAAGGTTTATAAAACTTTGACTTTTAGAAAGGACTTACTGCTTATTGTGCTGACGCCTGTTTCTCTGTATCTTTGACTCTGGTTTAATTCTTCCCCTTGGGCAATAAGCAGAACAGTTCTAATCCTCTTCCATAGGACAATGTGTAGTAAAGTTATAGAAGCATAATAATGAAAGTTATAGAGGCAAGTAGGAACACTTCTGAATTTTTCCCCGACTTCACTTCATTGCTAGGAATTTAAATGTAATGAGGATAATATTTTGAAAACATTGAAGTATCTTTCATTCCTCATTCCTCCTGCCCAGCTTTATCCATGAATGGGTTATTACTGCAACCACATCCTGATAAATGAATAGTAATCAGGGCCTCCTACCTCTCAGGGATGAATGTCAGGGTTATTCCACTAGTCAAACAGCCTAGACCAGCACAAGGGTTAGCCAGAAATGGAAAGAATCCCACATGGATGTAGAAGAGGGAGATGTTGGACATAAATTAAGGCCTCAGAATTAAATGCAGCAGAGGAGACTGTAGTTCATATCACTAACTCTCCTACTATCAGTTTTTCTGTAGAAACTATGGCCAACTACCATCTTGAAGAAAACAGGAGAGGATAAGATGTGAGCCCATTTGAGTGTAGGAAGAGGTGGATTGTAGTGGTTTCTGTTGGTTCTCTACTCAGATCTTTCAGATTGTTTCCTCCATTTTGCAGACCCCTCCCTCAGCATGGCTGAGCTTTTGTCTCCAGTGACTCATGTCTGCAATATTTCTTTGAAGTACTGTCATTGAAAAACAGAAGCTGTTTATCACAGTGCTTGGAGCAGAATTATTATTCAGTAAATGTTAACTGTCATTCCTACTATTCTTCCCAAATAGTTTTGGAAGCCTTGACACAAAGAAAATGGTTTGAAAGGACTGCATGCTTCCATATTTTCTTTCATGGAAAAATGAAGATCTCTTTATAGGTTAGTGTCCCCTTCTCTAGAAGAGGCTGGACCAGCAGAGAACATTTAAATAGGAATTGGAGACCTGGATCCCTGTCCTTGCTCCCACCTACTATGGGGCACATATTCCATATGTGTAAAACAAGATGTAGCCTAAAACAGATTCAAGGTCCCAGCTGAAATATTACCTCCTCAAAGACCTCTATCCAAGTATCCCACCTACCATGAAGTAACTTTTCAGCTGTATATTTCCTTAATTGCACTTATCCAGCCTATAATTATCTTGTTTGCATCTGTCTCCCCTCAGTCAGCATGTAATCTTGATGACAGCATGAATCACATATGCCTTTTTGAGCTTCTTCATCTCCAATCTCTAGCACCATACCTAGTCCATGGTAGTTTTTCAATACATATTTATAAAAGGAGTAAAGAAAGAGTGAGATTAAGATTTGAAGTTATTCTAGTTATCAATTGCTGAATTGAAAAAAACCACCCCCAATTTAGCAGGGGAACCAGCCATTTTGCTATGCCCACAGATTCTATGGGTCAGGAATTTAAATAGGGTACAGTGATGACAGATTGTCTTTCTTCTGTGAAGTCTTGGGATCCAGTTGGGATGACTCAGAGACTGGGAGTGGCTCAAAAGCTGGGGTCTGGAATCATTCAGAGACATCTATACTCACATGTCTAGCAGGTGGTATGGGCTATTGGCTGAGACCTAAGAGGCAGCTGCAAAAGTTTGCTTAGTTTCAAGGGGCGGGGCTCTAGACCGTGCCACTAGATGTTGAGTGTCAAGGTCACATTGTAAGAAGAGACTGTGGGATGGGAGATGTTATTGGAGCCATTTTTGGTAAATACAGTCTTCCACAGATACGTATATAACTTGATTCAATATTATAACTATATATTAATAATAATATTAATTAATATTCAATATTAATACTTAATATTGAATCAAGTTAATTATAACTTGATTCAATATTAAGAAATAAACATCTGAGTTAGAGTCCTTATTTCTTTTCTTTTTTTTTTTTTTTGCAGTACGCGGGCCTCTCACTGCTGTGGCCTCTCCCGTTGCGGGGCACAGGCTCCGACGCACAGGCTCAGCGGCCATGGCTCACGGGCCCAGCCGCTCCACGGCATGTGGGATCTTCCTGGACCGGGGCACGAACCCATGTCCCCTGCATCGGCAGGCAGACTCTCAACCACTGTGCCACCGGGGAAGCCCTTTCTTTTCTTTTTTAAATATTTATTTATTTGGTTGCTCTGGGTCTTAGTTGTGGCAGGCAGGCTCCTTAGTTGTGGCTCACCTGGCTTCTTAGTTGTGGCACGCGGGCTCCTTAGTTATGGTATGAGAACTGTTAGTTGTGGCATGCAAACTCTTAGTTGCGGCTTGCATGTGGGATCTAGTTCCCTGACCAGGTATTGAACCCGGGCCCCCTGCATTGGGAGTGTGGAGTCTTAACCACTGCACCACCAGGGAAGTCCCAGGAGGGTCCTTATTTCTTCCCCAGCATCCCGTGAACCTCAGATCCATACACATAATTTAGAAAAGTCTTATTTGCAGGAGAAAATTAACTTTCCCATATAAACATTCCAGAATGGATGACTCTGTGTTATTGCAGTTACCTGCATTCCTAAGTGGTTTAAGTCTATATTAAAAGAAAGGAAGGGGCCTCCCTGGTGGCGCAAGTGGTTGAGAGTCCGCCTGCCGATGCAGGGGATACGGGTTCGTGCCCCGGTCTGGGAGGATCCCATATGCCGCGGAGCGGCTGGGCCCGTGAGCCATGGCCGCTGAGCCTGCGCGTCCGGAGCCTGCGCGTCCGGAGCCTGTGCTCCACAACGGGGGAGGCCACAACAGTGAGAGGCCCGCATACCGCAAAAAAAAAAAAAAAAAAAAAGAAAGGAAAATTTCTGTTTAAATATTAGTGAACATTACCATCTAGATGAATGGTTATATTTCCTTCTGAAAGAAAATCCTAGAGAGTTCCTGTTCACTTGTAGTTGTGCTTTTTGTGGGAGCCACACTGGATGGACACTGATGTTTACTTGGTGAGTTGCAGGACCCATCATGTTCCCTTCTCTTAACCTTTCTCTTAATGCAGTTCAGTCTCAAGTACCTGAAAATTAATCCAACCCAAACCCTCAAAATATGGG
Organism: Mesoplodon densirostris; assembly: GCF_025265405.1. Taxonomy (NCBI): domain Eukaryota; kingdom Metazoa; phylum Chordata; class Mammalia; order Artiodactyla; family Ziphiidae; genus Mesoplodon; species Mesoplodon densirostris. The sequence goes on along the minus strand of NC_082667.1, from coordinate 23,057,267 downwards.
TTTGGCTCTAAATGATATCATGGATTTAGTGGTTGTTTGTAGTTGTAAGCACAGAGTTTTGTTATCCCCTTGCCTCCCTCCAAATCAGGGAGACTCTGTAAGCTTCCATCTCTTTATTTTCTAAATATGTATAATTATGGAGAATGGTAGTTATTCTTCAGAACATCATTCCCCAATACTAATACTAATACTAATACTAATAAAATCCTGACTCATCAACTAAAATAAAAAGGTTATTCTATTTTCTTTAGAAAATAAAAAAGTAGTACTCATTCAATTAATGAGTTATTCAGTGTTTTATATACTAATGAAGTTTACAGTACTTTTCATAATGATTGAAAAGAAAGGAGGGCTTCCCTGGTGGCACAGTGGTTGAGAGTCCACCTGCCGATGCAGGGGACACGGGTTCATGCCCTGGTCTGGGAAGATCCCACATGCCACAGAGCGGCTGGGCCCGTGAGCCATGGCCACTGAGCCTGCGTGTCCAGAGCCTGTGCTCCGCAACGGGAGAGGCCACAACAGTGAGAGGCCCGCGTACCGCAAAAAAAAAGAAAAGAAAAGAAAGGAGACTTTTATTGCCCTGAGTGAAACAATAATCAGAAGATGTTATTACTCAAAATCCTCCATTTTCTCAGTACTTGCATTAATGTTTTACTGAAATACATCATTCATTAATAGGTAGCTATCTAGTGATACATAGATAATGTTTCCAAGGCTTTGCAAATTATAAGATGGAGTTGTTTGAGAAAATACTTGCTTTTCCAGTGGTGGGGATAGATTTGTCCTATTCTGATTCATCCATGATCTTTTGTGATTGGCTTCTTTTTGGGGGCAAATATTTGATTTTCCATTTCTCTTATTTGTCTTTGAGAGTTTCACTAACCCTGAGGGAAAGAAAAAACATCTCATGTTGCCAAACTTTGAAATGTCAGAGATGTACAGGCTGTCTGAGGGAGAGTGTAAAAGCCATTAGCAACCTGATATCTCATTTGGTGGCTAACAATCCAAGAGGAACCCCGAATGGCCTCTGTCCACATCAATCCCCTAGAAGTAAAGGACCTTAACGAGAGCAGAATAATGTTATCAATTTCTTCTGTTCTCATTAAATTCCAAAGGCTGTAATTTGGAGGCCTCCTTGGTTTTTATGCCAACCAGTATGAAAGAGATATAGCATGTAGAAAGGAACAAAGTAGTAAAATTAAACCAAAATAGAGTATAGAGTGGCTTATTCATATATATGTATATATATATGTATATATAATTTTCAATTTACAAAGTCTTAATATACAGAACCTCACTTTAATTTATCTTTGCATTTATGTGTCACCAGTGTCCTGCAGGAAGCCTGCAGGTAGAAGACCCCCACCTTTTCTCTTACTCTTTCTCTTCTATCTGAGTTTTCTTCCCACTTCTCTCCCTATATATGAATTAACTATTTACTTTTCAGGACCTAGTTCAAGTCGTATATCCTTTATGTAACCCAGAGGCTCCTTCCCTTCATCTGAAACCCTCCCCATCTTACTGGCCATACTGCCTATTTGATATTTAATATATAGAACAAGTACAACACACTGAAGACAATATCTTTATATATCTCATTGTCACAACATGTATTCATTTATTCACTCATTTATCCGTGCATTAATTAAAGAAACATTCCAAGGGTACACATTCCGTATCTGGTACTGTGCCAGATGCTGGAGATGCAAGTATGAATGAAATCCTATTTACAGTTGACTAGGGCATGGGAATAAGCACAGCCAGATATAGATGTTAGGATAGAAATGTAAACAGGACACATTGGGTATACAAAGCAGTACCTAATCAATACTACCTGGGAAGAGGAGAGACCTGAAAGGCGAGCCTCTAAGGAGACACAAGAAGATGTTTATTAGGTGGTAGAGAATGGAGAGAAGTAAGGAGGAAAGGGAGTGATAACAGGGAGAGGAATTCCAAGGGGGTTTAAACATAAGAAAGGCTCTGGTGCAGACATATGTTCATGGAAGAACAAGTAGTTTTGAATAGAGAGATCTGTGGATTGTGAAATGGGATAGGAGTCAGGTGAACTAGAATAAGGTCGGACGGGGGGTAAATTGTGGAAGGCTTTGTTCAATATGGAGAGAAACTACTTGGACATAATCTGTGGTCATTAGGAGGCTATTATGGTTTTCTATGTCAGATTTGTGTTTTCTAAGATCACTCTGGCAGCAGTGTGGAGGATGGATTGTAAAGAGTCAGGAGTGGAGGCAGAAAGAACAGTTAGGGGAATCTCGTCATCGTCCAATGAAAGACACCTGGACTATGAACTAAAGGAGATAGAGGTAGAAGAACAGCTATGATAAATTATGAGAAAATTAAATCTTTGGGACTTTTAACTTCTTAGGGGTAGATATTGCATCATCTTCTGCACAGCCTTAAGCACTTATTAAGCTGTATTGTTAATACTGTACTTGCTAAATAGAACTGAACTTTATACTAGTATAAGAAAAGCCGTTAAGAGAGTTGAATAATTTCTGATGTCCCCTAGTAAATTAAAGGCAGATTTTGTTCTACAGCTGAGATTATGTGTTTTATGAATTTTTGGCCTGGGAAACTGAGAAATTAGAGAATTTTCATGTGGACACCATACTTTAGGAGTCAAAGTTCAAGCTACTAAATTTTCATAACAAATTTATTTCAAGTTTTGGATTGATATTTAACAGGGTTATTTTATGTTGAGGACCCCAAATAATCTTAAACCAATAGGTTTGTATTAATTGTTCCTAGAAATCATAGGTCAATAACATTTTGATTCTTCCTGGACCAGGTGACTATGTAATTGAATGAGAATGAAACTCCCAGATTAATGGAAAGATTGATCTTCTCGCTTCAGGGGAAAATTCCTTGATACTGGTAGAATTTAAAAAGGCCTGAAGCCTCCCATTCTCCCTATATTAAAGGTGATCCTTACAGTGATTTTTGGTACTCACTAGTTTTTCTGGTACTAACTATCAAAGTATACCTTGATATTTCTTTTGGAAGAGCAAATACCTTTGAGGTAGGAGTATAAAAAATCCATTGCATATATGATTTTGAAATTCATGATTGAAAATATTTCCAGTGTCTTCCACCAAGCCATAATAGATTCACTGCCTTCTCTTCCCATTTGGGAAAAAGGTCTGGCCACTGAACTGATAACCCCAAACATTGATGGAGCAGTGTAATAGATTTCATAAATGGCACCATTTCTGTAATGTCTTTTGCAATGTGACTTGACAGATACTCTCATCAAAGGGTAGAACCTAGTTGCTCACTCCCCAAAATTGGTCTGGTCTTATGAATTATTTGGTCAATAGAATGTTGGTGAAATTATATTTCAGGTCTGAACCTAGTTCTCAAGAGGCTTATTGGGCTTCTGTTTTCTTTTGGATCCCTGGCTCTGCGTGAAGTCAAGCCTGGGCTCCCCTTTTAATGACTAGAGTCCATCTGGAGGAGAGACATCCCAGGTAAAGCCATTCTAGATTAGCCAGACCCCAGACTATATGCCAGCCAACCAGACTCATGGGTAATCCAGACAGATTTGGCCCACAACAGCAGAAACATGCAGTCACCCCATCGCCTTGTGAGCATAAAAAATGTTTACAATTGTAGACTGAGCATCTGTGGTTGTGTTACACAGCACTATGATGGCGAGAGATAACTGATACACATAGGACGTGCATATAGGGCAGAGATGAGATCAAACCATTTATGGGTCAGTGGCCAAGACTTGTATCAAAGTCCTCTAGATAAATAGAAATAGCAAGTCAGTCCCAAAGATAGAGGTGTCTGGTCCACTAAGTTGAAGAGATTCAGATCAAACCAATACAACAAGTGGTATATTTCCCTGTAGAGAAGTTATTCTGACAGAGTCTGAAACCATAGTGAAGGAGACTAATAGCCAAGACAGCTGATTTGGGCATCAGTTAGTGTTTCAATTTTGCCATTTACTGGCAGTTACAGCTGCAGCTAATATTTATCAAGAGTTTTCTATGTGCCAAGATAATCTTACTTAATTCAATGGTCACAAAATTCCATTTCAGTAGAAACCATTATTATCTTCTCCTTACTAATGAGGGACTAAGGTTTAGAGAGGTTAAGAAATATCATGTCATGTATTGTATCATATATCATATATCATATCATATCATATCATGTAGCTAGTAACTGGGAGAGTCAGGACACAAACCCAGGTCTCTGCCCCAAAACCACTCTTATCTTAGGGTCTATCTAAGCTTCATTTTACTCGAGTATAGAATGGGGATGATAATTCTTACTCTCAAGGTTTGGGGCAAATGTTAAAAAAGATAATGAATAGAGGCATTCAGTCTTTAGTGCTATTATAAATTAAATTATGATGTTATCCTCTAAGCTCCAGACATATTTGGCAGGCTGCATCTCTGTTTTGGAAACTTTGCAACTGGCTTAATCGTCATGGAGTCTGGAAGTCATTCTTTTTATTGCAAAGAGATTTTGGTCATCTTTTTCTTTGCAGAGAGAGCCCCTTTCCATCCTGACCTATAATCTGGCAGACTGGTCAGAGGTGATTCTTCCTCTTTCTCATGTATCCTGTAGGACGGCCTGGATGGAGACAAGGATTCTCTGTTAAAAGCGAGATTAGTGATCTCCTCTGGTGATGGGAATTGCCAGGATTTAAAAGGAAGTGTTAAGGAAAAATTAACACATGATAAAATGGGAAGCCTGTTATACTGAAAGCAAGTGTTCTCCTGTGTATATTGGAACATATTCCTACAGGCTTCTTTACCTTATGATTATTATCTCTACTGTAAGTCTCTTGTGATTGAAAAAATTAAGCTGTACATTCTTGAGGGAGACATTCAATTCCACAAGACTGGGAGTTAGGGATATTCATAGTTTGATCAGGCAGAGTGGATATATATTCATAGAACGTTAGAATGGGAGGGGCAATACTAGTCATCGGATGGGCACATATGGGGACACCTCCGTTAGGTGATCTTTCAACCACTGCTTGAATGCTGCAGTGACTGAAAACTCAGCATCTCCTGAGGAAGGCTATTGTATTTGTGAGGAACTCTATTGAGTCACAGTCTCCCTTTTTGTAACTTTCACTCACTGAGCTCTAGTTTTCTGGATTAGGAATTACACCAGACTAGTCTCAAGATTGAATTTTCTGGGTCTTTATAATGGATACACTTGAGTAATTTAATTCCTCTCCTATTTGTCTGAAAACTGCTTGCCCATTAGTTCCCCAAGAGGAGTGGTAGCCACTTATTAAGAGACAATATCCATTGGTCATAATCAAAAGACCAGGGCTGGATACCTGATGCTAGGTGGCCTATCAGAGTCACTTTGGAATCGGGACTTTAAGTGTTATGTTACAGCATAAATCCCATGAGACATCTTAAAAATTCTTTGTCAACATTTAAGTGTCAGGATTTTTACATAATATAAACTTCCAGAATTTTAGCTGCTCTTGAAAAATGAGAAGGTCTGACAACACTGGGCAAGCATTTCCACATCCTGACAATTGGCTGTAGCTGAGTAAGTGCTACCCCTCTGCGTAGATCTTACACTCCCCAGCTTTCTGTAGAGCCCCCAAACCATATCTGCATTACTCATTAATGTCACTAGCTTGAGCACTTTGAGAATCCAAATTTACATCAATTTCCTGCTTTGAGTGCATTTCTGTATGTGCAACCAAGAGAGCCTTAAGCAAATTTTACATAATTCAGTGGTTATAACTCTGGCTGGATATTAGCAATTATCTGGCCAACTTTCAAAAACAGATCTTGGACCAGGCTCCATAATTATGAAGTAAGAACCTTTATACTCTCATTCTCATCTGGAATCTCTGGATTCTCTTATGGCTGGAATATTGTCATCTTAAAATGAAACAAAGCAAAGCAAAACAAAACAAAACAAAAGAAACAGCCAAACCTCTCCAGATAATAGCCATGGTTAATAACTACTGATATAACTGAAGATAGAAAACATGGAATGTATCACCCATTTTTTTTCTGATGCACAAAAATCATGCCAATAGGCCAGCTTTCTCCAAGCTAAGCATCTCTGGCTGCTACCTGGAAGGGAGTGTTTTAAGATGCTTTAAGGTAAGAGCCGCCAAATGCTGGATGCTGCTCACTTGCATGTGATTTTGCTCACTTGGTCTATACTAAGCACTTGGAAGATAGAAAGATGGGATGACAAGTGAGGAGATGCAAGTAGCCAACAATGCTAAGGTGCATTCTCCTGGGATTCACCTGAGGAAAAGTGATGAGAAATCCTAGGACATGTTCAAGGATCAGCCAGCATTGTAAAACTCAGCCTAACTGAGAATTAGGCCTAGACTTAGAGCCACATTCTTGCTGAGCCACCTCTTACTGACTTATGGGTTGTAGTTTCAAAGACAGTAATTAAACTCTTCTCACAAAGCCCGCTTTAAGTACTCTCCTCATTCTGCTAATTAAACAGTGCCTACTGTGTCAGTTTCAATAGTAAATAATTTCTGGTCCTATGTCTTGCTGTCAAGAATTCGTGGCCTGAGAAATTTCTGCTCATCCTACGAGACCTTTTGTTTCTTTAAGTAATGCTTATTTTCTTGACATTCACACTACTGTCTTATGCCCCTACTTTCTCAAGACTCACCAAGTTGCTTGGCCATATAATTTATTCAGCATTTCATTTAGTTTGAACCCCATCCACAGCTTTATCTGAGATTTTAAAATGATCCAAATGTAAACAGTATCATGATGATAATATGTAACACTTATTAAATGCTTCCTCTATGCCAGACATTGCTCCACTGTAATCCTTACAAAGAGTCTACGATGATGATGGTATAATTATAGATAAAGTAGCTGAGTCACAGAGAGGTTGCCAGGCTTCAAGCCTTTCTATGATTTTCTATTGCCTTTAGGTTAATGTTCAATATTCTTAACACAGCCTTTCAGACCTTTGATATGACCTATTCATTCTCCTCTGTCCCTCACTTGTCATTCAAGACTTTTTATTTGGGGCATTATGATGATTTTTCCCTCTTTCTCTTTTAGGTCTTCACATAGCTTTCCTCTGCCAGAAACTCCTGGTTCATTCCTTATCCTCACTAGCTTGGCTAAATCATACTCACTATTCAAATCTCAAATTAAAATTACTTTTCTCAGCAAGGAAACCCTGGCCCCCATATTAGTGTTCTTTCAAGTGTGTTTTTCACATCACCTGTATTGATACCACTTGGGGGTGTGTATTAAAATTTAGCTTTCAGGGCTTCTCTCCAGACCTATTGAGTAAGAAGGTAGGGGCTAGGCATCTACATTTTGAGCAAATGCCCCTGGCATTTGTTATGAGCTCTGAAGTTGGAGAATCACTTCCATAGACTAAGTTAATTTCCTTGGTTAGTTGTTGCCATAGTACAACTGTGGCATAGTACCCTGTCCCTCCCCTTTCCAGATAAGCATCACATTCAGTTTATGTTTATTATTTATGTTCTCTATGAGATTGAGGCCTATATTGGCAGTGTTCATTTCTGTATATCTAAATGTAGTCCATTACTTGGCCTATAATTTTGTTTATTAAATAGAAACTTTTTTTTCTCCTTTCAATAAATTTTACGTAACACCTATCTTCCATTTTGTGGTTAAATAGTAAATCCTTAGAATTCAAGGTTGAATAATGTATAGTCTTTGGGCTCAATGAACTCACAGTCTCATAGGAGAGACAAGGAAAAAATATAATGTTTGATTTTGTTGTAATATTTGATTTTGTTTGTTGTAAGAGCTCTCTCTCTTCTTCTCTCTGTCTCTGCCCCTATCTCTTTCTCTCTCTCTCCCTCTCTCCCTTTCCCATTGTAGTTAGCAAATATAATGAAGGAGGTAAGGACTCTATAGGTACAGGAAAGAAGAGACCTAATCCAGGCTAGAAGGAGCAATCTGAGAAGGCTTCCTAGAGGAGGTGACACACAAGTTTAGTCTTTAAAAGGTAGATAATCGAAGAAGAGGTGTGCAAAAGGTATTTTAAGCAGAGAAACATGAGACAGCATAGTATGCATTTCGGTATCTGGGAGTAGTTGGGTGCAGCTCAGTGTAGGGTCTCAGGGACAATAAGAACCAGGTCTAAGGATTTTGAGTTTTACTGTGATAGCCAATGAGACATTCTGAAGAGAGAAATATGTGGTTAGCTCTGGTCTGTAGAAGTTTGCAATTAAGGTCATATTTCTATCTTACCTCTCTATTATTATGAAATAAAATTTTGGTTCTGAGTGATTAAATTGAGATAAATCATTTATTTGTGTATGCATACATTTATTCATTCATTCAATACATTTATTGAACACATACTATACAGTAGGTACATCCCCATATTTTATTTAACACTCACAACGTTCCTGTTAATTAGATGGCATTTTTTTCCATTTTGATATTGGAGCTCAGTGAGGTTTAATTACTTGCTTAAGACACAGAAATATTTAGTAAAAAATGGGTATTCTAATCCTGACCTCCTTGCAAATTTTGTTCTGCTTTTGCTTGGTTCAGCAGTACTTAGAATTCACTTATTCAGCCATTGAATATTCATTGACTCCTATTATGTGCTAGGGGCTCAGGGTATAGCATTGGGTGCAAAAGAAAAAAAAATTCTGCTCTTTTGACATTTAGAGTCTACTCGGTATTTAGAAACTCTTGCTAGAGAAGTGATTCCTATTGACCCAGCTATCTCTTCTCAACTGTAGGGCTGAAGGAGTCTTGAGGGTGGTAAGTGGTAACAGGGAGATCCAGTCTCTCTCCTGTATCCAACATGTTTTTCCAAGGACATTCATGAAAGGTAAATACTAACCCTGGCAGAAAAAGGTTGAAAGGATGCCTGAGGCTTCACTTTGATACAAAGAGAATAGAGGGGAGAAGATTGTGTGATGATAATAAAATCTGTTAACTACTAAGTGTTTATTGTTAAAGCCAGGTCTCTTGATATTTGGTAGAAGAATCTTTAAAGGGCCCAAAGAAACATAAATCTTTGCTAAGCGTTGCTGGCAGATCACCAGTCATTTCAGGAAGAGTTAAGCCTGGTTCTTTCTAAGAATAGCCAACATCCTGTTTGCAGATTGTCCATAGTGAATTTTTAGCCAGATTCCTGCTTCCCCTCTGTGAAAGGGGTACCTCTCCAACCTCAGTTTACTCATCTGTATAATCTATATAACCCATCCAATGTTCCAACCTCCTTGACTTGTTTTAAGGATCAATTAAGATAATGTATATGAAAATGTTTTTAGTCCTTGTCTCATGTTTTTGAAGATAGATGAAGGATAGAAAGGAAGGATTAGGGATTGTTTCACTTAGATTGAATACGTATAGGGAAAAATTGACCCAGCATCTCAGAAAGGACCAAAACCAGATTGGATCTCTAACCTTGATAGTATGAATCTGTGGGCCTTTTTCCTAGATTGTTTCAACTAGTTTGTTTAAAGTGACTCAGCTACTAACATCTATCAGTCTCTGACTCTCCTCTATTTAGAATTTCTAAATTCAGGGGAGCCAGAATCTGATTAGTTTAGCTTGAAACAATATCATCCTGGTTCCATCCACCAAGTTCAGAGAGTCACAGGGTGTTGGAGTTTAGCATGGTTGCTAGTAGATCACATCTTTGAATAGAGGAAGTCATTTGAAACCAGATACAATCCCAAGGATATTCACTGTAACAGAAAGAAAGCAGGAAACAGGAATTATGACAGAGGCTTCAGGAAGGGGGCCAAGCTACAAAGAACACCTCTTCCATCAGCAGTTATACCTGATGATGGGAGATCCTTTGCTTTGCCAACTGAGATTCTTAACATGCAGTCTTTTACAGAATGAATGGTCAGCATATAGATGCATTTTTAATCAAACTTCTCTCTATAAAATGCTTGCCAGGGGTGAGATAAAAAGAGAAAGTGCAACAATTGCCTGCTCAGCATAACAGATTGCCTCAAATATGTTGAGAAGAATTGAATCGTCACAGTATAAAAACCATGATGGGTTTAAAATACAGATTTTGTTTATCTTTGATATTGCAGTTTCATGGAAGTCTTTTAAAATAACTTAGAAGCTTATATGAAAATGTCCTGCTGTCAAGAAGGGAAATGCACTCCTAGGATGGTATGTTAGTTACCAGTGCAGGTTCTGGAACCAGGACTGTGTTTAAGTTCTGTCTCTTTCAGGTATTAAGTGTGTGACCTTTGTTAACTGTCCTACCACTGCAATATTCATATTGTCGTCTGTGAAATGAGGTTGATAATACTGTGTAGGAGGGTCCTGAGGATAAAATGTAATGGCATAGACTGTTTAGCATAATGCCAGGCATGTAGTGAAGGCTTAATAAATGGCAGCCATTATTGTTGTTTTATTATCATCATTATTGTTTTCTAATTCTACGATTTTAAATGTACAGAATGTCAAATCCTCTAATAGAAGTCAGAATTTGTTGTAATAGCTTTATGGAATACCATCAACAATGAAAATAAATGAGCTACATTTCTTTTTTTACAATAAATTTATTTATTTATTTATTTATTTATTTATTTATTTTTGGCTGCGTTGGGTCTTCGTTGCTGAGTGTGGGCTTTCTCTAGCTGCGGCGAGCGGGGGTCTACTCTTAATTACAGTGTGCGGGCTCCTCATTGCAGTGGCTTCTCTCGTGGAGCGCGGGCTTCTAGGTGCACGGGCATCAGTAGTTGTGGCACGTGGGCTGAAGCAGTTGTGGCTCGCAGGCTCTAGAGTGCAGGCTCAGTAGTTGTGCCCCACCGGCTTAGTTGCTCCTCGGCATGTGGGATCTTCCCAGACCAGGGCTCGAACCTGTGTCCCCTGCATTAGCAGGCGGATTCTTTTTTTTTTTTTTTTTTTTTTTTTTGCGGTACGCAGGCCTCTCACTGTTGTGGCCTCTCCCGTTGCGGAGCACAGGCTCCGGACGCGCAGGCTCAGTGGCCATGGCTCATGGGCCCAGCCGCTCCGCGGCATGTGGGATCTTCCCAGACCGGTGCACGAACCCGTGTCCCCTGCATAGGCAGGCGGACTCTCAACCACTGCACCACCAGGGAAGCCCAGCAGGCGGATTCTTAACCACTGCACCACCAGGGAAGTCCCTAAATGAGCTACATTTCCATGTATAAACATAGATAAATCTTAAAAACATAATGTTGAGTGGAAAAGCATGTTTCAAAAGATAGATTCAGAATGATATAATTTATATACAATTTTAAACATACAAATTTATAATTTTTATCAACACATTTTGTATCAGACATTGTTATTTGCCTACCGAATATTTTATTTTCTCCTTCTTGGTTACTAAGGTATTCTATTTTGCTCAGAGGGGTGGTGCAGCCATTTTTTCACTTTTTTTTTCAGAATCACAAACAGCTCTGTAATTATCTTCTCTGTATGTGTCTCCCTCTGAAAATGCGTTCATGTTTCTTTAGGGTAAAAGAAGGAGAAGTGCTGAGTCACACATTATATTCTTCTTCAACTTTACTGGCAATTTCCAAATTACTTTCTATAATTATACTGCCATTTATACAAGAACACATTATATGTGTTCTTGCTTTGCATCATCTTTGTCAACATTGGTGTCAACAGACTTTTTTTCTTTTCCAATGTAATGGGTAGTATTAGTGAATAGTATCACCATGTTTTTGTTTTGATATTTAATGTTTTCTTCAAAAATATTAAGCACATATCAAGTTACAGGTTTTAAAGGTCCATTATTAGGAATATATCTAATAATGACATATATTTAGACATTAGAACATGTTTCCAGCATTTTATAATAAAATTTAGTATCTTTGCTTCCTAGTTTGGAACTGTAATGATTTTCAATCTTTGACTTTTTAAGACTGTTTTCTTTAGAACAGGTTCTGGTTCACAGTAAAATTGAGAGAAAGATAGATATTTCCCATAAGCTCCTCCCCTCATACATGCATAGCCTCCTCCATTATCAACATCATCCCCCTCCATAATGAACCTACATTGCCACATCACTATCACCGAAATTCCATGGTTTACATCAGGGTTCAGTCTTGGAGTTGTACATTCTATGGGTTTGGGCAAGTGTAGAAAGACATTTATCCATCATTACAGTATCATACAGAGTATTTTCACTGCCCTAAAAATCCTCTCTGATCTGCCTATTCATCCCTCCTTCCACCCCATCCCTTGGAACCACTGATTTTGGTACTTACTCCATAATTTTTCCTTTTCTGGGTGGTACCTGTCGGTACTCCCAGCTATGTGAGAGGTTGAGACAGGAGGATTTCTTGAGCCCATGAGTTCTGGGCTATAGTGCACAATGCTGATTGGGTATCCACACTAATTTCTGTATGAACATGTGACCTCCCAGACTGGAGGACTACCATGTTGCCTAAGAAAAGATTAACAGGCCCAGGTCAGAAATACAGCAGGTCAAAACTCGCTTGCTAATTGCCATCTTTTTAAAAATTTGAGTTTTCCTATTTATTAGTCAGATGGAGTACCTTTTTATAATTTGACAATTTTAGCTTTCCTTTTTTTTTTTTTTTTTTTTTTAAAGGGCTTCAAATGCTTGGCTTTTTATTTATTTATTTATTTATTTATTTATTTATTTATTTATGGCTGTGTTGGGTCTTCATTTCTGTGTGAGGGCTTTCTCTAGTTGTGGCAAGCGGGGGCCACTCTTCATCGCGGTGCGCAGGCCTCTCACTATCGCGGCCTCTCTTGTTGCGGAGCACAGGCTCCAGACGTGCAGGCTCAGTAGTTGTGGCTCACGGGCCTTGCTCCGCGGCGTGTGGGATCTTCCCAGACCAGGGCTTGAACCCGTGTCCCCTGCATTAGCAGGCAGATTCTCAACCACTGCGCCACCAGGGAAGCCCAGCTGTCCTTTTTGTTAACTTACCCAATCATATCCTTTATCCATCTTTCTGTTATTTTTTACAGATTTAAAAAATTTTTAGTATATTCCAGAGACTCTTTGCTTTTGATTGTTAGTAAGTATTGTAAACATCTTCTCCCCATCCACTTCAGTTTAATGCTCTTATGATGTTTTTATACAGATATTTTTGAATTCCAAAGTAGTAAATTTATTTATTTATTTATTTATTTTTCTTAAGGATTGCAGTTTTTTTTTTTTTTTTTTTTTTTTTTGCGCTATGCAGACCTCTCACTGTTGTGGCCTCTCCCGTTGTGGAGCACAGGCTCTGGACGCGCAGCCTCAGCGGCCATGACTCACGGGCCTAGCCACTCTGTGGCATGTGGGATCTTCCTGGACCGGGCACGAACCCATGTCCCCTGTATCGGCAGGCGGACTCTTAACCACTGCGCCACCAGGGAAGCCCTGCATTTTTTTTTTTTTGTATCTTTAGTAAGGAGGTCCTTTTCTTCTCTAGATCTAAATATTTCCTTCTAAAAGTCACATTTCAAATTTGAGTTCTTAACTAATGTGGAATTTACTTTTGTATATGGCAAAAGGTAGGAAACATGATGTTATTTTCGTACATTTGAATAATCACTTGCTCAGCACCATCGATTCTGTGTTCCCTCTTCTGTTCCATTGTTCTGTTTACCTGTCCTTGGCCCAGCAGTACACTGACCTTAATTACTATGGTTCCATAATGACTCTTGATTGCTGAGAAGGCAAGCTACCTATATCAATCTTCTCTAGGAGTGTTTTGTCTATAATCATTTTCTTTTCCATGTGAATTTTAGAAACCCTTTGTCATTTCCATGAGGAATTGTGCAGGCATTTTGATTTTATTTCCTTGAATTTATGGATTAATTTGTCAAGAATCAATATATCTTCATGATTTTGTGGTTTTCAGCCTGTCTGTGTGGTGTATCTCTCTAGTTATTTAGGTCTTATTTTATGTCTTTTAATAGAGCTTATACATATATTTCTGCAAAGGTCTTAACATATCTTTTGTTAGTTGCTAGGTATTTTATAGTTTTCTCTGTTACAATAACTGACATTTTAAAGTTATACATTTCTAGTTATTGGTGTATAGGAATTCTATTGACTTTTGTGTACTGAATTTATATTCAGCAATCTTACTTCTTTTGGATTTTCTATGTAGACAATTGTGACCTGGGGTAAATGTCAGTTTCATTTCTTCCTTTCCAAACATATGTGTTCTTCATTTTTTCTTATGGTGCTATATTGGTCAGTACCTCAAGTACTAACACAGTAGACACCTTTTTATGGCTCCTGATACAAAAGTGAAGACTTCTCAAGATGTTACCCATTCCTTGATAGACTGCTTTGCTGTACCTGTCGACTACATGTCGTACTATTCCCTCTTGGTGGATCCCATCTCCCAGGATGAAGGCAGGGGCACATTAAACACCAAACCTCCCGGATTTCTCAGAACCCCTACTTAAAGCATCAGGAGAGAACATCTTTTTCCCCAGTCCAGCATTCCTGACTTCAAGATTTCTTCTCCAGCAGTAATGCTAAGGAAGACCAGAAAAATCAAATAGATAGATACCTACGTGATATAGCACTAAATACTAGCTCTGCAAAAGCTGGTGGAGGAGCAGCCCCTGCAAGCCCCTCAGTAATCACAAGCTCGTATTATACACAGTTACCCTCTTAGAATTATTCCTTGCCTTCAGCACAAACTGTGATGCTGCCATTGGCACAGCCTAGTCATATCTTCATCCCTGAAGGCTTGGGGTGAAGTTAGCACAACATGAGTTGAAAAGAAGAGAGGTGTGGGGAGCTGTTCCTGAACAAAGGTAAATAGGCAGGTATGAAGAGGTCCACGTTATGCTCTGCTTTCAGCTCCCACCCCTATCCTGACACACTCTTGTGTTAAGGCTGCCCTGTTGCCTCTGTCAGGAAACTACAGAGAATATTTCTCCTCTGCCTTCTCATCTATCCTGGCTTCAATTTGACATAACTGGCAACATAAACTGACAGTTTAGATCTGCATTGTCTTACACAGTCTAGGATTGTAATACTACAAACGTGACCTCCCATTTTGTTTGACTTTTATGCACATAATTTTTCATGGAAGATATCAAATATTTGAATTTTATTCCATATTCCCTCCTCACTTCTAAAACCTAGCAACAATGGAATTAAACTTTCAGGACCTACTTTGTACCTAATCTAAATTCATCCCTGATAACAGCAGAAGGATTGGACTCAAGGTTAGCTTTAGGTCATTTGATGTAAAGCACTCTCTGATAAAGTTCCTAATTTATTTGTTTATGCCACTATTGTATGATTATCAGTTCCAGGGGATCATATAGTAAGCCTTTAACCAATTGGAAGCCAGCTAACTAGAACTTTTAATTACTAAGTTCTACTTTGGAAAATAACAAGAAAATAGACTGATATAAGAAATTTGGTTTACAAAAGACATCTACAGGAATACCTTGAATATTGGGAAAAGATCACTATTCTATGGTTAATATATCAAAAATTATATATCTGAATCACAAAAAGTAAAGATGCTATGATATGTCTCTATTAAGGATAATTAGCCTTATCATCATCATCACTAGTATTTTTATATTCTTCTACTAAGGCTGGAAAAGAAGCTAATTTTTAAAAATTTGCAGTGTTTAATGTAAAAAAATAAAACTCAGACACCTTAGTCAGTGAGTCCTGCATTAGCCATGGAATTCAATTAACTAGTACCAATGTCCTCATACGTGCCAATTTGTAGCAGTTTTATGGTATTCTGAAAATCGTGCTTGTAATAAAATGTGTGAAATTAAACCAAGAGTGACGGTGCATAATGTTCACTCACTGAAGTTTAAATAGGGGCCTCAGCTGTCCCAGTGATCGCTTTATTCTCACAGAGATTTTTATAGCTTTATAAGTTCAGAGCCATTATTATTTTGGGGGAAAATCAATAATATTTCTAAAAGCTTACATTCAGTCTATTTCAGTGCTAATGTGTCCTATTCCTTTACCATCTTAAACCTTTGTCAGAGTGCCTATTTTGATTGCTCACTCATTTAAATCTTAATCCTTGGGATTTGATCTGTGTCTCTGATCACAGGAAGGATTATTTTATTTTATTAGCAAAAAAAAAAATCAAGATTAAAGCAGTGCTTTGGGTGAGTCTGTATAAAATCCCCACCAGTGAATTTAAATCTTTGAAGGCCTTTTGTTTAACTGATGGGGTACTTCTCAAACGTAGGATATTTTGAGTCTGCCTTTAAGTACCATTTATTAATCAAAATCTATCAAATAGAATATAATGGCCCCAAAGCCATAGCTCTGTGTTCTTTAGGCAAATCTGTTCTTTAGATTTAACCAAAAGGAATATCTAATAAGCAACTTTCTGTATTTAAAGGGTTTTTTTCCCCTCTCCTATGTATAATTGGCTCTTTTTTCTTTTTAATTCTCACACTTCTCATTACCATATTAAATTAAATTATGCCACGAACTTTAAAGTCTTCAGCACCTTCTGTGTTATCTTGCCACAAAACTGGATTTTCGTTTCCTGCTACTGAGCCTGACTTTTGTGAAGCAATCAGAGTTAGCTCACTAAGATCTTCTGGAGCCTGTTTTTCTAGGTCCCCACTTCCAGCCACCCACAGAAACTTCCAATAACAGAGTTGTTTGAAGGCATGAAAACTAAGAGTGGGAAGGGGCATTTGTAACACTTAGGTCACCTTAACCTGATTAACAGAAACAGATGAAATCCAAACTTAAAAATTTCTTCCTTGCAAAAGACTAGATTCATTCTGGCGTGGGAAGGAAAGGTCAATTGAGATTTTGGAGTTGTTGTTTCATGTACATTTCAAGTCAGGGGACTCTCTTGAACTGCAAAGGCTTCTTCTGTACAAAGAATTATGTTTTTTTTTACCCGCATATGTTTAAAATGTATTTTATCTGGAAGAAATTTTATAGTTAAATAATTCTGCTTTGTCATATCTTCAACATATCTGTGAACAAATCCTAATGGGAAGATGTGTGGAGAGAAAGAGAAGCACCTTATTCTTCATGGCTTCTAAAAGGGGCTTCGAGAGCCCGTGCCAGACCCTTGGATAAAGTCTTCATGGAATCTGTATGGTAGGTAGGTGGTAGATTATAAATACAATTCCTGGGCTTCCCTGGTGGCGCAGTGGTTGGGAGTCCGCATGCCGATTCAGGGGACATGGGTTCGTGCCCCGGTCCGGGAAGATCCCACATGCTGCGGAGCGGCTGGGCCCGTGAGCCATGGCCGCTGAGCCTGCCCACGTACCGCAAAAAAACCCCAAAAAACAAAAATACAGTTCCTTGGAAACAACCAAGTCTGAGTACTGTCAGTACTTCCCATTTCAGCAAAATGACAGATTCACACAGCCTATATTAGACTTTCTCCCCTCCTCCCTACATATCTATATCTAAACAGATATAGCTAGATATAGATATAGATATAATGCTGCAATCTAGATACTTATGTTAAAATCTATTTTTAGCATAGATAAATAAGATGTTAAAAATCTATTCAGAATTTTCATAGCATAGATAAATAAGATGTTAAAAATCTATTCAGAATGTTCATTCCTGCTGAACCTCCCTGTAACAACCACAACACATTTTCCGAGTTTCGCATGTAATAGCTCTCAGGGTTTCCAGTGGATATTCTTCAGCTCCTGATGTTTGTATCGGTAGATTTCATTAGACTTTTTTTTTTTTTTTTTTTTTTTTTTTGCAGTACGTGGGCCTCTCACTGTTATGGCCTCTCCCGCTGCGGAGCACAGGCTCCGGACACGGAGGCTCAGCGGCCATGGCTCACGGGCCCAGCCGCTCTGCGGCATGTGGGATCTTCCCGGACCAGGGCATGAACCCGTGTCCCCTGCATCGGCAGGCGGACTCTCAACCACTGCGCCACCAGGGAAGCCTTCATTAGACGGTTTTGATGAGAATAACTTGGGCTTAGTTTGCTGTCTGTTACATAAAATTTTCTCTGTGTAATTTCTCTGAAATAAAAAATATTGATAGTTCTCACACTTGCTTATTTCAAGAGGGGGGGAAACTGTCCTGTAAAATTAGTGTATGTGCTGCTGCAGTGGTGGCCTCAGAGGTCTACTTCCATCTCTGAAAAGTGCAGACCATCTGTCACTCATGGCATTTGTTCCCAAGGAGCAGTGCAGGAGTGCCCAGGTGACCCTAAATTATCATCAGTGATGCTTTAAGCTGTAGGACAAGGAGCAGCAGTAAGAGTCCTATTTGGATTCACGTGGATGGATGGAAGCTGGAGAATCTGCAGCATTGTCAGTTACAGCGGGAGAGAATAAAGGCCGATGTGTTGCCTGCTGAATTTCAGAGTATGCATGACTCAGGTATTATTGGGTGACAGTCATTGTTAACAAGCCACCCCTACTCACCCTGGGCACCTCTTTTTCTCTTTTGATTTCCTCACTTTTGTCATGTGTCTCCAAATGTTTGTTAGGCATTTATTTCACCCAGCTGAGAATAATCAGCATAAAGATGTTTCTGACAATTGTTTTAAACTGTAGGGCCCTTAAATTAAGTAGTTCACACTGTTTTAAGCTTTAAAACAGAACTATCTGGCTTTATAATGCTTCCCTTTTATGAGGGGGCTTGGAAGATATAAGGTTAGTGAGATACAGATCTAGCATCAAAACACAGAAAAGAATACTGATAGAAGAGATACAAAAATACCTTGAACCAGGTAGGATCTTAAAAGTGCTGTAAGAGAGGTAAGAAAAACTTTTTATGGAAGTTCAGAAAATAACTTATTTCCAGCTAGGAGAAAAAACAATGAAAGCTCCAAGGATGAGGTGTTATGTAGTCTGAATCTTGAAGGGTGAGTCATAGCTCTACAATTGAAGATAATAGGGTGACTATAAAGATATTCCAATTAGAGAACAGTCTAAGCAAATTATAAAAACAGGAAAACATGGGGTATGCTTTGAAAAAATAGTATCATCTGAGTATAACACAGAGCAAAACTGTAAATCTATAATTATTCTATATACCATATATTACGGTGTGGTGAAGAGATCACTAAAGCTGGAGTCACGAGAAATTGTTCAAGGCGTGGTATTTCCACTTATTAGTTAGAGTCAAGAAGGTTAATTTTGGTGAGTTCTACTTTTTCCAGAAAGACATTAGAATCTATATTTAAAATTACCCTAGTTATTTTTTAGTTAAAATATTCTATGATTAGATAATTATAGCAATAATTAATGGGGTACCAGTGAACTAGGAATAAAGTAGAGAAGGAGTATTTGGAAAATTATAAAGGTAGAATAAGTATGATATTATCCCTGATAACATTTGTGGAAAGTGTTGAAAGAAATAACAGAAATGATTGTAGCTTAGATTGACAAATTTTAGTGAATGATGAAATATTAATAGCAACAGAAGAAAAGGTAGGAGGAAAATTGAATGAGAATTTAGACTTTTTTTTTTCAGAGACTATGTCTTCAGCTTTTTATCTTTAGATCCTAGTAGCACCTAAATCCATGCTATGCTCTCATTATGTGTTTTATTCTACAATTTCCAGTGTCAAAGAATAGTCTTCTATTGGTTTGTACAATTCAGTGCATGGTTAGGGTAAGCACTTTCTTGTTTTAATAACATACGTGTGACTACAAGGGTAATGTTGAATCACTGACAAACTTAAAACATACAGAAGAGTATTAAGGAGAAAATAATAAACATAATTTCACAAGCCAGAAATAACAGCAGCTAAAATTGTAGTGTATAACTTTACCTTTGCATTTATAAGCTCATATGCTTTCTTCGAAGACCTCTGGCAAGGCCATTGTCTAGAAATATATTTTGGGAGGGAGGATGTTCTTTAAGTCAAGCCTAAGTAGTGTCAATACTGTTTTCATTAGAGGATAAACGCTGACAAGATTCTCCTTCTTGGATTTTAACTTCAGAAGGATTCTTTAGTTCAGGTGCAAAGGAAAATCAGAAAGCTATGTTTTCCAAGATGTTATTAGACATCAGCTATTTTCTCCACGTTACTTTAGTTGCCGTTCTTATATATAAGATGTGGTAATAAGCCAGTGACATGCCTCCATTAACTAGAGTTGGTTCCAAGACCCAGCAGGGCTCATGGGATAATACCCAATACCTAAATGAACTAGGCAGATTGAATTTGCAAGTTACTTTTGCAATGTTTGTTGTCTGTTCCATGTTTTGAAAAGCCAGGGAAGATAAATCAAACTTGAAGCAGCGAGTAATAGAACCAGACAGTGATACTACTGTCCATATCCTGTCCAGTACATGTTCAGTGATTACACTAGGCCACACTTAAAATCTGGAGATTCAGTGTTTCAGTTAATCAGTGACTTATTTGATGGGAGATTTGGGAGGGATTGTCACAGCAGCTTAAAATTATGTAGGGTTTAAGAGTACAGTTTCTAGATGTTGGTGAAAGAATACAAACTTAGGATGAATAAGTTCTGAGGATCCAATGTACAGCATAGTGATTAAGTTAATAATACCATATTATATACTTGAAAGTTGCTCAGAAAGTAGATCTTAAATATGCTCACCACAAAAAAAAAAAAAAGAAGAAATGGTAATTATGTGATATGATGCAGGTGTTAGCTAAAGCTATGGTGGTAATCATTTTGCAATATATAAGTTTATCAAATAAACATGTTGTACACCTTAAGCTTACACAATGTGTCAATTATATCTCAGTAAACCTGGGGGAAAAAAAGTTTTTTGCACAGTTTCTAGGGTAAGACTGCCTGAGTTGAAATCCCTGCTCTGACATTTAATTATGTAATTTTGTGCAAATTACCCTCTATTTTCTTGGCAGCAGGAGTAAAATTAGGGTAATAATTGTACCTTTTTCATATGACTGTGTGAGGATAAACTCAGATAAGTCAGGTAAAAGGCCTAACCACATCAGACACATACACATTTTCAACAAGTTTTAGCAACTCTTTTAATTATTCAGGACACCATGTCCCTGGAAGGTATATAACCACATGAGAAAATTAATTAATAATCAGTGCAAATGAGATGAAAAATCTAAAAAGTATTATTCTTTCTGCTTTCCATAGTTGGCTAATTGTGCTCTTTAAGGTAGCTGTGGGAAGGATTTAAAACCAGGACCCTTGGGAAAGGACTGATAAAATTGGAATTATTTTACCTGTTAAAGAGGAAGTTGAATATCTTTTAAACCATAGGTTGGAATCCTGCCTCTGCTGTTTACCTGATGTAACATTGACAAAACACTCAGCAGTCTGATCTCAGCTGCCCCACCTTCTATGCCTTAGAGAGCTAATATGGGGCTGAAGTAGGATATACATGTAAAAGAGCTTGGTTAACTCTAAAAACATTATACAAAAATACAGAGTAGCCACTGAACTTAATTACTAAAGACTATTTGCCTAAATAAACACAATCATGGAATCTTTTAGTCAGAGGGACTTGGAAGTTTATCAGTCTAACCATCCTTCCAAAGCTTGAGTCCACTCTGCAACTTTGCTTCCCTTCCCCAAGTGGTCATTTGTCTATTAATTGAATTGGGTCAACCAATGTAATTTTTAGCACCCACCATGTTCTAGGCAATGTACTAGTCCATAGGTAAAATTATATTTATTTATTAGTACTTGGCCTTACTTTTTCAGGAAGGATTTAAAGTATCAATAAATTAAAACCCAATTAAACATATAATTATTTGCTTTGACTGTAATACCTCTTATGATAAGGCATTCATTGAATCTAGAGATAACCTATTCCATCTGTGAACTTTTGTGATGATTAAGATGGTCTTCACTTCTTCCTGTAACTTCTAAGTATTGATACTGTTGCTACCACTTGGGGTCATACTAAGTGTGTTGAAGCTCTCTTGTGCATCTCAATCTTTCAGTCCTTTAATACTGGAAGACAGCTCTTCTGTTACTTGAGTTTCTCTTCTCTAGACTAAACTATCTCTGTTCCTTAAATGTTTTCATAAAATGAGGTCAGGTCTTTTCACAATCCTGGTGGCCATTTTCTAAACTCGTCATTTGCCGTCTTAGAGCATCTCAGTTCAACCCCCTCCCGAATACTGTGCCATGTAATCTAGCCCACTCCTTCTCTAAACCTTTTACAGTTTATTTTTCTCTAGTTCCGTATAAACATCTATTTCTGCAAAGCCTTCTCCATCCTGACTTTAAAACATGGTAAGCATACAACAACTTTCCTGTAAAATTCCCATGACTTCTGTTTTCCAGTTAAGTCATCATTGTTGATAAGAATTTAGTCCAGAATACAGTTTCCCTAGTAACTATTTTCTCGAACAGAAATTGTCTCTAAGGAAAATCAGGAAATTAGCAGATATGCAGATTTTTCATCAACAATGAAGAGAAAATAAATATCCCCAAAATGGATTGTTGGCGGAGAGGCATATTTATAACTTTGAGGATAATTTAAGAGAGACTAGTATTAGGGTTTCCAATAAAATTAATCTAACTCCCTCTATCAGCCAAAGAACATAAAGCCATGAGAATACAAGAGATTTAATGCAGTGAGTGGTTTACATGTATTTTCTTCATAGAAGATATGAAAATTATTTAATGGCTTTGTGGATTCCAGACTATTTAGATGCTGCCCTCCCTGAAAGCTTCATTTATTTGTGATAGATTTGAGTGTTATCAGTATTTCAAACAATAGCTAAATGGAGCAAGAATAAAAAATAATTGTTTCTTCTATTAATCACTATTTCCATTGCAAAAAGTTCAGTTGAATAAAATAAAAAGCTATTTTAAAAATTTAAATGAAGGGCTTTGGTTTTAGTTCCAACATGTAAGGAACTAGAGGTCATGGCTCTCGTCCTTCCTACCAGAAAAAGGTGGACAAACAAAATCAACCACTTTTATGGATGCATTAGAGAATGGAGGTTGCAGAGCACTCCACCACCCAGAAACCTAAAGAAACCCGTGAATCCAGAGAGTCATAGCTGAGATCTGATTCCCTGGGGCAGAAGCTGCCAACCAGAAATTCATAGAAACATATAAATAATATTTTTGAGGAGTTGCTGGAGGCTGAGTGTGGACTCACAGGACAGGGAGAAACTCCTGGGGCCTCAGTATTGGAAGGGGGCACACTTTCATGGGCTTTCTCAAGGAACCCCACGAGGATCTCATGGTGAATCTGAGAAAGATTCCTTAGTCGCTCTGGCAGGGGAAGGGGAAGATGAATCATTTTGAAATAATCCCAGAGCTTTTTCCACAACAAAGACCTAGTCCTCAAGGGAAATACTTGACCGGAGTATTATTGGCATTTAGGGTAAGAGCCGTGTTCCTCCTCCATCTCCTCTAGCCTCCTTGTCTCACCTAAGAGT
The DNA here is from genome assembly GCF_025265405.1 of Mesoplodon densirostris. NCBI lineage: Eukaryota > Metazoa > Chordata > Mammalia > Artiodactyla > Ziphiidae > Mesoplodon > Mesoplodon densirostris. The sequence continues at coordinate 23,034,013 of NC_082667.1, read as the reverse complement.
GTCAGGGGGAAGCTGTGTTGTTTCAAGTTATAAAAGTATTCTAAAACATTTCAATCATATGCTGAAACTTAGAACATAAAACTCAATCACATAAATAAAAATTATGTTTAAGGTAGATTTTTGTTCTATTTTATGGTCAGTTTAAAGAACAAGAAACAGGGAAGTGTAAAAGGGAAGGAAAAGTTACGAGGTGTTATAGAGAGATACATGTTCAGGAAAAAGGCACATAAGGATAGAACAAGAGGCAGAGCGACACAGAGATAGAAGCAAGGAGAACAGCACTGTGGCTAGTTATGTGGGCTCTTATTGTTGACAAAAAAATAGTCAATCAATCTAAGAAAGAAATGGAAAATTTTATTCCAGCCCAATCTGAGGATTATAACCTGGGAAGAGCATCTCAGAAAGCTCTGAGAACTGTTCAGCCCGTTAGAAATTGACACAGCTTATATAAGTTTCTTGAGACAGAGGGGCTGTACATCAAATGACATATTATTGACAGTTTATATAATCCAGATCTAAGAGTCATCATGGTGGGTCATGTGACCCCTTACAAGATCAGGAAGGCACGTTATCTTTTAAGGAGTTGTCTTGGTGCTAGGAGAATGTTGCTCTTTATGGTTGAGCAGGTGTTCCCGCTGAAGGGGGAGGTCTGGTCGATGCATAAGGCAGATACACAATGCACAGTGGGGCAGAGAGGAGGCCAAAGGGAAGAGAAGAATTTTTATTTTTAAATTTTTCTTGTCATAAAATATGAATTTTATTTCACAAAATGTAATATGGGACAGGTTAAATTCTTAGTGTGAATTTTTTGATCTGTAGAATGGGTAAAATAATGCCTACCTCAAGGTGTTATTAGGAAAATTAATTATCTAATGTTTTTAAGGTGCTGATCATGGTGCTAGGCATATAGAAAGTTTTAACTAAGTAGTAGCTATTACTGTTAAACGATCACATACAGAGAAAAGTAAAGATAAGTCATTTGGAAAGAGAGCAAGACCTTCATTGCCTAACACCTGCAGTTTTGTAGCTGTTTTGAATTTTGTGTCAAAAGTCTTTTAAACCTGGGTTACCTTTCTTTCAATGCCAGGCATAAATTAGATTATCAGCTCTTAAGAGTTATCCTGAAAGTGAGGATAAAAGAGCATGCGTGTCTCATTGCCAGGAGATCAGAACAACTTTTCCCATGTTTAACTCAGGGATACTACCTGGCAATTTAGTATAAAAACCAATCTGTATGTTTTCAAACCAGTAATTCACATTCTTATTGTATTAGCTAATTTTTTTTTTTTTTTTTTTTTTTTTTTTTTTTGCGGTACATGGGTCTCTCACCGTTGTGGCCTCTCCCGTTGCGGAGCACAGGCTCTGGACGTGCAGGCTCAGCGGCCATGGCTCACGGGCCCAGCCGCTCCGCGGCATGTGGGATCCTCCCGGACCGGGGCACGAACCCGTGTCCCCTGCATCGGCAGGCGGACTCTCAACCACTGCGCCACCAGGGAAGCCCTGTATTAGCTAATTTGATCAATGATTTTTTGGCAGTGTTAAGAGAAATTTAATTGTGTTCAGTTTTTACTACATAATTCTGTAAGAAAGTTAAATTAAGCAAAAGTACCAGAATACGGTATTGAATTTGCACTTCAGATTGAACTTCTGGTTGCAGAATTTATAGGATAGAACCTGAGGGTAACAAAGAAGAAAGAAATGTCACTGAGCTCTCTCCTTCCTGCCCAGGCACACAGATGCAACAGCCTCGGGCACTGGGTACGTCAGCAGTATTTCTGCAGAAACTTCAGTTAACAGCTACCCCAAGAGTCTGACTCTGTTATAAATATGACCCCTGGGTCAAAAAGTAAAGGTCACAAATCACTTACTTCTCCTGGCATAGAAAGACCTGGCAGAAGGGAGATAGGGCCCCGAGAAACATATATTCTTAACGTGTAAAGCAACCTGTACCTTTGCGATTATCAGGGGTTTTTTTTTGTTTGTTTGTTTTTTGCGGTACGCAGGCCTCTCACTACTGTGGCTTCTCCCGTTGTGGAGCACAGGCTCCGGATGCGCAGGCTCAGTGGCCATGGCTCATGGGCCCAGCCACTCTGCGGCATGTGGGATCTTCCCGGACTGGGGCACGAACCCGTGTCCCCTGCATCGGCAGGCGGGCTCTCAACCACTGCGTCACCAGGGAAGCCCTATCAGGTATTTTTTGATGGCAGGTGGAAATTTACTAAAGGAAATGTGGACATTTTTATTGAAAACAGGCTCTGTAGTTTTAAAGTAAAACTTTTTTCACCTTCTCCCTTGGTTCATTTGGCAATTAAATCCGTATTCTCACACTGGAAGACTGGGAGAGTCCATCTATTAAATTAACTGGACAATTTGGCAACTCCCTAGTTTAGTCCATCATAGTCAAGAAGGTTGCCTATCTCTGTTGAATAGCTTGAGTGGAGCCCTTTAAAAATTCTTTAAAAAAAAAAGGAAATAATCCAAACCTTCAACCATAATGCAGTGGATGAGCATTCTGTTTTACTCAGTTGATGAAATACAATGTATCCTTTTAAAAGTATAAAATTTCCACATTCATGCTCATTATAAGTCTAAGGATCAGGGTACAAAAGTGTGTATATGTATGATTTTCCTTAATAAAAAGCCTTTTTTAAACAAACATTCACAAATTTGCATGGAAAAACAACTGGAAGGATAGACCTCAGAATGCTGACATTTTTGATAATGGGGATATGGGGTTTTCACCCTTTCCTCCACTTCTTTGAATTTTGCCAAATTTCTATTATGTACTTATAAAGTTTCTAAAAGAAAAAAAATGCTTCTTAAAAATTGTGGCTTGACAAATATTAATTTAATGCACAGGGGTGCCAGCAGGCCCTGTGCTGAGGTCCAGGGAGGAATGGGACACAGGTCCTATCCTGGAGGGGCTCACAGTCTGAGAAGAAAGCAGACAGTTAAACAAATAATAACAACATTGTGAATGGAATGCATTAATAAAACATATGCCATTTCATCTCTGGACAGAGATGGTCCAGAGAAAGGAGTGATCAACTGGGAGAGAAGGAGAGATGAGGAAAGCTGTTTCCTTATTGTCTTATCAGTTTAATTGAGCAACACATATTGAGTACTTAGTATGTGCCAGGTCTCTTTTCTGAAGAATGTACATCAAGTAAGAGGGAACGAGGCCACTGGGGATTTGACTCAGCAATTTTAGTGCAGCGATGGGGTGAAAGCTGAAATAAACTGGGCTGAAGAGTGAATGGGAGAGTAATCATTGGAAGAGCAAGTATAGACATTTCCCTTCAAATATCAAAGAGATATTTCCTTCAGTGCTTCCTGAAGTGTTGCTAAGAAATGGTGCAGTAGTTTGTGAGGTACAGAGGAATGTAAGGCAGGAGCCATTACAGTACCATGTTTGTATACAGATGGGAATAATCCAGTAGACTGTGAAAATCTGATGATAAAGGAGAGACCAGGAGAACTGCTGGAGAGATGTCCTTGAGTGAGTGAGTGAATGAGTGAGTGGGAGCTTGTACATAAGTGGAGGCATCAACTTTATATAGGAGCATGGGTGGTTCATCTGTGGGGTTGGGTCGGGGGGATAAGCTGTGGGATTCCTGATGCTGGCAGGTGCTTAGATGTGGTGGTGGGAGTATGTGAAGATGTTGTTCTGATGGATTCCATTTTTTCCAGTCTAGTGGGAAGCAAGGTTATCAGCTGAGAATGATGCTGAGAGAGGAGTTGTTGAGGGTTTGAAGAGGGAGGAGAATGTATTAAATAGGAGAGTGAGAGAGTGATTGGACTATGTAAAAATTGTGTACAGTTGTCCCTGGGTATCTGTGGGGGATTGGTTCCAGGACTCCCGTGGATGCCAGAATCCAAGGATGCTCAAGCTTAAGTCCCTTATGTATTTGCACTAACCTACACATCCTTCTGTATACTTAAATCATCTCTAGATTACTTATAATACCTAATACAATATAAACACTGTGCAAATTAGTTGTAAATACAATGTATAATATGTTATGTAAATAGTTGCCAGTGCCCAGCAGTAATTCAAGTTTTGCTTTTTGGAACTTTGTGGATGAATGGACCTAGAGATGATCATACTAAGTGAAGGAAGTCAAAAAGAGAAAGACAAAAATGCCATATGATATCACTTATATGTGGAATCTAAAATATGATACAAATAAACCTATCTATGAAACAGAAACAGACTCACAGACATAGAGAACAGACTTGTAGTTGTCAAGGGAGAGGTGGGGGGGGCAGGAGGGAAGGATTGGGAGTTTGTGATTAGCAGATGCAAATTATTGTATGGAGGATGGATAAACAACAAGGTCCTACTTATAGCACAGAGAACTATATTCAATATCCTGTGATAAACCATAATGGAAAAGAATATGAAAAAGAATGTATATATGTATAACTGAATAACTTTACTATATGTACATCAGAAATTAACTACCTTGTAAATCAACTATACTTCAATAAAATTTTTTAAAAATTATTAATGTGGAACTTTCTGGAATTAAAAAAAATTTTTTTTCTTTTGTCTTCAGTTGGTTGTGAAACCCGTAGACATGGAGGGCCAACTGTAATTACCTGGCAGCATCAAGTGCCCTGCTGGAGTTCACTGTCATTAAGGTAAAGGAAAACCAACGTGTGTGGTGGAGTGCTTCACCAGTCTCATTTCAACAGGCTAGTTCAACTGCATGGCTGTGGTTAGGGAGTAGGCAGGGATTAACTGAGGTTGTTGCTTTGCCAAGAATTTGTGCTGAAATGAGAGGGGCAAAGGGGTTGAAGGTGCATGCCAAGAGAATGATTAGCCATCACACTGAAACTGACGAGGAGCGAGAGGACGTCAACTTGGCAGTTCACGCTACCTCACAGGCTAGTAAGGAAGGTCGACAGGTACATTCACGCATCCCGTGTGCGTGTGTGTGTGTGTGTGTGTGTATGCGCGTCCATGCGAGAGTGTAGACGTCTTTGTGCAGATGAGCAGGACAGAAAGTGAGAAAGTGACAGATTTCTTACTCTATGGTTACTAACCTTATTAATCTTCAAACCAGTCTCATCTTCTGAGCTCTACTCTTTGGAGACTGTGATGGCATTGCTGGTGCTTGAGCTACATCCCTCTGTGTCATTTCAGGCAGGGAGGAAGCAGACCCAGGGCTCCTTTAGGAAACATGGATAGTTATCGCTCAGCTGGCTTAGGTGATAACCATACGCTGGTCAAAGTAGAATATAAATCACCCTTTCAGCTCAATAAAATTTTTCTGGGGCCATCTAAGGTTAGTTTATTTTTCCTAATTGTGTTGAATAGGCAGTTTCGTTTTGCAAGAAGTCTAATTTCAAATAAAAAAAAATATATACAATTCTTATAAGACATCAAAGTCTAAAGCCTTAGAGAAAATTCAGGACATCTTATCTTTTCTCCAAATTATTTCAAGGTCTTTCATACCTTAAATTATCTGTACTTGAATTAACACCTAATTCTAAAGAAGAAAAAACAAGCGCGCAGACAGCATAAGCGCGCGCACGCACACACACACACACGCACACACACACACACACACACACGATTTGCCTTTATCTTGTACTCCTATTTAATTCTGCTCCAGGCCCTGGATGGGTTTGTTATCTTGAAGCATTGTATTAAGCTGGGTGATAAAAAAGTTCACGGGGGGCCTCCCTGGTGGCGCAAGTGGTTGAGAGTCCGCCTGCCGATGCAGGGGATACGGGTTCGTGCCCCGGTCTGGGAGGATCCCATATGCCGCGGAGCGGCTGGGCCCGTGAGCCATGGCCGCTGAGCCTGCGCGTCCGGAGCCTGCGCGTCCGGAGCCTGTGCTCCGCGACGGGGGAGGCCACAACAGTGAGAGGCCCGCATACCGCAAAAAAAAAAAAAAAAAAAAAAAGTTCACGGAACTATTTTTACTTGTGAATAAATACAGAATTTCTATTGCTAAGATACTAGTTTTTTGGTTTTTTTAGTAAAAAAGAAAATTATTTTAGAGGCATTCTACAACATACTTGATAATTGATGTTTGATGCAGTAGTACCCAAGAATTTCTGTAATTTTATGATAGGTAATGTAATTATTAAAAGTAATAGTTCTGTTGAGTAATTATTAAAACAAGTAATTTCAAGTGAGTGTTATTTCTCTATTAGAAATACATATAGGCCATTTAGCACTTTACAGGATATCAAGTATAAATCACCTCGGCTTTTCCTGGCTCCCAGGCTTCCACTGGAGTTCAGAAGGAGTCCCCAAGTTCTATGTATTCATGATAAGATCATCCCTCCCTCTACTTGACCATTAGCAGAAGTGGCATCTCAGATCTCACCCTCTCTCATCTCAACCCACTGCCAATGCCCTAACATTCATAGCCTTGATGAGACCACCTATTATGAGTCTATTAGAACTAATCCCATCCCATCTTTAACATTAGCTCTTACAAGATCACCAAATAGCATTTATATTTTTAAATTCAATGTCCAAACATCATTCCTCATTTCATCTGAACAGTCTGCAGTTTTGAATGCATTTAACCATTTATTCCTTAGAATATTTTCTTCACTTGGACTCCAGGATGCTACATTTTCCTTCATTTGCTTCAACTGCTTTTTCTTTCTTAGTCTTCTTTGTAGGTTCATCATTCATGTCTCAAACCTGTGAGCAATAACGTTCCCCAGGGCTCATCCCTCAGTGATCTCATCCAGTCTCATGGTTTTAAATAGCTGATGGCTCTCAAATGGATTTCTTCAGCTCCTTCAAATCAAGACATATATATCCAACTACCTACTTGATATATTCACTTGGGTTTCTAATAGGCTTCTCAAACTTAGCATGTCTAGAAACCAATCTCTGAACCTTTTTATCTATTCAGTTCCTCCCTCAATTTTGCTACAGCCCCCCCCCATTATTCAATCAAATATAAATACTAATCTGTGTTGCTGTGAAGGTATTTTGTAGATGTGATTAAAGTCCATAATCAAAAATAAGTAAGGAAGGCTGTCCTAGATGAACTGAGTGGGCCCAATCCAATCATTTCCACAACTTTAAAAGTATTGAGGCTTCCTTGATAAAGAAATTCCATCTGTGGATAGCATTCCCTGCCTGACAGTTCCATTGGCCAAGTGAAAGCTGGAGTGGAGATTTCACTTAGGGAGTGTGGAATAGAACTTGTGGCCCATCTATAGAATGCCTGGAATGGCCTTTGGAGTTTAGATTTTATCCTGTAAGAAATAGGAAATTAGTGATAGTTTGTAAGCTGTGAACTACTGGATCAAAATAAAATTTTAGAGCATATTGCTTACAGGATAGATTGGGGGAGAAATCATTTTCAAGTACAGAAATCAGGTGCTCTGTTATTATACTAGTTCAGAAGTAAGGGAATGAGTCCTGATATGTTAGTGAGAATACAAGATGGAATTAAAAGGATATATTTAACAGTGATTTCAAAGGAAGAACTGAAAGGACTTTAAGATAGATTGTATAGTATGCATGTTTTGTGGTGTGTGTGTGTGCCTGTGTGTAGTGTGGGAATGATGAAGGTAAATTTTGTATAATGTGTGTGTATAGTTATAGAGTTGAGAAGATAAAAGAGAAAGGAAAGATGACACTCTAATTTTTTTATGTTGCATAACTGAGAGAAGATAGCATTTCCAATAACAGAAACAAAGGAGAGAAAAAATTATATCTCATTTCAGATTAATACCTAACACTCATTATGAAAATGTACTATGTGTCAGCTGCTGTTCTAAGCATATGTTATGTAGTACCTTATTTAATTTGTACATAAATCTGATGGTAGGGGCCATTCTCCTTCCTATTTTAATACATAAAAAGATGAAAAAGAAACTGAGGCACAGAGAGACTAAGAAACATATATAGTTGTGGTCAATGGAAACACTTGAGGGGAAATAGTTTAAGTATGGGATGAATTTTTTAGAAGGAAGAGACATGAAGGAGGTATACATATTCAAGTTATGTTTTAATTTAATCATATGGATTTCTGAAGTTGGCATCCTGGATTGAGGCCCTGGGTATGAAAATGAACTCATTGAACTAATTCCTTTTTAAGCACTAGGGTCCAGACCAAGATAAAGAAAGGGGCATGGCTCTGGCCAACTTCAGATAATGTTTTAAATTATAATATTATTGATCTTTTGTAAGAAAGCCTTGGGGAAGAAGCAAAATTAAAATTAATCATCTTGAACATTAAAATCAATGAGCAAAAATGTGAAAACTTTTAGTAATAACACAGAAATCACCTTCTTTTTGCCTAATTCACTACGTACTCAGGTTAAAAAAGAAACCTTTTAGACATAGGTCCAATTATTTATACATTTTAAACTTACAGGTCATTTTATATGTGTACCATAAAAATATCTGTAGCAATGCTCAGCTATGAGCCTTAAATTATTGACCTTCCTGTGAGTGGATGATTTGGAATTTTAGAGTTGTGAGGTTTCCCCAAGTGTGTTTTATGAAATCTAATTTAGTAAGTGTTCCATATATCTCTTAACAGTGCTGTGGGCAAATAAGTAGGGAAATGATGGCTTACACAGACTTAAGTTGCTTTCATTACTGCAGCGTGTCTCAGAACTATTAATACGCCAGTGTAAATTGTGAATCAGTGAATCAGAGATCAAGTATGCAGTATTTCCAAAACTGATTTCTCCACCGAGATCCTTTTATGAATGTCATCCTAATGAACTTGTGTTAAACTAATAATATTTTGGGAAAGAGTGATAAAAGTTTCCTAAAATGTAAGAATATATATTATAATTATTTACATGTGTATAATATATATCTTATAATAACATATATCTTATACAATATTATGTTATATTATATTCACTCCTTAATATATAATGTATAATCCTCTTCTAATATATAACAATGAGACATTGTTTATGTGTATAATGAATATTATTATATTATGATTATGAAGTATAGAAAATTTAGAAGATTATAAAGATAGTAAAAAATGTCTCTAATCTTCCCATCTAAAAGTGATTACTATTATCATTTTACATATTTCTTTTTTTTTTTTTTTTTTTTTGCTGTAAGCGGGCCTCTCACTGCTGTGGCCTCTCCCGTTGCGGAGCACAGGCTCCGGACACACAGGCTCCGCGGCCATGGCTCGCGGGCCCAGCCGCTCCGCGGCATGTGGGATCTTCCGGGATCGGGGCACGAACCCGTGTCCCCTGCATCGGCAGGCGGACTCTCAACCACTGCGCCACCAGGGAAGCCCTACATATTTCTTTTCTTGTTGAGATTATACTGTGTATGCATACTTTTTTTCCATTCTTTTTTGCACTTAACATTAGAATGACTTCCTTATTCCATCAAAACAGATCTCAAATATATGGATAAATTTTGACTTATTCTCATCTTTGGAGGTTTGCCAGCAGGTACAGTGGAGAGGAGACTGGGTGTTATTATTAGAAGACCCAAGTTAAATTTCAGTCTTTGCTGCTAATTAACTGCATGACCATGACCTAGTCACTTAACATATTTGGGTTATAGTTTTTTCTCATTTGTTCCATGGGGTAATTGTCCCAGATGATTGCTAAGGTCACAACCAGCTGCTAAATACTATCGTTCTATGATTTCCCATATTATATCAGACTGTAGGGGTTCTGAATTACCCAGTATTAGAAGGTTATTAGCTTTTTGTGACCTCTTTGCATAGTACTGTGGTTGTATCTTATATGATAACTTGTAATCATCTACCCACCAATATTAATTAGAAGAAAGGTACTATTGCCTATGAACTTTTGTGTATTCCACCATGAATTGAAAAAAGCAGGAAATTTTCCATTAACTGAAAAATATCAGTTTATGCATTCAGCTTAAACAAATCTTAATCTCAGAATTAAGAGAAGGTTTCTTATTAATAAAATAATCTTCTCTTTGCTCTTATAGTGTAAAGGGCAATTGGTTACACATATAAATTTTCCCTGAAAAGATGGGCAAGATGTAGATGTGTTTGAAATGATTTAGAACATGCTGTTTTCTGCCAGACTTTTGACTGATCCTATTTAGCAAACAAAGAGACTGGTATTTAGGAAAATTAAAAACCCTACCATCTTTGTCCAGGCCCTCCTTCCCCTGTGACCCTGACCCCTCAACCAGAATTTTTTTTTTTTTTTGGCAGTCAATCGTGCTGACTTAAATCAGTATTTCTCTTTAAGCGACCAAAAAAAAAAACGTTGTTTTTTTCAGGATGCTTTTTTATATGCTTATATAATCTTCCTGTTGTTCAAACTGGATCAGTAGGCCATTTCATTAATTAAATTAACTGTCCTGTAGGACTAATCATTATTTTCTTATTTTGCAATATCTTCCAGATATCCCCTGTGAGAATTGGGTTGGCCCAAAAGTTCATTAGGGTTTTTCCATAAGATGTAACAGAAAAACCCAAACGAACTTTTGGGCCAACTCAATATATACATAAAGTAAGATTCTGGGTGATGGTCAGATGGGAAACTGGTGAGTCTTTTTCCTTCATTGACTTAGGACCCTGGCCCTCCCCCTGCCCCATCTTGGGAGGCTTTCACTTTAAAAAGATTGGCAGCTTGGGTTAGAGGGTGTAGAAAATTACGTATATTTAAGTACAATTTCAAATTTTTTAAGTACAATTAATTAATTAATTAATTAATGGCTGCATTGGGTTTTCGTTGCTGCGCACAGGCTTTCTCTAGTTGCGGCGAGCGGGGGCTACCCTTCACTGTGGTGCACAGGCTTCTCACTGCGGTGGCTTCTCGTTGCAGAGCATGGACTCTAGATGCACGGGCTTCAGTAGTTGTGGCCCATGGGCTCTAGAACACAGGCTCAGTAGTTTTGGTGCACGGGCTTAGTTGTTCCGTGGCATATGGGATCTTCCTGGACCAGGGCTCAAACCCGTATCCCCTGCATTGCCAGGCAGATTCTTAACCACTGCACCACCAGGGAAGCCCTGTGACCTTGATTTTTAGTCAGAGTTAAACGTTTGGAATTTATTTAACAGTTTCTGAACATTCCTGAAAGGCAAAGATGCCAGGTTAAGAGAGAGTTAGTACAGAGGTCAGTGTGTTCTGCTGTGAACAGTGGATGTGCTGCAATGAAGGTGCTCTTTTATGAATAGAAAGGGCACCCCACCTACACTCTCCTCAAACAACCCTTTCTATTTAAACGAGTACTTCTTTGCTTCCTGGCCATGTTCATGATGTATAATGTTTTCTTTATGCTGCTTCTTCTGAATGTCAATAAGGGACTGAGCAAGGGAGGAGGTTTAAAAAGGAATGATTTTAAAACAATTCTATCCTGTTCCATTTATTCAAAGAATTATGTTTCCACTGTAGATAAATCACTATCTTTTGAATTACATGCCACATCATATTACCTAAAGTGATTACCTAAAAGTGATAACCTGCAACAAATATGATAGATAAATCATTACTCACGTATAAAATCTTGTACCAAATAAAGTGCTACTGTCCCCATAGAAAAATAGATAAATTACATGAGTAGATAGTTCAAAGAGAATGAAATCCATATGCCAATATACATATAAAAATGTTTAATGTTAATATTATTCAAATAAATTCAATTTAAAACAAAAAAATGCCATTTTCATTAATCAGTTGATGATCATAGATAGGCAGTGTTGGTGAAGTTGACCCCCAAGTGGGAGTCAAATGGTTATAGATTTTCTGGATTTGGCAATGCGTATTAACTGTCTTAAAATTTCATACTATTTGACCCTGTAATTTCAATTCTAGGAATTTTAAAAGATCAGAGGAAAAGCTTATAAATAAGTGCATTTATATTTATATTTTTTAAAGTATTGAAAACATCTTGTGTGCCCAACATAGGGATATGGTTAAATAAATTATACTACTTCCATCATTTAAAATTTTATATACTCATTAAAGAATCATGTTCTAAAGAACACTTAAATATGTGTAGAAATGCTCATGATATAATGCTGAATAAGAAATACAAAACTGTATATTCAGTATTTTCTTAAATAAATATATAGGGCTTCCCTGGTAGCACAGTGGTTGAGAGTCCGCCTGCCGATGCAGGGGACACGGGTTTGTGCCCCGGTCCGGGAAGATCCCACATGCTGCAGAGCGGCTGGGCCCGTGAGCCATGGCTGCTGAGCCTGTGCGTCTGGAGCCTGTGCTCCACAACGGGAGAGGCCACAACAGTGAGAGGCCCGCGTACCGCAAAAAAAAAAAAAAAAAAAAAAAAAAATATATATATATATATATATATAATATATATAATATATATATTATATATATATATATATATATATATATATATATATATATATATATATATATATATATACATATATCCCCCCCACCCTAACCATATGCCTTCTAGGGCACAGTTCAGGGTGGGTAAGAATGGGTTTAGTGGGAAGTGGGGCAAGTATAAAATAACCTGCACATGGATTTATAAACTCCAACATTCTAGATAATAAGCTCCTATTAATAGAGTCTTAGGACTTAAGCTTCATGCGAGTAGGGATCAGGACCAGTTACATAATTAGTGCAACCCAGTGCAAAATTAAAATGCAAGGTCCCTTGTTCCACAATTGTTAAGCATTTCTGGAGGGTGGCAGCAGGACATTACATCAAATATAGGGCCTTTCTGAGCTTCCAAATGTCAGCCCTGTGTGACTGCCCTGATCACATGTCCTAGAACCTATCCCTGGTAGGGCATACATTATATCCCCCCTTCTAGTATAATGCAAGGAGGTCTAAAAGTTGACACATATTTGACTTGATGTTCCTGATATATATGTCTTTTTTTTAAACTAAGGACCACTATTAAAGTATGTGCTTTCTACCTGACCTGTATGATTGATTATTTAGAGCTAAATACATATTTCCACACATATCTTTAATAAATGCAATTGTGTTAGCTGGCATCTACCACCAACCTATCAAATTCCTTTTAGCATTCAATTTTGTCATCTAAGATCTCCTTTTATCATTGTTCCCAATGTACTATTACAGATAATACAGTTGGAAACTACAGAAACTGTCATAAAGTCTTGTGTTTAAAGTTTCAATTTAGTCATTAAAACATGCCAGACAACCTTCTTCTTAATATTTTAGGCAGCTGGAGGCATTTATTCTTAGTCATTGTTCTAAATAGCCGAGAATACGGAATTTGCCTGAAGGATCATTAGCCTGGTCTGTTTCTAGATATTTAAAGTTCTGAGTTAAATGTACCTGTAGGTGGGTTCATTAAGATTTGGGGCACCATGTCTGAAAGTTATAAATATACCTTCAGTTATGCCCTTGATTTGATTTGATACAGCAAACCAGGGATGTTTCAGTTGTATCAGATCACCAGCTAGATGATTTCAGGGGTGGAGTTTAGAATTAAAGATAGAGTATTTTATTTCCCTTGAGATGGCCATGAAAGCTGTTACCATACTATGCAATGCAGTTAATTCTAGGACTCCCCTGTGCTGTCTGCATTTGTGCCTTCGTGTTCTCTTAAACTGGGATCAAGAGAGAGAAACAAACAAACAAAAAATTTTCAACCAACTACTGCCTTTTAGAGATGAGGAAACTGACCTGGAGAGGCAATTTGAATTTCATATAATTTTCATGTATCACAAAATGTTATTTTACTTTTGCTTTTTTTTCAACTATAGAAATTTTAAAACCATTCTCAGCTAGCAAGCCATACAGAACCAGATAGTGTGCTGGGTTTGGTCCTTGCGCTATAGTTCCCTGATCTCTGTCTTGAAGCATTCTTAAAAATAAGTAGTTGAATGAAAGAATAAGTGAGAAATGGATGGCTAAATGAAAAAGTGAATGAAATGAATGTAATTAATATATAACCTGGATAGTAAATGGATCATTATTCAAAAATTAAACTTTAATCATGGCAGACCTAGTTAAGTTTTACTTAATTAATATCCTAATTCTAAAATCATTAAAGTTGCAGATCGTATTTTAAGTAAAGTTCATTTTGCATTATAAAAATAATGTCTAATTATTATAGAAAATTAGGAACATTTAGGAGAGTAGAAAGATTGAAACACTAGCCCTATTCAGAGATAGCACATTAATTTCCAATATATTCTTTTATTCTTCATATATATGTATACATATAATAATTTTATATAACTGTGATCATACTGTGCCTGTCTTACATCTACTTTATTTTTTTAATATAACAATCTCCATTTTATTATAAGATTTTTCTTAAACATCATTTTACATGATGGCTTTAATTTTAATAACATTCTATTATGTGATGACTTCTGTAGGCATGAATTGTTTCTCTTATTTATATTAAGTATGTAATTATTTTAAAAATTAAAATTTAGCTCCATTTTCCTGCTTGTTGATCAGAGCACAGGTATACATCAAAATCTTTATGGTTCTAAATTGCTTTAGAACCTCATTCCCTTGAGTCTTTCCTGTTTCCTTTTTTTCCCTTTTGGTCCTGTTCTTTTGTACCCCCCTTACTCTGGGCTAATTTACTCCCACATGCATGGGATCTAAGAAGCGTCAAGCCCTGCTCTGACTGCTCAATACTGCACTGATGTACTGGCCTGTGTGGCCCATACCTGCAGTAGTGGCCCCTGTTCCAAAATCACCCCTGTCTACTTTTTGCCTCCAGTCCACTTAGAAATGTGTTCCATTCATAACTTGATTTAAGCTAGTTGATAGGAGAAAACCCTTTGATGGAACAAGCGTTTTTATGAGTGTGTTCCAAGATGCTCCAAGGAAACAGCACTCTCATGATTCTTCCCTAAGCCACTGGCACCCAAACTGCAAGGCTGCTCACATGAAAGTTCTACATAAAGGCTCAGCTGCAAGCTGGGGATCCCTCTCCAGGATCATGAACCATGATGTGTCCAGCTGTGCTTGCCTAAGCACAATTCTCCATGCGATACTGAAAAACATGGGGAAATCACTTGTTTCCTGCACCTGCCAAATGCCTGTTAGTTCCAGTTTGCAGCAAGTGATGTCTTCCCAAGCCCTTCATTGTACAGTGACACCCAGCGTGGGTCACTCTCTACTTTGCTTGAGAGTCCTTTGAGAGCAGTAGGGCCAACTGCTCTATTAGAAATCTGTTCGTGCAAAATGTCTTCTGACTTGTCCTTCATCCTGCCTAGCCCTGCGTGTTCCAGTCAAGGCAGACCAATGTTTCCTCCTGTCTTCTTGGCCCTTTTGGGTTCCATGCTCCCGCTTCCCCCCTCTAGGCTGGGTTTGGCTGATGCCATTTTACTGCTCTGGGACAGAGAACTCTCTTAGGCTGCCTAAGCACCTCTCTGCAGAGATAGACTTACTATGCAAACTATACATTTTGTCTACAGGGATTGCGCCTTCCAGGGTGAGGCTTAGAGTCCCTCTTTCCAGAAACCACCAAAGTCTGTACTATCACCAATTTATTTTTCTTTTTTTCCCCTCTCTTTCCCCCAGTCCAGAGGATCATGTTTTTTGAGTGGGTAGAAGGAAGGTTTTAGGCACTGCTTTTGCTACTGTTATTTCCCCCAAATCACTTGTCTCTGCCTCCAGTCCTGTCTTTCCCCTAAGGACTTAGACTTTTGGAAACCAGCTGTAGGATGGCAGCTATTTTCTCTGCTTTCCTCATCCCACCCTAAGGCACTGCACACAGAAAAGAACAGCGGCTTTAACTGGAGCAGTGCAGGACTGGGCAGAAGAAAGCCAAGCATATGGAGAAAAAGATACTGGTTCCTATCTCCAAAATGTTATCTTCCTACATTTGTTTAACATTAACTTTGTTTCCCTAACTTATTACTATCCTTAACCTATTAAAAATAAATGAACACCTTCCACCACCTGTGAAACCGATTATAAGCTGCGCTACTTTAGAGCATTATGCTTTTCAAAGCACTCATTTGTAATCTCATTTCAGGTTTTTTCCTGTAACAGAAATCTAAGAGGTGTTATCTGTTTCCTTAATTTCTTCCCAGTGACCCGGGGAAGGTAAATAACAAAAGGGTCAGAAACAGCAAAGGTTGAAGGTTAATTAGTTATCACAGCTCAGGAAGCTCTGACACAACAACTATTAATTAATCAATGCATATTGATTGGGCATTACCGTGTGCCAGGTGCTGTAATAGCCACATACCCATTTATACCAGAGATTTCATCATAGTTAGCAAATCTTGGAATAGAAAGATCCTATTCTCACAAGGCAATTTTTATTTTTCTCTGAGGATTTCTTGATTCTACTTCCCTTTTTCCATCATGGATCATGAGTATTTTAGAACAGCACTATCCAGTATAACTTTCTGTGATGATGGAAATGTACTGTCTGTGCTATCCAATATGTGAGCCGCTAGTTACATATGGCTATTGAGCACTTAAAATGTATCCAGGGCAACTGAGGGGCTGGATTTTTGTTTGTGTGTCACTTTAATTGAATTCAATTTAAATTTTCCCTAGCTTTATTGAAATATAATTGACAAATAAAAGTTATTCAAAGTGTACAACATGTTGTTTTGATACACATATACACTGTGAAATGATTACATCAAGCTAATTAACATATTTGTCACCTCACATAGCTACCATTTGTGTGTGTGTGTGTGTATGAATATTTAAGATCTACTCTCTTAGCAAATTTCAAGTTACAGTACAGTATTACTAACTATAGGCACCACGTTGACCATTATATCTCCAGAACTTATTCATCCTGCATAACTGAAACTTTGCGTGCTTTGACCAACATCTCTCCATTCCCCTCCCCAAAACCATGGCGCCCATTATTCTCCTCTCGGCTTCTATGAATTCTACTTTTTTTAGATTCCACATGTAAGTGGAATCATGCAGTATTTATCTTTCTGTGACTGGCTTATTTCACTTAGCATAATATCCTCCAAGTTCATCCATGTTGTTACAGATTTACAGATGACAAAATGTCCTTTTTTTAAGACTGAATAATATTCCTTTGTATATATAGATATCTATATCTATATCACATTTTATTTAGATATAGATACCTATATCTCAATCACATTTTCTTTATTCATTCATCCATAGACTGACACTTATGTTATTTCCATATCCTGACTATTGTGAATAATGCTACAATGAATATGGGTGTTCAGATATCTCTTCAATATATTAATTTCATTTCCTTTGGTTGTATACCCAGAAGTGGGGTTGCTGGATCATATGGTAGTTCTATTTTCAATATTTTGAGGAAGCTTTATTCTGTTTTTCATAATGACATTACCAATTTACATAGCCACTAACAGTATAAAAAAGTTCTCTTTTCTCCACACCCTCACCAACCTTGTTTCTTGTCTGTTTGATAATAGCAATTCTAACAGATGTGAGTGATATCTCATTGTGGTTTTGCTTTGCAGTTCCCTGATGATTTGTGATGTTGAGTACCTTTTCATGTGTCTCTTAGCCATTTTCATGTCTTTGGAAAAATGTCTATTCATGTAATCTGCCTATTTTTAAATTCAATTGTTGGGTTTTTTTTCCTGTTGAGTTCTATGAGTTCTTTATATATTTTGGATATCAACTCCTTATCAGATATATGATTTTCAGATAGTTTCTTCAATTCCATAGTTTGCCTTTTCATTTTGTTGATGGCTTCTTTGCTATACAGAGATTTTTAGTTTGATGTAGTCCCACCGTTTATTTTTGCTTTCATTGCCTTTGCCTTTAGTGTTGTATCCAAAAGAATCTTTGCCAACACTATCATCAAGGACGTTAACTCCTATATTTTCTTCTAAGAGTTTTATGGCTTCAAGTCTTACAATCAAATAGTTAATCCATTTTTAGCTGATTTTTGTGTATGGTGTGAGACAGTGGTCCAGCTCAGTTCTTTTGCATGTGCCTGTCCATGTTTCCCAACCTCCTTTATTGAAGAGATTATCCTTTTCACATTGTATATTCCCAGCTACTATGATATAAATTAATTGACTGTATATGCTTGGGTTTATTTCTGTCCCATTGATCTATGTGTCTATTTTTATCCCAATACAATACTATTTGGTTACTATAGATTTGCAAATAGTTTGAAATCAGGAAGTGTAATGCCTCCAGCTGTGTTTTCTTTGATTATTTGAGATGTTTTGTGGTTCCATATGAAATTTAGGATTGTTTGTACTATATCTGTGAAAAATACCATTGGAATTTTGATAAGGATTGTACTGAATCTGTGGATTGCTTTGGGTAGTATGGACAATATTAATTCTTCCAATTCATGAACACAGAATATCTTTCCATTTATTTGTATCTTCTTCAATTTCTTTTATCAGTGTCTTATAGTTTTCAGTGTACAAGTCTTTCATTTTCTTTGTTAAATTTATTCATAAATTTTTTTGGATACAGTTGTACATTGGATTATTTTCTTAATTTCTCTTTCTGATAGCTTGTTATTAGTGTATAGAAACACAACTTGAAATTTGTATATTGATTTTGTAATCTGCCATTTTACTCTATTCATTTATTAGTTCTAATAGTTTTTTTGTGGAGTCTTTAGGGTTTTCTATATATAATATAATGTCATCTGCAATAGAGATAGTTTCCCTTCTTACTTTCTGATTTGGATGTCTTTTATTTATTTTTTGCCTATTTCCCTGGCTAGGACCTCCACTACGATGTTGAATTAAAGTGGAGAGAGTGAGCATTCTCTCTTGTTCCTGATCTTAGAGGAAAAGTTTTTGGCTTCTAACCACTGAATGTTATGTTGGCCATGGGCTTGTCATATATACCATTTGTTATGTTGAGATACATTCTCTCTATACCCGGACTGTTGAGAGTTTTTATCATGAAGGGATGTTGAAGTTTTGTCAGCTCCTTTTTCTGCATCTATTTAGATGATTGTATAATTTGTACCTTCATTTTGTTAATATGGTATATCATGTTAATTGATTGTGGATGTTGAACCATCTTTGCATCCCTGGAATAAACCTCATTTGATCATGATCCTTTTAATGTATTGTTGACTTAAGTTTGCTAATACTTTGATAATGATTTTTGCAACTATGTTCATCAGGAATATTTGCATATAATTTTCTTATGTTGTCCTTGTCTGGTTTTGGTATCAGGGTAATGCTAGCTTTGTAAAGTGAATTTAGAAGTGTTCCTTCCTCTTCTATTTTTTGGAAGAGTTTGAGAAAGATTATATTAATTCTTTGAATGTTTGGTAGAAATTGTCAGTGAAGTCCTAACTTTTGCTTGTTGGGAGGCTTTGATTACTGATTCAATCTCCTTACTAGTAATTGTTCTGTTCAAAATTTCCATTTCTTCATGAATAAGTCTTGGTATGTTATATGTTTCTATTTGAACCGTTTCTAAGTTCATTCTAGTCTTGTGGGTCTCATGGGTGCAAGCCTCATTGGCTTTCAGAGCTAGATGTTTTGGGGTCCCATCTCTCAGGTGGAAGTCTTAAAAGTCAAGGTTAGGGGCTTCCCTGGTGGTGCAGTGGTTGAGAAGCTGCCTGCTAATGCGGGGGAAACAGGTTCGAGCCCTGATCTGGGAGGATCCCACATACTACAGAGCAACTGGGCCCGTGAGCCACAACTACTGAGCCTGTGTGTCCGGAGCCTGTGCTCCACAACAAGAGAGGCTATGATAGTGAGAGGCCCGCACACCATGATGAAGAGTGGCCCCCACTTGCCACAACTGGAGAAAGCCCTTGCACAGAAACGATGACCCAACACAGCAAAAATAAATTAATTAATAAACTCCTACCCCAAACATCTTCAAAAAAAAAAAAAGTCAAGGTTAATATATGGGGTCCAAACCCTTCACTCTTCAAGGAGAAGCTGGGTGTTATGGGTTCCCTCCTGGTTGTGTGATGCTGGAGTGCTGGGGGGCGTTTATGACAAGATTGTGTCTCAGCCTCTCCTGTTTCAGTATGTTTTTCTCATTTGCTTGATGTGTACAAGTTGCTCAGCTAGTTTCTGGATGTCTTTCAGAGGGAATTGTTCTGTATGTAACTGTAGACTTGGTGTGTCTATGGGAGGGGGGAGTTCAGGAATTTCCTATATAGCCATCTTGAACTGGTATTGCCTGATTTTTGTATGTGGTGTGAGAGCACAGTCCAATTTAACTCTTCTGCATGTGAATATCCGGTTTTCTCACAATTTATAGAAGATATTACCATTTCCTTATTGTGTATTCTTGGCATCTTTGTTGAAAAATCAGTTGATCTTATATGCATGTATTTATTTCTTGACTCTATATTCTGTTTCATTGGTCTATATGTGTGTTTTTATGGTGGTGTCATACTGTTTTGATTACTATATACTATATTAATATATTTGAAGATCAGGCAATGTGTTGCCTCCAGTTTTGTTCCTCTTTCTCAAGATTGCCTTGGCTATTAGATGTCTTGGACAGTTCTATATAAATTTTAGGATTGTTTTCCATTTCTGTGAAAAATTCCATTGGGGTTTTGATAGGGTTTGCATTGAACCTATAGAAAGCTTTTCCTTTAACATCAGGCACAAGACAAGTATGCCACTTCTAGTCAGTATAATAGTGGAAATCCCATCCAGAACAATTAGGCAAGAAAAATAATTAAAAAGAATTCAAATCAGAAAGGAAGAAGTAAAATTGTCTCTGTACATGACATGATCATATATATATATGATATATTTATATATATATATATATATATATATATATATATATGTAAAACTCTAAAGACTCCATCAAAAGTTAGAACCAATAAACAGATTTAGTAAAGTTGAAAGAAGAAAATCAACATACCCAAATCAGTAACGTTTCTATATACTAACTACAAAGTATCTGAAAGAGAAATTAAGATATCCCACTCACAATAGCATCAATAACAATAAAATGGGAATAAATTTAACCAAGGAGGTGAAAGACCTATACATGGAAACTATAAAATATTTATTACAAAATTGAAGAAGATACAAAGAAATGGAAAGATAGCCTATGTTCATGGATTGGAAGAATTTCTATTGTTAAAATGCCCATCCTACCCTAAACAATAAATTTGAATTTAAATTTAAATAATCACATGTGGTTCATGGTTACCATATTGGACACATAATTTAGCATCTTTTCCTGAGACTTACCAAAGTAACAGATTAACTCATCTTTCATCAAATTTCTGCTGCTTTTAGAATTTCTTGGTTTTGAGAAGTGGAAACCAACACTGGATAATTTAAGCAACAAAAAATATGCCAGAAAGAAACAGTGGGATAATTACATTGAAAAGGGGTAGTGCTTGGGCTTGTAAAATGGTGAAAGGTCAGAATAATTCCAGAAAGCTAGAGAGCAGTTCTGTCAGCAGCATCTCATAGATATAACAGTCTGCTGTGGATAAATACTACATGTTTCTTTTTTTCTTGCTTTATTTGCATGAGGCTCAAAGTTACAGAATAGCATGCTTCATTGACTAAGTGAATGTGCTCTTCCTGTGTGGTGAGGAGAAAAATCAGGCTTTTCTCACTACTGCAAGGAAAACAAGGCACCTGTATCAGGCACCTGCATTTCCCATTCTACCTACTCTGTACCCGATGAGGTAGACAGAGTTTCTCTTAGGGAAATTTGGTATTACTAGAAAGATGAACAAATGTTTGGTACCTCTCAGACTGACAAATGTCTCTAGATCTTGAGGATTTTTAAGACAGTTTCATCAAGATGAATAAAAAGTATCTAATTGAGGAAATCAACTTTATAGCCACTTGCCGTCTGTGTGCTCCTTACACATCCATTGTACTTCCACATTCCGTGATGTATTGAGCACTTCTCATTCTTTCCTGAGTTCATGAAGACTATTTCATATCAGTTTCCCCTCTTTCTTCTTGCTTTTCATTACTAGTTCTATTGTTGATCTTCTTTTTTTTCTCTTTTCTTCTGACCAGTCTTGCAATATTCTTTGCCACTAAGTCATTGATGAAGGCTGCAACGATCCAGTTTTTAAATAAAATTTATAAGAGTATGGCATTAGAAATCCTCAAAATGAACATAAATGGTGAAATGCAGCTCCAAATATAAAAAAGCAAGTGTTAGGTCAAGGTCTGAAAACAAGGTAGAAACTGCCACTTTTTTACTTCTTGACTGTAAGCAACCCTCGTGGTGTCTTTGTGTTTCTGTTCTTTCTCTGTAAAGCATGCGTAGAGGGCATACAATTGTGTGTGGCAGAAGGATGTATGTAAAGATGCTTATTATTATTCCTATTATAAAACACTGGAAATAAAAGTTCATAAATAAGGATATTGTTAATTAAAAATGGCATGCCCACATCATGTAGGCATAGAAAGTTCTGTATAGAATGTCATGGAAAGACAGACATAAAGTAATCAAGTGGAAAGAAAATCTGGTTTACTTATTAACTTCATTGTTTATTCATTCATATATTGAATGTAGCTGGGAGGCACTAAAGCTACAGTAGTGAAAAAAACAATTCTGTTCTTATAGCTTATGCCCTCCTGAAGGAAGCATAATAAAATAAATTAAAACAAAACTGTAATATATTAAATAGTGAAACATGCTAAGGAGAAATAAAATGAAGTGTGGAATAGACTGTAACACATAGCAGATGTTGAGATTTTGGATATGGTAGCCAGAAAAAGCTTCCTTGTGATAGTGACTAGTGAATAGAGAGGTATTCTTGGAGGAGGGAACAAGGACAAAGGCTCTCAGGTGGGCTTGTGCCTCATGTGTTGGTGGGACATAAAGGAGGCTTTGAGACTAGAGTGGAGTGAGGGAAGAGCAACAGATGAGGGCATAGAAATAATGGGGAGGGCACTGTGTCATATAGGGTCTTGTAGCTCCTGATTAGGACTTTTTGGCTTTTACTTTGAGATGTGAAGCGACTTGGGAATTTTGAGCAAAAAGAGTGGCAGGCTCTACTTTACATTATAATAGAATCTCTTATATTGCTGTACTGAAAACTGTCTGAAGGCAGTAAGGGATGTAGCTGAACAGGATTTGAGAGTCTACTGAAATAATTCAGGTAAGATACAATGGTAGTTTACACCAGAGTGGTGGCATGGGGATGACTTCTGAGCATATATTGAAAGTAGAGTCAATATGATTTGATGATAGACCAGAGTGGGTATGAGAAGAGTCAAGCATGGCCTAAAAAGTTTTTTTGATCTAAGCACAGAAAAGGTAGAGTTCCCTTATATGAAAATAAGGATGCCTGAAGGAAGAAGTTGCTGAGAAGTAAGTATAGTATAGTCTTATTTTTAAATAATGTACATGTGCATACACACATATGTTATGAAAATTCATAGCAAAATGACATATGCCACCTTGATTGAAGTAGTTACTTCTAGGGGGTATATTATGGAGAGGTGAGGATGGACTGTCATTATTTTATTCTGTATCCTAACATTTTGATAGAATTATTTACCACCCACTTGTGTTTATCCATTTCTTCGCAATCAGTAGAAGAACACCCCACTTAACTTCGAGTTCTTGGGTAAATCAATTTTGAACAGGATATGCAAAGCCTTCAGAGTTATGTGATTGTAGATTGTAGGCATTTCCGTGATTTATAAAATACACTATGGGCATAGCTTTCAGCCCACTTCTTGGTTGTGGAAACTGAACAAAATATGGACTAATGAAATATTTGTGCTAGTCACTTATTGTATTTAAAAACATGCTATCTTCCTGATTCTTCCTAAGATGTTACTGTGAACTGAAGGACAAACCATAAACCAAGGTTTAATTCACTGGTGAACTACCCACATTGGGCTTGGCAATGTTGAAGTCTTAGTCAGTCCTCTGCAGGTCAGTGGGGCTCGCTCTGAGAACATTTCAGCAACAAATATCTGACTTCTATCTTTTCTGTGGTCAGAGAGTGAGCAGAGCTTCCTAGCAATGTCCAATACATCCTGCTCGACTAGAATTAATAGACTCAGGTTCTCGCCACTGACTTGCTCTGTGACCTTAGGCAAGTCATCTGAACTCACTTGCTCTTTCTTAATTGGGAAAGAAAATGAAGAAATGAATATCAGTTGCCTGCCTCATGGATAACTTATGGGGATATCAGAGGTACAGTAATCCCTTAATTAACAGATTACTTGGAAAGAGGCACTTTGATACATACATTTAAAAACATCAAACTTGAAAATCAGAGTTATCTGCATTTACAGCATGACAACGACCATACACTTGCATAATTCTCTTTGTCCTTGCAAGGGGTAAATAGGGTTTATTTTTGACATCAAAGTAATGCTTAAATAAGGGCATGAAACCAACATTTAGAAGGCACTGAAGAATAAAATAATGATATAAAGAGGAGTGTCATTCATTACTTTCACAGTTCAAAGATTTTTAACTTGTTAAGATCAGGTTCCTCTCCCCAAATGCCGGGGCTTTCCTGCTATTATTCTGCAAGGTGTATAGGTGCCAAATCATTTTCTTCGGATGACAGGTGTGAAGGGGAAATCAGAACAAAATCTGGTACAAACATACCTCACTCTGGCTGGGTTATCAACAAGTGAGATGCTGAAAGCTGATGGGGAGATATCTGTAACAGGCTCTAGACTCATGTGGTTGGAAGTTTGTCCTTGAGTAAAAGTGGAGGGAGGGGCTCGGTAAGCAATGACTGAGCACAGAGAGGGAGCAGGTACTAAAGTAATGCTGCTCACAGCGATCTCTCACTAGGTCTTTGTTAGTGGGTCTTCTGCCTCTCAGGTCCAACTTCTGCTAAACTCCCATACTCCTCACCAAACCTCTCTGTTAGTGGAGAAAACTGCTACACATCTCTCCATGTATCAGAAGTGCCCTGTCACTCTTCTTAAACTCTGTACTCTTCTTGTTCTTTCACAAAAGCCCTCATTTGATTTGATAAGTGGAAGAGTTTGGGGGAAGTACCCCCACTCTCTATATGGCTGGTGACAGTGGAATGTGAAGAGGAAATTTAGGATGTTGGCCTTAAAAAGCTGTTTCCTTCCCTTTGATATTCTTTAAGAGATGTAGTAAAGATTTGAACTGCTGGCCTCTTTGGAAAGCTGGTTGGTATTCTGGTTGGACACTGCTGCTTGCCCAGATCCTTATTCTGGACTGAAAGACTTATTTTCCCAGTTGCTGGAAGGGATGGTGGTGGGTATCCCCCAGCCCTCAATGCTTTCCAGGAGTTGCCATCAGGTGAAGAGAGACTTGTCCCACAATGTCACTCCTTCCTGGGGAAAGCCTGAGCCTAATGGCTGGTCAATGGGGGGTATACAATGGCTGAGCACCATTTCTCAAGTTTTGCCTTATTTTGCTCAATCTTACTTCCTTCTTGTCTCCCATGGGTTTTGACTTTGCAAGCCCTCCCTAATCAACTTCCTGCATGTAAATCTCTGTTGCAGAGTCTGTTTTATGGAGAAACTGATGTGCAACATCTACTCAAGTTGAAGAGAAGTATATTTATGTTCCAGCAAACTTAATACTTTAATACTTTGTAATCTTAATGATATTCCTTAGAGAAACTTGTATATATTTGCATAAGGATCATGTATGAGAATGTTCATAGCAGTATGATTGGTAAGAGCCCCATACTGGAAAAACCTAAATAAATCTAAATATCCATCAGTATTATATGTGTGCAATATATGAATATTGCACATATATTATTTGAGTAAATATGAGTAAATCATGGTAAAGTCAGACAATCAAATGCAGACATAAATAATAAAAGTGAAAATGAATGACCTGTAGTTTTACATGCCATGCCATGGATGAATCATACATACCTCTGTATATCTATGCATCTATATATGAAGGAAAGAAGCAAAACACTGAAGAATATATGTAATAAAAAATAGATAGCTAGATAGATATGTACATGTGTGCAATTCATCCTAGGCAAGATAAATGGTTCTTTTAGGAATGTATACATAGGTTTAAAGCCATAAAGAAAAGTAACTGATTAACATACATTTCAGGATACTGGTTATTTTTAGAGGAAAAAAAGTTATAATCAATTTAGAACACAACAGGGGCTTCTGGAGGGTGAATATTTCTATTTCTATACTGAGATATTTTTGACTACCTTTGATTGTGGCACTATACTTTTAAAATGTGACTCTGTTTAAGGAAGGACTAAGAGTCCCAAATTTAACTGGGTTGCATGCCTTTAAGAGATTTTCTGAAACCTATCTATTTTGATGTGTATATCCCTAGGAAAATCAATGGATCAAGACCTCCTCAAGTATAAACCACCCTGAAACTAATTTTTCTTTAGTCCTAGACAGTCTTTTCAAGAAATAAAGCCTTGAGTCTTAAATATAAAGCTGGTTCATGCTATCAAATATGAGTGGAAATGGTTTGTTCAAAACATTGGCTTCTGATTGGCTTTTAACTAAGTATATTTTAAGACGTATGTATCACTTAGGCCTAGGTGACCCTCCCCATAGTGTGTGGCTGTCCTTACTGTCCCCAGGAGGTCCAGGTTCTAAATGTGGCTCTCCCTGATCAGAGTCAGGATTGTGCTCTTACTGGCTTATAGTGGGAGGACACATGGCTGACTCAAACAGCTCAGGGCTACAGAACACACAGCTGGTCTGTGCTTCTTTGGTTGCACCTGTGAGACCCACTGACCGAAGTCTCGTTCCTCCCCAGTTGAACAAAGAAAGACCTTTCAGGCTATTGAAAATTTTCAGTCCTATGATCTCCTTTCCCCACCCTCAATGATCATCAAATGTTACCTTGAATCATGAGAGATCGTGACTTTTAACTGCTCTCTTTTCATTCATTCATTCTCTCTTTCATTTATTCATTTAACATATTTATCAAGTGCCTACTTTGTCTTGGGCATTGTTTTTAGAAGTAGGAGTCCATAGATCAGAGGAAAAATACAGACAAAAATTCCTGCCTCCATGGAGCTTATATAGCTGTCAAGGATCCTTCACGTTATTCCCCCTGCATCTGAGGAAGACAGAAGGCAGCACTGAAGCTTACTTTCTGTGTCTATGTAAAAGGCAATTTTACATAGAAACAAAGAAATAAAGGGGAAAAAATCTAAAGAGCAAAACCTCTTCCTGGTTCCACACCTAAACTTAGATAATTAGTTCCTAAATGGATAAATAAATGATTCCTATGTCTTCTATGTTATTTCTAATTTCACTTATAAAGTTTCTGGCAGAAAGCAGCATGATCAAGCCATAAAAGCTCACAATTAAGATGGTTAAGTCATAGTAGCTGGATATTAACAACATGGTTTGAGCCTTCTTCTATTCTTAATATCACAGTGAGTTCCGAAATGTTTTTCAACTTCTTTATGCCTTAGAAATTTGGAGTCTCCAACGTTCAGCACATAGGATTGCTCTGACGAATAAAGGAAATCTTGGATTTAAAATGCCTGGTGCCCAAGGGAGATCAGCTCAGTGCTGTGTGACCACCTAGAGAGGTAGGATAGGGAGGGTGGGAGTGAGATGCAAGAGAGAGGGGATATGGGGATATATGTATACATATAGCTGATTCACTTTGTTATACAGCAGAAACTAACACAACATTGTAAGGCAATTATACTCCAATAAATATGTTAAAAATAAATGCCTGGTGCCCAGAGCACACACTATTCATAACCTCACCAGAATCCATTTCATGCGTTCCCACTCTGAACAAGGCCCCCATGAATTTCCAGGGATGCTCTTTTGATAAATTTGACATCTATTTCCAGGGTCAGAATTTGGCCCTGGATAGTTTAAGCTACTCAGAGCATCTCATTTTTGTAGATAAAGATATTGATTTAAAGATGGCACTTAACTAAGTTTTGGACAATGAGACTAAATGGGACAGTAGGAGAGGAAGAATAGAGTTCAGTCTTTGGAGATGTTATTGAATCATGTTACCAAACACTCTCTCACTTCATCCCA
The DNA here is from genome assembly GCF_025265405.1 of Mesoplodon densirostris. Lineage (NCBI taxonomy): Eukaryota > Metazoa > Chordata > Mammalia > Artiodactyla > Ziphiidae > Mesoplodon > Mesoplodon densirostris. Next base: position 23,006,192 of record NC_082667.1, on the reverse strand, counting down.
GCTTACCCTTCCCCCTCCCTGGGTCCTCAAGTCCATTTTCTACGTCTGCATCTTTATTCCTGTCCTGCCCTTATGTTCTTCGGAACCTTTTTTTTTTTTTTTTTTTTTAGTTTCCATATATATGTGTTAACATATGGTATTTGTTTTTCTCTTTCTGACTTACTTCACTCTGTATGACAGATTCTAGGTCCATCCACCTCACTACAAATAACTCAGTTTTGTTCCTTCTTATGGCTGAGTAATATTCCATTGTATATATGTGCCACATCTTCTTTATCCATTCATCTGTCAGTGGGCACCTAGGTTATTTCCATGCCCTGGCTCTTGTAAATAGAGCTGCAGTAAACATTTTGGTACATGACTCTTTTTGAATTATGGGTTTTTTTTTGCGGTATGTGGGCCTCTCGCTGTTGTGGCCTCTCCCATTGCGGAGCACAGGCTCTGGACGCGCAGGCTCAGCAGCCATGGCTCACGGGCCCAGCCGCTCCGCGGCATGTGGGATCTTCCCGGACCGGGGCACGAACCCGTGTCCCCTGCATCGGCAGGCAGACTCTCAACCACTGCGCCACCAGGGAAGCCCTGAATTATGGTTTTCTCAGGGTATATGCCCAGTAGTGGGATTGCTGGGTCGTATGGTAGTTCGACTTTTAGTTTTTTAAGGAACCTCCATACTGTTCTCCATAGTGGCTGTATCAATTTTCATTCCCACCAACGGTGCAAGAGGGTTCCCTTTTCTCCACACCCTCTCCAGCATTTATCGTTTCCAGATTTTTTGATGATGGCCATTCTGACTGGTGTGAGATGATATCTCATTGTAGTTTTGATTTGCATTTCTCTAATGAGTAAAGATGTTGAGCAGCCTTTCATGTGTTTGTTGGCAGTCTGTATATCTTCTTTGGAGACATTTCTATTTACTTCTTCTGCCCAATTTTGTAATGGGTTGTTTGTTTTTTTGATATTGAGCTGCATGAGCTGCTTGTAAATTTTGGAGATTAATCTTTTGTCAGTTGCTTCATTTGCAAATATTTTATCCCATCCTGAGGGTTGTCTTTTCGTCTTGTTTATAGTTTCCTTTTCTGTGCAAAAGCTTTTAAGTTTCATCAGGTGCCACTTGTTTATTTTTGTTTTTATTTCTATTTCTGTAGGAGGTGGGTCAAGAGGGACCTTGCTGTGATTTATGCCATAGAGTGTTCTGCCTATGTTTTCCTCTAAGAGTTTGATAATGTCTGGCCTCACATTAGGTCTTTAATCCATTTTGCATTTATTTTTGTGTATGGTGTTAGGGAATGCTCTGATTTCATTCTTTTACATGTAGCTGTCCAGTTTTCCCAGCAGCACTTATTGAAGAGGCTGTCTTTTCTCCATTTTATGTTCTTGCCTCCTTTATCAAAAATAAGGTGAACAGGGCCTCCCTGGTGGCGCAAGTGGTTGAGAGTCCGCCTGCCGATGCAGGGGATATGGGTTCATGCCCCGGTCTGGGAGGATCCCATATGCCGCGGAGCGGCTGGGCCTGTGAGCCATGGCCGCTGAGCCTGTGCGTCCGGAGCCTGCACGTCCGGAGCCTGTGCTCCGCAATGGGGGAGGCCACAGCAGTGAGAGGCCCGCATACCGCAAAAAAAAAAAAAAAAAAAAAAAAAAATAAGGTGAACATATGTGCATGGGGTTATCTCTGGGCTTTGTATCCTGTTCCATTGATCTATCTTTCTGTTTTTGTGCCAGTACCGTACTGTCTTGATTACTGTAGCTTTGTATTATACTCTGAAGTCAGGTAGCCTGTTTCCTCCAGCTCCGTTTTTCTGTCAAAGATTGCTTTGGCTATTTGGGGTCTTTTGTGTCTCCATACAAATTGTGAAATTTTTTGTTCTAGTTCTGTGAAAAATGCCATTGGTACTTTGATAGGGATTGCACTGAATCTGTAGATGGCTTTGAGTAGTAGAGTCATTTTCACAATGTTGATTCTTCCAATCCAAAAACATGGTATATCTCTCCATCTATTTGTATCATCTTTAATTTCTTTCATCAGTGTCTTATAATTTTCTGCATACAGGTCTTTTGTCTCCTTAGGTAGGTTTATTCCTAGGTATTTTATTCTTCTTGTTGCAATGGTAAATGGGAGTGTTTCCTTAATTTCTCTTTCAGAATTTTCATCATTAATGTATAAGAATGCCAGAGATTTCTGTGCATTAATTTTGTATCCTGCTACTTTACCAAATTCATTGATTAGCTCTAGTAGTTTTCTGGTAGCATCTTTAGGATTCTCTATGTATAGTATCTAATCATCTCCAAACAGTGACAACTTTACTTCTTTTCCAATTTGGATCCCTTTTATTTCTTTTTCTTCTTTGGTTGCTGTGGCTAAAACTTCCAAACCTATGTTGAATAATAGTGGTGAGAGTGGACAACCTTGTCTTATTCCTGATCTTAGTGGAAATGGTTTCAGTTTTTCACCATTGAAAACGATGTTCGCTGTGGTTTGTTGTATATGGCCTTTATTATGTTGAGGTAGGTTCCCTCTATGCCCACTTTCTGGAAAGTTTTTATCATAAATGGGTGCTGAATTTTGTCAAAAGCTTTTTCTGCATCTATTGAAATGATCATATGGATTTTATCCTTCAGTTTGTTAACATGGTGTATCACATTGATAGATTTGCATATACTGAAGAATCCTTGCATTCCTGGGATAAACCCCACTTGATCATGGTGTATGATCCTTTTAATGTGCTGTTGTATTCTGTTTGCTAGTATTTTGTTGAGGATTTTTGCATCTATATTCATCAGTGATATTGGCCTGTAGTTCTCCTTCTTTGTGACATCTTTGTCTGGTTTTGATATCAGTGTGATGGTGACCTCATACAATGAGTTTGGGTGTGTTCCTCCCTCTGCTATATGTTGGAAAAATTTGAGAAGGATAGGTATTAGCTCTTCTCTAAATGTTTGATAGAATTTGCCTGTGAAGCTATCTGGTCCTGGGCTTTTGTTTGTTGGATTATTTTTAATCACAGTCTCATTTTTAATGCTTGTGATTGGTCTGCTTATATTTTCTGTTTCTTCCTGGTTCAGTCTCAGAACATTGTGCTTTCCAGGAATTTGTTCATTTTTTCCAGGTTGTCCATTTTATTTGCATATAGTTGCTTGTGTTAATCTCTCATGACCCTTTGCACTTCTGCAATGTCAGTTGTTACTTCTCCTTGTTCATTTCTAATTCTATTGATTTGTCTTCTCCCTTTTTTTTTGATGAGTCCAGCTGATGGTTTATCAGTTTTCTTTATCTTCTCAAAGAACCAGCTTTTAGTTTTATTGATCTTTGCTATCGTTTCCTTCCTTCTTTTTCATTTATTTCTGATTTGATCTTTATGATTTCCTTCCTTCTGCTAACTTTGGGGTTTTTTTGTTCTTCTTTCTCTAATTGTTTTAGGTGTAAGGTTAGGTTGTTTATTTGAGATGTTTCTTGTTTCTTGAGGTAGGATTGTATTGCTGTAAACTTCCCTCTTAGAACTGCTTTTGCTGCATCTCATAGGTTTTGGGTCATCGTGTTTTCACTGTCATTTGTTTTACGTATTTTTTGACTTCCTCTTTGACTTCTTCTGTGATCTCTTGTTTATTAAGTAGTGTATTTTTTAGCCTCCATGTGTTTGTATTTTTTACAGATCTTTTCCTGTAATTGATATCTAGTCTCATAGCATTGTGGTCGGAATAGATACTTGTTATGATTTCAGTTTTCTTAAATTTACCAAGGCTTGATTTGTGATGCAAGATATGATCTATCCTGGCGAATGTTCCATGAGCATTTGAGAAGAAAGTGTATTCTGTTGTTTTTAAATGGAATGTCCTATAAATATCAATTAAGTCCATCTTGTTTAATGTATCATTTAAAACTTGTGTTTCCTTATTTATTTTCATTTTGGATGATCTGTCCATTGGTGAAAGTGGAGTGTTAAAGTCCCCTACTATGATTGTGTTACTGTCGTTTTCCCCTTTTATTGCTGTTAGTATTTGCCTTATGAATTTAGGTGCTCCTATGTTGGGTCCATAAATATTTACAATTGTTATATCTTCTTCTTGGATTGATCCCTTGATCATTATGTAGTGTCCTTCTTTGCCTCTTGTAATAATCATTCTTTTAAAGTTTATTTTGTCTGATATGAGAATTGCTACTCCAGCTTTGTTTTGATTTCCATTTGCACGGAATATCTTTTCCCATCCCCTCACTTTCAGTGTTTATGTGTCCCTAGGTCTGAAGTGGGTCTCTTGTAGACAGCATATATATGGGTCTTATTTTTGTATCCATTCAGCCAGTCTATGTCTTTTGGTTGGAGCATTCAATCCATTTACATTTAAGGTAATTATCAATATATATGTTCCTACTACCATTTTCTTAATTGCTTTGGGTTTGTTATTGTAGATCTTTTCCTTCTCTTGTGTTCCCTGCCTAGAGAAGTTCCTTTAGCATTTGTTGTAAAGCTGGTTTGGTGGTGCTAAATTCTCTTAGCTTTTGCTTATCTGTAAAGCTTTTAATTTCTGTCAAATCTGAATGAGATCCTTGCTGGGTAGTGTAACCTTTGTTGTAGGTTTTTCCCTTTCATCACTTTAAATAGGTCCTGCCATTCCCTTCTGGCTTGCAGAGTTTATGCTGAAAGATCAGTTGTTAACCTTATGGGGATTTCCTTGTATGTTATTTGTTGTTTTTCCTTGCTGCTTTTAATATTTTTTTCTTTGTATTTAATTTTTGATAGTTCAATTAATATGCGTGTTTCTTCTTGGATTTATCCTATGTGGGACTCTGCACTTCCTGGAGTTGATTAACTATTTCCTTTCCCATATTAGGGAAGTTTTTTAACTATAATGTCTTCAAATATTTTCTCAGTCCCTTTCTTTTTCTCTTCTTCTTCTTGGACCCCTACAATTTGAATGTTGGTGCATTTGATGTTTTCCCAGAGGTCTCTGGGACTGTCCTCAATTCTTTTCTTTCTTTTTTCTTTATTCTGCTCTGCAGTAGTTATTTCCACTCTTTTATCTTCCAGGTCACTTATCTGTTCTTCTGCATCAGTTATTCTGCTATTGATTCCTTCTAGAGAATTTTTAATTTTATTTATAATGTTGTTCATCATTGTTTTCTTCTAGGTCCTTGTTAAACGTTTCTTATATTTTCTCCATTTATTTCCAAGATTTTGGATCATCTTTACTATCATTACTCTGAATTCTTTTTCAGGTAGACTGCCTATTTCCTCTTCATTTGTTTGTTCTGGTAGATTTTTACCTTGCTCCTTCATCTGCTGTGTGTTTCTCTGTCTTCTTATTTTGCTTAACTTACTGTGTTTGGGGTCTCCTTTTCACAGGCTGCATATTCGTAGTTCCTGTTGTTTTGGTGTTTGCCTCCAGTGGCTAATGTTGCTTCAGAGGGTTGTGTAGGCTTCCTTTTGGAGGTGACCAGTGCCTGTGTTCTGGTGGATGAGGCTGGATATTGTTTTTTTGGTGGGCAGGACCGCATGCGGTGGTGTGTTTTGGGGTGTCTGTGACGTTATTATCATTTTAGTCAGCCTCTCTGCTAATGGGTGGGGTTGTGTTCCTGTCTTGCTACTTGTTTGGCATAGTGTGTCAGCACTGTAGCTTACTGCTTGTTGAGTGGAACTGGGTATTAGCATTGAGACGGAGATATCTGGGAGTGCTTTCACCTTTTGATATCATATGGAGCCAGGATGCCTCTGGTGGAACAATGTCCTGAGCTCAGCTCTCCCACCTTAAAGGCACAGGCCTTACATCCGGCTGGAGCACCAAGAACCTGTCAGCCACATGGCTCAGAAGAAAAGGGAGAAAAAAGGAAAGAAAGAAAGAAAATAATAAAATAAAGTAAAGTTATTAAAATAAATAATTATTGAAAATTTAAAAAATTAAAAATTAATTTAAAAAGAATAAAAAAAGAAAGAAGAGAGCAACCAAACCAGAAAACAAATCCACCAGTGACAACAAGCGCTAGAAACTATACTAAACAAAAAAAAAGAAAAAAAAAACAAACAAAAAAAGCCCCAAAGCAGACAGACAGAACCCTAGGACAAATGTAAAAGCAAAGCTATACAGACAAAATCATACAAAAAAGCATACACATACACACTCACAAAAAGCAAAAAAGGAAAAAAATATATATATCGTTGCTTCCAAAGTCCACTGCCTGAATTTGGGATGATTCGTTGTCTATTCAGGTATTCCACAGATGCAGTGTACATCAAGTTGATTGTGGAGATTTAATCCGCTCCTCCTGAGGCTGCACTGAGAAATTTCCCTTTCTCTTCTTTGTTCTCACAGCTCCCGGGGTTCAGCTTTGGATTTGGACCCACCTCTGCGTGTAGGTTGCCTGAGGGTCTGTTCTTTGCTCAGACAGGACGGGGTCAAAGGAGCAGCTGATTCAGGGGCTCTGGCTCACTCAGGCCAGGGAGAGAGAGGGGTACGGATGCGGGGCGAGCCTGTGGCAGCAGAGGCCAGCGTGACGTTGCACCAGCCTGAGGTATGCCGTGCGTTCTCCCGGGGAAGTTGTCCCTGGATCACGGGACCCTGGCAGCGGCGGGCTGCACAGGCTCCCGGGAGGGGAGGTGTGGATAGTGACCTGTGCTCACACACAGGCTTCTTGGTGGCGGCAGCAGCAGCAGCCTTAGCATCTCATGCCCGTCTCTGGGGTCCGCGCTGACAGCTGTGGCTAGCACCTGTCTCTGGAGCTTGTTTAAGGCGGTGCTCTGAATCCCCTCTCCTCGCGCACCCTGAAACAATGGTCTCTTGCCTTTTCGGCAACTCAAGACTTTTTCCGGACTCCCTCCAGGCTACCTGTGGCGCACTAGCCCCCTTCAGGCTGTGTTCACGCCGCCAACCCCAGTCCTCTCCCTGCGCTCCAACCAAAGCCCGAGCCTCAGCTCCCAGCCCCTACCCGCCCCGGCGGGTTAGCAGACAAGCTTCTCAGGCTGGTGAGTGCTGGCCGGCACTGATCCTCTGTGCGGGAATCTCTTCGCTTTGCCCCTCTGCACCCCTGTTGCTGTGCTCTCCTCTGTGGCTCTGAAGCTTCCCCCTCTGCCACCCGCAGTCTCCGCCCGCGAAGTGGCTTCTAGTGTGTGGAAACCTTTCCTCCTTCACGGCTCCCTCCCACTGGTGCAGGTCCTGTCCCTATTCCTTGTGTCTGTTTTTTCTTTTTTCTTTTGCCCTACCCAGGTATGTGGGGAGTTTCTTGCCTTTTGGGAGGTCGGAGATCTGAGGTTTTCCTCCAGCGTTCAGTAGGTGTTCTGTAGGAGTTGTTCCACATGTAGATGTGTTTCTGATGTATTTGTGGGGAGGAAGGTCTTGTCTTGAGGCTCGGCTATTACAACTAAATAGTTTTTTAAATGTATGTATCACTTGTGCCTGTGTGACCCTGCCCCATAGTGTGTGTGGCTGTCCTTAATTTCAGTTTTTGTTATATCCAATTAAAAAAATTTTGAATCTCTAAATACATAATAACTATTCATTAAATTTTTATTCATATGTCAAAAAGTTTTGAATTTAACTGAGAAAATTATTTAAAATATCAATGAATTTTTAAAATATGATAGCATATGGCCTATAAAATTTCACTAACAGCTTTAATTTCTCTTCTGGAATGGAATACTTAAAAGAGAACACCTGGAAGGAAATACAAGGATTTACATTCTTTAATTTACCATATGAATTAAAAATTGACATATCTAAGTTTCATTTTAGTAATATTCATCTCCCTTGCCTGCATGCTTCCCTGCTGTGTTCTATTTCACTACTGCTCGCTCTTTCTTGCCCCTGGAAAATGCCTCTAAATCCCTGAAACTGTCAGGTTCCACAAGTGTGTAATTTTATTTTAGCTAAATTCTAAACACCTGTAAGAGGTTAATTTGACATGGGAACTGTAAAAGAGTCTTATCTACAGTGACACAACTGCTACCACCCTAATATCTATTAAGTAGCACAGAATTATAGTGTAACAGCTCTGAAATTGCTCGTGACACCTGCGTGAATACCAAATTTGTTATGTTCAGACTTATTACAAAAAGCACTTTCTGAATTTTAAATAATTAAGACTCTTACAAATTAATAGCTACCAAGTGAGTTTACTTTCTGAAGGTACATATATTATTGAAAGATCACAGTTCAGCTAAATGTAGGCAACAGTGCAAGTAATATGGCCACTTAATAGAAAGTGTCATTTACAGCATTATTCCTAATTCTGAAAGCTTTCAAATGGCATTATTTTAAGAAAAATACACCCCCACTTTAAGGGCAATGTGTCATTCTTCCCTTCTCCCTGGAGATGAAGAAAAAAAAAATAAAGAAGGAAGAAAGTGATAAATGTCCATGTTATGCAGAATTTGACTTTTTGAAATCCCATTCCCCACTGCACTAGCTGGGATTTTATAGAGATATAAATCACAAAGAAATAAGAAGCCAGTAATGAGATAGAAGTATATTGAAATATGGATGCAAATTCTTACCACCTGCTGAGCAAAAGTAGTCTGCAGAGACTGTCCTGGAAACCGCAATGCCATTATCATCTTGTAAGCTCTAAATTTGCAGCAGAAGAATAGAGGAATTATGTCTGTGAAATGCCAAAGGCTGCTCTGATTTATCTCTCAGCAGAATGTTTCAGTCACATCTACATAAATATTTTAACAGGAATTTAATTTTCATTTTAGTCACACAATAAATCTTTTTATTACACACCATCATTTTGTCCTAAATGAGTTGCCTTTTTCATGCCATTTGTGTTCGTTCTGTTTTGTGTGTTTGATAAATACAATCTTAATATACAAAGGAACAATGGTTTTATTTACACAAGAGCCTTGCCATAGACTGTTTAATTTTAACCATGAATTCTATTTATTTTAATTTATAATACCCATTGGCTTATATATAACTTCAGCATCTGTTCTTAGTCCTTCAGGGTGTTAGGAAAATAGGGGCAGTGAGAGGATGTGGAGTTCAAGTAATGCTACAAGTGGATATTCTGATTAGATATGGGTTTAGATGAATTGATGGTAAAGGTACACACACTTCTCTGTTAGCCATCTTATTGTCAGTGGGTTTCATCAAGGGGAATGTGACAATTGTGTGCAGTGTGGGTCTAATGGAATCTCATTTTTTTCATGTGTCACACTGGTTTCTTGACTGTGGTGTCATTTTAAACACTAAAAGTGATGGCAAATCCTTTTGAACACTCCCAGAAGGACAAGAAGGTATTGCTTTTCATACACTTGTTGAAGAAACTTATAGCACTAAACAGACCCTAGGGATGCAGAGTGGATGTTTATCCTGGAACCAATCCCTCAAACCAGTTTGACAGTTGTGGTCAAGATACTAAATTTGCCACTTGCAAATGGGTCAACCAACTGGTGTTTTAGACAGCCATAACTGTAATCTCTGCCTGTATCATCGCCCTTTCAGTTTTGTTTGAAAATATTTTATGCTGTAACTTTTTAATTTAAACATTTAGACAGGTTTAAATTTAATTTTTAGTATAAGGGTGACTAAAAAAGCATAATCCAATTATTAAACCGCCAAATCCTTGTGTCTCTATCAAAGCTTGTTGAAGTTGAAACTGAGTGTGGATGAGCAGGATAAAAAATAGATCCATATTTTTTGGAACAATATATGAAGAGTTTAAGACACATGACTTTTTTTCAGCATTCCTATCTCTATATGAAGGAAAGGTAAATTTTTTTCTGATTAGTCTTTGTTTAAAATGCAAATGGAAGAACGCAGTCTAACCACAGCCACAGATCTAATTTTTTAGGCCATTTTTTTATTCCTGATCAAATGATCATAAATTAAAAAATTTTTTTTTCATTGAAGACCCCACATAACATTTTCCCAAACATTGGCTCTTTCATTTTTTTGTTTGTCTTAGTAGTTTATTGTATGGTCTGAGATCCAACAAATATCTTTGTTCTCATCTGTATAATAAACATGAGTGTCTCCCTGAAAAAAAACAGTGACAACAGAGCAATGAAACTGTGCCTAGTTTTTAATGAATGGGTGTTGGATGAGGAAAATTGATTAGCTCAGACTTACTGGTACACTTATTACTCACAGATGGGCCCCTGTGACTTTTTCAGTTTCTTCATATCTTACTCTACTTGAAAATTCTGCAAAAAACGTGTATTTTTGTAGACTTTCATTTATACACAATTCATTAATATACTCAGTACTGTACAATTGATTAATACACTCAGTATTGTTTATATTGTGAATTCCTTTTATTAGCTCTATCTTAATGTTTTCATCTTTCCATTTTGCACATGAATCCTAGCTGTGTTTTGAGGACCATTTTGAATGCTGCCTTTGATCACTTATCCATTTACACATGTACCCATTCATTCATTGCTTATTATGAACCATGCACAGTTCTAGACAGCAGGGATACTGCACTAAAAGAGGGAGCATCCCTCTCTTCAACTTCCTGAAACATCTCTCTTTTTTATTTTTATTTATTTTATTTTATTTATTTTTTTTTGCGGTACGCGGGCCTCTCACTGCTGTGGCCTCTCCCCGCTGCGGAGCACAGGCCCCGGACGCGCAGGCCCAGCGGCCATGGCTCACGGGCCCAGCCGCTCCGCGGCGTGTGGGACTCTCCCGGACCGGGGCACGAACCCGTGTCCCCTGCATCGGCAGGCGGACTCCCAACCACTGCGCCACCAGGGAAGCCCTCTCTTTTTTAATATCTCATAATACACTATAAGTTCTTTGATACCATAATCTGTTATTTGATTTATCTTTGTATCTCTATTTCCTAGACAGTGCCTTATATATACTAATCACTTGAAAATGCTTACTGAAAGAGTAGATTACCTTGCACTCCTTATGAGGAAGTATTCAATAGTTTGCTAAGCACAAATAATCTTAGCCCCAACCTTTTTCTTGCTTTGTTCAAATTAATAAAATAAAGATAAATGTGGTTTGATTACACACAGGGTTTTTTTTGTTTGTTTTGTTTTTCTATGGTACGCGGTCCTCTCACTGTTGTGGCCTCTCCCGTTGTGAAGCACAGGCTCCAGAAGCTCAGGCTCAGTGACCATGGCTCATGGGCCCAGCTGCTCCGCGGCATATGGGATCTTCCTGGACCAGGGCACGAACCCGTGTCCCCTGCATCGGCAGGCAGACTCTCAACCACTGCGCCACCAGGGAAGCCCGTTTTTTTAAAATTATTATTATTATTTTAAACATCTTTATTGGAGTATAATTGCTTTACAATGGTGTGTTAGTTTCTGCACACAGGTTTTAATTGTAAGTGTACAGTATGGTGTACTGACTAATAGATACAGTTTTGAGCCCTGAATCCACCACTTATTAGCACTGTGACACTGTGCCTCAGTTTCCCTGTTGTTAAATTACAGATAGTGATAGCTTATAAGTAACTGAGCCTGTTATTATTCAAATGGAATGGGGTAAGGTCCACAAAGCCTGAGCCTAATGCCCAGTACATATTTAATTCTCAAAAATTCTTAGTACTGCTATTATTTTTATTAGTTGCTGTTATTATTGCTGTTAGTATAACTGTCAGAGGCTTTGACTTATATTCAAGCCCCTCTCTTGCCAACTCCCATGAAGAAGCAAGATTATCTGTTTTTGCAAGTTACAATGTTATAAGCTTTCCTTGCCATCCAGGGAATACAAAGACAAATATCTTTATATATTTAAGTTATTTGAAGGCACCTGGAATCCTGGTTACAACACAATTTGTCAGGTTTAATATTCACTGCAGTGTTCGGGCTGCCACATGATTCTGCAGTGAAAATAAGGTAAATAGCTTTCTTTGTGATCCCATTCCCCATGATGTTCTTCTATACTGGAAAATAATCATAGAAAACATTTCATCTTTCACTTTTGTTAAATCTGAGAAAACTGCCTTTTCTGTTCTGATTACCAACTCTCCTGTTTGTTATTTCTTTTCCAGAGAGTTAAAAGGATGTAGCTTTTTATTTTTTTTTAATTTTCTTCTATTTTTTTTTACAACAGGTTCTTATTAGTCTTCCATTTTATACACATTAGTGTATACATGTCAATCCCAATCTCCCAGTTCATCACACCACCAACACCAACACCCCCCACTGCTTTTCCTCCTTGGTGTCCATATGTTTTTTTTCTACTTCTGTATCTCAGTTTCTGCCCTACAAACTGGTACATCTGTACCGTTTTCTAGGTTCACCATATATGCATTAATATACGATATTTGTTTTTCTCTTTCTGGCTTACTTTGCTCTGTATGACAGACTCCAGATTCATCCATGTCTCTACAAATGACCCAATTTCCTTCCTTTTTATGGCTGAGTAATATTCCATTTTATATATGTACCACATCTTCTTTATCCATTCATCTGTCGATGGGCATTTAGGTTGCTTCCATGACCTGACTATTGTAAATAGTGCTGCAGTGAACACTGGGGTGCATGTGTCTTTTTGAATTATGGTTTTCTCTGGGTATATGCCCAGTAGTGGGATTGCTGGATCATATGGTAATCCTATTTTTAGCTTTTAAGGAACCTCCATACTGTTCTCCATAGTGGCTGTATCAATTTACATTCCCACCAATAGAGGAAGAGGGTTCCCTTTTCTCCACACCCTGTCCAGCATTTGTTGTTTGTAGATTTTCTGATCATGCCCATTCTAACTGGTGTGAGGTGATACCTCACTGTAGTTTTGATTTGCATTTCTCTAATAATTAGTGATGTTGAGCAGCTTTTCATGTGCTTCTTGGCCATCTGTATGTCCTCTTTGGAGAAATGCCTATTTAGGTCTTCTGGCCATTTTTTGATTAGGTTGTTTGTTTTTTTAATATTGAGCTGCATGGGCTGTTTATATATTTTGGAGAATAATCTTTTGTCCATTGATTCAGTTGCAAATATTTTTTTCCCATTCTGAGGGTTGTCTTTTCGTCTTGTTTGTAGCTTCCTTTGTTTTACAAAAGCTTTTAAGTTTCATTAGGTCCCATTTGTTTATTTTTATTTGTATTTCCATTACTCTAGGTAGTGGATCAAAAAAGATCTTGCTGTGATTTATTTCAAAGAATGTTTTTCCTATGTTTTCCTCTAAGAGTGTTATAGTGTCGGGTCTTACATTTAGGTCTCTAATCCATTATGAGTTTATTTTTGTGTATGGTGAAGGGAGTGTTCTAATTTCATTCTTTTACATGTAGCTGTCCACCTTTCCCAGCACTCTTATTGAAGAAACTGCCTTTTTTCTCCATTGTATATCCTCGCCTCCTTTGTCATAGATTAATTGACATAGGTGCATGGGTTTATCTCTGAGCTTTCTATCCTGTTCCATTGATCTATATTTCTGTTTTTGTGCCAGTACCATATTGTCTTGATTACTGTAGCTTTGTAGTATAGTCTGAAGTCAGGGAGTCTGATTCCTCCAGCTCCATTTTTTTTTCACTAAAGACTGCTTTGGCTATTTGGGGTCTTTTGTGTCTCCATACAAATTTTAAGATTTTTTTTTGTTCTAGTACTGTAAAAAATGCCACTGGTAATTTGATAGGGAGTGCACTGAATATGTAGATTGCTTTGGATAGTATAGTCATTTTCAGAATATTGATTCTTCCAATCCAAGAACATGATATATATCTCCATCTGTTGGTATCATCTTTAATTTCTTTCATCAATGTCTTATAGTTTTCAGCATACAGGTCTTTTGTCTCCTTAGGTAGGATTATTCCTAGGTATTTTATTCTTTTTGTTGCAATGGTAGATGGGAGTGTTTCCTTAATCTCTCTTTCACATTTTTCATCATTAGTGTATAGGAATGCAAGAGATTTCTGTGCATTAATTTTGTATCCTGCAACTTTACCAAATTCATTGATAAGCTCTAGTAGTTTTCTGGTAGAATCTTTAGGATTCTCTATATATAGTATCATGTCATCAGCAAACAATGACAGCTTTACTTCTTCTTTTCCAATTTGGATTCCTTTTATTTCTTTTTCGTCTCTGATTGCTGTGGCTAAAACTTCCAAACTATGTTGAATAATAGTGGTGAGAGTGGGCAACCTTGTCTTGTTCCTGATCTTAGTGGAAATGGTTTCAGTTTTTCACCATTGAAAACGATGTTCGCTGTGGTTTGTTGTATATGGCCTTTATTATGTTGAAGTAGGTTCCCTCTATGCCCACCTTCTGGAGAGTTTTTATCATAAATGGGTGTTGAATTTTGTCAAAAGCTTTTTCTGCATCTATTGAGATGCTAATATGGTTTTTATTCTTCAATTTGTTAATATGGTGTATCACATTGATTGATTTGCAAATATTGAAGAATCCTTGCCTCCCTGGGGTAAATCCCACTTGATCATGATGTATGATCCTTTTAATGTGTTGTTGGATTCTCTTTGCTAGTATTTTGTTGAGGATTTTTGCATCTGTATTCATCAGTGATATTGGTCTGTAGTTTTCTTTTTTTGTAGTATCTTTGTCTGGTTTTGGTATCAGGGTGATGGTGGCCTCATAGAATGAGTTTGGGAGTGTTCCTTCCTTTGCATTTTTTTGGAAGAGTTTGAGAAGGATGGGTGTTAGCTCTTCTCTAAATATTTGATAGAATTCACCTGTGAAGCCATCTGGCCCTGGACTTTTGTTTGTTGGAAGATTTTGAATCACAGTTTCAATTTCATTACGTGTGATTGGTCTGTTCATACTTTTTCTTCCTGGTTCAGTCTTGGAAGGTTATACCTTTCTAAGAATTTGTCCATTTCTTCCAGGTTGTCCATTTTATTGGCATAGAGTTGCTTGTAGTAGTCTCTTAGGATGCTTTCTATTTCTGCGGTATCTGTTGTAACTTCTTTTTCATTTCTAATTTTATTGATTTGAGTCCTCTCCCTCTTTTTCTTGATAAGTCTGGCTAATGGTTTATCAATTTTGTTTATCTTCTCAAAGAACCAGCTTTTAGTTTTATTGATCTTTGCTATTGATTTCTTTGTTTCTATTTCATTTATGTCTGTTCTGGTCTTTATGATTTCTCTCCTTCTGCTAACTTTGGGTTTTGTTTGTTCTTCTTTCTCTAGTTCCTTTAGGTGTAAGGTTAGATTGTTTATTTGAGATTTTTCTTGTTTCTTGAGGTAGGCTTGTATAGCGATAAACTTCCCGCTTAGAACTGCTTTTGCTTCATCCTATAGGTTTTGGATCATTGTGTTTTCATTGTCATTTGTCTCTAGGTCTTTTTTTATTTCCTCTTTGATTTCTTCATTGATCTCTTGGTTATTTAGTAACGTATTGTTTAGCCTCCATGTGTTTGTGTTTTTTACGGGTTTTTTTTTTTTCTGTAATTGATTTCTAATCTCATAACGTTATGGTCAGAAAAGATGCTTGATATGATTTCAGTTTTCTTATATTTACTGAGGCCTGATTTGTGACCCAAGATGTGATCTATCCTAGAGAATGTTCTGTGCTCACTTGAGAAGAAAGTGTAATCTGCTGTTTTTGGTTGGAATGTCCTATAAATATCAATTAAATCTATTTTGTCTATTGTGTCATTTAAAGCTTCTGTTTCCTTAGTAATTTTCTGTTTGGATGATCTTTCCATTGGTGTGAGGTGTCAAAGTCCCCCACTATTATTGTGTTATTGTCAGTTTCCTCTTTTATAGCTGTTAGCAGTTGCCTTCTGTATTGAGGTGTTCCTATGTTGGGTGCATATATATTTATAATTGTTATATCGTCTTCTTGGATTGATCCTTGATCATTCCATAGTGTCCTTCCTTGTCGCTTATAACGTTCTTTATTTTAAAGTCTATTTTATCTGATACGAATGTTGCTACTCCAGCTTTCTTTTGATTTCCATTTGCATGGAATATCTTTCTCCATCCCCTCACTTTCAGTCTGTATTTTTCCCAAGTCTGCAGTGGGTCTCTTGTAGACAGCATATATATGGGTCTTGTTTTTGTATCCATTCAGCAAGCCTGTGTCTTTTGGTTGGAGTGTTTAATCCGTTCATGTGTAAGGTAATTATCGATATGTATGTTCCTATAACCATTTTATTAATTGTTTTGTGTTTGTTTTTGTAGGTCCTTTTCTCCTCTTGTGTTTCCCACTTAGAGAAGTTCCTTTAGCATTTGTTGTAGAGCTGGTTTGTTGGTGCTGAATTCTCTTAGCTATTGCTTGTGTGGAAAGCTTTTGATTTCTCCATCAAATCTGAATCAGATTCTTGCTGGGTAGTCATCTTGGTTGTAGGTTCTTCCCTTTCATCACTTTAAGTATATCATGCCACTCCCTTCTGGCTTGTAGAGTTTCTGCTGAGAAATCAGCTGTTAACCTTATGGGCCTTCCCTTGTATGCTGTTTGTCATTTATCCCTTGCTGCTTTCAATAATTTTTCTTTGTCTTTAATTTTTCCCAATTTGATTACTATGTGGCTCGGTGTGTTTCTCCTTGGGTTTATCCTGTATGGTACTCTCTGCACTTCCTGGACTTGGGTGGCTATTTCCTTTCCCATTTTAGGGAAGTTTTCGACTATAGTCTCATCAAATATTTTCTCGGGTCCTTTCTCTCTCTTCTCCTTCTGGGACCCCTATAATGCAAATGCCGTCATGTTTAATGTTGTCCCAGAGGTCTCTTAGGCTGTCTGCATTTCTTTTCATTCCTTTTTCTTTATTCTGTTCTGCAGCAGTGAATTCCACCATTTGGTCTTCCAGGTGACTTATCCGTTGTTCTGCTTCAGTTATTCTGTTATTGATTCCTTCTAGTGTACTTTTCATTTCAGTTATTGTGTTGTTCATCTCTGTTTGTTTGTTCTTTAATTCTTCTAGATCTTTGTTAAACATTTCTTGCATCTTCTCGATCTTTGCCTCCATTCTTTTTGTGAGGTCCTGGATTATCTTCACTATCATTATTGTGAATTCTTTTTCTGGAAGGTTGCCTATCTCCACTTCATTTAGTTGTTTTTCTGGGGTTTTATCTTGTTCCTCCATCTGGTACGTAGTCCTCTGCCTTTTCATCTTGTCTTTCTTTCTGTGAATGTGGTTTTTGTTCCACAGCCTGCAGGATTGTAGTTCTTCTTGCTTCTGCTGTCTGCCCTCTGGTGGATGAGGCTATCTAAGAGGCTTGTGCAAGTTTCCTGATGGGAGGGACTGGTGGTGGGTAGAGCTGGCTGTTGCTTTGGTGGGCAGAGGTATTAAAACTTTAATGCACTTGTCTGCTGATGGGTGGGGCTGGGTTGCCTCCCTGTTGGCTGTTTAGCCTGAGGTGACCCAACACTGGAGCCTACCCGGGCTCTTTGGTGAGGCTAATGGCGGACTCTGGGAGTGGTCACGCCAAGGAGTACTTCCCAGAACTTCTCTTGCCAGTGTCCTTGTCCTCACCATGAGACACAGCCACCCCCTGCCTCTGAAGGAGGCCCTCCAACACTAGCAGGTAGGTCTGGTTCAGCCTCCCATGGGGTCACTGCTCCTTCCCCTGGGTCCTGATGCACACACAACTTTGTGTGTGCCCTCCAAGTATGGAGTCTCTGTTTTCCCCAGTCCTGTCGAAGTCCTGCAATCAAATCCCAGTAGCCTTCACAGTCTGATTCTCTAGGAATTCCTCCTCCCGTTGCCAGACCCCCAGGTCCTGACATGGGAAGCCTGATGTGGGGCTCAGAACCTTCACTCCAGTGGGTGGACTCCTGTGGTATAAGTGTTCTCAAGTTTGTGAGTCACCCACCCAGCAGTTATGGGATTTGATTTTATTGTGTTTGCACACCTCCTACCATCTCATTGTGGATTCTCCTTTGTCTTTGGGTGTGGGGTATCTTTTTTGGTGAGTTCCAGTGTCTTCCTGTTGATGATTGTTTAGCAGTTAGTTGTGATTCCAGTGTTCTTGCAAGTGGGAGTGAGAGCACGTCCTTCCACTCTGCCATCTTGAACCAATTATCAAGGATGTAGCTTTTTAACAAGGAGAAAACTGAATTGAGCTCCAAACAGATATTCCTGAAGAAAGGTAGCTGGAAAAGGTAATAATAGTGTTAAGAGTCTCTTAAATGAAAAGTATGATGGAAGTATGAAAGTGTTGGCCAACCTCTACCCTCAGCTCTCTGATGCAGTTAAGTGAGATTGAAAACAAACATTTCCTGCCCTTAATTTAAGGAAATGTTAGTATGTGTTGTTTTCATTCACTCTCTTTGGGTTGTGGTCTGAGATTAGGTAAAGCCAGGGGTAGAAGACATTTGTGACAGAGCAATATTGACTGTTAAGACCTTGGTTTCCAGAGACGGTGTTTTTAGCTTTTGGCTTCCATTCTTTACATCACTTTTAAAATGTAAAGATAAACCTTTGGTTCGTTGATATTTGAAAGGATTGGACTTTATGAAATCTGTTTTGCTCCACTATGAATTTCAATTTACCTATGTTCCGGGGTCTGGATGACAAAAATGGATCTCATCATTTAGAACACAGTTTCTCAACCTTGGCACTACAGAAATTTGGGGCTGTATAATCATTTGATCTGGGGGACTGAGCTGTGCATTGTTGGATGTATAGCATCATCCATGGTCTCTATCCAACCAGATGCCAGTAGCACCTCCTCAAAGTTGTGAGAGCCCAAAATGTCTCTAGACCCTGTCAAATATCCCCTGGGTGGGAAGGGGAGCATAATTATATCCTATACGCTGGGCTTGGAGCTTTACATTCAGTCCTTAAAATAACCGTAAGAATCGGGCATTACTGCTTTCAGTTTTACAGATGAAGAAATGGAGATCCAGAGAGCTTAAGTGATTTCCCTACAGTTATGTGGATAGTAAATGATCAACTTTTTCTTCTTTACTATGTTGTCCATTCTGATCCTTCTTTTGACGTAGAGAGAGAGCTTCTGCATCTTACATTTGCAGTTGTAAAAATGGACAAATTATGGAAGGAAAAGGGCCAAGTAAGTTTCAGATACTCCTGGTTCAGGATATAGAAAGAAAAAAAAAAGATATAATGGCCATTATGAAGTATAAGATGCAAATGAGTATGAAGACTTCACAATATTATCACTAATTGATGCTTCTTGGGGCACTAAGTTTGGTAATCATTCCTTGCAAGAAATCAGATTTCCTTTACTAAGTAGTTCTGGCATCACACAGATTGAAAAGACCCAGGAGCGGGAATATAGGCAATATTTCATAATAATTTAAAAGAGTATAATCTATAAAAATATTGAATCACTGTGCTGTATACCTGAAACTAAGATAATATTGTAAATCAACTATACTCTAATAAAAAACATCTATACAAAACATATTTATATATCAAATAAAATATCAATCAAACACCAAAAAAAAAAAAGACATAGAAGTGAGAACCAAATACAGTGTGGAATCTTGGTTAGGTTCAGGAGCAGAAAAAGACATTAGTGGAAAGTTGATGATATCCATAGTTTATTTCATAGAATTGCTCCAATGCTAATTCATAGTTTTGATAATTGTGTGGTGGTTATGAAAGATGTTAACGTTAACAAAAGCTTGGTGAAGTGTATATGCGAACTCTCTGTACCATTTTTGCAACTTTTCTGTACATATAAAATTTAAAATTTTTTAAATGTTTAAAATACAGAAAATAAAATTTATTAATAATGAAAACAAATTGTGTCAAACTGTATCAAGATGCAGGAGATCTGAGTTCCTACTGCTCTTCTGCAGCTCTCTACTAGCATTATTACCTTGAGCAAACAGTTAAAATCTATAAATTTTAGGTGTTTCAACTCTGAAAACAGGTGATAATATCTAACCAATTCAAAGTCATGGTGCTGGGTCAGATAACCTTGTAAGGTTGCTCTGATAAGTATTTGCATGCCTATGTATGTATGTTTGTATGTATATATCTATCAATCAATCACATATATCTAACTATCTGTCTCTATATATCCATCGAAAACACACACACATACACTCACAGAGCTTTCTGTTAACTTTCAAATCAAACTTTAACTTTGGTTTTTAAGTATAGAGTGTAAAATGAATATTTAAGAGCCACGAGAATGAGTTTCACTGGCCAAAAGGATGTAGCATTACGTTATTCAGCCATCACACTAGTGTAGGTTTCTTAGGCCGATAAAAGATTATAGGAGGTTGTGCTCATAATGAGGATGAGACTTCCTACCTAATGTTCTAGAACTGCTATTAGGAAATGCAAGTGTATCACTGCTCAGTTCTGCCAAGATATTTTCCCTGTAACTTCCCTTGTAAGAAACTTAGAGTAAAATGAACTTTATTTGAAAAGTTTAGGATTCCTGTCTCAGCACATCATTTATCCCAAGACATCCCAGCATCTACTCCCAAAGTCCACATAAGAGGTGCTGGCATTTAGTCAACACTTACTATGAGGTCAGTTCAACAATGGATGTATTGTATAGATCAATGCATTTAATGACTGAAGGAGGTTTTAATCATAAAAAGACAGGTTTTAGGTATCTGTATAAAAGTGGATGTTGATTTTAAGTAGTAGTGAGCCCATCCAGATCTTCTAACAAAGTTCCTTGGGAATGCTGTCACTAAGAACTTACCAAGTATTTCATGTCACCATATTGCAAAATCATTTAAAAGCTGTATATTTTTGGATTGTGGTCCATATACTTATTTTAATTTGATTGACTGCAAGGAGATAGCCCAGATACAGATGGAAAATAAACAGGGCTTCTTTTTCAACAGCAGAGGAGTAGGTTTCCATGCAAATTGGCAGTTGGTGATGCCAAGTGCAGCTGTAGCCTTGATAGTGTAGGCAGTAAGGATTTTTACATTCCATAAAAATATTCATTTTGGCTGTGGCTTTTGAGATTCTGAGCAGTTTCATATCGATGAGGTAAGCTGTTTCTCCACTCTGTCCTACAAGGCAAATATAAGAAATGATGCCTGTGTTGGAATAGTCATATTTTACTCCTCAATTTACCATTAGAGTTCCCGAGTTTATATATTATTTATCTTCCTTGGCCCTGGCATTACCTTTTTCCCCTTAGCTTTGAAAAGACTTAATTTTTTCTTATGGTTCTTATGCTTCTTCTATCCTTCTGTAAATGTCTTCATGGTGTGATTCTAATGTTGTTCCTTTAGTTGAAGTCAGAATTGATATTTTACTGTTTATAAGGTATCAGAGAAAAATAATATCAAACTAACTTACTTAGTATTACTTTAAGAGGAGAGCACCCCCAAAAGAGCTTGTAATTAAAAAAACAAACAAACTGAATCTATAATCCTCTTCCCCAACCCTAAACCAATTTCCAGTCATTTTCTCTTTGAAATAGAAATTGAGAATGCAGAGCTTTCTATGAATCTTTACAGGAGCCCTCCATCTACCCCATACCTGTTTCTGGCTTTCAGTACTACTAATAGAACGTCAGTCTTCTTCGACAGTAATGAGACCAAGGTGTTATCCTGTATTTCTCAAACAGTCGTCTGGGTGAGAAAGGTTTCTTAGAGAACACACTAAGTAAGTGTCTTTTAAAGGATTTGGAGATAATCCAAAACAAGGGCAGGGATCTCCAAAAGGAAGTAGCCACAAAGAACAAAGAGGATCTCAAAATCATTGATGCAATCATTGAGATGCACAGTAAAATGACATCTTACAGCTTTCTGATGTGGTTGCTATGGTAAAAACCAGGTCTGGGCCACATCCCTGTGGATAGTGGGAAGCCTTGCCAGAGAGCAGGAGATATTTCTGATGTCAGTCATCTTGGGAAGAGACACATCCTACAACAGAAAATACAGATTTGGAAGGAAAGTCTCAAACAGGAAAGAGAAGGAGTACTTTGAGAGCAATCCTTTCTTGGATTTGGACTCTAAGGATTTATTGTATGTTCAAGAATGGACTCTGGTGGTGGGGAAAAGATGGTCTCTGCCATATAAAGTTTGCTCTCAGCTGGACCTCATGAGAGTGGGCTGGGCTGAGTGGGCTCCTGGGGGAAGGACCATCTTGTGGTCAGATCAGTTAGGTATATTTGCCTTTCTGAAATTGTTTCCATTAGCCTAACTCATTAGTAAAGTCTGGTTTAAATGCAAAAGCTCAGCCAACTATGACACTGGGATTTAGGTAAAGGATCAGTTAACGCAGGGGAAGGTGAACACCGGAGATAACAATCTTGTCCCTAGGCAAGAGTAGGGACTGTAAGATCTAACTGCCCCTTGCCATCTGAAGATCTTCTCTAAATTGCCGTCCTTGGAGGATAAGGATTTGATTCTCTCCAAGGTAGCTATAGGTTTTTTCAAGAATTATAAACTCTTCATACTAAAAATGAAATAGTTTAAACAGCAGTTTGTACCATCTGAGTTCTTTCTCAATATACCCTAAGAGGACTCTTTTTTTCTCTGTGTGATGAATTAGGACCCAACTTCATCAGCTCCTCTCAGTTATTTATATTTCATTCTCTCTTCTAGTTCTTTAATTTCTTGTTAGGATAGGTGATGCATTTGGTTCTTGGATCGTAGGTAGAGATTAGCCTAATAAGGGTAGTTAAAGTTGTTCTTTCATTCTCAAGTTTTATTTAGAGACCTAATCTGGTATCTTGTCTCTGCTCTCTCCTTTTCTGTTTATATTGGAAAACACTAAGCCAAAAATAAAATAAAGATGGATTTAATAGTTCACTAATATTTTTCTCATTTTTATTCTTTGTCTTCTGATATCCAAAAAGCAACTGAGAGAGACCAATCTTAGTACCATTAATAATTACATATAATTTAACACTTTGCAGTGGTGTGTTAGAACTGACTGGCCCATAAGGGCTGGCTGATAAATATTCAGGAATTTCATGAGCTGGCTGTTAAACTATTAATAAGTTGAAATTGGCCATGGGAGAAGTATTTCCATCAGCATGGAAACTGAAAATTACTGTAAATCAGAAATTCTCCTCCTCTGTTTTTCCAGTGAGCTGGTCTACCAACATAACACCAGATTGGATTATTGGCATCATAAATATGAGAAAAAATTACTTTATTATACTTATAAGTGGATTAATTTTCAAGAGTAAGTGATTGTTAGAGGAAAATCTCAACTTTTTAATGTAAGGAATGTAAGGAAAAGATGTTTATTTGTTTTTAATTTTTCCATGTTTTTTTTTTTTTTTGAAATGCATCTCTGAGAGGAAAGGGGTTTCCTCCAAAAACAATAAGAAAGGAACAAGAGGGGGGCATAATAGGGCTAAATTCTGAAAAAAATTCTATATTTGTCCCTAAAAATGAATTCCTGCATGATGTTTATTATATGAGCAGATGCCCTATTCAGGCACTGAAGTTTAAAACTAGCCCCAGGGAATGAGCCTTATAGGACTAGTTAGCTTGCATCCTACCTTCCTGGAGGTAACAGGCTAAATTCTCTGACATTGGCCTTGTTGGTTACCCCTACTAATAAAAACTACTGGCCCCTGTTTCAGAAAGCTGGTCAATTAACCGAGTTCTTTTGTATTAACAAACTATTTGATTTAACAAACTCTGAGGCTTATTGGATTCCTAAAAAAAAAATATATATATATATATATTTTACATTTCCTCTCTCAAGTCTTCATTTTGAGCCAAGAGAATAGAAAGAGGTGGGTGGTGAGGTGGGATGGTAGAGAAAGAGCTGACCATGTGACTGGGATTGGTGAGTAGTCTTTCATATTTGCAGTTCACCTATTAGCAGTGGGCTCTGTGCTTGTTTCCTATTGCTGCTATAGGAAATTACCACAAACTTGGTAGCATTAAATAACCAACATTGATTCTCTTAATCTGCAGGTCAGAAGTTCAAGATGAGTTTCACTGGGTCACAGTCAAGGTGTCAGCAAGACTGTGCTCCCTCCAGAGGCTCTAGGGGAGAATCAATTTCCTTGCCTTTTCTAGCATCTAGAGCTGCAAGTTGGCTCATGGTCCTTTCCTCTATCTTCAAATCCATCCACACAACATCTTGCTTCACTTATCATGCGTTCTATCTTTCTGGTCAATCTCCCTCTGCCTTGCTCTTAAAAGGTCACATGTGATTACATTTAGAACCCACCCGGATAATCCAGGAAAATCTCCCCATCTCAAGATTCTCAACTTAATCACATTTGCAAAGTCTCTTTTCATATATAAGGTAGCATTTGAAGGTTCCAGGGCTTAGGACCTAGATAGATTTGGAAATCAATATTCAGCCTGCCACAGGCCTTTTTCAGAGGATGAACAGATAGCATGATATGCCCCCTCGGGGTACTTTGGGGTGGGTAGGAATTGCCCGTGAAACTGCCCCATTTGGGAAGTCTAGTTTGCCTTAAAATTTTATCTTTGGTTTCTTTAAACCTCATCTGCCTACCTATCCTACCTGCAGAGTACAGGAGCCAAGAACATTTCCTATACTAAGCCATGCATTAAACAACAGTGAATCCAGACATACTTTACCTTCCCCACGTGAAACAATACTGGGACCAGGCAGGAAAAAAAATCTCAGCTGCTTCCTGCAGGAAGTACTTGCACCCGGAAGATAAGAACTTGAATGAAGTAGAATAATTTACTTAAGAGCACTCACTCAGGGACCTCACCTGGATGTGCTCATCAGTCCCAAGTATTAAGTCATCAACTCTACCCTAGCCCAGCACTTTCCTCCCTGAACAATTCACCTAAAATAATTACTTCTTTTTCCAAATGTGTCTTTTTAAAAATTGAGGTGAAATTCACATAACATACAGTTAACCATTTTAATGTGAACAATTCAGTGGCATTTAGTACATTCACAATATTGTGCAACCACCACCATCTAGTTCCAAAATGTTTTCATCACCACAAAGGAAACCCCATCTGTTAATCAGTTACTCCATCATTATCCCTATATCCCTGTCCTCTGGCAACCACCAATCTGTTTTCTGTATTTACAGATTTACCTATTTTGGATAAATGGAATTATAAAATCCATTTGTCTCCAGCTTCTTTCACATTGCACATTTTTGAGATTCTTCCACATTGTAGCATATATGAGTTCTTAATTCCTTTCTATGGCTGAATGATATTCTACTTTATGTATATATCACAGTTTATCCATGAACATTTGGGTTGTTTCTACCTTTTGACTATTGTGAATAGCGCTGCTGTGAACATGCATGTACATGTATCTGCTTGAGAACCTGTTTTCAGTTCTTTGGGGTGTATAATTAGGAGTGTTTTATAGACTGAATATTTATGTCCTCCCAAAATTCATGTTGAGATCCAATCTCCAATGTGATGATATTTGGAGATGGGGCTTTTGGGAGGTAATTAGATCATGATGGCAGAATCCTCATGAATGGGATTAGTGCCCTTAGAAAAGAGGCCCCAGAGAGGTCCCTTGTTCCTTCAACCATTTGAGGAATAAACCTCTAAATGTATGGGAATCTGTAATACTAGTCCCTAAGAGTTCTCGTTCTCAAAGTAATCTACACTCAACTTCCAGCAGTTTGTCAAAATTACCATTTAAGTGTTCCTGTCAGTGTATAGCTCTGGCTTAGTTTATGAACACTGTATGTTTATAGAATACTATGTTTCTCTGTATTTGCCTGTCTCTCCAGATATTGGGGTTCAGTTTTCCATATGACCTCAATTCTCTGATGAGTCCAAGAAAATTTGTTGAATTTTGGTTTGTGCAATCATTTCTTGTGTTAAGGCTGAGAGTGACAACTTCCAGGTTCTTTACATGTTAGAGCTAAAACCCCTCGTAATTTTTATTTCAACAGTAACTTATAGGTGTATATTTAGGTTATTTATGATTCTTCACTTTCAAAAGACATTGACAATCCTATTATATTTCTCTATTCCTTCATTTGCCAATTCTTTACAATGAAAATTTTGTATGCTTTCTTGCCTGCTCAAACTTTCAACATTTTGTATCTCATCCTTATTTTCAGCTAATGACCTTTGCTTCAATTTCACTGAGGAAAACTGAAGCAATTGGAAGAGAACTTTCATAAGTTTTCATCATCACTTTGAATCAACTGTCTGTAATGGAACATATTTTCTTCTTACTATCATAGATAACATCCTCATCCTTTCTTCTATGGCTAACCTGTTTCCTGCCAGTCCTTTTACTTTCTTGCTTAGTCAAGAACATCACACAGGAAATTCCTTCATCATCTCTCCTAAGTAATCAGTTTTCTCTATCTTTAAGATCATTTCCATCAGTACAGAAGCAGCTGATTTTTTTCCACTTTATAAAACAATAAGACACTCCTCCAAACAAAACTACTACCTGTTCCTGCTCCTACCCTCTTTCTTTGCTGTCTTTTAAGACAAACTCCTTGAAAACATTTTCTACTTTCTCTCCTCCCATTCTTTCTAAGACACACTCAAATCTGGCATTTGCTTCCACCATTCCACTAAAACAGCTCTTGTCCCTGCACAAGTGATGGGGTGAATTATTTGCTCATGATTCTTTCTTTTTTCTCATCCATTTTCATGGGTCAGTTCACCCCACCGATATTTGTCTTGGCTAGGGGCTTACTTTGGTCAATGAAATGTGGAAGGAGAGAGTGAGTGTACCAGTTTTGAGCCAAGCCAAGCTTCCATCAGACCTTTTGAACTTACCTGCATCATGAGGAAGGCATACCCTTGGTAGCTATAGCTTCTTATACATGGCTTATGAAAATGATTTTGTTTCTTAATCTTCTCCATATGTGCTAGCAGTAGTCCCATACCCACTCTCTCAAGAGTGGAGTATCCTCTACCTACTCATACCTAAAGACTGAGGTTTAACCATACCCACTGTCTAGTCGCAGGGATTTGAATCCTGTAATAGTTTACTTGGTATCTATAAATAACAATAGACTTGTCTCTA
The DNA here is from genome assembly GCF_025265405.1 of Mesoplodon densirostris. Lineage (NCBI taxonomy): Eukaryota > Metazoa > Chordata > Mammalia > Artiodactyla > Ziphiidae > Mesoplodon > Mesoplodon densirostris. The sequence goes on along the minus strand of NC_082667.1, from coordinate 22,979,486 downwards.
TGATATAACCATCTAATTTCATATGTTAGATTTTCTTAGAGCTTATTTAGAATCACATTTTGAATATGAGGTGAAGATATGTAAAACTAATTTTTACCTTTAATTTTAAAAGTTTCTTTTTCCTTGTAAGAAAGAAAAAAGTGACCTTTTTGATTACATATATTTATTTTCATATTGGTTTAATAAAAATTCAAATTATTTGGTTCATCTGACATATTTCCTGTGATTTGTTAGGTAATGAATTAACCAAAAACTATTCCTCATTAAGCAATGTAAGAGAGAATATCAGAGACACTGAAGTTTTTCTTGGATAGAATAGTAAATTCTGGGCAGAGTTTTGGGTGACAAGTGGTCAAGTCCTAATTCTTTCATTGATAAGCTATGTGACTTTAGGGTGATCAGCTAAACACCTTGCCTTGGTTTCCTTAAATATAAAAAAGTGATTTAGCTCTAGATTCTCTTAAACCCTGAAGTTTTATCAATAGGAAAAGAACTTTGCCTTAAAACAGATATGGACACATAACTGAACTGCCCAGAATTCAAAGGATATTAGGAAGTTTATAGGGTGAGAAAAATTAACACTTCACAACGTGAAGAGAGGAAAGAAATGGAATCAAATGAGATAGTTACTGTAAAAAGAGTCCATTGAAACAAGAACATATGGAGGGTAATGTCTGCCATATTCAAATTAGTGCCAGAATTTGTGGTTTGTTGGATGCTTTTCTGTGGACTTTAGAAGGAAAAGGAATACAGCTGTGCAAACTCCCCTCTTCACCTTGGCTGAGGAACTCTCCAAGAGGGCAGATGGTCCTGAGTTTCAAACCATGAATCATTGTCAGGGGATCTCCTCAAGCTGCCACAAGCAAGAAGAGTTGACAAACCTCAATGTCAAGTCACATCCATGCCCTTGCTGCTGGGATCAGGTTTATTATTAATAAAGCTACAACTTTGAGACAAAATAGCAAGAGCCAGCAAATTACATCTATCTAATGTCTAATGGATGTTTCAAGACCTTAGTGTTCCTCCCTTTAATATTCATCATGAAGAAAGAGATGAGCCATTTCTTTCCCTTTATTTTTTTGTCTGATTTCAAAGCAGACTGATGGATAAATATTTTATATGTTTTGGTGCCTTAACTAGCTAATTTTTGAAAGCCATTGTTACTAATATTATTTCACTGGTTGTAGTGTGTGATTTAAATTTGTTACTTTCTTATAATTTAGGTAGATAAGTGAGAGTTTCATTTTGACCTGAATGATAATATATTTAATTATAATGCTGTGGTTCTTATTGGTTATATGCCAGTTGGAGGAACCATGGTGAGTTAACTTGACTCCATTAGGAAATCTTGGATCCACAGTGGATTCTTCATCTAAGGTAGAACTAAATCAAATTGGCTCTTTCTGTTAAAACTCTGATATACTTTTGTTGTGTTGATTAGACTATATTTCAGTCACTTTAGTTACTTTAGCTAAAGTTACATTCAGTAGCTGTAGCTGAAATTTTACCTAGAATATTTTGGCTACTTTCTATAGAATGTAATGATTAGAATATGCTTCAATGATCATTTTTAACATTTTCCATTGCAAAATATCTTGGACCATTAAGTTTCAAGACTAGAAGTCTAATAGAGGACAAAAGTGGTCCAATGTAGAGGGTTTTTCATAATGTGGAAAAGTTAATACTTAATGGATTCCAAGTATCTGCAGTGAAAGAGAGAAGGGCTGTTTCAGAAAGCACACCCACTTTTTACTTCTGCAGAATTTATTCGGAAATAGCTTCATGATGAGTGCTTTGAGGAGCATTACTTTTTCTGACACTAACAGTGGAGTGGTCAGGTGCAAAGAGCAGGGGATTTGAGTGAGCCAGACCTTTAAGCTATGTGAACAGTTACAGATGTCTCTGAAGCACTTTCCTCAACTATAAAATGGAGAGAATAATATGTACATCAGTAGTTTGCAGTGTTCTTGTGAGAAAGAAAGCCAGGAAGCTAGAATCCTGAGATTTTATCTGGCATGTGGTGGGCACTCAATTACAGTAGCCATTGTTAGTGTTTTCTCATTGTACTGATGGCTAACTCAACCCTCATCATTTTAATGCCTACATAATGTACCCAAGAAAAAAAATAATGCAAATGTTAAACATGAAAGATGAAAGCAAAGCAAAGAGAATCAGAGTTGAAGTGGTTAGAAAACGGTTTCTTGAGCTGGCTCTGTCACTATTGAATTTTATGACCCTGAGACCCTAATTTTATGACTTACCCTTGCCATACTTCAGTGTTATGTGTAAAATGAGGAAATGAAATTAAATTAGATATTTGAACTGTGCTCTGGAGGACACTTATACTGATAATTATTCCTAGAATTAAAAGTTCCATGTTAAAACAAATTTAGAAAAAAAATCTCTGGCTATATTAGAATCCTCTTGGAAATTTACCTTGCTAATTAGCATATTAAAACATAGTTTAACATAGTTTTGGGAAAGAAGTAGGTTGTTCTTTGTATAACCCAATTTCCCAAACATTTGTCAAGAGTATCCCTTATTCATGGAAAAAAAAATCTTTATGAGCCCTTTCATGTAACTTAATTTGGAAATGGTATGCAGGATGTTTCCTGTTGTCCCTTATAATTCTAATATTTTGTGACTCTGTAAGTAATTTCCCTGAAGGAGCATGGTGGAGGTGGTTTAGAAAGAGTATAACTTTTAAAAATTCATTTTATATGGAAAAATAACTTCTTACTAGACCATCAGAGGAACATGTTTGTGAGTTAAGGCTAAGTTTATGAGTGAAATTTTAACAGGTTTACATAAATGACATGGATTTACAGAGGCAAGTGTTCTAACTATCCATTCGTGTTTTAATTTTCCTTCAGCCTGTGAATTCAATTGACCTCAGTAGCATTTGCCAATTGATTACACATTCTCAACTCTTACAAAAATTATTTCTTAAAAAATAATGCAGACATAGAAGCCCGCACAGTACCATAGTATATATGGACATAAAACATATGGAATGTACGTGCTCCTGCTAGAGGGTTTAAATTTATTCACTGTGATGGCACCATTGCTTTTCCCTAATTTATACCACATGTTCCTTCTTTATTTAGCTTTTAATTCTGTAAAGAGTGTGGGGATATAAATTATATGAAGGATGTGAAGTATAAGCCATTCCAATCATGGGTATATGGCATCCTCAATTTGCTAGAATAATTTTTACCTGTCAGTTTTTCAAATAATGGTAGGAACCTCTCGTTGGGCCTACAGATTCAGTGCATTTGTGGAAGAATTTTTATGTGATCTCTTGCTGCTTCCTCCAGAATGAGGATATTTCTGTGAGGAAGATAGGAGTTATCCCTGCGGAGACAGGCACAGGTTTCCCACAGCTTCTGTGACTCCTGGAAATTCACCAGTTGGGTGTAGCCATTATTCCTTCCTGATCATGTAAGGTATCTGGTATAGGGAAGTCATAACTACTGTCAGGTTGTGGGTTGCCTTTGCATGTATACTAATGGCCACCCTCCCCCACAAGCCCTGGTATTCTTGGTGTCAGTACAGTAGGGAAAAGGGAAGTGACCAGCTGCGGACTGCTCTCTGCAGTCCCTCCTTCTCATCACCTGCAACCAATTGGTTATTCATCTCCTTCAATTATGCCTCATAACAATCTCTCAAATGTTTCCCTGGGCTTGACTCTTGGCTCTACCAGTTACAAGCTGTGAGACTTTGTTCAGTTTTCTTAACCTCAGACTGCATTTCCTCATCTATAAAATGCACACGTTGAAAATGTAAACTTTAGGGGAAGAGGAGTATGGCTGACGAAGAAAAATCAGTGAGATCATTTATTTGAATGTCTTGTGTGGAGTTTGGCATATAAGGAATACTAAGGAGATACTTGCTGTTTTATTATTTTTGTTCTTAGTTTAGGTTTTCATTGTAGTTTGGCTCTTAACTCGTCTCTCTGACTCACAGTCTCTTCTTCATATCTCCAGTCCCATCGTCCATTAAACTTCCAGAATGGTCTTTGGAAATTGCAGATCAAACTATAAAAGAAATCTGCTATTTGAAACCCTGTAATGGTTCCCAATTCCCTGTAGGGTGGAGTCTAGACTATAGCATGACAGGGCATATCCTCTGGTCCCCCTTTTTCAACACCAAGCTCCAGCTAACCTCCTCACAGTTACACTCTGGTACTTCCATATTTTTACACATGCTTTTTCCTCTAACTTGAATGTGTAACTGTATTCTACATCTGCCCTTCATACTGCCACACACTGTCCTTCAAGACCCAGCTGTTGGATCACTTAGCATTCATCCTTCCTCTGTGCCTGGACTAACCTCTTTTATCATAGTGCTTCCTGCACTGTATTACAGTTATGTGGGTTCATCTCCTTCCCTCTCTCCTGTGCTCTCAGAGGAAAGGCAGTGATTCTTATTCTCCTCTCTGTTCCAGTGTCAGAGATGATACCTGATAGATGTTTGTTGAATGACTGACTGAATGGGAGTTATTATGGAATACAGTGCGCTTTCCCTCCTAATCTCTGAAACAATATTAATGCACCCAAAACACTTCACATGTGGCAGACAGTAGGTACTCATAAAATAACTTTGAATTAACTAATTTGTTTATACACTTACTTATGATCTGCAAAGTAGAAAGAAATTAGAATCACTTAACCAAAAGTACCAGATGTGGTAATATTACTGAGTTAAATACAAAAGGCTTGAAAATAGAATAAAGTCACTTTCTATTATCATTTGAGTTCTACTAGTTTCCCACATTTTCTCTGACTTTTTTTTAGATATCATAATTTAGGGGTCATAATTCATAATTACTTAAATATATGGAGTGTACTTGCCATTCTTTGAAAAGGTTAGTGCTATCATAAGATGTGTAAATCTTCCTTTATGAAAAAGATGACAAGCAAAATTATGATCCAAGTCAAGGTTTTATAAAACATTGACTTGAATATGCTTTTGCTTTTTTTAAAGTAATTTTAGTTTAATCCCTCATTCGAGACTCAGTCCTTACTTATGTACGATGATAAGCTGATGACATGTTTGAGTCATTGATGAATGGACCAATGGAAATAAGGTCAAATATAGAATTTTCTTCCCTTTAAAATTACTGAATATTTTACACTCCATATTACTGTTTTATAGACTTTCAGTGACTAGATAAATAGGGCCCTAGGTTTTACATTTATGAAGATATTAATAAATGAGCAGAGGTGTGTCCAAATTGCCTAGAGAAAAAGGATATAAATGGAGACATAACCATAGGAAATATAGAAACAAAGAAACCTGCCCAATCCCAGTGAGCACTGGTGGCAAAAGAACGACATCAGCATTGATCAAGTCTCAGGTTTTGGCTTGGTCTGAATGCAACCAAAACCTAAGCTTAAAAGCAGAAAAAATTCTTTTTTTCTGGGTATTTTGCCATTATATTCTCAAATGTGTTGTACTTTCCAAAATTCAGCTCTGCAGTTTACTCACCTAACTTCTAAGACTGGACTTTTCTCCCCGTGCCACTCTTTTCCATATAATCTTTTGAGGCTCTTTAAGCCTGAGACTGTCAGTAATGGCAACACTTTGTGGAGCCAACTGGAGCCTCTGGGCTCTTCTGGTTAATGTAACACTGTGTTCTTGAAGCACTGGATGGCAGAAACTGCTGGTCTCAGCAAAGGTTGGCACGGGCAAAGCTAGAAGATTATCAGGATGGTTTTGTGGAATCCATCAGTATGACATTTGCTACCCTTTGCTACCATTTACAGAGAGTGGCAGAGAATGCCTGAGTAACAGAACACGGGAATGACCAAAAAAACTCAGGTGAAGGAACAATTAAATGAGAGTATAGAGTGTTGGAAGAAGCTTGGGCTTTGGAGTCAAATACTCTCTGAATCAGGCTCCCAGGCTTTGGCCAAAGGTACTAAGCATCCTGAGTTTCCATTTACTCTTTCCTCTATGAAATAAGGGTAAGATGCTATAACAGATACTTTCAGGGCTTCCCCTAGATATCCTATATCCCTGTAATTGTGACTGATGGGTGCAAGAATGTGGAAGGCCAGCTCCTTTGTTCTCAGGGGCATACACCTGAAGTGTAACTTATTCTCCTGAGTTCCCCTATGGGTCTGAGGGACTTGGCCTGAGACCTATGGTTGGTTTCCTATGGTTGGTTTCTTCATATCCATGTCCTGCTTTTTCTCCTCCCTTCCTGGTTTCTGAGAGCAATTCCTTACTAAATTATTTGCATGCAAATTGTCATCTCAACGTCTGCTTCTGGGAACCCAGCTTAAGCAGATGTCTACTTTGAAAGTTCCTGGTGTGGATTAGCGATAACAGGTGTAGGTTGCCTGCTAGAATATAAAGGGAAAAATAAATACTAATGATTATTATGCTCTATTTTGTCTTACTGATATTTTTTATTTCTTCTTGTGTTTTAATTCTGCCCATCTCTATGCATATTCATCTTTTAGAGATTAAAGTCCTAAAATCCTCAATTGTATATACTTTTTAGGTTAGAAAAGTGATTTCCATAGTAAACCCTATGAGTGATCATATTTTCCTGTGCTGATGACTCTCTAGTAGTGTGAGTCCTCTTGCTGATCAACGTGCAGTTGAGTCAGCTGAGGTTGTTAAATTATTGCTTCAACTCACTGGCTATATTCCACAGTGGCCAGTGGTTAAGAATGTAGGCTTTCAAGTCAGATGGAGCTGAATATGAATTTGGACACTTTCCTTAAAATGTGAGATATCTCTCAAAGTTTTCAGATTTTAATCAAATGAGAACTTGGGCAATGCCTGAATAGTTTTGTTGTTGTTGTTGTTTACTTTTACTACTACTGTATTTTAGTTCCATTCTAATATCCCAATAGCTTATTGCATTCTCATTTTGATGAGATTCTTACAAATAGGCTGCTATTCCACTATGGAAATTCATTTTCTGTCCAATGTGCTTAGTGACCTTCTACCAAAGGAAAGACTTTTTGTAGCTAATAGATACTTTTTGAGGTCCCTCTGGTCTTGTTTATTGAGTGACTATATTATAAGGGAGGAAAAATAATTTTCTCTCTGCCCTTTGAACTCCTTGTCTGAGAACCTTGAAATAAAAGACAGATTTATAAGAGAAAAACAAACACGTTTATTAACATGTATACCTAATGTATACATGGGAGATATCCAGGTTAAAATGAGTAACTCAAAGTGGTAGCTTAGAACTGTAGCTTATATAGCATTTTAACAAAGAACAATAAGTTTGTGGAAAAATAACAGGACAAAGGAAAGCAGTTTTAGGCTTCTGAGGGTGGAGATAAAGGCAAGTCCGTAAAGTTTGTTATGTAGATTCCTCTTGTGCCATCTCCAGGCTGATGGGATCTAAACTTGCCTCCATTGGTTAACTTTTGTTCTTCCTGAAGGAGAGAGGAGGAGGGGCACCATTGTTAACTTATGTTATGCTTTTAGGCAAATGGGGGAGGCAGGGAGATTTTCTTGTATCTGCTTCTCAATTGCTTTTAGTTCAGAATAATCCTGTGCCAAATTGGAAAATTTGGGGATGGCATATTCTGCTACTGTTCAGGGTTTTTTTTTTTAATTTTTATTGGAGTACAGTTGATTTACAATGTTGTGTTAGTTTCAGGTGTACAGCAAAGTGAATCAATTATACATATATCTATCCACTCTTTTTTTAGATTATTTTCCCATATAGGCCATTACAGAGTACTGAGTAGAGTTCCCTGTGCTATACTGAAGGTTCTTATTAGTTACCTATTTTATATATAGTAGTATGTATATATCAATCCCAATCTCCCAATTCATCCCTCCCCCCCACCCGCCCCTTATCCCCTGGTAACCATAAGTTTGTTTTCTACATCTGTGACTCTACTTCTGTTTTGTAAATCAGTTCATTTGTACCTTTTTTTTTAGATTCCACATATAAGTGATATCATATGATATTTGTCTTTCTGTGTCTGACTTACTTCACTCAGTATGAGAATCTCTAGGTCCATCTACGTTGCTGCAAATGACATTATTTTGTTCTTTTTTATGGCTGAGTAGTATTCCATTGTATATATGTACCACATCTTCTTTATCCATTCCTCTGTTTTTGGACATTTAGGTTGCTTCCTTGCCCTGGCTATTGTAAATAGTGCTGCAGTAAACATTGGGGTGCATGTATCTTTCCAAATTATGGTTTTCTGTGGGTATATGCAATACCTAGAGACAAATGATAATGAAAACACAATGATCCAAAACCTATGGCAAGCAGCAAAAGCAGTTCTAAGAGGGAAGTTTATAGCAATACAATCTTACCTCAAGAAACAAGAAAAATCTCAAATAAACAACCTAACCTTACACCTAAAGCAAATAGAGAAAGAAGAACAAAAAAACCCTAAAGTTAGCAGAAGGAAAGAAATCATAACTATCAGAGTAGAGATAAATGAAATAGAGATGAAGAAAACAACAGCAAAGATCAATGAAACTAAAAGCTGGTTCTTTGAGAAGATAAACAAAATTGATAAACCTTTAGCTGGACTCATCAAGAAAAAAAGGGAGAGGACTCAAATTAATAAAATTAAAAATGAAAAAGAAGTTACAACTGATACCACAGAAATACAAAGGATTGTAAGAGACTACTTATATGTCAATAAAATGGACAACCTGGAAGAAATGGACAAATTCTTAGAAAGGTACAAACTTCCAAGATTCAACCAGGAAGAAAGAGAAAATATGAACAGACCAATCACAAGTAATGAAATTGAAACTGTGATTCAAAATCTTCCAACAAACAAAAGTCCAGGACCAGATGGCTTCACAGGTGAATTCTATCAAACATTTAGAGAAGAGCTAATACCCATCCTTCTCAAACTCTTCAAAAAATTTCAGAGGAAGGAACACTCCCAAACTCATTCTACGAGGCCACCATCACCCTGATACCAAAACCTGACAAAGATATTACACACACAAAAAAAAATTACAAGCCAATATCACTGATGAACATAGAAGCAAAAATCGTCAACAAAATACTAGCAAACAGAATCCAACAACACATTAAAAGGATCATACACCATAAACAAATAGGATTTATCCCAGGGATGCAAGGATTCTTTAATAGACACAAAACAATCAATGTGATACACTATATTAACAAACTAAAGAATAAAAACCATATTATCATCTCAATAGATACAGAAAAAGTGTTTGACAAAATTCAATACCCGTATATGATAAAAACTCTCCAGAAAGTGGGCATAGAGGGAACCTACCTCAACATAGTAAAGGCCATATACAACAGACATCATACACAATGGTGAAAAATTGAAAGCATTTCCTCTAAGATCAGGAACAAAGTAAGGGTGTCCATTCTCACCACTGTTATTCAACATAGTTTCAGAAGTCATAGCCACGGTAATCAGGGAAGGAAAAGAAACAAAAAGGAATCCAAATTGGAAAAGAAGAATTAAAACTCATTTTTTGCAGATGACATGATACTACACATAGAAAATCCTAAAGATGCTACCAGAAAACTACTAGAACTCATCAATGAATTTGGCAATGTTGCAGGATACAAAATTAATACACGGAAATCTCTTGCATTCCTATACACTAACAACAAAAATCAGAAAGAGAAATTAAGGAAACAATCCCATTTACTATCGCAACAAGAAGAATGAAATACCTAGGAATAATGCTACCCTTCAGTTTTAAGGGAAACAATGCCAATGAATGTTGATAATATTCTCTGGAATATGTTAAGACCATGATAAATAATTTTCTTTACAGAACAGTTTAGATTAAGTCCTCCTTAAAGGCAGAAAGTTTGCCTAAAATAACTTGTATAACTTTTTCTTGTTCTGTTATTCTAAATTTATCGTAGTGACCTTTCCAGTAAGCTCAAGGTAGGGACACTCAATTTTTCTTTATATTTTTATTATTTTAATATTGCCTCTACCTCTCTTAATTTAAAAACAGACCAATTAAAAAATAATAAAGATGGAATAGCTGCCATTTTCCTAAAAATATGAGCTTATAATTCAATTCACACACTTCCTTGGGAAAATCTGTTACATATATGATTTCCATCTGCCTCTGGGCATTCAGCTTTTTCTCTTTTCCCCCCACAATGAGGGAAAGTGCTCCTTGGGCTAGATTCCTGGGTATAACAGGGCCACAAATTAGAATGCTTTTAAATACATATCACCCTGGACCTCTGGTTGAATACACCCACTGAGCTATCAGCAGGGACCTGATTGGCTATTTCTTGAGACTTTTCTAGAGTATTTCTTTTTTACATGTTTCCTCTGCAAGGGACTAACAAATTGATCAGAGACAGACAGTCGTTAACTCTTGTGAATTTCTTTTGGCACTTGACATTTCAATGTGTCTTCCTTTCCTATGAATTATGTTTGCCTTATGGTGAAGATCTTCAGAGGCAGTAGATTGTCTGGAAATATATATGTGTGTGTGTGTGTGCATGTTTATATATGTGTATATGTTTATATATGTATATACAACATTTATGCATATATGATTCTTTCTTGTTTTGCTATTCTAAATTTATATATACATATATATATATTTATAATTTGCTTGATGATTACTTAAATGCAGTACAGCCTCCCAAAGCTTGTTTACTACACTGAATTTTAGGAAGAGGGAGGAGGAAACTAGTGAACTTAGAAATTACTTAGTATTGTTGGGCAACTATGCCTATTTAACATGGTTGTTTTGAGGATTCGATCCTTAGATATTGGTGGCATCTTTACTGGGCAAATTTTTATGTGTTAGATGACTGAACAATGCAGGTGAAGGTTCATGCTTTTGTGAAAATTAGATTCTAGTGATGAAGGGGAAAAATAAATAATAAAATTGCTTTTGTAAAATATTGCTGTGTAACTAACTACCCCAATGCTGTGGCTGAAAAATGACATTCAATAAGATAAGTGATGGTGTAGATATAGAGAAACTTAAACACTCATATGTCACTAGTGGGAATGTAAAATGAGGCTGTCGCTTTGGAAAACAGTTTAGAAGTTTCTTAAAAAGTTAAACATAAATTATCACACACTGCAGCAGTTCCACTTGTAGGTATCTACCCGAGGGAAGTGAAAACACATGTCCACAGAGAAGACTTGGATATGAATGATTAGGGCAACATTATTCATAATAGCCAAAAAGGGGAAATGATCCAAATGTCCATGAACTGCTGAAAGTATAAATGAAATGTGGTATATCTATACAATGGAATGTTACTCAGCATTGAAAAGGAATGAAGAGCTGATGCATGCTAAAATATAGATGAATTTCAAAAGAATTAATCTAAATAAAGAAGCTAAATGCAAAACCATCCCTTGGCTTACCTATTCAGGCAAGTAGAAATATGTTAATAAGGATGGGTCACCTTCTAGTAAAATATTACTTACCCCCAAGCACTGTACTCTATTTTAAACCTTGCAGCCTTCCTCATCAACTGAGCTTTTGACTAATTTAACTGGACTCTAAGCAAGCTCAGAAAATATTAAATTCCTAGGCAGAGATATGACTAGTGATGGATGGAACCACTGGTGATGGTTATGTCCTTATATTTTTGTTTATCTTTGTGCCCATCTATTAATCATCCATGATAAAGGTGTCGTGATATCTTTAGCCAGACAAAGAAAGATCATTGGATGGAGCTACTGATATTGAGAAATTGAATCAATTGGAAATCTGGAATTACTATCATGAGAGACTCAGCAGTACAGTAATGATTAATGCAACTGTCTACTAATATGAGGCCATGCTAGGTTCCATCAGATCATCTGAATCAATAGGGAAAGATGACAAGTATCTTATGTAGTTGTTATCAGGTGGCTTTCATATACAGTCACATCCTTAGAAATGTTAATTCTTCTTTAGTATGGTAAATCTAATCATTTTTTGAAAGAATATAGGTTTGTTGCCATACCACTCTGTTTACAAACATTCCAGATGCATGTTTTGTGGTGTGAAAAGTTAGAAATAATGATAATTATTTGTCTCTTCAAGTAAAACATTTTAAAATAAAACATTTTGATTTTGAATTTTATATATATTTCAAATATGCAGAAGAATTCAGAAAATATGATAATAGATACCCATGTACCCAACATCCAAAAATTTTTAAATGTTAACATTTTACTGTATTGCTTCAGATATTTTTTATTTTATAAATAAGTAAACTATTTTGGATACTTTTAAGGTCCCACCTACCCTATCATTTTCGCTCCTGTCCAGAGGAAACCTTTCCCAAATTCGGTGTGTATCTTTTCCATGCATATCTTTGAACTCAAAACAAATGTAGATATTCATAATTAATACTGCTTTTCATGTCTTCAAATTTTACACTAATGATATCACATTGTATACCACAGGAAAGTAATATAATAGTAATTTGATTAAAAATGATAGAAGACTAGATAAAGCTTCATTTGAGCTAAAGAATGTTAGAAGTACCTACTGGTTAAATGCTGATACTGAGAGAAAGCTACATGACTAAATTTGGGTAAAATAGTCATTATCCTGGTACTGTAAAAATGGCACGATGGCACAGGACTCACTATCAAGCAGAACTTCATTACAAATGAAAAATATCTGAAGCATCTAAATCCAAAATCTAGAATTTCAGATATTGATATTCATCTCTATTAATCCATCAGTAATTTCTACCACTGTGGGACTATTCCATCAACTACATACTCAAGAATGATATGACACACCCTTCTCTCTTTGGACCAGAGACTGAGTAGGCCTTTACAGAATACAAAATAAATTAAAACTAAAATATATATGTGATTGCTTTAAAAGAAGGTATACTGTGAATATTATTGTGTGTTAAAATCAGAGTTAAAAATTCTTACCATTCTGCTAGAAAATGTAAGATTTGCTAGGGATTCAGTGGTTTAGTCATTCATATAGTATAAGTCATAGAGAAGTGCTGGAACATAGCAGGTATTTGCTAATTCTTGAATATGTACATTTGCAACTTGCCTTACATGCTCAGCATTATCTTCTTTTAAGTTTTTATGTTTTAACATGTAGATCAGCTTCATTGTTTTTAACCATAATATAAGACAAACACACACATACACACACACACTCACATATATACATACCCACAGTTTTTCTATTTCTCTGAGAGACAAGTATTTTTCAGTTTTTTCTCATTACTAACCATGCTGCAGTAACATCTAAGGACATGACACTTTGTATACATGGGCACAGTTTCTCTGGGACAGAAATCTAGCAGAACTGTTGATCTGTAAGCACATACATCTTCATTTTTACCAAGTATTACCAAAATGTTTTCTAAAGAGAGGTACCAATTCCCACCAGCCATATGTCTTTATACATTTTTGGTATCTTTAGACCAATAGATCAATCACTTTGGTCAATTTGATAGTTGTGAAAGGTGTTTCATCTTTAATTTTCATTTCCTGAATCAATAATGCATTTAAACGTGTTGTCAAGTTTATTGGTTGTGTTTCCTTATATATTTTTGTATTTTTCTATTGTGCCTTTGTCTTTATTTTACTAAAGACAAAGTAGTAGCAGTAGTAGTAGTAGTTTTGTGGAAGTATTTTCTATATTCTTACTTCTAAGATTTACATGCAATATACATTTTAGCTATTTTCTCAAAATCTTTGGCTTGTCTTTTTATTTTTCAGTGAGATCTTTTGTTATACAGAGGTTTTAAATTTTGATGCAGTCAGAATTATCAGTTTTTTCCTTTATGATTTGCATTTTCTCCTTTATTCTAAAGATTTTATAGTTTTGCTCTTGTATTTAGGTCTTTATCTGCAATTTATTTTTGTTAATAATACGAAAGAATGTTTATTTCTGTAAACATATGAATAGCTGTTTTTTTGCAGCTTCATTTATTATAGGGGCTGTTCTTTACCATTTTTTTTTGTAGTGTGATCGCATTAACTGAGTCTCCATATAGATGGGCCTCTATTTTATTCCATTTGTTAGATGTCCCTATGATGACACAATTTTATTTGTATCACTGAATATTTATAGTCAATCTGTTATCCTGTTTGTTATTATTGTTGTTAAAAATTGCCTTGGTTAATTTTCACTCTACTTCCATGTGAATTGCCTTTATACTATGCTATGTCAAGCTATTTTACTGAGAATTTTATTATGATTTTTGTTAAAATCGTATTGCATATACAATAATTTAAAGAGAATTTGCATTCATCTCTGAATCTGATGTAGCTCTCCATATACTTAGACAATCTTTTCTGACATTAAATAACAAATTTTACTCCATAGAGGTATTCCACATTTATAAGATTTATTCTTAGATACTTTATGTATTTTTTGATGCTATAATGTGCTTCTTTTTAAAGTTACATTTTCTAATCGTTGCAAATCTTTGAGTTGGACAGTTAACTGGTTAATGGCTGATTAAGAATTAGAACCTAGACCTTCTTTCTCATATTACTTTCTCTAACACATTAGGAATCTCCTTCCAAGGAAGAGTTCTTGGCCCTTTGACATTATGGAGGGATTGTGTCTTATTTGCTTGTAAGAGGACATAGTGGATGGTGAGGTGGACGCTGAATGGATTGTAGGTATTTTAAGGGAAAATGGAGGAAGCACAATCAATTGGTTAGGTATTGAGAAGACTCCATGGCTGACAACTTCTTCCAAGCAGCCAACTGAAATAAATTTTGTGGCGCAGGCTATTCATAGCATGTATAAGTGGGTTTTGAATCCTCTCCATCAATCAACAAAGAGTTGTTAGTAAAAGACAGCAATTTATTGTCTACTGTGGGTTTGTGGGAAGTATTTGAAGCCCATCTGAAAGAATACTAACAGTTGCCAGGATGCTTGAACATGATCTTCCATGGTAAGAAGTATCATTGAAAATAATACATACTTCACTCATTCACTAGGTCTGCTTAAGGTCAGAATATAGCCTACACTTCTTCAAGGTCAATCTCAGTTACTAAGTTCTCTATGAGACTTTCTGCGTTTTCACTGTGTTGAACTTATTCTCTTTTTTTCGCTGAGCTTCTAAGGTACTGTCTTGGTTCCTTTATTACAATTTTTACTTTGTCTGTGTACCTTCACTTGATTTTAAACTCAATGGTAATAGATTTACTTTTGCTGCTCAGATCAGTACTTTAGACAGACGTGGCACTCAGTAATGCTTGAATTAAAGTGAAAGGAATGGAATATTTATTTCTTTAGAAAAGATATTGGGGTCACATCAGAGTAAACTTAGGTTTCTATAATGTTTAGTTAGCTTTAAAGGGCTCTGGAAAAGGGAAGTTGGACTGAACAACTCTATTCTTAGTTAGCTGCTCATGAAATATTTTGTGTCTCTGTGGGGAGCAGGGGATCTGTTCAATCAAAGGTTAAATTGGGATGCTAAGTAATCAAATGTTACTGATTCAGAAACTGAGAACCAGGCATTTTTACTATATTTCTAGTTGTAGAATATATCAAGGGGTCCTTATCTGCTCTCTGAGTTTTCAAAGCTTGGTTCTATGCATCAGTAGCAATTCTCTGATAATGTTAATTCAGTTCACTAGATAGTTCATCCATTTTTTAAATTAATTAGCTAGCCATTTGGTACTTGCTGAAACCCAGGCTGAGATGCTCATTATTGTCTGTCATGCCAGATAATGAAATTCATGGAACCCCAAAATAACTCAGTCATTTGGAATTCTAAACTGCCTACCTTCCTAAACAGATTATTACACACACACAGATGTCTCCCTAGCACTACTCTCTAGGTTTGAAAGTAAAATCTCTTTGGGTGGGAAGAGATGGAGCTGATCTGTGAATTTTTCTTAGGAATTAGCTACTGGCCTGGTTTAAAACTTATGTTAAGGCATCACACACACACACACACACACACACACACACACACACACACACACTAGATGGACATAATTATAGATACATTCAAATTAATGTAATGTAGTATGATGCATCTCTGGAAAGAGGTTTTTCACCATTGAGTATAAAGTTAATATG
This sequence comes from Mesoplodon densirostris, assembly GCF_025265405.1. Classification (NCBI taxonomy): domain Eukaryota; kingdom Metazoa; phylum Chordata; class Mammalia; order Artiodactyla; family Ziphiidae; genus Mesoplodon; species Mesoplodon densirostris. Next base: position 22,963,484 of record NC_082667.1, on the reverse strand, counting down.
ATGTGATTTTAAACTTCAGTGGTTGAGTTTGCAAAATTCCTTCTATGTGGAATTCTACAGTATATTTCCAGCATGCAGTAGGCTCATGCAAGGTGTTTACTGATGTCTGCTCATTCTCTGAAGCTCTCTACAGTCTACAATTTACCTTTCCTTTCATTAAGTTCCTCTGACCATTTTGTAGACAATTACCAATCCCATAAATATCCAGAGCAATATACCTATGACAACAAATGGAATTCATTACATAGTTTGTAGATGCAGACAAATGTAATTGACTTCTAAAAACTTCTCTAAAAATCACTGACAGTGGGCTCCACATTATGTTGAATATTGGAGACACAAAGATGAAAAAAAGACTCTTGGCTTATGTCCTTATAGAGCTCATTAATTCCATACATACTGTGTTGTTCCAGCAGGATTAGTATATTTTGTGGGATTGGTTAAATCAACTTAATTATTTTCTTCCCAAGCTTATGACCAACTCCAAGCCAGCCCAGGAAGTCTTTATATTTCTATTGAAGTGACTGTTGGTGAACTTATTGAGTATTTCAGAGAGCTTATCCAGGAATGAACCAGAAGATGGGCTCAGAGCCCAGTTACTCCCAGGTGAAAGCTGTAGCCATTTTAATAATAGTCATAAGAGTGTTAGTTCCATTTGAACCTCCTTGTCCTTCCTGCATGAACCTGCCAGTAGCATTGTCTTGAAAGGATATTCCTTAGTGCTGGAGCAGTTACTCAGGCTATATCAGGCTACTGGGGAAAGCAATCATGCACCAGTGCTGCATTCATTGATTTCCCTTTATGTTTCATATTAAAAGGCCAGTGACTAAAAACCTGATTTTTTTTCCTTTTTCTTATTGCTGTGAGGCTGAACAACTAGAAGCTGTATAACTGCCATCCATGGAAACGCAAGTTTTTTTTCAAGCCAGAGAAATGCCAGAAAATATCTGTTGTATTGAAAGGCACTGATCATGTCTTTTCAAGTCATCAGGTTATAACTTGACTAAAGAACGAAAGAAATTAGAAAAGCCTAATTACTAAAATGTAAATTATTTCTTTTTTCTAATTATGCATACTGTTCTGGCAAGACAAATGACCCTTCAGTATTTTAAACATTTCTGATGTTATCATTAAAATTATTTATTATAGTTACCCAGCATTGGAAGTGAGGCAAGTTTAAATTAGACATCTTGATTGTAAATGGAGTTCTTTCACTAATGCATAAAATTCAGCCTAGAATACAAGGCATAAAGATGTAAATGCTGAGTTATTTTACAACTACAATTAAAACATAAATAAGGCACAATGAAATAACAAAATCATTAAGTTAAATTCATTCATGACTTCAAAACCTGTGTTATAACATTAGGAAAAGATTTGTACTGTAGCCATGATTACATATTATTGAATAGGTTATCCTCTTCTCCTAAATGTCATTACCATAATTTTCTTTTACATGATATTCAGCACTCAAGCTACATTAATTTTTTTTCGCACCCAGCCTTGAGAGAATATTTGATCATTTCTGACGGATTATACTAAGTAAAAAGAGGATAAATTCTCCAGAAATCTTGCTTGTTTATATTTCATTGAATGTACTGTTGAATTGAGGTATTAGCACCTTTATGTAATATTAGCTCCTTGATCTAAGCAGTAGGTGCTGTGGTCTGAATATTTGTGTTCCCCCAGAATTCACACCCAAATCTTAATGGCATTTGGGAGGCCTCATGACTGGGATTAACACTCTTACAAAAGAGATGCCACAGGGCCTCCCTGGTGGCGCAAGTGGTTGAGAGTCCGCCTGCCGATGCAGGGGATACGGGTTCGTGCCCCGGTCTGGGAGGATCCCATGTGCCGCGGAGCGGCTGGGCCCGTGAGCCATGGCCGCTGAGCCTGCGCGTCCGGAGCCTGCGCGTCCGGAGCCTGTGCTCCGCAACGGGGGAGGCCACAACAGTGAGAGGCCCGCATACCGCAAAAAAAAAAAAAAAAAAAAAAAAAAAAAAGAGATGCCACAGAGCTCCCTAGCCCCTTCCACCATGTGAGGATACAATGAGAAGTCTGCAGCCTGGAAGAAGGCCCTAATCCTATCATGTTTGCACCCTCAACTCAGATGTCCAGCCTCCAGAACTGTGACAAATAAATTTCTGTTGTTTATAAGCTACCCAGTCTGTGGTATCTTGTTATAGCTGCTCAAATAGATTGATACCTGGTAACCATGTATTAATAATTCATTAGTATATACCACACCTTCCTCCAAAATATACTTGTTTCCTAGCAATAGTGAAGTATTAAAAGCACATAAAGCAAATGGAAACTTAAAATTTAAAGGGGGGCTTCCCTGGTGGCGCAGTGGTTGAGAGTCCGCCTGCCGATGTAGGGGACACGGGTTCGTGCCCCAGTCTGGGAAGATCCCACATGCCATGGAGCGGCTGGGCCCGTGAGCCATGGCTGCTGAGCCTGCGTGTCCGGAGCCTCTGCTCTGCAGCGGGAGAGGCCACAACGCTGAGAGGCCCGTGTACTGCAAAAAAAAAAAAAAAATTTAGGGCCTCCCTGGTGGCGCAAGTGGTTGAGAGTCCGCCTGCCGATGCAGGGGATACGGGTTCGTGCCCCGGTCTGGGAGGATCCCATATGCCGCGGAGCGGCTGGGCCCGTGAGCCATGGCCGCTGAGCCTGCGCGTCCGGAGCCTGCGCGTCCGGAGCCTGTGCTCCGCAACGGGGGAGGCCACAACAGTGAGAGGCCCGCATACCGCAAAAAAAAAAAAAAAAAAAAAAAAAAAAAAAAAATTTAAAGGAAGATTAGGGATCTATAAACAAAAATTCCAGTACAACATGCAGTCTTTGCCAACAAATTAATAGGAGCTTGAGAAATGTGAATTAGTGAATATTTTCTATGAGCCTTCTATAAAAACTAAGTTCATAAATCTAGTCTTTAACTCAACAAAGTCTTTAAAAATGCTTTTGGGTAAAAATTCAAGATAGTAAAGGCAAAAAAAGTTATTATCTCATTAGCCAGTCTAACATAGGGATGGGACATGGAGAACTTAGATGAGTGAGCCGCTATCAGGTTCTTTAGAATATGTCAAATGAGCTCTTTGCAAATGCTGGGCTGTCGTAAATTCTTGGCTGGCTCCTCTCAGGAATTCCACAGTATTGATTATCTGTGTTGTCAATTAAGGTGCCATCCATATGCTTCATATGTGTGGCATGCAGGTGAAAGCCTGGCATTATCATCAGAAAATTCAGAACCTGGCTCATGCTCTGATCTTGACAGAGGACCATTCAACTCCTACTTGGAGGAAGGACTGCCAGGGTGTCAGAGGGTAGAATTTTTTTTCCAAAAAACAATTTTGAATTTACTCAAGCATTTGGCTAAGGACTCTGAGATCCTAGATACCTATGTCATTTGCTTGGAGGAAGAAGTTTTCACCTGAATAAAATATTAAGGGTAGTCCTTAACTAATTGGTTCCCAAGACTCTAAAACAGCCTCAGTTATACAATATATGTTATCTTCTTTTGATGAGGACTTCAGCCTTGTGCCTATGCCAGGATGTGTTAGCTGCAAATCATAGCCTCAAAGAACTGAATAATTAGATTTCTTAGATAAAGGCATTTAGAACTCAATATTTCTGATGAACCTTCTTATTTTAACTTTGATTTTTACATATACTTTTTTTCTTTCTTGGAAGCATATTGTATAATTAACTTAATAAATCATTAAAATATACTTGCTAAATCATTTCCACTGAAGCAGTGCACGGCCACAGTTAAAAGGGCTGGCTCTGGAATCAGACTTCCTGGTTTTGATTCCTACTCTGTCACACACTTGCTTTGTGAGCCTGGGTGGGTTAATTTGACTTATTTGTGCCTCTATTTTCTTCCCTGTAAAATGATAATAATAGTACTTGTTCTATTTGGGGAATTAAATAAGTTAATGCATGCAAAGTCTTATATTTTGCACATACTAAGCGTTCTATAATTATGAACTATTAAACATTAGCTAGTTGATGCTGTTTTTCTTTCAGATCACAGGTCTGTTATAAGTTCTCTTATTAATTCAGGCCCCTCCCAGTTTGTTATAACAAAGCCATGTCAGCAGAGTAGCAGAAGATGGTTCCTGTTGCAGTAAGAGCAAAATCCTCATCAATAGTGGTAAAGAGGGCTTCCCTGGTGGCGCAGTGGTTAGGGGTCCACCTGCCGATGCAGGGGACGCCGGTTCGTGCCCCGGTCTGGGAGGATCCCGCATGCTGCGGAGCGGCTGAGCCTGTGAGCCATGGCCGCTGAGCCTGCGCGCCCGGAGCCTGTGCTCCACAACGGGAGAGGCCACAACGGTGAGAGGCCCGTGTACCGCAAAAAAAAAAAAAAAAAAAAAAATAGTGGTGAAGAGCTACACCAAGTTAAACTGCAATTCTCCTGTAGTGGCTCTTACGACAATGTCTGGGTGTAAGAGTGTGAACAGCAGCTCTGTGCTAATCTTCAGTATGGTCGACCGAATAGTCTGTACTCCTCCTTCCAAGCACGTGACTAGATTGTGCCTCCTCACTACCTTGAACTTAGGCGTGGCCATGAGATGTGCCCCTGTACAGTGCATAGGTCATTTAGGTCTTGTTTTCCTCCTCCAACATGTTCCTGAAATGTTTGCAGTGAGAATACCTCCATCAGCCTGTTTCATAGAGTAAGGGAGATATTGAACAAAGCTAGGACTTTGTCCTTAAGAAAAACTAGGGTTCCATTAAAAGATCTAAAATAATTAGCAATGCTTCAGGGTGTAAAATGGATTACCCCCCCCCCACCAATGATGAAAGACAGGAAAATGTTTAGCAGAAGGCAATTCTTATATTTTGGGAATGCTGAAAAAGATATAATAATGATAGGAGTGGAATGAAATAGAAGAAAAAGAATCCAGAAGATACCATAGAGACAGAATTGAAAATTATATGATGTCTCCACCAATAAAAATGGAGAGCATAGAAGAAAGAGCTGGCTGTGGGGAAAAGAAGGGTTCAGTGTGAGAAATACTGAGTTTTTAGATACTATTGAAACATCCAAATCAAGATGTCCTGTAGTCATTTGGAAACAGCAGAAAATGATAAAAGTGACAGAATGAAAAATAGAAATGTAGCATGTAATGATGTTTGTGGAGGATATTCAAAAAGGGTGCGATCAAATGTAAAAAAAAAAAGAGGGAGAGAGAGAGAGAGGGAGAGAGAAGAGGAATGATGAGACTTTAAATTAAGGGCTATTTAACTTGGTTGTCCAGTCTCATAGTTCTATATGGTTCAGGAGACTTAACATACATTCATCTCAAATCTAAATTAAAAGCTCTGCTGCCATCCAAATTTCTAATGCAAATGCCTCCAGGTATTTTGGGTGGTTCTTCTGAACAATTAATTCTGAAAAATACTGGTTAATTGAGAGTGCTACCTTTATTTCAGATTTTTGAGCTTCTGCTATATTGCTAGTATTATCTGTATTTTTTTTTCTTGCCTCTGCTAACAGCTAACTGGTAAAATCTGCAATATTTTACATTGTGTAGTGTTTTTTGTAACTTTTATGTATTTCCATTTCCTATATGCACAGTGCATTTGGGGGCAGCCAGTGCATCTCAAAAATAGTCATTCTGTTGAAAGCTGGGTCTGAGAATAACTTTATCTTCCTTCAGAGATAATTTCAATTTAGATGAAATACCTTCCCTTGGGAGAAATCTGGCAGATGCATTGTCTGCTTAGTTTGTATTGGTTGGTATGTGTAAAGGAGCAAAACTGCCAGCTGACCACTCACATTCAGAAACACTTTTGGAGTTTTAGTGGACACTTCTTGATGCTATTTTAATCTGCTCTTTCAGGTGACATTGGGTTCAGAAGTTATTTGGGAATGATTAAGCACTTAGAGAAGATCATAGATTTTTTTATATCAAGTTTTTACAACCTAAACCAGTTTTTAAAAATCACATTCCAAGGGATAATTAAAATTATGTTATATCATATCTTATCCTGAGATTTAACTTTGTTGAATAGATTCAGTTAATTTTATTACTAATGTTATTTTCTCCACTAACACAAAGTCTCAAAGAACTACAACATATGTAATCACCATCAGAAACAAACCAAACTTAGTTGGTGAACTTGAAGAAAAATCACTTAAAAATAAAACAAGGAAGGAAAAGAGTAGAAGAGAGGGTAGTGAGTTATTTTTATAAAAGGATTATTGTTTGAAGGGGATGGGTGAGTAGATAACTGGATAACCAATACCAGTAGGTTTCTTTGTTTTGTTTGTTTGTCTATTTATTTGGTTTGTTTTGTTTTTAACAGATATTGATAATCTAAGTTCTTTCCATATAGGAACATTTATTTTAACAGAGGAAATGTGAATGGAAATGAGTCAGGTGATACTTCATAGGAAATAAGGTTTACAAGAAGAAGGCTAAGAAAAATTTAAGACAGATCAACTCAATACAATTCAGTGGCATTTTTTCCCCTGGGCTACAGAACTATAGAGCTAGTGAAGAAATTGTGTTGATATAGGAATGCTTGAAAGTTATTCACTTATTTACTGCCTTGTCCATGAAAACACTTCTTTTTAAGAGATTTCAGGCACTGGAGACCAAGGCTCTTCATTTCAGCCTTTTAAAAATGATGAGGAGATTTAATTAAGAACATTAGTATGATCATTTAAAAATCCAACACTGTAATCCTCACAGTAAACAGTCTGATAAAGTTAAACCACATGGTAGTTCCTGAACCTTGTGATTTTTCTAACTTTTGGGAGTTTTTAGGAAAGAAAAGGTTAATGAAATCGTGGATAATAATTTTTTAACATAATTTTCTTTCTCCTTTCTTATTGTTTTGTTCAACTCTTGATGAGATCTCCCATAAATGAGTTAGTATGGAAATAAATAACAGTGAAAAAGCAACATCTTGTCAAAGATTAAAACCCATTAATCTCCCAGAAAGGAGTGTGCTCTGTTTGAATGGAGGAAGGATAATGGAAAGATGCTCTGTGTTGAGCAAGCAACTAAGTGCTGCTTGATGTATTTATTAATAACTTTAAAGAAGAAGATGCTGGGGCTTCCCTGGTGGTGCAGTGGTTAAGAATCCACCTGCCTATGCAGGGGACACGGATTCGAGCCCTGGTCCAGGAAGATCCCACATGCCGCGGAGCAACTAAGCCTGTGCACCACAACTACTGAGTCTGCACTCTAGAGCCTGCGAGCCACAACTACTGAGCCCATGTGCCACAACTACTGAAGCCCACATGCCTAGAACCCGTGCTCCACAACAAGAGAAACCCTCACTCGCTGCAACTAGAGAAAAGCCTGCACGCAGAAACGAAGACCCAATGCAGCCAAAAATAAGTAAAAAAAAAAAAAAAAAAGATGCTGGACTCTAACAGCCTCTGTAAAGAGCTGAGACCTGGGCTTTTGGAAATTCATTCCATGATTTTCTATATGAACTTGCCAGCTCATCCATATTTTCCTCTTCTTAGAAAGAAAACTTCCTTATTCATATCTGGTTGTCTTGATTTTAATTGCTACACCATTATTGCTTCTAGAGGATTGCTGTCCACTTCTTTTTGATATAAAAGGGCTTAGACATGATATAAAATATTATAGCTGTTATTAGGTGCAGGACTTTTGAGTGAGCACTTTCCTGTGGTAGGATTTTTGCAAGAGCTCTGTAAACAAAACATATTTTGAGGGGGGAAAAAAGGGGCAGGGATGAAGTGTACGGTTCTTTTTCATTAGTTTAACACAGATGCACACACAATTATTTAATATGCTTTTGTTGTCATGGGAATAGGTTGGTGTAACTAAACTAGAAATAAGAATATCATAGAAGAACTTCTTTAAATTATGGAACAGTCGAATGGAAACGAACACACAATAACCTCATCCAGGTGATGTTTGATTTCATTGAGTGTTTCAAGTGTTGCTCTAGGTCATCAGGGAAGATCAACTAAGAACTTATGTCACTAGGGTTCTGTCTACAATGTTGCCATCAAGATTAAGTGTGTGAATCTTTCAACAACCAGTTGTAGCTATCATTTTATTGGAGCAAGCTGATGCATGTCGGTGTGTGTGTGTATGTTTGTGAGGGAGGTGGTGGAGACAGGCAAGAGCAGTTGTGGAAATTTTTAGGCCTGAGATGAGAGGAGAGTGGGCAGGCTGAAACCAAAAAGTCATAGGGTTGTGTTTGTGAAGCTACAAATCGGGGTCCAAAGGGGCTCTTCAAAGAGAAAGGAGCCCATAGCTGGTGGCCTGCTATGAGCTAGGAAAACAGGAGCTGAATGGCTAGGTGGTAGAAAGTCCTGGCCAGCTTCTGGAGACGCTGGGAAGACAGCTCTGATTAAGGGCCACCAAGACTGGACAGTCAAGAAAGGCATAGGTGCCATATGAGTATATTGAATGTGTATGGAACATCTGAAATACTGATTTCACCCTTGCAATGAGGACTTTAGCAATACTTTCGTATATTAACTTCCATATTTTGAAATACTAGCCCAGCAGATACTAGATCTCTGTGGTTCATGATGGTCTGGTACCTGGTAAATCTCTCCCTTATTTCCTGCCTCTCTTATTGCCCTTCAGTACACAACAGGGCAAATTGTACTCCTTTCTGTCTCTCAGTGTCCTCAGTGTGTTGCTCACAGGCCTTTGCAATGGCTACTTCACTTGCTTATGGTCTCTTGCTCAAGTATCTTTCCTGATGATTCCTTCAAAATAGCATGTCCCTCTTTGTTTCAGGTACCTACCTAGTTTTGACCATAATATGAACTCTCTGAGAGTAGAGTTTTGTTCTCTACTGAATCCCCAGCAGCTCAACAGCACTTGGCTCCTAACTAGGCACTCAGAAACGTGTGACAACATGAAAATTGTTACATATTATTACTCTCTTTGAATTAAAGATAAGAAGGCTTCATCAGTATATATCCAGTAAGATGTGGCTATTTCTTTAGTGACCCCCAAGGAAGTAACAAAGAAAGACACATGTCCATGCACAAAGCAGGACTTATTCACAGCCCTGCTAATTTTACTCTCTCAAACCTACTTAAGCAACTTCTAGCAGTGGCACAACTTCAACAAATCCTTGGAATACACTTTCTTCTTCTGCACTTTTGGTATTTGCCAGTCATCTCTCCTTCAGCATTCTTCCAGTCCATGACCTTGAAATCATTATTGCCCTAACTTTGGCAGATACTAGCTCATTACCATCTCTCTGCTCCACAGGCAACCTGACTTTGTGAAGTTTTAAATGAGGAAGTTTGTAAGGAACATAATTTAAATTACAAGGCCCCTAATTTGGTACAGTATGTAGAAGAAAATGAAAGTCCTTTCTAAATTTTGTAGGGCTGACCACGGCTGAAAATGTTTGGCCTCCTTCAAAGAATACCCAGTTCCTGTCATTTGATTGCACTAGCATAATTGAGTTTCTAGAACACTTGCAGTGCTGTTTGGAAGCCCAGGGGTAAGAAGCAGATTGGGGGGAGTCATTAGGGTAAGAGCAGGAGAGCGGGGAAAGAGCAGTCACCACCTACCACCTTGATGGTAGCCGGTATCTGCCACTGAGCACTTGAACACGTTCCCTACCCTGTGTAGTGTGGCTACTTAAAAAACAAATTCCGGGCTTCCCTGGTGGTGCAGTGGTTGAGAGTCCACCTGCCGATGCAAGGGACACAGGTTTGTGCCCCGGTCCGGGAGGATCCCACATGCCGCAGAGCAGCTGGGCCCATGAGCCATGGCCGCTGAGCCTGTGCGTCCAGAGCCTGTGCTCTGCAACGGGAGAGGCAACAGCAGTGAGAGGCCCGCGTACCACACACAAAACAAAACAAAACAAAACAAAATTCCTCTGTCAGCTTTCTGATCAGACCTACAATCTGTAGGGCTGGAGAACTGCCATAGAGCCATTTATTTTCTCAACTGTGTTTATGGACTCAAAGGAGGATTCAATTCCCAAGGCTTACCTCCTTATGAGAATTATATCTACTTTACAGACCTGCAGTGAAAGCAGACTGCTTAGTCTTGAATAATTATTGGAAATGGTCTCTTCTTATTAGAGTGGGCAAATAACTTATTGTCCAAAGTAGGAGGCTTTTGAAAATAAAGGGGGAATACTAAAAATAATATAATTATATATGTATATGTATATATACATACATATATGTATATAGAATGTTGCATATCACTCATTTTTTTCCAGTTTAATTGAGAAATAATTGACATCACTGCATTAATTTAAGGCATACAACATGGTGGTTTGATTTACATATATTGTGAAATGATTATCATAGTAGCTTCACCTAACATCCTTTTCATATATTTAGATACAATTTTAAAAAAGAAGAAAGGAATAAAGGAAAAAATTTTCTTTTTGTGGTGAGAACTCTTAGGATTTATTCTCTTAACAATTTTCTTATATATGTTATGGCAGTTCTAGCTATAGTCATCATGTCATATATTACATTCCTAGTACTTATATATCTTATAACTGGAACTTTGTCCCTTTTGACCACCTTCCTCTAATTCCTCCTCCCCCCCAACCTCCACCTCTGATAATCACAATTCTGAAAGACAACAAAAATACTAACTCAAAAAGATATCTGCATCCCCATGTTCTTAGCAGCATTATTTATAGTAGCCAAGAACTGGAAACACCTAAGCGTCTATCAGTGAATGAGTGGATAAAGAAGTTGTAGTCTGTATTTACAATGGAATATTATTTAACCATAAAATACAAGGAAATTCTACTATTTGTGACAACATGAATGGACCTTGAAGTCATTATGCTAAGTGAAAAAAGTCAGACAGACAAATCTACTCACTAACAAATTGGTATTTTTATATTAGTAGATGTAAAAATAAAATATAAAGTAACATTGACATATATTGAAGCAAAATAAAGTTTTCTTATTAATGATCTGAACATAAAAATAACAAATAATAATTTTTTATAGTATGTGCTCATGCACTTTAATCACATTTTCAGTAATGTATGTTTCTAATATATATTAGTATTTTTCTAAAGAATACATTTCTTTTAATACAATCATTTTAAAAATTAAGTTGACTGCAATCATCTTCCAGTTGCATTTTTATCATTAATAAATTTGATGTTGACATGTTTAATTGATTTGTCATCTAATATACCTGGTAAAATAAGATCAAGTTCTGCTAAATGGAAAATAGTCTCACTAAACTTTTGTTTTATTTTGAAATGTGGAAATGTAGCTTCACAAATATTTTATAGATGCTGTCTTTCTTTACTCCATTTCAAGTATCTTGCTTGGAAAAATATTTTTAAAGTAAAATATAGAATTGTCAATTTCAATTCCATGCTGATTCAGAATGTAAATTCTTTCAACCAAAGTAGAATCTCTATGCAAATATTTCCCTCAAATTTAAAATATTCCAAAGTTTAATTATGGAATTAAAAAATTAAATTTGTACACTATTTCCAAAGTTATTAAGATTCATCTTTTTGCTTTGAGATAAATTTAAATATCTTCCTGTTTGGAAGCAACCTTGATTTTCAATATTTATGATTTGTTAAAGCTTCAAAAGCTAGTGTGTGTGTGTGTGTTTCACTTCTTAAATACTTTGATTAAAGATATACAAGTGATTTTCAACAAAAGACAACCTAAATTTAGAGAACTCTTTTATAAAAAATTTCACCCTACATATGACATTTAGACCAATTTCAAAAGTAGTTATAAGAGGATCATACACCATGACCAAGTGGGGTTTATCCCTGGACAGTTCAATGTACACAAATCAAGTAATATAATAGAACACATTAACAAGATAAAGGATAAAAATCACATGATCATCTCAATAGATGCAGAAAAAGCATTTGACAAAATTCAATACCCTTTCACGATAAAAACTCAAAACATAATAGGCCATGTATGAGAAGCCCACAGCTAACATTATACTCAATGGTGAAAAACTGAAAGCTTTTCCACTAAGATCAGGAAAAAGGCAAGAAAGTTTATTCTCACCACTTTTGTTCAACAAGAACTAGAAGTCCTGGCCAGAGCAATTAGGCAATAAGGAGAAATAACAAGCAAATCAGAAAGGGGGATGTAAAATTATCTTGTTTGCAGATGAAATTATGTAAACAATTTCATTTACACTAGCATCAAATAGGATAAAATACATAGGAATGAATTTAAGCAAGGAGGTGAAAGACTTGTATTTTGAAAACTACATAGCATTGATAAAAGAAATTAAAGAAGACATAAATAAATGGAAAGACATCCTGTGTTCATAGATTGGAAGGTTGTCTTCTAATTTAATATTGCAAAAATGTCCATAGTACCCAAAGCTCTCTGCAGATTCAATGTAATCCCTATAAAAATTCCAGTGGTATTTTACAGAAATAGCAAGAGCAATCCTAAAATTCATATGGAACCACAATAAACCCTGAATAGCCCAAGCAATCTTGAGAAAGAACAAAATTGGAAACATCACACTTCCCAAGTTCAAAATATATTGCAAAGCTATAGAAATCAAAAAAGGAACAAATAGAGAAGCCAAAAATAAATCCATGCATGTAAGATCAACTGATCTTTGATAAGGGTGACAAAAATATACAACAGGGAGAGCTAGTCTCTTCAACAAATTGTTTTGGGAAAACTGGATATTCACATGTAAAAGAATGAATTTGGACCCTTTTATCATCCACAAAAATTGACTCAAAATGTATTAAAGAAATAAAAGTAAGCCTTGAAATTAAAATTCTAGAAGAAATCAGGAAAAATGGCTTTATAACATTGATCTAGGCAATTCTTTCTTGGATATGACACCAAAAGCACAAGCAGCAAAAGTGAAAGTAGCTAAGTCAAACTACATTAAACTAAATGCTTCTATACAGCAGAATAAAAAAGAAACCTACAGAATGGGAGAAAATATCTGGAAATCATATATCTGATAAGGGCTTAATATCCAAACTATATAAGGCACTCCTAAAATCCAATAGCAATAATAATAATTTGATTTTTAAAGCAGGCAAAAGACTTGAAGAGACATTTCTCCAAAGAAGGCATACAAATGGCCAATTGCTACATGAAAAGGTGCTTAATATCACTAATTATCAGGGAAATGCAAATCAAAGCCACAATCAGATATCACCTCACATCTGTTAGAACGGCTATTATCAAAAAACCAGGGGCTTCCCTGGTGGCGCAGTGGTTGAGAGTCCGCCTGCCGATGCAGGGGACACGGGTTCGTGCCCCGATCCTGGAAGATCCCACATGCCGTGGAGCGGCTGGGCCCGCGAGCCATGGCCGCGGAGCCTGTGTGTCCGGAGCCTGTGCTCCGCAACGGGAGAGGCCACAGCAGTGAGAGGCCCGCGTACAGCAAAAAAAAAAAAAAAAAAAAAAAAACAACAACAAACCAAAAAACCCAAAGATGAGAAGTGCTGGCTCAGATGTGGAGAAATTGAAACCCTTATACACTGTTGGTAGACATGTATAATGGTACAGCCACTATAGAAAACAGTATGGACATTCCTTTAAAAATTAAAAATAAATCCCCCCAGAAAATTAAAACTAGAACTACCATATTATCCAGCAATTCCACCTTGGAATATACATCCAAAAGAATTTAAATCAATATCTTGAAGACGTATTAGCCCTTCCATGTTCATTCGCGGTATTCAGTATTCACAACAGCTAAGATTTGGAGACAACTTAAGTGTCCATCAATGGATGAATGGATAAAAAAATAATAAGGAATGTTATTCAGCTCTAGAAAAGAAGGAAATCCTGCTTAATGTGACAACATGAGTGAACCTGGAGGACATTATTCTTATGAAATTAGACAGTCACAGAGGAACAAACACCAAATGATTCTATTTATTGAGGTATCTAAACTAGTCAAACTCATAGAAACAGAGAGTAGAAGAATAGTTGCCTGGGGCTGGAGGGAGGAAGGAATGGACGGTTGCTGTTCAATGGGTGTAAAATTTCAGTAATGCAAAATGATTAAGTTCTAGAGATCTGCTGTATAACATTGGTCCTATAGTTAAGAATACTTAACTTAAAAATTTGTGCACTTAAAAATTTGTTAAGAGGGTAGATCTCATGTTAAAGATCTCTGTTCTTACCGAAAGAAAAAAATCAATTAAAAAGTGGTGCTGAGCAGTCAGGAGATTTCTGCTCCCTCACAAAATTTTATATTTCATCTACTCTAAAAGCTTATGCATAAAATATTTATAAATTTTGGACAACTATAGCTTCTGTTTAAATTTGTACAATATCACAGCTTGTGCAAAAACTGTCTTGAATTAGATGTGTATCATAATCAATTCCAAATACATTTCTTTTTTGTAGATTTCCTAAGGTATTGGATAGCTGCTACTGCATAGCAAATCACCCAAACACTTCACAGCATAAAGAAACAACAGTATTATGCTTATGGATTCTCTATGTCAAGAATTAGGGCAGAGCATGGCAGGGATGGTTTGTCTCTGTTCCAAAATGTCCAAGGTCTCCGCTAGGAGACCTGAAAGTTTGAGGTAACTCCACAGCTGGGGGTTGGAATTATCTGGAAGAGTCTTCATTCACATATCTAGTGGATGAAGCTGGCTGTCAACTATGACCTCAGTTGAGCTGTTGCTTAGAACATCTACATGTCATTAAATGGTCTTCTTGAATGAGCTTATTTGGATTTCCTTACTGTACGGCAGCTAGATGACAAGAGCAGCATCGAGAGAGAGCTAAGCAGGAATGCATGGCACTTTGATCATCAGGATTTGGAAGTCACATAATGACACTTGCCATACTCTAATGGAGCATTAACAAATGTTTGCTCAAATTTAAGGCAGGGGACATAGACTCCAGCCATTTCATATAAGGAGTGTCAAGTGCACACAAGAAGAGTACGTATGGGATGAAGATATTTTTTCAATTGTTGTTCTGTAGAAACTATAATTGGTCACACTTAAATTTGTTAAAACACTGTTTTTGTCTAGACACCACTCCAGCAGAATTTGTGTTTATATTACAAAAATAATTTTATCTTCAATGTTAAACTTTTTAACTACATTTAAAAAATCATCAACAAAAAGAACAGATCTTTCACCTTCAACAGAATGGATTTTAAAAAATTTGATGTTGGATTCATAAGCTGGATTTAAAAATCTATTATCAGAATTGATTGATTTCTTTCTGAAACATTTGAGACACTGAAATAAAATTTACATAATTGAACTATTTACAAAGTGAATTAACTGCTAATGGAGCTAATTAGTAACAGCAATCGATCCGCATTTCATCTGTGTATAAAAAATCTTAGAATTTAAAATTAGCAAAATGAATTTAAACAAAGACTTATTTGATTTAAATGAAAAGCCACACATCACAAGGTGACACATAGCACCTTCTGAGGCTGCCTACTTTGAATTGTTGCCTTGAACACATTTTTCTTAAAATTTCTATTAACTTTTAAGATAGATGCTGATGTTTCTTCTGTAGATTTGTGTCCTCATGTTTAGATGGGGTCAATGAAATCACTGTTCTTCCTGTGATGGAGAGTAAATGTTGATGAACATTTTGTGCAAGCTAAGCAAGTCATTATCAAATTTCTCAAAGAATGAAATTTAGTCTTTAATTTTTCACTTGAAAAGTATTTTTAGCTCATTGCTTCTTTTTTATTTTATTTTATAATATGTTTTATTTTATAATATGAAGTTTGTACCCCTTAATCTCCTTTAGTTATTTCAACCAACCAGCCACCCTCTCCCCTCTGGGGACCACCAGCTTGTTCTTTGAATCTTTGAGTCTGTTTCTGTTCTGTTTGCTCATTTGTTTTGTTTTTTAGATTCTGCGTATGAATGTGATTAAATGGTATTTGTCTTCCTTCATCTGACTTATTTCACTTAGCATAACACCGTCAAGGTCCATCCATGTTGCAAATGGCAGGATTTCATTTCTTTTTATGGATAAATAGTATTCCATTGTTTATATATACCACTTCTTTATCCATTCATTTATCAATGGACATTTAGGTTGCTTCCATATCTTGGCAGTTGTAAATAATTTTGCAGAGAACATAGGAGTACATATATACATTTGAATTCGTTTTTTGTTTGTTTGTTTTTCTTGGACAAATACCAAGAACTGGAATTTCTGGATTGTGTGGTAGTCCTATTTTTAATTTTTTGAGGAAGCTTCATAATGTTTTCCATAGTGGCTACACCAAAACCACAATGAGGTATCACCTCACATTTGTCAGAATGGCTATTATCAACAGCTTATTGCTTCTTGAAAGAGCTTACTGTAAACTCAGAAAACATTGTCAAACAAAATAGTCTTTGATTTTTAATGTTTAATGCTACATGACAGAACAACTGTAAAAAGGGTATCTATAGTTGGACTGGTCATCCTGTGTTTCCAGCACATACTCCATGTATATCTAACCTATAATTTCTCATGTTTCCCACTTACCCCACTGGCTTGTCCAAGCAAGACCCATAGAATGACTGTCTGGTGTACCAAATTCATAGCAGGGATGTCAAATACGTTTTCCACCACCACCTGACTCTTACTGCTTGTATCTGAACACACTTTATCAGTGAGTGCTTAGTATGCTTTCCTTGAAAGGAATGTTAAATTCTATCAGGAAAGGATTTGGGAAAGAGAGATATGTTATCTTGTCTCTTTTCATATTTAACCATATGTTAAAGTGAAAACTATGTTGCCGTACATGCGATTCACACATTACTAGGTGGCTGCAAGTACAAAATTAAGGTTTACTGTAATCATCCTCCTTTATTTTAGTGCAGTTATTTTAATAATAATTCAATAAATTGAAAAAGGCTACTACACAAAAGTTGATCTGGCTGGGATGCTATGACAATATGAATATATCAGGAATGAACCATTACAAAATTTATGGTCATCATACTTTTTATCCAGGTTGGATTTCTGTGGGGCATTTTTTAAATTCTACTGCTCTCCAAATATTGTTGGGTTGAGCAATAGTAAACTTGAGGGTTTTTTTTTTTTTTTTTTTTTACAATTTATTAGCTCTGCTGTCACAGGAAACTTATTTGTGCTCTAAATCTGTGTCCTCCTATTTAAAATGAAGTTAATAATATCTAACTCTCAGGAACATTATGAAGATTAAACTAAGAAAGCCTTAAAAGAGTCTGACACAAAATAAATCACTCAAATAATGATATTTTCTTAACTAGTATATTATTAATATCAACAATATTGATTATAATATATAATGTGTACAATTATAGTTTTCATACCTTTGAAGAAGTTGGTATCATTGTTTTACTACCAAGAACTATATCATGGAGGAAATATTGAAATAAACACTGTTATATGTTTTTTGAGGGTGAAGTTGGATTTTTAGAGGACAAGTTGGCAATGCAAATCAAAATCCTTAGACCTCTTCATAGTATTTGATTCTATAATTGTCACATTTCTTGGTATTTATTCAAAAGTAACAAGTCTGGATATGACAGAAAACATAGCTGCAAAGTTGTTCATTGTACTGCTGTTTAGACAGCAAGAAATTGGAAGCAACCTAAGTGTCCAAATATAAAGTCTTGATTTAATAAATTATGGCACAAACATATAGTGTAGTAGTGTGAAGTCATTAAAAGAACTGTGATTGAAATTTAATGACATGCCAATATAGTCACATCCTCTTCATTAAAATAATAGCCTATAAAACTGTATGTATTATTAGTTCCCAACTTTGTTTTATGATATTTTAACTCAGACACACAAACACACACACACAAGATTGAATTTCTTAACCAAGTTGCTAACAGTGATTCTCTCTAAATAGTAAAATTACAAGTTGTCTCATTTCAGGTGTTTTCACTTGCACATAACCACAAAACCAATTCAAAGTAGCTTGAAAATAAAAGTAGTGTATTGTCTCCTGAAATAGAAAACCTCAGAGGAGAGTGGCTCTCTGGCATAATTGTATCAGGGGGCCAAGTTCTGCTCCTCTGAGATTCTCTCACTTCTGCCTCTTCTTCTGTGTGTATCCTCATCTTTAGTATGGTTGGTTTCACGAAGCACAAGGGCACTGGTGGTTCTAGGCCACACATCTGCACAACAAGCAAGCCATTTTAGCTTATCCCTGAACATAAAAAGTAGTTTTTTCATCTGATTTGACAAACCAGAGACCAACACTGTGGTCAGAGGAGCACTCAGAACTGAATGGGTTGAGTTGATTGGATATTGCTACCCATTCCTGGACCAGTCAAGATGGCAAAAGAAGCATCATGCTGCTCTGTTTACTTCAGAGACAACCGTGGAGGAGGAATGAGGTCAATCCCATGCAAATTCTGTGGTTGCTACACACTGGGGAAGAGATGGGATAGGTACTAATGGAGGCAACACAACATCTCTTTCCATGAAGTACATTTTCTAGAAATGAATATACATTTAATTAGTTATAGTAAAAAGTTTGTAAATGGTAACTGTGAAATCTTCATTATATAGACCTAAATTAACAGAACTGTCAATGACTGAATTAGTCTTATTATCATTATTGTTAATATTTAAGTTTTAGGAGAAAGTGATGTATAATAAGACAACCACCAAAAAGCACAATTTTCAGGTTACAGCTCTGGGATAAGAACTGATCATGCATAATATTCTGTACCTTTTTCATCTCTGGTCACAAATAATAACTTGGGGTTCCAAATGAGAACCATTTCATTCAAGTGAGTGCAATTGCATTTTTTTCTTCAAATTATTTACCCAGGCCAAAAACGAGTATTAGTCTTTTTAAGAAACAGTCTCACTTGTGAGTGTTGAAACTGAATGTGTGTGTTCAATAAAAGCAACTGAAAATCAATCACCTGGAAAAACTCATTCTAAAAGTCTTCAGGTTAGTTGAGATGTAATTTTATATGGATCTCTGAATGTTTTGTCACCATGGTTCTCCCCTAAGTCTGATATATTCTCCAAGTGGGCAATGATCTCAGTAGGAACAAATAAAGGAACCTCATGGACTAGGGGCAGAAAATGGGGTTCTAGGTACAATTACCCTACTCATCTATAGTATATCTTAGGCAAGTAATTTAAGAACTGTGGCCTGCTATTTCTGTGGTTTTCAATTCAGATGATTGAGCTAAATGACACCTGAGTTCCCTTCCAGTTCTAAATGGAGGAATTTTATATAGGCTTGCTCTGGACAAGTGACAGAATCATGTTTCTCTTCACATTGTGACCCTGCCCCAGAGATCAAAGTAGGAGTAAAATAAAACTTTATCTTTATAACATTTTATTTTATTTTATTTGCTGTACGCGGGCCTCTCACTGTTGTGGCCTCTCCCGTTGCAGAGCACAGGCTCCGGACACGCAGGCTCAGCGGCCATGGCTCACGGGCCCAGCCGCTCTGCGGCATGTGGGATCTTCCCAGACCGGGGCACGAACCCGTGTCCCCTGCATCGGCAGGTGGACTGTCAACCACTGCGCCACCAGGGAAGCCCCATGGCATTTTATTCACAGTGCCTCATTCATTTTTCACTGCTGTATCTTGGAGCCTATTTGCAAAGGGATGTTAAAAAATGAAACAAAACACATTGCCTTGTGCATTTGATGTTCGTAAGGCTGTTACACTTTTCACTTCTGTGATCTTACCCTCTGCATTAGTGGGGATTTTTTTCCCCCTTTTTTCCTTCTTTTGTGAACATCAGGTGGAGAGCACTGAGTTAGTCACACACCTCAGCTCAAGACCCAAAGTCATCAATGGTCCATACAAAGCCTGTTTCTTGTTTTCTTTTCCCAATTATTCATATTTAACACCTTATATCAGTCCTGTTCCCTTCCCCTCAAACATTCTTTTATGTTTACTAGATATTTTATTTTTATATGCCCTGACAAAATGCATTATTGTTGTATTGCATATAATTTACTGAAAGGAATTGTGTTAATTGATCTCATTTTGTTTCTTGTTTTTTAAATTCAGCATTATGTTTATAATATTTGTTCATTTTGCTGTGTGTACTCTGATCTATTGTACTTTGTGACTGCATAGTCATCCACTATATTTTACCTACCATTTTCCTAGAGGAAACCCAGGTGCCTCCTCTTCCTTGCCACCACGTGTGATGTTGCAGTGAATATCCTCATACTTACTTCTTTATGCACCTGTGAGAATTTTAGTGGGAGAGATCATCAGGGGCAGAATTGCTGGGTCCTATGATATATAGAGATTTAATTTACCTAAGTCATTCTGGATTGCTGTTCACTATGGCTGTGCAAAAGCATGCACTCTGAATTTTTGTTGTTCTGCATTATGTCTGTGAGATTTATTCATTGTGCCGTGTAGCAGGAATGAGTTCCTTTTCATTGATGTATAATATTCTAATGTTCGAAAGTCATATATCTATTCTAGAGGTGACAACATTTGGGTTGTTGCCAGACTGGACTGTTATGATTAACACTGCTATAAATATTTTTAAAATATATTTTAATTTCTTTTGATTATATCAGCAGAAGTAAAATTGCTAGGTCCTTAATTATATATACAATTAGCTTTAGTGGATACTACAAACAGTTTTCCAAAATTTTGTACCAATTTACACTCCCATAAGAAAAGGAGGAGAGTTCCAGGTGTTCCAGATACTTGGGAATCCTTTCAATTTTAGACATTCTGATAGTTGTGTAGATGTTTCTCATCATGGCTTTTATTTGTCCTTCCTTGATGAGTAACGATGCCAAGCACCTTTTCATTAGCCATGTGGTTAATAAGTACATATTAAGCACATGGATACCCTCTCTTTTATGAAGTGCCTTTTCAAGTCTCTTTCCCAGTTTTTTAAAAAATTAATTTGTAGAATTCTGTATGTGTTCTGATTACAGGTCCTTTATCAGAAATGCGTTCCAAGCATAGTCTTTTAAGTATGTGGCTTGCGTTTTTCATGATGTTAGTAGTGTCTTTTGATTAACAGAAATTATTTTCATTGAAGCCAATTTATCAACTCTTTAATAGTGGTTGTTATGTTCTGTTCAAGAAATCCTTGCCTATCCCAAGGCCACAATGATATTCTATTATTTTTTTCCTGGATGTGTTATTGTTTTACTTTTCATATTAAGGTATCGGTGTTATGACGTGATTTCTTTTGTGTTATGGTTCCTACTCATAGGGTGTGAAACTCAAAGGACTTAATCTATGTTTAGTACTTCAAGATGGAGTCACAGCAGCCAATGTGAGCCTTCATACTAGCTGTTTTCAAATATCAGGTACAGGACTACAAGTGTTTTAGTGTGATAAAATAAGTGTTACTTTAGATTAGGAATTTGTTTGGTAATGTTCACAGAAAGATTTCACTGGAACAGAAGGAACAACAAGATCCCCTGGGCAAAACCCATACACCCTACTAGCAGATTCCTTAAAATGAGACCACTGAGCCCAGCGACTCAAAGCCTATTCACTGGAGGACCTGATCCAACTCCAGGCTGCTGAGAGCTGTTTCAGATGGACGCTGCCTGAGGCTCTGTTGGAGCAGAAGGTGACTGACTTCCTACTCATAGTTGTTGGGAGAACTGTTGCTGGACTGGAGACTGCCATTCAACGCCATTCAGTGCCTCCTTCCCACTCCTTGAAGTGGTTTGTTACCCCTTTTTCTATTTTCACTACTTAAACTAACCTGTGTTGTGTGCTAATTATGTGCAATAAGCAGAGTGATTCATGAATCAAATATTGGCTACACTTTGTATATATATCTGCAATCCCGTGATCCTTACCTGGCCTCAGCATTGGGCCCTGCAATAGTCTGGTTCATCTTAAATAATTTTGGGGTGTGTGTGAGGCAAGATCAAGTTTTTTCATTTGTACAAATATTCAATTGATAACATTCAGATGATTCTTGTAAAGTAGGAAACCATGTAAAGAAAAATTGTGTTCAAAATGAACTGAGCTCCCACTTTATCATTTTCTAGCTGTTGAATTTTAGTTACTCCCTTCTCTGTTATCACCTTTCTCTATAAATCAAGGACATAGGACTAGATAACCTTTGTGGAATTTCTGACCTCTAAAATCCTATAGCTATGCTACAGTATTGGGAACTAGAAAATTAAAACCATGTGCTACAGTTTTTACCTTCTCCTAATCCCACTCATCACTCCCCAAATATGTTTTCTCTCTCTTCTCTATAATATCCCTCAACCTTGCCAAAATATGTAAGGTAAGGAAAAACAATTTTCCCTTTGTCCTTCCAAGTTCTTGGCTGAGATTCCTGTAATTAAAGACAGATTGATATGAGAAAAACAGACAAGTTTATTAATATGTATACCTCTTGTATACATGGGAGGCATCCAGGGAAAAGTGAGTAACTCAACGTGGTGGCTCAGAATTCTGGCTTATGTAGCACCTTTAACAAAGAACAATAAATTTGTGGAGACTGACAGGACAAAGGAAAGCAATTTAGGGCTTCCAAAGACAGAGATAAAGACTAGATAGTAGTTTGTTATGTAGATTGCTTTGGTGATTTCTCCAGGCTAATAGGCTCTAAAGTTGTCTCCAAAGATTAACCATTGTTCTTCCTGGTAGAGTGGGGAGGAGGGATACCATGTAAATTTATGTTCTGCTTTTAGGCAAATGGGGGGGACAGAGAGCTTGCCCTGTACTTGCTTCTTCTCAGCTGCCTTTAGCTCAAAATAACCCTTATGATGAAGTGGCATATTTTAGAGTAGCATAATCTACTACCCTTTGTTTCAAGAATTTGTTTCTTAAATTTTTATTTATTTCTTTGTAAATCAAAATGCAATTATGATTACTATTCCAAATCTTCTGATAAATACTCAAGATCTGTGTTTTTTTTTAAAAATATTGCTTTATTTTCCCTGGCTTTTATTTCTAAATGCCTTTAAGTTTTCCTCTTTATCACTAGTTTTCAACAGTTTGATTTTGCTCTTCCTTAGCATGGTCTTCTTTGCATTTTCTTTTTAGGTTTTGTTGATGTTCTTCAAAATATTTGGTTTCTATTTTTTCAGTTTTTTTTTTTAATGTCTTTCCTCTCTTCTCTTTCTGACACTCCAATTGCCTGTACGTTGGAAAGCTTGATATTGTCCATTAGGTCACTGATGCTCTTTTAGTCTATTTTCTCCCCATGTTTTATTTTGGAAAAGGTTTCTAATTGCAGTGTCTTCAAGTATACATGGATTTTTCTCTTTTGCCATATCTAATTTGTTGTTAATCTCATCCATTATATTTTTCATTTCATATATTGTATTTTTTGTCTCTAGATGTTGCAAGTGGGTCTTTTAAAAGTATTTCCCATTCCTCTCATCATACTTCTGTTTCTCACTATCTTCTAAAACATATGGAGCACATTTATAAAAGCAGTTAGAGCATCCTTGTCTAATAATTTCATTTTCTCTGTCTCTGTGTCTATTGACTCATATTTCTCCTGGTATGGGTTATAATAACCTGCTTTTCTGTATGCGTCCCAATTTTTTCACTAGATGCTAGACACTGAATTTTCCATTGTTGAATATTTGAATTGTGTTTTTTCTTTTCAATAGTATTTGACTTCTGTCCTGGCAGAAATTAAGTTACTTGAGCTCGGTTTGATCTTTCTGAGACGTTAAAGTTCTTTTAGGGTAGGTCCAGACTACTTTTCAGTCTAAGACTAATTGTGAACTCCAGAAATAAGGCACTACCTTTTGAGGACTCTACCTGATGCCACCTGTAATAATAACCCTTTGCCCTCTGGCTTGGGAGAAGTAACAATTATTTACACAGTGAACTCTGAAAATTGTTTTGCCTATTTCTTTCCAGTGGTTCATTTCCTAGCCTCAGCTGGTTTCATCTCACATAGGTACAGATCAGTACTCAGCTGAAGACTTCTGGAGACTCTCTGTATAGCTGTAAAGTTCTCTGGGAAGTTCTCTCTTTTCTGGTACACTGCCTGTTCACTCTAGTGCCAGCAACATCCATAAACACTCAGCTCTGTCTCTTCTATACAGTGAGACCTCTGGGTTTTGTTTGGGTTCTGTCTCTCTGCATTACAGCCTGGAAACTGCCTTCAGGCCATACAATAACCTGAAACAATTGTAGAACTCATTTTTCTTCTCCCAGGTATCATAGTCACTTATGCCCATTGTCCAATGTCTGAGAGCAGTTGATGAGTATTTTTTATCCAGTTTTCTATTTGTTTAAGGATGTAGGGTAAATACATTTTCTGTAACATGGCTATGTTACAACTATATATATATATATATATATATATATATATATATATATATATATATATATTTGCCTCTTTCCTGTTTTCTCTTGCAGAATTGTTTTGGTATCATTTTTAAGATTATGCTAAATTTTTACAGTCATGTTTTCTCCAGAATTGCCCTTTTTAATATGCTCACCATGGTGGTAAGGACATTCACTTCTTATTGACAAAGTAGATTTGGTTAACTCTCTGAAATGCGCTAATCTTGGGAACCCAGGAGCTAAGATCAATATTACTAGATTTCTTTTTACTTGTGTCAGAGAAGTGTAGCATTGGTTTTGTAGCTAAAAGGGGGAAAAATGTAATGATATTACATATATAATGAAAGCAAAGCTTGAGGAAATATAAGCTATTTTATAGATTTTGCAGTAAATCTCACAGGCTAAAAAGAAGCACAAGACAGAAAGTATTCCCCCATTTCTTGTCTTTACAAGTATAACAAGTATTTAAACTTAGATTTGGGTACTCTCAACTATAAACCTACTATTTTCTTTACCTTTTTACAAGAAAAAACAAACCCAGTCCCTATCTGTACAGTATCAATTTTCAAATTAACAAAAATAACAGCACTTTCAACTATTCTGTTCAGTAATTTATAGAGGAGAAAATATTTTGGGTGTTAAATTTTTCATACCACACTGAACAAGGAAGAAATTAGCTAATACCTGTAGTGGTTTATTTTATATTCAGAAAAAGTGTCCAAGATATTTAAGGTAGATGGAAATATTTTGCTGAAGTTAATTGCCATTTGAAAAATTTATAATCTATGGAATTAAGTTCAAAGGGTAGCTGCTGTGTGGAGTTTCGGCAATTTTGAGTTTAAAAAAAAGACATCACATTGGATTATTTACTTTTGTTCCTTCTGTTTAGTTTCCTGAGCATTCAGGTTTGCTGCCAGGGTACTGAAAAAATTAACAGTAATGTTATTTTAAACAGGATGCTCATAGTACCAAAATAACATGAATTTAGAAGAGCATTTAACTCGGACATACACATTTGTCTAATTATTCTGCCAAATATCTGCATATTTACTCATAACCCATGTCTTTTTTTAAAATTGAAGTATAGTTGATTTACAGTGCTTTGTTAATTTCTGCTGTACAGCAAAGTGATTCAGTTATACACATATACATTTTTTAAATATTCTTTTCCATTATGGTTTATCTCAGGATATTGAATACAGTTCCCTGTGCTGTACAGTAGGACTTTGTTTATCCATCCTATATATAATAGCTTGCATTGGCTAACACCAAACTCCCACTCCATCCCTCCCCCACCCCCTTGACAACTACAAATCTGTTCTCTGTGTCTGTGAGTCTGTTTCTTCTTCACAGATAGGTTCATTTGTGTTATATTTTAGATTCCACATATAAGTGATATATGGTATTTGTCTTTCTCTTTCTGACTAACTTCACTTAGTATGATAATCTCTAGTTCCATCCACATTGCTACAAATGGTGTTATTTCATTCTTTTTATAGCTATGTAGTATTCCATTGTATATATGTACCACATCTTATTTATCCATTCATTTGTTGATGAACATTTAGGTTGTTTCCATGTCTTGGCTCTTGTGAATAGTGCTTCTATGAACATAGGGGCACAAGTATCTTTTTTTTTTTTTTTTTTTTGCAGTATGCGGGCCTCTCACTGTTGTGGCCTCCCCCGTCGCAGAGCACAGGCTCCGGACGCGCAGGCTCCGGACGCGCAGGCTCAGCGGCCATGGCTCACGGGCCCAGCCGCTCCACGGCATATGGGATCCTCCCAGACCGGGGCACGAACCCACATCCCCTGCATCGGCAGGCGGACTCTCAACCACTTGCGCCACCAGGGAGGCCCCACAAGTATCTTTTTGAATTATAGTTTTGTCTGGATATATCCCCAGGAGTGGGATTGCTGGATCATATGGTAATTTTATTTTTAGTTTTTTGAGGAGCCTCCATACTGTTTTTCAGAGTGGCTGTACCAACTTGCATTCCCACCAACATTGTAGGAGGTTTCCTTTTTCTCCACATCTTCTCCAGCATTTATTATTTATAGAGTTTTAAATGATGGCCATTCTGATCAGTGTGAGGTGGTACTTCCCTCTAGTTTTGATTTGCATTTCTCTAAGAATTAGTGATGTTGAGCATCTTTTCACAGACTATTGGCCATCTGTATGTCTTCTTTGGAGAAATGTCTGTTTAGGTCTTCTGCCCATTTTTCAGTTGTGTTGTTTGTTTTTTGTTGTTGTTGAGTTGGTAACCCATGTCTTTATAACATGTATAGTTATTTTAAAAGGACTGAGTGGAGGGAGGGAGGATTGGTGATTACAAGAAATGTGAAAAGATTTAATTTCTGCCTTGATTTGAAAACAACAGTAACAATAACAAAGTTTAGAGTAGATAATTTTGACAATTTTAAGACACTACTTTTAAAATTAATAGTTTCTCCGCATCTAGATTTACTTCTTTTATTATGAGACTTGATAATCACTAAAGTAGTTTAGCGATGTTTCAGGAAAGTCTTTGTACTGGGAATTAGGAATAAATAAATGTAGTTTGAATTAAGTACTAAGCATAAATGATTAGGCATAAATTCTTCAAGTTTATCCTTAAGTTACTCAGAGCCCAAGGAAATGGAGCCTTGAGAGCCAGCATTTCTTAAAGTTTTCTACAAAACAAAACAAAAACAAAAAGAATTAGCCTTGCATGATTAAATTCCCATTGAGTCAATTTGGGGCAGGGTGGTGTGGGGGGTGGAACATTCAAGAGCATTCGCCCTGTATATTTGAGTAAGTAGATTTTTATAAAATACTAGAGGCTAACAAATATTTATCAAGCATCTCCTATGAGAACAGTGGTGAACCAAATAGAATTTCTGTCATCACGAGGTTATATTCTAGGGGAGACAAACAGACAATACAATTCAAGAAAATAAAGATTTCAGTTATTTTCATTGCTAAAAGGAAAAATATAAGAAGGTAATATGGTAGAGTAATTGGCTGGTGGGAGGGTTCTGCTTAGTGTGGTTAGGTTTGATCTCTCTGAGGTTCCATATGAGTTGGGACCAAAATGATGAGAAGGCAGTCATGCAGAAATGTGGACAGAGAGAATTTTCAGTGGAAGGAGCAACAAGTGTAAGGGCCTGGAGGCAGCATCATAAGGGACAGTAGATATGAAGTTGAAGATGTAGACAGGGTCCAGTTTAGATCAAACCATTTCGGCTGTAGTAAGTAAGGGTTTTAAACATTTTTAATCTAAATAAAATGAGGTACTACTGGTGAGGTTTAGGCAAGGCAGTGACATGTTCTGCTAAATTTTCTTAAGAGGTTATTCTGGCTGCTCTTGGGGGATAGCCTGTAAGAATCAAGGACAAAGTAGGAGACTTGTGGAAGGTAATGGAAAATGGTCATTGGACTAAGCAAGGTATTAGTAATCTGTGGTCAGATTTGAGGTGTATTTTAGAAGTAAATAGACACTAAAAATTTTGATGGACAAATATGAAGAATTTAGGAAATAGGTTTTACCTGAACATTGGGTGATTATTCTGGATGAAAAAAGCTTGAAAATTTTTTATTTTATCATTTATTTATTTATTTATGTACAAAGAATCAATTTTACAGATTAGTTTAGAGCATGGTAAGTTTGAGTTAGTAATGGAAATGTGGAGAAGGCAGTCACTTATAAGTCTGGTTTTAGAGGAAAGCTCTGGGTTGGCAATTAAATCTGACAGCCATCAGTGTATTTGTGATATTTAAGGTGACAGGACTGATGGCATCTAGTTTGAAAATATAGAGAGAAAGGAGAAAAATTCCAAGGACAGAATTCTGTGGCAGCCCAACATTTATTTGTAGGGCTGGTGGAGGAAGAGAAACCAGCAAAGGAGACTGAAAAGTGTTCTGCAAAGATGTAGGGAGACGTCTCAGATATTTTTACTTCCCTTAATAATGTCTCAATTTGTTAATTTTGATTTCCATTCACAGTCACTAATACTGCTGAATTCTTCTGTCAAAAATGATTTTCTTCCCTCTCCCTCCCTCCCAGAGTGTACATTTAAGGATATATAACCTATTGTCAGAAGACTTAAGTTGCTATAAAGTAAAAGCACTGACTTCAACTTTCCAATCCAGTTATTTCTTATATTGTAAATTCAGAAGGAATATTGAAGAAAGTCTCTTCTGTCCTTCTCTCTGCTGTAGATTGTTTGCAAAAATACCCTGGTTTTCCCCTTCCTCAATTCATGTTCTTAATATCTGACCTGCAACTCCTCTCATCAAGGTATGGAATCTATTATCCCTCCTTTGAATATGGGCCAAGCTTATGACTTGCTTTGGTCAATAAAATGTGGTGAAAATCATATTATCCTAATTATGTGTATAGGCCATGAGAGGTCTTTGAATACTCTTCTCTTTCTCTTTGAATTATGCCCAGTCACCACGTTATCAAATCCTGTCTAGGCTAGTGAAGGACAAAAGACCATGTGGAACAGAGATGAGCCATCTGAGTTGAAGACATCTTAGACCAACCAGCCTCCAGCTGACCCTATACTAGATCATAGATACATGAATGAGTACAGCTGGGATTGGGAGAACCACCTACCTGAACCCCATCCAAGTTGCTAACTCACAAAATCATGAGCTAAATACAAGTTGTTGTTTTAGCTATTAATATTGGGTTGGCTTGTTACACAGTGATAGCAAACTGATACATTTTGCATTCATTCTTATAGTACCTGATAAAGATAGAGGAGTGCAATGGCACTGGTTTCAACTGAACCTTTGGAATGTGACTTGGCAAAACTCTTGGGATCTTACTAGATTATATTCTAATATTCACACAAAATTGCCAGAGTCAGTATGGTATCCTGTCAGGAGTCTTGTGGGCTGTGAGAAAGAAATTTGGGTTCTAGCCTTGTCTTGGACATTCATTTCACTAAAAGGTACTTTGAATATTTCACCTCCTTTCACTGGTTCTCTTTTTCCACATATTTAAAATGAGGGGTTAGGATCAGATTCTACATATTTCCTTTTAACTTTACTATGGCACTCTCCTTAGGATTGACACAAACTCAAGAATTTGCTAGACTTGATACAATGGAAGAATAGACATTATTCTATTGATTAAGTTTTGGTGGTCTTTCATGACCCTGACATGATCACATATTTTACTTCCAAATTTTTAGCTCAATTTAACCAATCACTCAATTTATTCATGTCTATATCATTGGCCACCTACACAGAAAGCCATTTTACTATATGACAAGTTATATATAGACAAGCTATGGGTCTTAAAAGAGGCCTCTCTCCTAAATTAACAAGACCAATGTTTGATTTGAATATTGCTAAAATCTAAACTGACACCCCCCCCATCTCCTCTGCTCAGCTATCAGAGACATCCTTTGGGACTACAACTTTATTTCCCCAAATTCTCTGTTTTATTAAAGTTTGTCCCTTGTAAACAGAAACACACAAGTTAGTGGCAACCTTAGATTGTTTAGCATATCCTGAGCTTTCACACAGGCTTTCCCTGATGTGAGGTTTCAGATTTACTGAGAGTATTCATCCCCGCTATCCTTAGGGCAGGCAGGCTGAGCCTGAGCAACTGGGACCTGCAGAATGATCACCTCCCACCATTTATATCCTCATCTTTACCCACTATGCTGTACAAAAACTATCTCCTATGTGTTCCATGAAATAGAAACTTTGGAGAAGCCCTACCTTAGCATATTAGAGTCATTGGAATATATTTCATCATATGACCTGCTCCTCCCTAACAGAGTATCTTAAATCTATGAAGATGGTCCTTTTTTGATGGCTTTCCTTATGTTTTTCTTTGACCAAACATGGTCTTCCCTTTCTTCCTTCAAATTTCACTTATCTTTCAGAACTTATATCAAGTCCCAGTCCTTCAGTGAAATTTTCCCAATTAGTTTCACCTACACTTCATTGTCCAGTCTCTTAACCTGAACTCTTCCTGTTTGCCTAACACAGTGGCAGTTTTTTAAAAATAGAAACCACCATATCTTCAACTGACACAGAACTATGCTAATTTAGTATTTTCTCATAGTGTACATCACAGGGCTGTTCACATAGTAACATCTTAATTAAATACATATTTACTGGCTAATAAAGCATAGAATCCATCTCTGATGAAAATAGACAATTGTATTCAAAAGGTTAAAATGGGTAAAGGGAGGAAAGAAGTTTCTCAAGCAAAGTGTGATTCTTTAGAAGGCAGATGTGAATGAGGGACATAGAGATGAATACCAAGAAGTAAATTGACTATAGCAGGAAATCAGTGACCAAAACATAGAAGATTAAGCACATCAAAGAAACCAACTCGTTATGAAATTTCAAGTGTGTATAAGCATTCTCTGTAAGGATTTATAGTTCTTTGAAATATCTGTGGTATTTGCACCAAGTATGTCACAGGTAGTTCTTCGACTGTTGTCTCAAGAATATGTATTATTTCCACAATTCAATAAGACAATATACTGTATTGTATTTATTGGGTATCTACTCTGAGTCAGACTATAATAGTCAAAGTACAATCATAAGAAGATATAATTATTGATATCCATAAAAGTCTGTCTACCAGACTGTTCATGGACCATTATTTTACATAATAAAAATAATATAAGTACCCAGTACCGAGGGAAATAAAAATATAATGTTTAATAATAATAAAAACCACATTTGGTATAAATTATATTATACTACTTATTAATTAATATATAAATATAAATGTATTAGTATGCTATATTAAATAATATAAATAACAATATATGAATATTCAGAAAAATATTTTGTAGAATATTTAATAATACTCTTCATTATTAAATCCTCTTCATACTCTTATTATTAAATTGAGAAATTTAATGTATCAGTTTGACTCTCGTTTATTCTAAAGGCAAAGGCAAGATATTATTTCAACCCTCTTTTATGACAAAGATTTTTCATAGATTGGACAACCAGAGAAAACCAGAAAAACAGAAGTGAGATAAATTTTGACATCTTGAAAGAGAACATTTTTCCTCCTTCAGAATATTTTTTTCCTTTTTGAAATTCCACTACAAGGCAAGGCATTTCTCAAGATTAACACATTGTCAGACGTTAATCTGCTTTTTTGTGTGTGTGAAAGAAAGGAAAATTGATATCTGGGGTTACATTTCTATAAGGAAATGATGCCCAGTCATAAAATGACAAGCAATATTAACAGAGCATTATACTCCCTCATCTATAGATGACCTTTAAAGAGAATAGTAGTTATTATCTCACAATATTCCTTCATTTATTAGCTGTCCCTTTCCTGAGTTCCCTTGCTATTATATAGCAGAAATATAGATGCATGGCATAAAAAAATAGAGAAATACGATTTAACCATTATAATGGCTCAAGGCTCTCAAGTTTAATTCAGTTTTTTTCCCATTATATGAAGGGGGTTGAAGCTGATGTTAGCTGCTAGACCAGGCAGTTTAGGAGGGAAATCCAGACACCTTTATCTCTGGCCATTAAATTAGTCATAAAGGGCATTTTATTTTTCAGACTTGGTGGAAGTTCATTAAAGTGATTGGATAGGCTTGTAAGATTGCATTATGAGATATTATTGTTGGGGAAGTCATCTAGGGCATAAGTAAAATGACTGATTTGTACAGTAATAAATGATAAGACAGTCCCATTTTTTTCTACTATTCATCTAAATCTCCACTATCAAATATTAAAAAGAAAAAAAAAAGAAAAAAGAAAAAATACTATCAAGATGGCTGATGAATTGAACTTCCAAAAAAGAAAAAAAGGGCTTCCCTGGTGGCACGGTGGTTGAGAGTCTGCCTGCCGATGCAGGGGACATGGGTTCATGCCCCAGTCCGGGAAGATACCACATGCCGTGGAGTGGCTAGGCCCGTGAGCCATGGCTGCTGACCCTGCGCGTCTGGAGCCTGTGCTCCGCAACAGGAGAGGCCACAACAGTGAGAGGCGCACGCACCGCAAAAAAATAAAAATAAAAAAAATAAAATCTTGTCATGTGAGCTTGAATAGAAGTCCAGAAATGAACCGCTCTAAGTCTCTAAATGGAAGAAAAATATAATTTACTGTTATTCTTTCATATTGAATATTGTTTGGGAATTTATGTGCAAGTTCTCACACTCTAGAGGATGCAGAGATAAGATTTTAACTTCTCATTTACTCTGAACCTTTCTCCATTAGGATTAAAGTAGTTTCAGATCACTCTCCAATATAATTCGTGACTTTTTCACTTTCCTTTTTTTTTAAACTTCTTTCTTTCTGTCTCTAATTGCTTTTAAATATTATTTTTGTTTTGTTTTTCCTGAAGGACAGTTATTTTCAGGAAAGTAGTGATACTAGAAAGATACTGCCAAAGAAATGGGAAAAATGCAATTTTATGTTCATCTCAATGGGAGTTTGAAAAATTACCTTATATTTAGTGTAAGTAGACACAATTTGATCTGAACACCTTGGCAGAGAAAGTGTGGTGAAACACTGAGCATTTTTTTATCCTCATTTTATCTCACAAGTTAGCTTAGTCCTCCCAGAGTTTTGAGAATACTAGGAAAAAAGTGAGAAAGTATGGATCATGTATATGTGCAAGTCATTTTATTTGAAGTTTTCTCTAAATCACTGTGATGATGAGTAAGTTGACTCAGACACTCAAGTACATGTTCTAGTTACAGAGCTAATAAACTGGGAACTGGGGTTTGAACTCAAGTCTGTAGAATCACAGGCATATTCCATCCCCACTCCCAACCATAACATAAGCCTTAAATCCTTATTAAGCATCTCTAATTATCTTCTATTACCTCTTTTAGTTTTGATCAACTTAAAGATTTTCATTTCTTTTCTAATTTAATTGAAGCACTTCTCAAGCCAGAGGTAGGTTTTCTTGTGAAGCTAATGTAAGGTCCTGGCTTCATTGCAATGTGACATGGCAATTCAGAAATAACTACAACATTCCAAAAAGAAAAGGGCTGCCTAGGATAATATCAAAGAAATTTTAAACATAGATTTTATATTAATTGTTTTTAAAAATTCAAAATGTAATCAGATCCTACCCTATTATAACTTTGCAGTGAATGTATCTTGTTTTTTTGTTTCTTTTAACTTTTCATGAGGATTTTCTTCTTGAGGGTAGTATAAGTTAAATAATTTATATAAATATTTTCTCAAGAGTTGCTTTCCTGTACCAAGGATTCTTGACTACAGGAAGAAAAATTATTCTTAGTTCAGTGGCAAATCGAGTCCTAATGAAGACTCCAAAATTAAACAGAGAAATTCTCTTTACAGAGAAGGTGGCCAGGCAACCCAGAATCCATCTGGCCAGATATGTTCCTCTAGAAGACAGAGAGACTGTTCTTCAGTACCGCTTAATTCTCCAAAGTTACAGCTATCTCCTTTTTGATGATGGAGAGTACAGCTGGGAATATTGGCATAAATATTTAACCTGCTTGTATTATTAGCCACAGAAGCAACCTTTTTGCTGCTCTTAAGAGACATTACTTGGTTTAATTGCCCTTTTTGCTCTTGAGATGATGTTGACATCTAAACCCAAGAGTGGAGTTCTGCCTTCTGCCTCATCCTGCCTCTGAAAAAGAATTTCATCATATGTTTACATGATTCAGTGGGGCTAGCCTCATGAGTAGTCTTCAAGCCTCTCTTTTCTTGACTGATCAAATTAATGACCAGTCTGCAGAACCATTCTTGGAATATTGTTCTATTAAGTGTATCCAAAAGAAAAGCTGAAATACATATCCTAAAGATTATACAATATGAATCTTCAGTAAGAGAAGAGAACTAAGATTTGTTTTCACTTACTATACACCATGCAGTATGCTAAGGTCTCTATCATATATTGTCTTGAATATTTATATTTATAAATATTATATATAAGTAATATACATTTATAATGGGGAGAAAAATTTATCTACCATACTGCATGATTATTATTAATCATGCAGTATGGTAGATAAATTTTTCTCCTCATGTTATACCTCAAAAACCGAGGCACAGAAAGGGAAACAAATTCTGTCCTAGTTCAAAGTGCTGTTAACTGGCAGAAGAACTTTCCAAAGCAATGTCTAATAACTAAAAGCTACTATCCTGGGATGCACAGGAGTTACACATTTTCCTAAATCATCAATGGAGCATGGCCAGAATTCTGTCCATCACTCTGAGCAGTTCATCAAAAACAGTCATCCCTGACATTTTGCAAAGGCATTTTCTTTGAGAACATAGATCCCTAGTATACAATTTATTTGTTCTCACTGTATCTACCTTGTGAACTATCTAATGCAGTTGTCTTCAAAGTATATAAAGGAACCACCAACATTACCATGCCCTGACAACTTACTAGAAATGCAAATTCTTGGACCCCACAGGTATGCTGAATTAAAACCTCTGAATATAGGGTCCAGGAATTTGTATTTTAACAGGCCCTCTAGGGTATTCTGATACACATGAAATTTGAGAACCACTGACCTAATTGTTAACTTACTCAGCTGCCTAAATTCTGAATCTCTTAATGAGATTTTTTTTTTTCCTAACGCTGTAGTCAAACAAGTAATATTCCATAGGGCTTGGGATTGAGTTTTTCTAGTATCCCTATAGAATGGATTAGAGATCAGAAAGTTTCCCTTGAAAAGGTGGAGAGGGAACTTGTAAAAATGTGTCTTAAAATCTTGTATATCTAAAAAAGAGCCCCATCCATGGCAATCTGTCTTTCTCTCACATATCTGGGTTTTTAAACCGAGTGAACACAGATTCAAATGTCTGTATTGAGATAGTAAAAGGCAGACAAGCAATACTGTCAAGAGAAATCATATTATTCTTGTAACAACAACTATATAGTAGCAAGAAAGAAAAAAACAAAAGGCTACAGACCAGAAATGCCATAGAACAAAACACACTCTGGATAGAATTTGACACATTAGTTCATTTTCATCTTGTTTTGATTTAGAAAAATGCATTGTTTCTTCCATTGACTCAACAAATACTTGCTGAGTTTCTACTGCTTGCCAAGCCTTGTGCTGGGCAGAGTGGAAAAGACAGACAAAGACACAGCTCAGAATTGCTTACGAAAGAAAGGCATCAAACCAAACCATTCCACTAAAACTACTGATTTAAAATTGCACCAAGTGCCTCTGAAGAGTATAGCATGTTTTGAAATTGTATAACTAATCATATAACTTGGCTTCTAGACCTGGTTTGAGCTCTTAAGTTAAAGTTTGAAAGATGAGTAGGAGTTGGCCAAGTGAAGAACAAAGAAATAGTGTTCAGGGCTGAGAACATCACAAGCCAAAGAGTTTGTGTATTGAAAGGAGCTCGGAGGAAGACTTCAACTGGATTGATATTTTATCTCCCTAAAAATATCTGAAGCCAATGTAACAGAATGTCAGTCTTTTAAAATTTTCATTGGTGAGAAAAAGGGCATATGTCATTTTTGTACTGTAACTTTCATTTGGTGTGTAATTATTTCTATTGTTTGAAAAGGAAAATAAGGTATGGAATAGCTTCCAAGGTGAGGAATATGAATGAAGTTGTCCTGATAATAGAGGCTTTGCAGTAGGGTTTAGTAATCTACAGACATGAGTACCTCATGGTTTTACTTGGAATGAATGGAAATGATTTGAAGCAATACAGAGCCTCTAGGCTTGCCTGGCATCTGTCTTATTTAAATGAATCCCTGGTTAAATGAATGTTTTTTGTTTTTGTTTTTGTTTTCCTAAAATTGAGGCATGTTAAAACCAACTGGAATCTCTGAGAGATTTGAATGTTGGATGGCTCTACTTAGTCTTATCTCAATAGATCTTATGCTTAACTGTATTCAAAGCTATTTAATCATTGTTTCAGGAAAAGAAAGCATAAATTTCTAGACAGAGCCTTTTATCATGGTCAGTAGGTTCATGGCCTCCTTTGTTTAGCAGAGTCCAAATGATCACTTGGATGATTCTATGACTTCTGAATGGATAAGAAAGACAACAGTTGCCCTGGACAATTTTATTTTATTTTTTAATATTATTAGTTTTTTAACATCTTTATTGGAGTATAATTGCTTTACATTGTTGTGTTAGTTGCTGCTGTATAACAGAGGGAATCAGCTATACTATACGTATACATATATCCCCGTATCCCCTCCCTTTTGCGTCTCCCTCCCACCCTCCCTGACAATTTTAATTTGAGCTTCAAACTCCATCAAGGACATGAAATCACTCTGCATCCCCTACCCTTCCACCCCCAGGGATGTGCCTCTGAATACTTTGTTTACTTCTGCACCCGCCATGCCTAGACTATTCCCATCTCATGGTGATAATAAATAGCTGTTGTTAGTGAGTAAGTACTCAACTAATGCAACATGGTGTTACTGCCACTAGCCTCTTCTTGATGACATTGTCCCCATTTGAGAGCTAAATGGTTATTTTATAGATATCAGTGTGTTTGTGATACAAGGGGGTTTTCAGATCTAAAATTCTTCATTACTGAATTATCACAAAGCTTGAAACTCCAGCATTTAATCCTTAAAAGAGGCAGGCACAATGTAAAGATTTTTGTCTCAAACTTTCCTGAGACCGAGGGTAGTTCTAGCCAGGCCTAAAGCAGTAATGAATAACCTAACCTCCATCCACTCATTGCTACTCATTGTAAAAGAGTTTATTCTACCAGTGATTCTAATGTGGGGTCATTAACAGACTTGATATGCAAATAAAACTGATTATTTTCTTTAAGTTGGAATCCCATCCTGGAATAGTGGAACCCTTAGCAGACACAGAAAAGACCACAGAGAATTTTATAATCCTGTCATCTCACTTTTTCATATATCATTACTCATGTAGCTCACGTGTAGTTCTTAACTATTATCCCCTTCATGATATTTATGTCCAGATTAGCATCTAGACTTACACAAATCTTCGTAAGAGGATTCTTCATAAGACCCAAGTCATTTAAGTTGTTAGTACATAGCAGAGAATCCATTAAAGGACTGGTTGTATAAACTATTATACTCATTGTGCTCGGGAGGGTGTGCAGCATTAGGAATGGCTCAGAGGATTTGAGCCTGATACCCTT
The DNA here is from genome assembly GCF_025265405.1 of Mesoplodon densirostris. Classification (NCBI taxonomy): domain Eukaryota; kingdom Metazoa; phylum Chordata; class Mammalia; order Artiodactyla; family Ziphiidae; genus Mesoplodon; species Mesoplodon densirostris. Next base: position 22,926,224 of record NC_082667.1, on the reverse strand, counting down.
GACACAATTTGTCCACAAGAGAAATTAGTGGAGGAAGAGCTTCATTTTAGAGAGGTTTAATTTGAGGGAATGGTGTGATAACCAAAGAAGGAGGACTAGAGATTACGATTTTGGTGTCACCCACCAACGGTGATTGCTTAAAGCATGAAAGTGAATGAGGGCTCCAAGGGTGTGAGAGTTGGGATGAAGGCAGTCTCCTGGTAATCAAGCACATGGCCTTTGCAGTCAGTCTGTTGTATGGCTCGGAGCATATATTCTAACCTGTGTCATTCATTTTTTGCCTCTATGAAATGGACCTAACAGGAAAATAATGAAGGTGAAATATATTAATGTATCAATTAGGTATCTACATCACTTATCACAGTGCCTCATTCTTCATAAGTGAAGAATAAATATTATATATTATAAAATGAAGGAAAGTGCCTGTTAAATGCCTACCAGGTCCTGGGAGCTTGGGATAAATCAGTAAACAAGACCGTTACTGTTGCTGTACATATGGGGTGGGGGGAACTAAGAAGAGTCAAATGGAAGGGATGAGGACTGAATCTTGGCAAATTCTTAGAAAAGGTAGCATTTTATTTATTTATTTATTTATTTATTTATGGCTGTGTTGGGTCTTCGTTTCTGTGCGAGGGCTTTCTCCAGTTGTGGCGAGCAAGGGGTCACTCTTCATCACGGTGCGCAGGCCTCTCACTGTCGTGGCCTCTCTTGTTGCGGATCACAGGCTTCAGATGCGCAGGCTCAGTAGTTGTGGCTCACGGGCCTAGTTGCTCCACGACATGTGGGATCCTCCCAGACCAGGGCTCGAACCCGTGTCTCCCGCATCGGCAGGCAGACTCTCAACCACTGCTCCACCAGGGAAGCCCGAAAAGGTAGCATTTTAAAATATTGTTCTAGATATCTCTCTGCTGATGCCCTGAATATCCTCTTGGCTCTCACCTCCCTCAACTCTGAAGCAGTTCAACTCTGTGAGTACCTATGACTCTGTGCCTCAGAACTCTTCTGGCCAAAGGGAGCATGCTGGGCCACACAAATGACAAGCCAAAAATGCCAGAGAGTTAATGCCCAAGTGAGCATCATTTAGACCATGACAGGTGGGGAGTAGTGGATAAATAAGCCAGCTTCCTTGCTTCTCATTTTGGTTAATTATAAGATGTGTTCTACTTTGTCTCCCAAATTTCTACAGTGGGGTTTAGCTTCATTTACCCAAAGCCTGATGGTTTGATAATGCATTCTTTATTGTCCTCCTTCCCTGCCTCTCTTCTCCCCTTCACTGTGTCTTTAGGCATCACCTCCCAGATTACTTCTTACATTTGAATTCTTGGCTCAGGGTTTGCTTCTCAGGGATTCCAAACAAGACAACCATAGACAAGGTGAAAGGACTTAGTATTTACTGACTGTCTTCCATGGCAGACATGGAACTAGTCACTTCAGTTGATTTTAAGATGCGGAATTAATCACATTCACTTGATTTATATCTCATAAAAACTGTACAACCCAGTAGTTTTACATTATTTTGCAGATTATACAACTGTGGTTGTGATAGTAAGCAACTTGCTAGTTTTTATTATTTGTAAATGGTAAGTGGTTGTTGGAACCCCATTTAGAATCCAGTTTCCATACTCTTTCCATTACATTAAGTCACTTAATTTTGAACTTTAAAGGCAAACATCCTGTTAAAAAACAAAATACAACGGAGTAAATTTGAAGCTCTAATTGGCTTTATTCAAAGGTTCATGAATCAGGCAGCATCCCATCTAACAACTAGAAGAGTGCTCAGAGGGGTAGTACAAAATGGAAGGTTTTTATAGGAAGAAGGAGGGTGGGGCAAGAAGGTATTAATAAAAGAAAAGAAAGGATTATTTTTAAGCCAAGACATCATCTTTTGCTGGGAAAAGGGAACTTGACAAAGGTTTTATTATGCTGATTGCCCCTTCTTCCTCTGGGGGATGGAGAAGACCCTCAGGACAGATTATTTAACTGGTGCTTGTCCAGAAATTTCCAGACTGATTGATTAAGATTACATTTTTGGGAGAGGCTGAAGCTGCAATTAAATCAGCTGTTAAACTCTAGGTTTTGTATCTTGGGCTTTAGCCCAAATGACACCATTTTGGGCCTGTGGTTTACTTTCTAACAATCCTATGAAGAGTCAATTAAATAAGTAAATAATGTTACTGTGTGTAGCCTTTTGCTTAAGATTCTGTTGTTGTGTTTGATGTGACTGAAAGTAAGTAGTATATGCATTTTAAAATAATCCTCTTTAAGGCATCATTTTTTACAGCAAGTGACCATGTGTGTGTGTGTGTGTGTGTGTGTGTGTGTGTGTGTGTGTGTAGATATAGGTACTGTAGGGAAGGAAAAGTAATTTTCCCTGTATTTGTCCTAGAGTTTAGTTGAGACCCCATTGATAAAAGACAGATTAACAAGAGAAAAACCAACAGAAGTTAACATGTATTCCTCATATAACACAGGGGATACCCAGGGAAAAAATGAATCACTCCCCAAGTTGGCTTAGAATTCAGGCTTAAATACCATCTTAATAGGGAAAAGGGAGGATGATGCAGGCCTTTTAGGGGAGAGTAAATGATTTTTAGGAAAGATGAATGGGCCCTTAGAAGAGCAGATGAGAGGTACAATAGTTTGTGACAAAGTTTTTTGGGGGTGTCGTGTCAATTTTTCCTCTCCTCTTCTCTCCTATGATAGGAATCAATCTTTCTTGGTTGATGAAACTCTCAGGGAGGGGATTTAAACAACTGAGTGCCTTTTGAAGGACTATCCTTTGGTAGATAAGGAGAGTTCAGAGAAAGCCTCTCCCTGTATTTGCTGTTTTTCAAGTGCCTACAGTTTGAAATAATCAATACACCAAAGTGGCATATTTCGGGGTAGCATATTCTGCTACCCTTCAATTTCTCTCTCTCTCTCTCCCCGTCTCCCTCTCTCTCAATTTATCTGTCTAACGGTATATATCTGTCTATTGAGATGTGCCAGTTTTTTGCTAGGATGTTTTAGACATAGCTATGTAGCTATTCTCTAGCCTAATTTTCTTGTTAGCTTAAAGGTCTGTTAATTGTCACTGCAAGCATGTAGCCCATTAATTTAAATCTCATTTAAGCCCATCATGTTTTTCTACAGATAGCTCTGAGATGATGTTTTATATATATTTTTTTGTTTGTTTGTTTGTTTGCTTGCTTTTTCCTGTAACCACTACAGTGTAACTCCACTAGCTTGCTTTTTCTGATGTGTCTCAGCTCAGGTTTGGCCACGCTGAGTCTGAGCCACGCTCCACAGGAGGAGTCTAACAGAATGTTGGTGCTGCCTTCTAATGATTTCATTTCAATTACAAAGCGCTGGCTTATGGCTCCATTTATAACTCCAGTTTTAGAAAGTGCTTTTTGTTACTAAGAAAGACTTTTTTTAAAGGACATAGTAAAAAGGATGACTATGTTAACAAAAACCTGGGAAACGTGTATTAGGCAACTTGGAGATGTGATACTCGTGTGTCCTTCTGCCACTCACTTGTAAAGACTCTATTCTGGGCTTTACGTTGCCAGATAGAGAGAGGCAACATGGGGTAATGAGAGTGCAGGATCTTTCCAGTGAAATGGATTTAAATTCAAATACTGACTCTATCTATAATTATATATATATATATATATATATATATATATATATATATATATATGTGTAATAACTGGCACTTTGGGCACATAGTGGGGATTCAAAAATGTTTACTGATGTCCTGTTTTATAACTTAAGCTTTAGAAGCCTCAGTTTCTTCATCTGTAGGTTGGGGATAACACCTACTTCATAGAGTTGTTGTGAGCATTAAACAAACCCACATCTGAAAATGTTAGAGCAATGCCTGGAATTAAGTAGATAATTAGATACTGGACACATAATGATCTATGATTCCATCTGAACATCTACTTGGAGCTTGTTTATTTATCCACCCTTCTCTTAACCCTTGCATAGATTCATCGACTACTCTTTCTTTACAGTTATTGTCCCAAGCACATGCTGTATTCATTCATGTCTCCACACTTCTGTTTATGATGTGTCTCCATCAAGATGTCTTTTTTTTTCTATGCCTTTTGGCTATTTAAATCTTACTCATCATTCCAGAACAATTTCAAGTGTCACTTTTTTCATGAAGTCTTCCCCAATGATTCCCATGTTCTCTTTCTCTGATCTGTTTCACTTATTATAAGTGTCATTTAATTAAGGACATTATTATACTTTATCACCTTTCTCATTCTAGGTCTATTTCTGGTATTTAAATCTCTCTCCTCAGAAAGATTACTGACTCTCTTGGGAACATGACCATATAATAACATTTTATTTTCTTTAGAGTGATTTCCAAAAACATGTGATATTTGTTCAAACAGTACAATATTATTTAATTCATATGTAAATACACTTCTACTTATTTCCCTGTTTCTATTCTCTCTTCAATCTAACATCTTTCCCCAGGGCATTGTTGCAAGGCTCATTCTAAGCATTACTCTTGTCAATGTCATCCTTCCTATTCATGAACTTCTGATGATTCCCAATAGCATTCAGAGTAAACATCAAATTTTGAGGCCAACTATGGAGAACAGTATGGAGGTTCCTTAAAAAACTAAAAATAGAATTACCATATGATCCAGCAATCCCACTACTGGGCATATAACCAGAGAAAACCATAATTCAAAAAGACACATGCACCCCAATGTTCATTGCAGCACTATTTACAATAGCCAGGTCATGAAAGCAACCTAAATGCCCATCGACAGATGAATGGATAAAGAAGATGCGGTAATATATACAATGGAATATTACTCAGCCATAACAAGGAATGAAATTGAGTCATTTGTTGAGACGTGGATGGATCTAGAGACTATCATACAGAGTGAAGTAAGTCAGAAAGAGAAAAACAAATATCGTATATTAACTCATATATGTGGAACCTAGAAAAATGGTACAGATGAACCGGTTTGCAGGGCAGAAGTTGAGACACAGATGTAGAGAACAAACGTATGGACACCAATGGGGGAAAACCGTGGTGGGATGAGGATGGTGGTGTGCTGAATTGGGCGATTGGGATTGACATGTATACACTGATGTGTATAAAATTGATGACTAATAAGAACCTGCAGTATAAACAAACAAACAAACAAAAAACAACTAATACTAAACTTTCTTAGGGTTATTTGTATGGAAATATGTTAATATAAATGTTTCAGACATTAAAAAAAAAATTTTGAGGCCAGCCATTAAAAATCTCCTACAGGGCTTCCCTGGTGGTGCAGTGGTTGAGAGTCCGCCTGCCGATGCAGGGGACACGGGTTCGTGCCCTGGTCCAGGAAGATCCTACATGCCACGGAGCAGCTGGGCCCATGAGCCATGGCCGCTGAGTCTGCGTGTCCGGAGCCTGTGCTCCGCAATGGGAGAGGCCACAACAGTGAGAGGCCCGTGTACCACACACACACACACACACACAAATATATATATATATATATCCTACAACCTTGACCTTATCTATCTCTCTCTGTCCTTTTTAAATTACTGCTTTCGTAGGCAGTGGTGTTTTTCTTGCTCAACTAAATGCATTTCTTACTTATGTGCCTTTGTTTATGTGCCAACTACCTGCATATGATTTCTTCTCCCCATTTTACAATGATCTAAATCTCACCTTTCTTACTATGAAGTCTTGCCATACTGCTCCTGCCTATGTGATCTTTCTTAATGACTGTGAGAGTTTTGACGATTTTACAACTCATTTGACACTTAGGATCATTACCACCATCATCTTATTACTAAGAAAATATTCATTGAGTACTAATTTGTGCCAGAAACTGACAAATACTTTGGGTTGTCTCATTTAATTGTGTTTCCCATCCTGTACCTACCTTGTATTTAAACTTGACTCTAGGATTCTTAAAGTCAGGGGTCCTATTTTGTGTTCTCATAATCATCAAGTGTTGAACATGTCTTATGTTCTCAATTGTGTATTACTGTTGTCATTAGTGATCTATTAACTTAATAGATATTTATTAATTGAAAACATTTATGATCCCCCCTCTCCAAGTGATAAGCTCATTCCTGTGTAGTAAGTTTATAAAATGCCTTAAGGAATACTAAGTTATAGTCATTGAAATTCTTATCTTAAAGTTAATTCCTTCACATATGCATGTATTCAGCAAATATAGTATATTTGGTATCTACTGTGTGTAGTAGTTACATGTTAAGGAAGCAACAGTGAATAGGATCAGACAGGAATATATGCATAAGTAGTTACCAGTAGTTAGAATACCAGCTTGTAATGATGGTCAACTGAGACAGGTTAAAAATTCAAAGAAAGTGTGACCCAGTAGATTTGAATGGAAATAGTGTTTCTGAACCAAGCTTGGGTATGCTCACTTGCACACAGTAAAGCCAAACTACTGACACCAGGTTGTGGTGAAGGAAAACGCAGCATTTATTGTAAGACATCAGACAGGAAGTCCTGGGCAGGTAGTGCTCAAAAAACCCTAATTCCCTAATGGTTTTCTAGGAAGAATTTATATAGGCAAAATTTGGAGGAGGTCTGCAGGGTGTGTGACCTTCCTCTGATTGGTTGGTGGTGAGGTAACTGGGTGGTGTTCCAGGAATCTCAATCATCACTCTTCTGGTTCCAACCAGTCTGGGGTCCACATGCTTGTGCTCAACCTGAAGTTACCATCCTCCACCTGGTGGGGGGGCATTAGTTCCCATAGAAGAGCTCAGAGATGTGTATCAGATTGTTATGTATATCCCTTCACAAGGAACCAGGACCCTGCCCCATCACTGCACTATTGTTTCTTGACTGCTTTTCCTTTGTTTCTGTATTCCCTCACTTCTCTGATTACTAGCTGTTTGAATCTGCCCTTTGGAACTCAGGGAAGGTCTAGGAGGCTGAAACCTTTTTCCTACAAGCAAGAAATGGGAGACACAGAAAGGCTTTTGTACTTGGGAGGGCCCCATAGGGTACTGCTTGGTTTCCAAGCAGAAGGAGAGTTAGCTTTGGAAGACTTTCTGAAACTGAGTCTATGTGAGCAGAAACATGGAATCCAAAATCATTTAGGACAAGAAGGTAGTTTAAATTAAAACCCATAAAGGCAGGAAACCTTGACAGGGCATGAGACAAAGAAGTGACAGGGCATGATGAAAGAAACCAGAATATGTCACCCCAAAATATGCTACTTTGACATAAAATTATTTTGAACTAAAGGCACTTAAAAAAATAGCAGGTATAAGAAGGGCTCTCTGACCATTCCCTTTTTCTTCCTGAAAGCAGGAGCCAGAACCTCCATATTGAAGACATGTGAGGAAACTCCAATTGTTCTAATTGTTGGGAAATCATAGTGAGTCCCTCTACTTATTTTGTCCTCCTTAATTCTTTAAACTCTTCTTTTATAAATATACTAAGTAGGAAAGACCAGACCATATTTGATAGTGTTCCAATCTACATCAAGCTCCAATCTTCTTAGCACAAAAAGACTAGGTAAATTTTTGAGTGCAGGAAAACAGTTTAATGACCATTCAGATTCACTAGCTGCCAGGTATAAAAGAAAAACAAGATATTTCCTAATGCTTTGGTTTTTAGGATATTGCCTCTGGGATTAATGTATACACTCTCCCCTTTACCTACTCTCTTCAACTGGCTAACTCCTGCTTATTGCAAAGATCTCAGCTTAGACATCACTTTGTTGAACCCAGTGGTTCTCAACTGGGTGCAATTTTGCCCCTCCCCTCAGAGGACATGTGGCAATGCCTACAGGCATTTTTGATTGTCACAAGCTGGGGGAAGGTTGCTACTGGCATCTAGTGGGTAGAAACCAGGGATCCTGTAACGTCTTACAATGTGCAGGAAAGCTCCCACAACAAACAATTGTCTGTCTGAAATGTCAGTAGAGCCCATATTAAGAAACTCCAATTTAAGCCATCATAACATTTGTCACACTGTATTGTATTTGCGGTGTTTATGCACCTGAGAACAAGAGCATGCCTTGATTTCCACTGTATGTTCCTGCATACCTGGGACTCATATTAAGGATCTCATCATTTTAGTTTGCTTTTTATATTGTGTCCTGAAGTGAGACCTAAATTTTATCTCTCAATTTCTCTGATTCCTGAATCATTCCACAAGATTGAAGTGGCTTCCTATATCCAATATTTGATTTAAAAGATAGTAGTAACCTTGATCAGTATATAAACAAATAAGCTATATATTAAAGACTGTAAAAACTTCATCTAAGGCCTAGAGGAATAGAAAATGGAATGGAGAAAAAATAAAGCTTTGATATGGTTTACAGTGACCTAAATTAGCAAAATCACCAACTTTGCAGACACGGGGATGAAACCTAAAATATTAGTGATGAAAATGAACTTGATGCAACTTAAATATGTAAAATCAACTTACATATAATTTTTCCTAGACAAATAATTATTTAAGGACTATAAAACTTTGAAGTTAAAAACTTAGGCCTCCCTCCTTTCCTTTTTCTGAAAGTGACTTGAATTCTCCAAACTTAATGTGGCCACATGCTGCGTAATTACCTAATTATCTTTAAATCAGTATACAGCCTAGTTGGTCTCTCTTTTACATGCAAAAGAAAGTCCGGAGTTAAAGGTCTTTTTTTTTAAACCTTCCTTCCAGCAGTAGGCCATGTTTATGGTCACTGTCCTTCTGATCAAGAAAGTAAAGACAAGATTGGGTTCTAGGAATCTGTAGAAAGGGAGCTGTGGGAATGCACTCAGACCCTCAGAGTTGGAATAATGATTATTTTAAAGTGGAAACATTTGAGCTTAGAAGATTCAGAAAGAAATCTTATCTGACTAAAGCAGAACCTCTCAAAAATACAACTACCATTAACCGCCCCCTCCAAGGGAGTTTCCTGTGAATTCAGCTGCCTTGGAAATAAACTGCCCATTTCCATTAGTACCCCAAAAAACCAACAGAATCTTCCATACTCTCCCTTTGAAGTTCTAAAGACCCTCTTTTGTTAAGTTGATCTATATAAACCTTTAGTTAGGGCTTTTCCACAAGTTACTCATAGCAAACAACTCCTTGTGCATGTGTGCATAAACCTTGTCTTTCCTCCTGTTAATCTGTCTATGTCATTTAATTTGCAGAGCCCAACTACTGGACCCAAGTTGAAAGAGGAATAAGGTTTTCCTCCCAGTAGAGTTGTTTATATGCTTTGGCTTTATTGTTGTTTATATGCTTTGTGCAACAATGAGATTGTAATTCTGCCTACAATAAATTATCTTCACTATGTCTGCAAAGATATCTACATTTTATTTACAATATTAATTATAGATCACCAAAATTGAAAGGTACCATTTCTTTCCTTGTGTGAAAGAAATGAGACCTTGATGGTTTTAAGGAATTGGCTTGATGAGGCATGGCTGGTTTAGAAAAGTTGGAATGTACACTGAGTTCTTCTAAATCTGAGACAAGCATAACTAGTGTTTCAATTCAGCCAATCAAATTAGACTTGGATTGGGGGAGGGGGACAGAGGGATGTGCTGAGAATAGGAGGCTTCCTCAGTAGAGCGCTGTTTTCATTTCAACAATGAAGGCAGAGACTTAGACTTCCCACCCTCATTGATGATAAATTTCTGAAACCAAAAGAAATACATGGCCTTCATTAATAGAAATGGCACTATATTACTGACTTTCAGACCTCAGGGTATCTAGAATACAGGAAAATTTGGGGAATAGGAGGTATAGTGGGGAAAAAAAATTGAACCCAATTTAATTTGAAATTTGTACCAATTTTAAAAATATTTTGCATGAATTACTTATGATGGCTTCTGGGGAGAATTTTTATTCACTTATTGCTTTCCACTTTATTAGAGCAACACAATTTAAATAAGCCCATGAAGCTAATCTAGCCAGTTTCCCAGTGACTGAATGCTTGTAATTCATCATGCTACCCTTGTTTATGATGTTTCAGCATGATGAGCCATGTAAGAGTAATTACCATATCAATTTTACTTATCCAGCCCCAGTTTATTTGACCCTTTCCAAATAAATCCTTGTATTTACAATCCCCTCAAAAAGGACAACTAAAATATACTTCTGCACTAAGTAAAACTAATGGCCCCTAGTGTGTCTTAGAGATCTTTGGCCCATCTCTTTCCCTCTAATAATGTATTAAGATGTGATTACAGGTTCTTTCATTTTTTTCCCCCCACTAAAACATTTTATTTAATTTCCCTAAGACAAAGCTGGCATGTTTGAAAGGAGGAATAGACTAAATGCCAAGTAGAATTCTGATGTGAGTTTTATGGAAAAGGGTATGTAGAAATCTGTGTGTGAACAGATTGGCTACAAAATATACCAAGCATCCCGATAACACTCCATGTCAGTGCTGTCACTTTTTCATGGTTGCTGAATCAATGGTTTTTGGCATCTTAATGACTGGTTCTGTTCAGGGATTTTGTTTGACAATGTTATCAATTCAACCATTAAGAGTATCAAATACACTGGATCAAATGTTTTTCTAATTTTTTTCTTCCTTTGGATTTTATAAATTAAATTCATATTTCTCTTCACAATTGGACTAATTTGCTTTCTGAAAGAAACTCATTGCTATTTTATAAGCTCTCTTCATATTACCAAAGCAAAAGAATACGAAGTTAGTACTAACATTAAAAAGAAAAGCGTTAAAGCTAAGTGAATGTAATTGTTTTGTTATTAGATATTTCTTCTTCTTGCAAAAAATCTACCAGCAAACAGAAGAGGTGTTTTCTCTCTTCTCATTTTCCCTCAGATATTCAAAGTATTATAAGATATTAAGGAACGAGATGGCCATCTTTTCTAATACATTGATAATGCACTGAAAAAAAGAATAATGCTTTTATCATCTGTAATCATCAACTCCTCAGAAATAGGAAAGTAATGGAAAGAGTGCTAAATAGATTGTCAGTGGAGGTGTTCGTAATTCAGCAGTTTTCTGTATACTTATTGATGGTATCATTTTAACCAATAAATGGTTGCTGCTGTACGCTTTACCAAAGTAAGGATGGGCATAGGAGGAGGTTACTGGACTCTTCAGAATGTCTTGCCTGTCAGGTCAGTTCCTACCTGTTAGGAAACAGGACCACTGAACTCATAACGTTGCACCTATTTTTCTCCTCGCCTCCCTTTGATTGTGTAGGGGAGGAAAAACAATTTTCCCTCTACCCTTCTGAGTTCTTGGCTGAGACCCCTGTAATAGAAGACAGATTAACAAGAGAAAAACAAACAAGTTTATTAACATATATATCTCCTGTACACTTGGGAGCTATCCAAGGGGAAATGAGTAACTCAATGCAGTGGCTTAGAACTCTGCCTTATCTTCAACAAAAAACAATATATTTGTGGACAAATGACAGAACAAAGGAAAGCAGTTTTAAGTTTGTAAGGGCAACAAACTATGGGAAGGTAAACTAATGGTAGATAAAGGCTTAGTAAAGTTTGTTATGTAGATTCCTCTGGTGTTTTCTCCAAGCTGATAGGGGCTAAAGTTGTCCCTAGTGATTATCTTTTGTTCTTCCTCATAGAGAAGGGAGGAGGGACACCTTTGAACATTTATTTTTGCTGTCAGGCAAATAAGGGGAAGACAGGGAGCTTTTCTTGTATCTGCTTCTTCTCAATTGCCTTCAGCTCAAAGTAATCCTAATGCCAAAGTGGCCTATTCTGGGGTGACATATTCTGCTATTCTTCAATTGATACCAGGGCATGGACAAATATCTCCCCACCTAAGACAAGTATGAATATGCTTGTCACAGATCTCTGATGGATTTTTATCAGATCTATAACCTATGTCTTCCCTTAAAGCATGTTCTTTGTTGAGTTTTTTAAATGACTTTCAGACTAGGTGATATATACATGGACTTCCAGCAATATCTCTGATTTTTAAAAAATTAAACTTCCCATTTAGCAATATACATGCAGTAAGCCAGATTATTATTACAAAACATTTGCTGCCTCTTCCTGGGGAAGGGTTATGTTGCCCTACCCCACTGCTGTCAGGCTTGGTTGACAAAATGTGAGTGACAGCTTTTATCACCAGTGTGTGCGTTGTCAAATTTTGCCACAATAACCTGTAATGTTCCAACGAGAGCCTGCTCTGTCAGTATCAGTCCTACAGTTAAGATGCCCCAAGAGGGACATAAAGTTTAAAAAAGGAGTGAACCTTTGTGTTGTAAGCTATTGAGATTTAGGGATATTTGTTACCATAGCATAACCTAGTTTATGCTGATACACAGTACTTCATGGAGATCTGAGGAGAAGTAAAGGCAAATTGTTATTTGACAATGACTGCTATATTCCAGGCAACTTGCAGAAGCCAATTCAACACGTTATCATTAGGGGGACTGCTAAAAGTACTGTGCATAATCAAAACTGGAATAAAGTGTATTTGGGGTCCAGAATAAATATTTTCACTTTTCCAGGTCTCTAAGTTCAGCCAAAGATTAGCTTTGCTTTCCCCGAAGCTAAATGACTCTGTTTGCTTTATGGTTTTCCAGTTATTCCTTTTCATTCTGTTCCAAAGCCTATGGATCTCTTACTCTAGAGCAGTTTCAGTCATTTGAGTATAATAGAGGGAAGAAAAGCAAAATGTATTTCCTCAGCATAGTGTGTCTAGTGTTCTCAGACAAGGTGAGAAGCACAGGTACCAAGATTTCTAAATACTTAATCAGATACATGAAGGAGGCAACCACCAAGTTTGCAACCACATATCAGCAAACTGTGGGTAAAGCTTTCAGTGGTGTGATTCCAGACGAGGTTTTCCTGCTCATAACAACAGGAACATATTCATTAGAATATTGATTGGTAGTCAGTCCCAAGAAGCTTCAGGTGTGATTGAAGCCAGGCCAAAGTTAGCAGAAACACTTGGGTGTGCTCATGTAATGACTTGTATTAGCTTTGTAATGACCCAGGGCAACATATATAGCCCTGGTCAGGGTTACACATTTTGTCTCAGTGGGACCAGTTCATTAGTGTGGTTCTTGATTACAGAAGGAACCTTGATTACAAATGTCAGAAACGCATCCTCACCAAGTTCGACTAAAAGAATTTATTGACCATTTAATAGGAATTTTAAATGGTGACATCGTTTCACAAAACATTCAAGGGTGATGGTTCCATAATGGCTCGATTCAGGAGTTTAGAAGTCATCAGCAATCATACTAATGGTCTTCTTACTTATGTGCTGGTTTTCTTCTCAAACAAGCTCTCACTGTACAGTAGCAAAGACGGTCAGTGCAAACTCTAAACTTGAATCAACCATATAGTTTGAGATTCCAGAGAGGACAATATCCCTTTTACAAAATAGGTAAAATCATGATAGAGCCTCTGACTGAGTCATCTTGGGTCTAATTGTTGTTTTTGAGGAGGCAGTGCTCTGATAATCCAGGTTGGCATCACATGCCATATGTGTAATAGTGGGAGATGGGAGAGTCTCAGCCAAATGATATGGAATGGGTCTCCCACAAGAAAAAGGCTTTTGTTATAAGAAGAAGGGAAAAAATATGTTAGGAAGACAAAAACGGTGGCTTGATCAGAACACTACTTATGTCTCCTTTCGTTGAGCAATCTGGTGGCCAGATGGAAACTGATCCTTTGATTTGCAGTTTGTCTCTGCTCTGGAGTTCAAGTCTTCACTAATAGCATGAGAAGTCTAACCACTTAAGCATGGGCATAGTTGAATATCATCTTCTCGAATATCACAACCTGTTAATAAAGCAAAACTGAGTTTACTGCTTTTCTCGGTAAAAGAAAACTCAACTTCCAAACCTTTGGCAGTGTCTCAGAGGGGAGGATGAAGGGTTGTAATTTATTGATAATTGGAAGCTAAGGTGTATCTTTCAATGTCAGCAGTGGGGGGATGGGGAGGGTTTAATTAGAATTTGGTAACAACAATGGTATAACAGCTTAGAATTGGTAGACATTTCAAGACAAGGATTTTAAGGCTAGACACACAGAAGACTCTTAGGGCATAGCTGTCTATTTATGCATTCTGTTGAGAGTTGATAGATATTTCAGGATGTCTCTATAATGAGCAAATTATTTGCCTGGGTAGAGACTTATAGAATAGTAAAGTTATGCTAATGGAAACAATGGAATTATAAGGCCATGTTAATATAGACAGTTAGCTCTGTGAGAGGAGAAAATTCTGTTTCTCAGTATTCAAGCTGCATGTGGGAATGTTGTTTTAATTCTCAACATCTTTTGGCCTAAAAAAATGATGACCTAGTAAAATTATGCAAAAATAATTTAAAAATCATTCAAAATGGTAAACATTCATTTAATATGATAAAAATAAGTTAACTTATTTAACATATATTAAAATGTAAATAAAATAAGATGATGACAAATTAAAAGAGAAACAAAGGTAAAATTTCTTTTAAAAACTTGAATAGATAAATATGTTCTATCACCATTCTCCCAGCTATTTTCAATGAAGATGATTTTCATATTCAAGTTAATATTTAAATTTGTATATCCTTTATTATTGAGAAAATGTATTTTGAACTCACTTAGATTTTCCTCCTTGTTTTTGGAGAGGCCTCTCTCTGCTTATTCCTCTTATCTTTCTGGAGCAGCTTCTACCCTGGAGCTCTATTCCTTGGTATTATTGAGAATACCCCCTTCAGGTTTTTCTTTCTGGCATTCCTGTGCTCTTGGCATGGAGGCATAAGCCTAGCTCTCCTCTTCCCTATTATTTTCCTCTGCTCCACTCACTTGCATGTAACATGCCTCGATTTAGGTAACCTGAATTACCTAATGTGGATTTTAAAGGGTCTAATAATTTAGGGCCACAACTATTTTTGATACATCGTATTGATCGCTGTGGGTATTCTATATTTTGGAACTCTTAGAATAGGATTCAGTTGATGAGTAGATAGAAAATGCTCTATAAATGTGAATTGCAGCACAGATTTTCAGAGAATGGAAGCATAACTATTGCATAAAATACACAAAACCATAGTGTAAATAGAGGTAACTTTGTTGGGAATAAATTGCTTCCTATGATATTTTGCCTGCCTTTTCTGTTAAATGAGCCATCCGCATTCTCATCTCTCTATATTTTTTCCTTTCCTTTGCCATGCATTTCTTAGGCTCCAGTCCTCCTACTTGGGCTTAACTGTTGGTCTCTCCACACTGCCATGACAGCAGGAGGTCAAAATAGACAAGGGATGGGACACTCTCTTCCTGGGGGTCTATTGTCCCTCATTGATATTTCAGCTGTAACAGAAGCATTGACATTCAGTGAGCCACCAGGAAGGTTCTGGCCCTTTCCTGTGTCTGAGGAGTGCTGCCACCCCCCCTCCCAGAGCGGTTAGCTAAGTCTGGAACAAAACACTTCTCTTCACACTGAAGTAAATAACACTGCAACTTTTGACCCGTAAGTGGAAAAAGTCATTATCTACCGTTCGTGAGAGAAAGCGTTCTCTCATGCAGGAAGTCACCAAGGAAAGCTTGAGCAATCCAGACTCCAAGTGTCATTCACAGTGTATTAGTTGCCTGAATGGGGTTTCCCCTTCTCTGGGTAAATGCACGAACACTCATATGTGCCCCCAGATTTGGAGTGAGAGCAAGAGAGAGAAAGAAATAAAGAGGGAGAGAGAGAGAGAAAGGAAGGAAACCCCACCACCTCATGCTTGAAGGATTTTCTGCAAAGCAAAGCAACAAGATTGGATCTATCAGAAAAGCTCCTGTCAAAGCAAAATGGAATTCTATCAAAGTTGAACAGGGGAAGAGGACTTTATTCACGACCATTGCAACAGGAGAGAGCAACCAGACCCATATGAGCTCAACTCTGCTGAAGCAAAATGCTGGACAGTTTTTAAGAGATGAGGTGAAGGGGATCATAGGCCATCTGTGTTTGCTAATTGGCCTTATCCATAGAAAACCAAACTTTCTCTTATCTTCATGACAGGAGGTAGTTACAACT
The DNA here is from genome assembly GCF_025265405.1 of Mesoplodon densirostris. NCBI lineage: Eukaryota > Metazoa > Chordata > Mammalia > Artiodactyla > Ziphiidae > Mesoplodon > Mesoplodon densirostris. The sequence goes on along the minus strand of NC_082667.1, from coordinate 22,910,274 downwards.
CAAAACAAGAGGCCCACTCTGCTATGGAGACTGGGAGCTAGAAGTGCTGTCTTCATTGATGATTATATTTCAAAGAGATGATTTCTGCATCTTTGAGAAAAGCATTTTCAGAATTGTAAAACTGGCAAGAGTCTCAGAGAAGATTTACATACATTTCAAAAAAGCAGAGAAAGAATTTAAAGTTTTCTAAAGTGCTCCAAGAAGAGGGAGGTCAATGGCTTAGTGGCAAGAAGAAGCTTGTCTAAAGTTTGGTCAGGCTAAAAGATTAGGACCACCTTGGTCACATTCTTGGAGGGAACCTCTTACATCCATCTGCAAGCTTTTTCATGGGAAGAGATGTCATCTGCCTTGCCATCATGAATGTGGTATGGTGAACTTAACATATATGGAGTAGGCTAATGTCTGTGAGGGTTGAGTTGAAGCTACTGGGGTCCTCCTGCAACCAATTCGTCCTTTGTGACCATTTCGCTGATACCTTGAATCTCCTCTTATAGCCATTCATTCTCTTGGGTTAATCCTCACTTTTTCCTTGGGGTTCTCTTCTTATATGTAGACATGTATTTGATTATACATGTAGTATATCTATGTATTTATTCTATATTCTATATGTTCATGAATGAATGAGTTTATTTATATCCTCTGTGAAAGAAAATCAAGAATGACCTCGTAGACTCTAGCACTTAGAGCATAAAGAAATTTAAAGGAGCACAGGAGAAAAGGAAATAACATTTTTTGTATTTTTCTCATAAATCAGGCACAGTCTTAACCTCTCTACTGCTACCTAATTCAAACATTACAGCAATCCTATGGTGTGAATATCACGGTCCTTCTTTAAAATATAAATGAACCCACAAACTTGCCGTCACTTAACAAGGCCATGCAGCTAGTAAGTGGTGGAGCTGAGATTCTTACACAGGCTGTGATAAAGAGTCTGCTGCCTCATTTTTCAAGTGTGACCGCTGGCAGCTTTGAGGCACCACCCCTCTGCGTTCCCCTTTTGACACACATCTGAGCAGGTCAATATAAAAGGGGAATCAAATCACACAAACCCCTGGTCACAAGCAGGGCACCCCTGGTTCCACACCCTCACACAATAAATACCAAAGCCACTTGCTTTTCCCTTCTCTCAAGCTGCTCCTGACCAGTTTGGGTACCTGCCCTGCTCTACTCAAAATAAATCCCACTATGTGCGGAATGAATCTTTTTATACTCTCTTGGTGATGTATGATGTCATCAATCTTGACATTTGAATCAGTTTGGGGTGTGGGGTTGATCCCACCCTCTGCAGGCAGGGCAACCACAGAACAAAGGCAGTGGAGCCACTGTAGACACACAGGAGCACTTCACACTGCAGTGGCCAAGATTCCACCTGTTCTCTAGCCACACAGCCCCTCCTATGCCATAAAAAATGCTCAGGTGAAAAATGTGGGGAAAAAAATCTCACTTGAAATAGAACCTGTGTAAACATAATTTGCACTGATTCTGTATGTTTGAATTTGGGCTCAGCTTCCTTTCCATGTGCTTTTGGTTCTTCCAATTATAAATTATCATGTGAGATAATGTGAACCAAAATAAGCTTTATTGCAATAAAGGCCCATTTAAACAGGTTAAGGCCTATTTCTCCCTTCTGTTTTTTTTTTGTTGTTGTTATGAATATAGTGAATTTTGAAAAAAATTATAGAGGGCCTATTGCTGAGCTGGAAGACAAATGCTATGTTGCAGTAGCAAAGGCAGAGCGTCTCATGCATCTTCTGAACGATTTAGGTAAAGAATTGTCCCTGTGGGTAGTGAACCTCTATTTTATTTAGCTTTCCCTTCCCCAGTCCTCTGATAACTGACCTGATTTTCCTCTGAGGAAGTTATTCTGTATGTTTCAACAGAGCAAAGTCCTTTAACTTCATCAAATCTGTTCCAGGCACAGGGTGGACATAGAGCCCAGGCTTGAACTATACAAATACTGGATCTTCCTGAACCTTGTGGTGGGTTTAGAAATGGGTGCAAGGTTCAGTTCAGGCCAACCAGACTCCTCCCTGGGAATCTTCCACCAGAACCTTGAAAATAATGGTGTCTTTTACTGGGGTGGCCAGGCTTGTAGGACGTGATGAAAGGGCTGTCGTAGGTGATTGTTCTTACTACCTGCAGGTAAATTCCCTGAGATAGAAAAAGACACAGGGCTCTAAGATATAATTTCTGAAGCCAGTTATCTTTGGAAATTTCAGTTAACATAAGCCAATGAATCCCCCTTTTCCTTCTAAGCTACTGAGCTGAGTTTCTGTTGCTTATTTATACTACTGTATATATGTAAATACATTGTGCTGTGAAAGAAGTACTAGGTAAAGTGATCAAATAATTTATTGTGTAAATCAGGACACTTTTGAAAGTAAAAGTGGACATTATTCATACTTACCCATGGCAACAGATCATACTGGAACTGTCCCAGGCCAACCAAAACATATGTTAACTCCAATAGCTAGGGTTTTACTATACCATATCACATATTTTCTAAATGTTATAGTAGCTTCCTCTACTATAAAGTTCCTCTAAAGTTCAAGTTCCTCTAAAGTTCAAGTTCCTCTATGTCTTTAGATTTTTACAATATATACTTTATGTGTAAGAAAACATCTTGTAAATTTAACTGCCACTGAACTCACCTCTTTCTGCTTTAGTAAATCATTGTTTAAGAGTGGGTATGGAACAAAGTCAATGTAGGTTTATGAGAAAGCTATAAATATCTGTTGTGACTTTAGGACAATTTCTTGACTACGTTTAGAGAAATAACTATTACTACAACAAAGGAAACAAATCATTTGATTACTTTTCTGAAAATCTATATAATCTCCTATCCATTCCAGGACGCCAAGATTCTCAGTGAGGTCTGGAGCAAGCAGCAAGAGCCCTTTGCTTCTCTCAGTGCTTGACTGAGAGCAAGGTTATTTAAGTGAATTGAACTTTCCACATATTGCTGCCTTGTAACTATCGGTTTATCAGGTCATTGGATGGTGATGGAATAAACATCAGTGTGGCCATCAGGATTCACCAGCAAGATCTGCCACCAAAGACACCTTATGTAAGCCCCTAGGAGATTTCAGTCTTCCAATCAGTAAAATGAGGAGTTTAGATGAGAGAGAATGTAGAGTTCTAAAATTACGTACTCAGAATTCACAGAGACTTCATCTCAGGAAATTAGGTTGCTTGGAAAGTTGTTTTGAGAAGTGTGGTAGGCTGAATATGGGATATGGGATATCTGTCTATCCACAATTATCAAGGCTATCCATGACCTAATCCTTGGAAACTGTGAATGTTATCTTATATGGCAAAAAGGACTTTGCATGTGTGATTAAGTTAAAAATCCTAAAAACAAAAATTCAGATGGGGAGATTATTCTGAATTACCTGGGTGGGTATTAAATGTATTGTATTCTTATGACAGACAGACAGATTTAACTACAGAAGAGGAGAAGGCTATGGGACCACACTGCTGGCTTTTGCTAACTAAAATTTTAGAAACGGAGACTTGACTGAAAAAAAAAAGTATTTATTTTGGGGGTTGTTAGGACTGAAGCCTGAGAGACACAGATTCAAGAAGCACTTGAATTATGTTCCATGGGACTACAAGATGGGGGAGGCTTATATAGGCAAAAAATGGCAAGGTTACAGTTAGTTACATGAGCTGGCAAGAAGGAAGAGCGTTTGTTAAGTATGGATTGGGTGAGGTTTGAAATGGTTGCGTAGTTACAAGGGGAGACCTTGAGACCACAAGGTTGCATCTGGCAGGTGTTGTAGATATGGCTGGTGGTGTCCCTAGGGTGTGGTACAATGCAAAGAAAGTTCAAGTTCTCAGTGGTGCAGAGGCTTGTCTGAGACCACATCCTCAGTGGCTGCCGGACTCCATTTTGTATGCCTGTAGTGAGATTACTCCATCATATATTTTTTTATAAATTTATTTATTTATTTTTGGCTGCATTGGGTCTTCGTTGCTGTGCACATCTTTCTGTAGTTGCGGGGAGTGGAGGATGTGGTGCATGGGCTTCTCATTGCAGTGGCTTCTCTTGTTGCGGAGCTCAGGCTCCAGCCTCGTGAGCTTCAGTAGTCGTGGCACGTGGGCTCAGTAGCTGTGGTGCAAGGGCTTAGTTGCTACACAGCATGTGGGATCTTCCCAGACCAGGGCTCGAACCCAGGTCGCCTGCATTGGCAGGCGGACTCTCAACCACTGCGCCACCAGGGAAGCCCTACTTCATCATAATTTAAACTTGTCAACATTTTGAAGGTACAAGAAAGGGCCATAAGTCAAGAGATGCAAGGAATGCAGCTCTAGAAGCTTGAAAAGGCAACGAAAGAGATTCTTTTCTGAAGCTTCAGAAGGAATGCAGCCCTGCCAATATTTTGATTTTAGACATCTGACCAGAATTAGAAGAGAATACATTTGTATTACTTTAAACCACTAAGTTGGTGGTAGTTTGTTACAGCAGCATAGGTTAATAATTCAAGAAGGATGATGAAGTCTTGTTGACCTCAGCAGGGATGTGGACCAGGATATATTTTAGATAATCCATTCTGAATGGAAGTGAGTGACGGTGTTTGCTTTATTGTCCCCCAGCTGGAGTTTCTGGCTTCAAAGACTCTAAATCTGAATATGTAAAAGTCGCTTTGTAATAAACGGGTATTTTCTGTTTCTATCTGAATTTTGTCCTCTAATGTGGCACTTCCAGTGTGTGCTAATGGGTTGTTCCTCACCTTTCCCCATAAGTTATCATTACAGACTCTAGTTAGAGGCTTAGGGTGCCCATGTGAATGACTAACTTTCAACATTTTTCTCATTCAATTGGAGTTTATTACAGTGGCTTCTGACATATGACATGTATCAGAATAACTGGTAAGAAGTTTATAAAAGTCCATGCCTAGATCTCAGCCCCATGTACTATCCAACAATAACCAGTATCAAAGCTACAAAGAAAAAAGAGCTTTATTTGGGGTCTTAAGAATTGAAATCCAGGAGACACGGATTCAGGTAAAACCAAAAAAGTGTTTGGGGAAGAGAAAGAACCAGGGGCTTATAAAGACAAAAGCCACAAGGTTGTTAAAGTTGCCAGGTAAGAATTATGATCGACTCTGATGGAAGTCAGGGATTATTTGTCCATAAAGAATCATGAGTTATTTTAGGGTAAGGGTTGGATAAGTGTCTTGAGTAGGACAATAAGTGGTCAAAAGGTCAGATTCCATACGGGCTGAGATGTGGATAAGTCACTCTTCCTCTGAGGTCTCTCGGCTCAGAGAACTCTCTTAGCAATAGTGATTCCATTTTGATCTTCCTTTCGCAGTACCCAAATTTCCTTAAGTGTTTATTTTTATGTTCTACCACAGGGATTATAAAATACACAAAAAGTTGAAAACAACTGATTTACCAAATTACTGCCATTGACTTGTATAACTAGAAACTCTCCCCAAATATTGCTTCTTGTGTAACAGATTTAACATACTTGTGGTTCTAACTCTGTTATAATAGCCATGTTCCTGTTATGCTAAATATAGGTAAAGCCATGACAAAAAGGCTCAGATATTTTCTTTGAAACTGCATTAAATAATGCTAAATATGAGATTCATGACTAAAATGCTATTTCAGGAAATTGCCAGTCTGTCTTAGGCTGGATGGCATCTCACCAAATTCGATGTAATCTGTTTGCTGACTGGAGAGAGAGAAAAGATTGCTGCTCTATCCCAATTTACACAAACATTAAATTGAATCATATGAAATTACTGTTTTTGTAAGTCAAAAATATTTGAATGCTGGCAATTCCATATGGTTTAAACTATTAAATGAATGCATTAGTAAACAGACTCAAGTCAAACAAGCTAAATTACTCTAGTACCTTTTTAAAAATGAAATTTATTATGTAGATAAATAGTAGTATAGCTTCCAGGTTATTGAAAATAATCAAGCAGGTAAAAGATAAGTTGAAGTTAAAACTTTGTGTATTATTGTCTTTGTTGATTTTCTTCAACCTTCCTCAAACATAAATTTGTTTTATTCTCTATGGTGAATTTGTACATGTTAAGTAAATGTGTTATATAAATGAATAACAATCACAAATCATGAATTTTGTGTGTCTATTGAAAATCTTGTATTATGATATATACTGTAAATGAGTTTATTGTATATATTATAAGGGTTGGGCCAGGTGTAGCTGCAGCATAATAGAAATATTCTTCAAACTAGAATAAAAGTCTTTCTTGGGTTAGAGGCCAGATCTACCACTTGCTTTAAAAAGTGGGGAAGGGCTTACCTGGTGGCGCAGTGGTTGAGAGTCCGCCTGCCAATGCAGGGGACACGGGTTCGTGCCCCGGTCCGAGAGGATCCCACATGCCGCAGAGCAGCTGGACCCGTGAGCCGTGGCTGCTGAGCCTGTGCTTCTGGAACCTGTGTTCCGCAACGGCAGAGACCACAACAGTGAGAGGCCCGCGTACCGCAAAAAAAAAAAAAAAAAAAAAAAAGTGGGGAAAATATTAATACTGACCACCTAAAATTGTTGTCAGGTTCAAATGAGATAATGTATATGTAAGTATCTGTAAATCATTAAACGCTGTAAAATATCATGGTATTCGAAATAATACATGCTGAGGATTCACCATCTGTGCATGAACAGACTAACATTTCTAGAATACTAACTGGGTACTTTTTTAAAAATTCACAAACAGAACTAGTCTATGCATTGAGAAAGGTTTACTATTTCTTAAAAAAATAGATAGCTAATAAGTATGAATGATTAATGTGAGAAAACAAGTGTATTAATAAAATAAATAGCAATGTAAAAATAATTAACAGTGACATTTCAAAAAGAATAGGTGTTTTTCATTTTAAGAATGATTACAATCTTTACTCCTCACTTTTGCCCAAACTTCTTTGCGGTACGCGGGCCTTTCACTGTTGTGGCCTCTCCCATTGCGGAGCACAGGCTTTGGACGCGCAGGCTCAGCAGCCATGGCTCACGGGCCCAGCCGCTCCGTGGCATGTGGGATCTTCCCGGACCGGGGCACGAACCCACATCCCCTGCATCGGCAGGCAGACTCTTAACCATTGTGCCACCAGGGAAGCCCGCCCAAACTTCTTTGTATTGTGGAGTATAAAGTTTTTTTCATTCAGGTATTCTTATAAGAATGTTTTGTTGTTGTTGTTATCTCCAAATGAGCTAATTAATCAGATGATGTCAGGAGGTAAAACACACACTAAGGTTATGGCTTCTAAATCAAGGATATTACAAATAGTACATGTCCACTGCTTCTAAATCAAGGATATTACAAATAGTATATGTCCACTGCCAATTACTATTACTTTTTTATTTGCATTACACTTTAAGAGCATTTCAGTGTCATTAAAAATTATTTTGTGAGTGAGATTAGTGAGATAGAAAGTGATAAACTTTCATATTTTTACTTAATTTACTTCTGTATTATTTCTTTCATTAGCATTTCTCCTTTAAGAGAGGAACAAACACATGAATAGGTATTTTCAATATTTTTGGTCATTGCCTGGAAATAGAAACAGTCCAGAGAACTATGAGAATGCTTTGAGGGTTCAGGGATGCTGGGAGGGCTGTTGAGGCTTCTTAAAGAAGAGGGCGTATAAGCCGAGCCTTGAATAATGAATAGATTTACCCATGGAAGAGTGAGGGGTGTGAATCTGTGAGCATCGGAATGGCAGATGGGAAGGGGAGAGAAAGATATGCAAGGAAGAGGAAACAGCATGGACAAAGCCGCAAAGGCATGCACCACATGATGTGGAATTAGAATTATAATCACTTTAGTAATTTTAGAATATAAAAATTTGAGAGCGGGAATGCAAGAACCCTTCCTAACAATGGACAATCCTATGTCCATGGTTCCTTCCAGGTGGAAGAACTTACGTTGATGTAACACATTTATCTTTCCACCAGCACCTGATATCTCTCTAGGGGTGTATAGGGGTGATTTATTTAAGTTTGGAAAGAGAAATTAGAAATGTATAGCCCTGCTCCCTTCTCTCTATTCTTGGTTTAGTGCCAGGTCAACTGCAGGACATTATCTGTTCTCCTATGTTTCTCTCCATGTCTTGTTCACAGACACAGATCTTGTCTCTAAGCCAAGGCTGGCGGGGTGGGGTGTTGAGTGGTAGGAAGTAGGATGTAGTTTTAAAGGGATTGATTTAATTTAAGATTATTAGAATATGTATTAAGCTATAAATTTTCAGAAATAATTGGGGAGAAGAATTTGGGGGAGCAAAATATATACTGTAGGGGATTTAGGCCAAGTCCCCGAGATTTGGGTCTTGGACATTATTATTTGGGGAATTAGTCTTCGTGGAAGCTTGCATTAGTCAGCAAGACTTGTTTTTACAGTCATGTAGTTGACTTATAATTCTTGCAGGCTGGGAAAGGGACTGATTTTTGTCTTAAGGGATTTTAACCTTGATAGCTGGTCAGACTATAACTTAAAAAAATTATTTTGTTGAAGTATAGCTGATGTACAATACAATATTATATGTTACAAGTGTACAATATTGTGATTCATGATTTTAAAGTTTATACTCCATTTATAGTTATTATAAAATATACTCCCTGTGTTGCACTGTATATCCTTGTAGCTTATTTTACACATAATAGTCTGTACCTCTTAATCCTCTACCCCTATAGTGTCCCTGCCCCCTTCCCTCTTCCCACTGGTCACCACTAGTTTGTTCTCTATATCTGTGAGTCTGTTTCTTTTTTGTTATATTCACTAGTTTGTTGTATTTTTTAGATTCCACATATAAGACTATAACTTGTAAAACCTCTGTCCACAAGCAAATGGCTCATTATGTACAGAAAGCAGTACACATGCCCAGTGAGAATTAAGCAAACAGAAGGCAGACTTCAGCAAAGTTGAGAAGTAACTCATGCTTCAGAGGAGGTACGGGACACCTTAATCTTCAGGAAAGATTCAGGGCCATTCAGAGCTCAGCAGAGATACAGGATTTAGTGACATTTGTCAGATTCTGGGCACGCTAACTCAGCAAAATGCAGTCCTCTGGGACAAAAATCTCAATTGTTCCTGGGGATACCCCAAGGAGCCATCGTTATTCTTGTGGGCAGCAGCCTCGGGAAGGTGGGAACAAGTCTGTCTCATCAACTACTGATCTCCTGTCCAGAGGACAGTAATCATGCCCTAAAGAGGCTAAATGGTTGAGTTCAACAAGTTAAGAGAATAAAATTTGGAAAACCACTTTCCTTCCACTTAATCTGAGGAGTTGGAATGGCATGCCGTTGGTGAGCTTGGAAAGAAGAAACAGACAGATGTGGCCTGCCCCCCATCTCTTTTTTCTTGGGAGAAACCATGTATCACACTTTGTGATGAGAATAGCCCTGCACTGGTCCAGGCCTGCCAGGAAGTCTGACTAATTTCAGGCTTTACTTTGAGGAATTCTGCTATCTAAATAAAAGGTACAGTCTAATTTCTCTCAGTAATAAGATATTTTGCTCACAAATGGTGATTTTTCTGAAACATCATGTGTTCAGAATCCAGGCTGAGAAGAAGCATACTATCTATGGTTCCTTTCTAAGATCCCCAAACCTGGGTAAAACCTGGTCAAGGGGGTCTTGCCTGTACCTTGTTCACTAAATTCCTCTTTTCTGATTTGAGAAACTTTAATCACAATTGTCATCATACAGGGAACTCTTTTCCAGAGATGCTTTATCATATATTCTCAAAGGATTTCCCCTTCTTTCCAGAGTGCCTGACTCAATGCAACTGGTTGGTAAATAAATGGATGACTTTACTTTTCTGTTCAAAATTATCAGGGATGCTGATGTCTCACTTCAGAAAGCATATGCTACATCCAAGCATCACTTGATGAGAGGTGTTATTTAGCTGAGCCATTCACACTAGCTTCAATACCAAGCCCATAAAAAATACCCAATAACTTAGAGTAATTGTGGTTGTTGTATTTATTTTGATAGATAAATCCCCTCCCCTTAAACCTAGAATTTGTTACTTAAACTAAATTTCTATCACTATGTTCTAATTCATGACTGCTAGACTACAGGTTGGGCACAATTATATTATTAAATGTACCATATTAAATTGTATTATTAAATGTACCAAAGCATGCTGAGGTCTGAGTCTAAGGGTTAGGATATATTGCAAACTTATGAAAACAAAATTGATATATCTAACTTTAGACCAGAATGAGAGCTAATACATTTAAAAGTATCTCTAATTTTTATGTGGGTTTATAGACCTTTTTAAATAGTTAAACTTTAAATTAAAAGCAGAAGTCTGAAAAAAATCTAAATATACACTTGATTTTTCATTATATTTTTCATTCTAGAATGTCTTTCTTAAAAGATGGTTCATTAAAAATTGCTTAGATAAATAGGATAATGATAAAATATATATGTAAAGTAACAGAATAGTAATTCAGTGGACACTTTTGTACTTACCATTCAGTTTATGAAATAGAAGTTTAACATTACCTTTAATACCTCAATAAGTTTCTGTTTTGTGTATAATTTTTGCCTTTTGTTAAAATGTGATCACATGTTCATCCTTAGACAAACATAAAATATCTAGCCTTAATCTACTGATTAACAAAGCCAGCTCTGCCAAAGGTCAAGTGTTTATTTATGTGTAGAGAAGTGGGATGATTGGTCTTGACCCTCTACTGTGTGCCATTGGTCAATTTGTCTTTTCCTATTCTATTGTCACAGTTTTAATTACTATGGTTTTGGAATCTTAACACAAATTCATGATATTCTAATGTTTATTTTTTGTTTCTTTTCCTCCACATCCTGGTAGAATGTCTCAATTTTGCCTTTTATTTCACTGAATCTATTTTCTAAAGGTCAATTCTGCTTTCTTTAGCATCCAATACATACTCTAACTCAGCTATGGAAATTTTAAATTTTCTGGCAATTTTTTTGTCTCACCTTGTTATTATATCCTGTAATTTCCTTGTAAAGAGATGGCTTCCATGGCATATAAACACAAGTATATACTAAGAAAAAGAAAGAAAGTGATTTTAATACAAAGAAGATTAAAACATCACTCTTCCTAAATAAACAAAGGTGTGGATGTATTCTGTTTAGAGTGCCCTGCCAAACATCTGCCAATATTTTCTGATTCCAGGGATAAATCCTTATTAGGGAGTCTGTATTCCTAATACGAAATCATTTGGGTGATATATCAGATAGGCTGTGAACCAATCTACCCAAAAACTTAAAGGCTTAAAACCACAACACTTATTAGGCTGTCTATTACAGGTCAAAAATTTGAGCTGGGCTTAGCAGGGTGACCTTCTTTCTTGCCTGAGCTTACTTATTGGGTTGCCGTTAGCGCCAGGTGAGCTAAGGGTTGGCTAGTTCAGCACAGTTTTACGTGGACAACTCATCTCTGCTCCATCTGGTCTCTCATCACCCTCAGGCTAGCTTGGGCTTGTTCACGAGACAGCAGAGCAGGTTTCCAGGAGAAAGCAGAAGTGCGCTAGGGCTCTTGAACACAGCATTGCTCTACTGCATACCATGGATCTAAGCAAGTAGCAAGACCAGCCAGATTCAAAAGGAGGGAAAGAAGACTACCTCTTCATAGCAGGCAGGCAAAGTCACCTTGCAAAGGGCAGGATACAGAGAGGAGTCCAAGATTTTAGCTATTTTTTTGCGTTCTATCACAGGGAATGTTCTGTTTCATGAGTATTGATGTACATTTTGAACAGGTTCCATGTTGTTGTTGATTTCTCTATGTTTATTATCAAGCTAGGAAAGGTCTAGTCAAAGCTGTTGGGCATATTTTAAAAGGGTATTTAAATTGCCCTTCTCTCTGTTCTCAGCCTACCTGCTCAACAGCCTAACTGAACCTACATTTCTTCACAATATTCTCCCCTTGAGAAGCCTGGTTTTCTTGTGTGGTGAATTTTTTTCTAATCTTCTTGCTAATATTTTGCTAAGAAGTTGAGAAAGCCTGCATTAGGGATGACTAGCCATTTTAACTGGGGCACTTAGCTTGTTATTAAGATAGTTATTTCTCATTCCAGGTCAGAAGGTTGTAGCTTATATTCATTTGCTCTCACAATGACTGCCAGAATACCGTGTTTTGACTACTGCTTACTAGAACTTGATTTCCTGGTGAATTACCTTACGAGCAAAACCAGGATTTCTTGAGTTCAATTTCTTACAAGATAATTCATCTTTGTCCCATGCTCCTTGCTACCTGACTGCGACCTGCTATTGTTTCTGAGCTGGCAGTGTTTGAGTTGGTTCTTGTTTCCCCTTCTGCACCTACATCCATCAGGCTGTTAGTATAGACATCTACATTTACATAACTAATGGCAATCCTGCTTGGTGTCATTTCAGTTTGTGCTATGACTCGAGATCTCATTTACACACTGGTGACCTTCCAAATTTCACTTCTGTTAATTTGATCTGCAGGTCCTTCAAATTCAAACTGCAAGATTCCTGCCTGTTCAGGGAAATGCTCTCAAGACTCTTGTCTGTACCGGTTTCTGCTAATTATTATTATTATTATTATTTTGCTTTTATTCATGACCTCAGATGTTCATTTACTATATTATTGATTTAACAACCTCTGCTCTAATATGTAGGCATCCTTATGGCCTCACTCCTTTTTATTTACCATGGAAGCTATGAAAACTCATGCTGATTGTATCAGAAAACTCAGCTGTGTTTCCTAAGAGGGTGCTGGTGCCCACACTGAACCACCAAATTGTCTGTTTTGATGGAACTGATTCATTCTTCAAGGTAAACTTCCATTCCTTTTAGTGAGATAAGTAGATTTTGCTTATTTTTTAAAAATTAATTAACTGAACTACTGGTTGTTTGAATGGATTGACTTGTGTTTTTGGTTTAGGATTTGTCTCTGGTTTCCCATTTTATCAATGATAATCAGAAATGTCTAGGTAGCTGTCATCACGAGAAGCTCGGTGGGTTTTATTTAACATTTAGGAATTCATTACTTTCTCTCATTAGCATTCTTATGCCCCCGTGAAATGTGCCTGCCATTTAGGCACAGGGTGTTGGACAGGACTCCAGCGTCAGGCTACTGATTCTTTTCCTTTCTACCTGGCTGTTGAGCCTCAGTTTCTTCATCTGTAAACCTTGAGTAATATCCATTCACAGAGTCATAGGGGATGTAGCAGATGCAGAGCGCTGATAACTGTCTAGTAGAGGAGAAACACTCACTAAATTCTAGCTATCTTCCCGATTTTCATCCTATAAATGGTGTAAAATAGATGGAAACTCAGGAAAAGATGTCCATTTTGACCTCACCAAGATCCATTTCTTTCTGGGACTCCCCTGAATCCCCTTGGACTGTTTGGCTTTGCTCCAGGCTGCTGAGTTTCACTCTTCTGACTCGTTTAGGATTTTGCTGTTGGTGGCAGAAACATTGCAGAGCTCCCTGCTGTTTGGAAAATATGAGCAATAGGGTTTGTAGCAAGGGCATCAAAAGGTGAAAACCACGGCCAGTCCAGGTAGAGGTGCCACACCCTGGGCTTTGCTTTGGGGACTGCAGCCCTTCTGCCTCCTACGCCAGGGAAAAGTGTGTTTCCACCTCCTCATAATAAAGCAGATAAACTCAATAGCCCTTAGAGAAGGCTGCTCCCAGCATCCCTAAATACAAGAAAATCATGATTTCTTGGGGAACAGTACCAGGAAAAGTAATAAAGGAATAAACAGAAGACAAAAATCTCCTGTTTTGATGGAATTGTTACAGCCTAAATTTTCTTTTGAGCACATCTTATTAAGAGGAGCATGGAGTAGTGGAAACCACACAAAACCAAACATTTAAAGGAAATAGACCATGCAAGTAGCCACTTGGTGCACTCCCTTCTTTGAGACTGAGTCTCTATACCTGTAAAATTAGGTGCTGATTTATGATCTCTCAATTCTTATTGCTCTGACATTCCTTGACTCTAAACCACAAGAATGTGTTTGTGTTACGGCAGGAGGTCTCTCTGGAAAGGCTTTAGATCAATTGTGGAGCCCATTCAGCATCACCGTTGGCAGAAACCGTGATGAGTATGATTTAGCTTGCTTCCCAGAGCTTCTGCAAAAAATGTTCAGCCAAATTCCTGGGGCATCTGAACCAGTGCCTAGCCTTAGGTTTGACCTTCTTCCAGAGCTGCTAAGTGGTACCTTTGTGACCTGTGTTAATCATGAGTTTGGCACTTCGGGAAGTATATTAGCTCACTGATACCTCTGTACCAAGACCAGGTTTGGTTTGTGAGAATAAATGGACATGGGAAAGAAATACATACTTCATTTCATGCAAGTGTATGAATCACTATCTGCCACATAAGTATGGAAGATATCAAGATCAAATTGTGTCCCTGAAGCATCAATCAGTCAACCCATCAATCAATCAATGTCTCTGTATGTGTGTGCATATGAAGAATTCTAAGCACATAATTAGACAATATAATAGATATTACCATGGTAGATGGCAGATATTACCATGTCAGCAGCATGCCTAAGGAATTAGACATTCAGTCCTACTCCGTGGGATATAAACCAAAGTAAGTTGACACTTACCCTGTGCATACCCTCTAAAAATACAGGGGTTTTTTTTGTTGTTGTTATTAGCATAAGAGTGGCCTAGAATTTCTCTCTAGATCCAAGAAGACACGACTTTCTTTTAAGGAGATAGAGCTTCTGATAGGCTTATATTAACTTTAAAAACACAGGGCATCCTCTTAAGAAATGCCACAGGGAAAATCTATTTCAGATGAGGAGTTGACACTACAGATATGCAGAGGAAAATTGCCTTCATCTAAGTTGCTCTATGGTTACCACTCTCCCAACACACACACACACACACACACACACACACACACCACACACACAAACTCAAACACATATGAACATACATACACGTGCGTGTAAATGTACACATATGTTCACATACATACTTGCTTAATTTGCATCATTGTATAGCAGCCAAAACCAGGCTTTGGAAGTAGACAGACTTAAATTGAAATTCTGTGACCTTGGGGCTTCCCTGGTGGCGCAGTGGTTGAGAGTCCACCTGCCGATGCAGGGAACGCGGGTTCGTCCCCCAGTCCGGGAAGATCCCACATGCCGCAAAGCGGCTGGGCCCGTGAGCTATGGCAGCTGAGCCTGCGCGTCCGGAGACTGTGCTCTGCAACGGGAGAGGCCACAACAGTGAGAGACCCTTGTACCGCCAAAAAAAAAAAAAAAATTCTATGACCTTGATTTGGTTAGTCTCTTGGTAAATCCAGAATATCAATAGTATTTACATTATAGAGTTGTTAGAGTGCTATGTAAGATATCACATTGTATTCGGGTTCTTCAGAGAAACAGAACCAATAGGATGTGTGTATGTGGAGAGAGAGACACACACAGAGAGAGATTGATTAATTTCAAGGAATTATCTCATGTGATTGTGGAGTCTTGGCAAGAACAAAATCTACCAGGTAGGCTGACGGGCTGGAGACCAAAACAAGAGGTATACAGTTTGAGACTAAAGGCAGTTCGCTGGCAGAATTCTGCCTTGCCCAGGGGTTTCAGTCTTGGTTCTATTAAATTTTCAACTAATTAGGTGAGGCCCACTCACCTTAGGGAGGGTAATCTTACCAGAAGTCTACTGATTTGAATGTTAGGTTTCATATAAAAAAATACCTTCACAGGTACATCCAGAACGATACTTGACCAAATATTATGGGCACTGTGGCCAAGTTGACACATAGATTAACCATCATGCATGTGTGAATAACTACTTAACAGTGTGCCTGACACATAATAAATACTCATGAAGTGTTAGCCATTACTTTAGGTTGTCACAAAAGGGCTTCATTTGACAGCAATTTTGTCTCAGACTATATAGAACTACCAGAAGAATCAGAACCAGAAGATGTAACTTGAATTAGAATCGTTAAACTCCTTGAACTCATAGATTAGAGTTTTTTCAGACTTGGCCTGCAGCATTATAGCAGACTGAGCAGGATAAATTGGAGTTTGGGGTTCCCTTCCTGTCTTTCTGCTACTAATTACTCTCTCCAAAGGTTTTTAGATGTAATTTGATATCAGTTTTCTCTTTCACTTGAACCTTCTCTCACAGTTTTGGACTTAGGTCTCCAAACAGGCTAAAAGGTTGTTTTGTTGTTTGTTTGTTTTTTTAAATATGATTGCACTCACTCAGAAATATCAAAAGATAAGGTAATTAGCCAAAGTGATGACTACATCTTAACACTCTGGAAATTACCTTGAAAATATGTAGGTCACAATTATATCCCTGTATTTTTCACTTCTGTTGAATCAGATCAACAAGAGCAAAAATAACCATTGAAAATTGTTGATCTTGTAATTTGAGCTTTTTTTTTTTTTTTCTTTTTGCGGTATGCGGGCCTCTCACTGTCGTGGCCTCTCCCGTTGCGGAGCACAGGCTCCGGATGCGCAGGCCCAGCGGCCATGGCTCACGGGCCCAGCCGCTCCGCGGCATATGGGATCCTCCCAGATCGGGGCACGAACCCGTATCCCCTGCATCGGCAGGCGGACTCTCAACCACTGCGCCACCAGGGAGGCCCTAATTTGAGCTTTTTGAAGGTAATGTTCAGTAACCTGTTCAGCCAATCAAATCACCTAAGCAGAAATCTATTTCTAAGGCAGCTGCTAAAAGTAAGAAATTAATTATTGAAAGGCTTATCTTGGGCTCTTTACATCATTATGCAATACATCTCTATATTATTAGCTTTTTGGTAAAGAATGATGAAAGTGACTATTTTTTCAGAAGATTTGATATCAACCCCCCCAAAAAAAAGCATTCCACGGCCTTCTTATCAAGTGTCTGCACAACCATAGAGCAAATCAAATTCACCATTTTTACTGTACTCTTAGCATAGCAAGATCTAAATCACTTTGTTTAAAAGAAAATTATCAGATCCTTTGCATAATAAAGACTTTGTTGATGGGTAGACTTGACATGAAAGGAAAAAATATTGCCAAATGGTATATTTTCTGTGGATGCTTTACATATGTGGATGATGGTCTTCAAGATGAGTGAGCAGTTCAAGCTTAAAATTAGCCCTCGAATGGAATTAAAGAAAAAAAAATTAGGTAATTTCTCATGGGTAATGAATAGCTACAACTCATGGTAGAGTAATCACAAATAACATGTTTCACATGCAGGACAAATTCTTAATTGTGCCACTCAGATCTTTTGGAAAGATGTGGCAGTGTGGAACTTTACCAGCTCCTATTCAATCTGCCCATTGGGTAACCTGCTTGGGCCTGATGGAATCTCCTATTCAAGGGAGAACCAGCTCAGAGAACTATTACGATGAAGATCCCATGGGCTCTAAGAATGGGGTAAGCAATGTTTTTATGTAGAGCTGCTAAAAATGGAGTGAGCCAGAGGATAAGGATGCTTGAGGAAGAGAATTGGGGTGACCAGCTCAAAGAAGTCTTATCCAGGTGGGGTGGGTGTGGCCAAGTAGCAGAAAATATTTTCCAGGGAAGTTAAGATTGAGGGAAATAATGCTCCAGGTGGCTAGTTAGCATTGCATAGAATGATATAAGGGTTGGAGAGTTCTGGATCTAAAGTATTTTGGGTGCCAATGTTGTGAAATTGACAGGTTGCAGGGATTAAGTGTGCAGTGTCAGATCAGACACAATGAGAACCTAATCTTACTTTAATTTATACTTACAACTTTAAAGACCATCAGTAATTCATGGTTTTCATCATCATATAATCCAGAGAGACACTAAATTTTTTATAGTTTCCCTAGTTCAAAGGCAGAGGAAGTAATGAGTCCATTTGACTTTTTAAACAATGTGAAACTATAACAGATTCCATAATTCATTTTTTTAATGTGTAGTTTCTTATATATGTGAAGGTATGTAGTTTCATATATATTTTATTCATATAAAATGATATATGAATATAATATATTTAAGATACAAATATATTTCAATATGTAGTTTCATATATATATTTCAGGTAAATACTTGTTCTGATGTTTTGCTTGTGTTTTCTTCTTTGGGAACATGAATTATACATATGTTGAACCTTCTATTTCTACCTATTATATTTGGTATTTTCTCAAAGTATTTAATATTTAAATTTATTTTATATTTTTATTTTAAAAGTTTTTTGTCAGCTTCTATTTCCCTTGAAGCATTTGTGTGTGTGTGCGTGTGTGTGTGTGTGTGTGTGTTCATTTTAGTTTAGACTTCTTTTTTTAAAAAAAATCTGTTTTTTATTGATTTCTAAAACCCATTTTTGAGTTTTACTGTTTATCATTTATGTTGTACTTCCATATTTTGTATGGTTTTTCTTTATATATTTCTATATATTTGGAAATATTGGGTTGCAATTTTCATCAATTTCTAGGCAGATCTTGCTGCCATGACTTAATTGTAAGGATGTTATTCTAATCCTTATTCTCTTTTGTTATAATACCTTTTAAAAATATTTCACTGCAGATATTTCTGTTGATTATTTTTTAATTACATTCTTTTATCCTGTTTCCTTTAGAAGGGAGAAGTTGGTCATAAGAGCTGTTTTAACCTCTTCTGTTCTTTTGTGAAGTCTTAAACCATATTCTCATACTTGAGAGATTTCCTCATTCTTTTCTCCACTTTTATTTGGACATTCTATTGCCTTGGTTTTGTTCAATTTCAAATCAATTTCCAAAAAGTTTCTCTGTGGCTGCTGTTTGACCCGGGGCCTGTGGCAGATTGGTTTAGAGAGTGCTTAAGACCCAGATTACTTCTGTCCTTCAGACTTTACCACAGACTCCTTCTACTCACCTGTGAGCGTGTAAAACCACTCCTTAGTTCAGAAGGTTGGTCCACTATTGAGACTCTACTAATAATTTTAAGGTTTTCTGATACTTTGGTTCATCAGACTCAGTTTCTTCCCTGTTTCCTCCCACATGGATGCTGATACCATGCAGGCATTATAGTTGGTGATGTTTTTTGCCCCTTCATATTATTAAGTCATGGGGATACTTTGCTCCTTGTTTTTAATGTAATTTTTTATGGGTTTTTGGTTTTGTTTTCCTAGTTGCTTTGATTTTGTGTTGAGGTCCAAGGAGATTAAAAAACTATACCACCACTGCTATTTTCTCAGTGTTGACTGAATATATCAATATCTTATGCAAATTGTGTTCTGCAGAACACATATTGGGAAATAATAATGTCAGTTAGTTACTTCAAACTTATTTTTCAAAGTGATCTTTCCAAGCTCTTTATTTTCTTGGTGAAGACTTCCCCAACTACCCTAATTGCTTTCTGGGAGTTAAGAGGCCATTATAGGAGAGAGTTTAGAAAATAGATCTGTATTTGGATCTTGGTTTTACTCTTTACAAAATGTGTAAGGTTGGGCCCCTGTTTGAGCTGTGCCTCATGAAATAATAAAATGAGATTATTTCCCTCATGTTTCTGACATAAGGTGTGGAATGTACAAGATATTCAACATATTTTATATTGTCTCTTTCATGTTGTACTCTTTCCTTTGAATATTATTATGATTGCTTTCATACCTGAGTTAGATTGGATGCCTATGAGGGCAGAAAATGTATCTGTCTTATTCTTTGCTCTATTCTCATAGACTTACATAGACTGGAACATAGCACTCAGAATATATTGAACAAATTAACCGAACTTGTAATTATTTTGTAATCTTTCTTCTCTTATACTAAAAATAACAGCTAATATTTAATGAGTGAATTTTAGGTTGCTAGAGCTGTTCTTAACATGTTGTGTGTAGTTTCTTATTTCAATGTCACAATGGAACTACAAGGTAGGTACTATTATCATCTGTACTAGATAGCTGAAGAAATTGGGACACAGAGAAGTTGAGAAACTCACCTTAAATTAATAAATTGCCTAAGCATGTGGTTAAATAGTGAACTCTTTAAATGCAAGGTGTGTGTCTTATTACATTTTGTATATACAGTGCCTAAGTTAGAATATGCCTGAATCCTTGCATAAATGTCTGAATGGATCAATTAGTGAAATACAGTTCCATTACAATAGAATATATTGTCTGGGTCTTAATGATTTTTTAAAAATTAATTAATTAACTTATTTTTTGGCTGCGTTGGGTCTTCGTTGCTGCGCACAGGCTTTCTCTAGTTGCGGCAAGGGGGGGCTACTCTTCGTCGCAGTGCGTGGACATTTCGTTGCTGTGGCTTCTCCTGTTGCAGAGCATGGACTCTAGGCACGTGGGCTCAGTAGTTGTGGCACATGGGCTCAGTAGTTGTGGCTCATATACTCTAGAGTGCAGGCTCAGTAGTTGTGGTGCATGGGCTTAGTTGCTCTGCAGCATGTGAGATCTTCCCGGACCAGGGCTCGAACCCATGTCTCCTACATTGGCAGGCCGATTCTTAATCACTACACCACCAGGGAAGCCCAATGATTCTTAATATTCTTAATGCATCAGATTATGATTTTTCTCATGATATTGCTATGAATAGTTAGAATTTTCACCTGAAGGTTATAACGTGATGCTTATTTGATATAACTTTGGGTAAACTGAGCAGATACTAAGCCACTTTTAAAATTGCAGTGTTGAAAATTGCATAATCTTTATTATGAATTACTAAGCCCTACCTCATTAAAACTACTAAAGTATAGTAATGATAGTGAGAGTCATATCCTGCATTTCTGTGCTGTTTTGTACTCTGCATTGTTCAAAGGAGCAGAAACTTACAATAAGATGAATGACATAACACAGTGATAATAGGAAACAAGGTACAATTAGCTCAAAATTGTATAACGTGTTGCTAAATGGGGCATAGCTGAATACGTTGTGCAAGTATTTAATATGAGAGGAAAATTTACTATGTGGAAACTGTGGGTATTAAAAACTAATATTTCTATTTAAAATTTCCTCTCCCTTTTGTACCCCCAGCCAGCTAGTAATCAGCCAAGTAGAGGTGTTAGAGAGAAACAAAAAGGGGTGGGGAAGGTTTGTGCACAAGATTTAATCATAGACAAAAGTACATTTAAACTTCTTTGAAATTTCTTTTGTGTGTTATTTTCTGATGTATTCAAAATAAAACAAGTGACAGATATTGTGGGTGTTGTGGAGATGGAATTTAATGTTAGAAAGGAAATAAAAATATATGCAATGAATAATCAACCGCTAAATACAGGCCTTGGAACTCAAGAGTTGTACCGTAGTGTATGTGATTTTTCTATAGAGTTATTTGTCTAATCCCCATAGGTCAAATCTGTGACCTTTGTCCCTAAACTAATTAGGTAGTAATTAGATATAAAAATAGTGAATTTGAGAATAATAAACTGAAATAAAATTTCACTCATTTGCATGCTTGGTCTCTTTAAATAATCCATGCTAATTTCTCCATGGTATAATGGTTATTTATTTTTTTGCCTCCCCAGCATCCATTCCTCTCTAGGACCATGGTCTGCCTTTTGGATGTCTCCCTTTCTTCATTAACCCATTTGTTTAGGTGGAATTAACCTCACTCTACTTCCAGGAGTTGACAATGATTTAGTCTACACCATTTGATGTACTCCCTCCTTTTAACCTAACCAATTGCTGTATACAAATCAGCCAATGAGTTGTGAGATGTATGTTGAATCTTTTGAGAAAGAGGAGCTTCCTCTCTTCCCCTAGGTGCTAAGAGGTTAGGATTTGAGGTTGAGAACTTCTATAGTCATTTTTCTACCCTGAAGCAAGAGTGGGGACAGCTGTGTTGAGACTGGTTTGGTTAAAGGGGAAGGTTTGTAGAGCCTGAAGGCAGAAGAGAGAATCAGAGAGAAACCAGGCTCCTAGCTGATGTAATTACAGCACGTAGATTTTGTGAGCCAATAAATTCTCTTTTTTTAGTTGAGGCTTTTACTTGCAACATAGAGTCCTTCATGATAATTATGGGCAGTCTGAAGGAATATCATATACAATGACCAGGAAACCAGGGAGAATCAACCTCAGTGGAGATAATGTTTTAGGTGAAAATCATCTTGATATTTTAAATTCTGACTGGTTAACTCACAAGGATGTAAGTTGAAGTAGCATAGTGTGTAGATGCCTACACATTACAGAAGGAAATAGTAGTGGTATACTCTGCATTGAATGAAATAACACAAAGCCTTAAGTTTGCAAGCCATTCTTCCCTTTGAGTATAGCCACATTTTGTGAGTAGTAACATGTCTGTGTAAAGACGTGATGTGTCTCTTTAAAATAGATGGGATATGAATAATAGAATCTCTGGCTAATGGTTTTTCAGTGCCTAAGAAAGTTTGGCTGCAAGTAAAAGAAATCAAACTCAAAACAGCTTTGTTATCTTATATAATAAATTAAGTGATTCCAGGTTTAATTTATTCAAAGACTTGGTTATAAGATCAGGGACCCAGGTGCTTTTCATTTTTTCTCTGCCAACTATACAATGTTGGTTTGTTTTCTTAGGTTATCTTCTCTCATGGCCCTAAGATGGCTTGTTGCAATTCTAAGTATCTTGTGCAGATAATTTCATCCAGAGATAGGAAAAGAAGTCTCTCTTTATATATCTCTATTTAAAAGTAAACAAAACTATAGGCTTTCAGCAGAATCACATTCATGGTTCAGAATGGTGTCACATACCTTATTTCTAAACCAATCACCAGCAAGGGAAAATAAATTATCTTGATTGGCATAGACAGATGGACATTTATTCCCCACGCTGGGGAGAAGCTTCTTCCCTCATCAGTGGCCATATGGAAAGGAACTGCTCTTTAAAGACCTGGTTCTGCCTGCAAGGAACAAGGCGAGGCAGAGATAATAGATTTGTTTTTATCAGAGGGTTTTGGCCTACTTGGTAAAAATCATTTGAATCTAATTTCTCTCTGTTTCTGTGGCAACAGCCTCAGTTCAATTTTCTTTGATAAATGCCTATCACCTGCTGCTGAAATTGAAAAGAAGCATGCTTCTTGTGACAGTTTTGTTATACACTTGTATTGTCCCAGAAAGCACAGGAGTACAGTCTTTCCAGAGCATATATTGCTTTAATCCAATCACATTCTAACTATCCCTTTTGTCTGGATTGACAGTAATGAGGGAAGAGATTCAGCCATACTAATCATCATAAATCAATTAATTAGCAAATTCCATTTTGCAACTGACCCAACCAATTCCCTTATCTTCCCCTCCCCCTTTGATAAATGGGACAGTTATTTGAATATATTGACTTAATCTTTTTTCTTTCTTTCTTTTTTTCTGAATCAATGTATCTCCTTTGCTAGACAGGACTCACAAAGAGATATAACTTAGAAAGTAGTCAGAATTGCTTAGGAAAGATCTGCACTAACACTTTAAAAACACTGAACATGAATATAAGTAAAATATGGTTTAATTCTACTATACATATTGATATTTCTTGTCCTTGGTAGGAAGACTGGCAATGTTCCCCAAGGTAATTTTAAAGTGATGAGATTACAAACCCTATTAAATATATACTTGTCCTTGGCATTCTTATGGCCATCATATATTACAGTAGAGATATTTCTCAAATAAATATAGTTAAGATCAAATTTTTATCACTGTGTATGTACTTAAAACAAGGTTGACCTGGCATCCTGGCTGCAGATTTTGCTGATGCACCTGAAATAATCATATATACTTGTTTATATAAGATTTAAATTTGATTAGAAAGTGCCCGATGTTATTCTTTCAAATGTGCTGGCTTATATCCCAGGTTCTTTCAGAGTAGTATATAAATGGCAGTGAGCTGGCCTTAGTTTATTCAACTGGTTAGGCTTGTTGAGTCTGGAGGGTCAAGGGATGTGGCTAGAGACTGAATTTTTTTTTTTTTTTTTTTTTTTTTTTTTTGCCGTATGCGGGCCTCTCACTGTTGTGGCCTCTCCCGTTGTGGAGCACAGGCTCCGGACGCGCAGGCTCAGCGGCCATGGCTCACGGACCCAGTCGCTCCGAGCCCTGTGGGATCTTCCTGGACCGGGGCACGAACCCGTGTCCCCTGCATTGGCAGGCGGACTCTCAACCACTGAGCCACCAGGGAAGCCGGAGACTGAATATTTTTGTCGCCCAAAATTCGCATGATGAAACCTAATTCCCACTGCGATCGTATTTGCAGGTGGGGCCTATAGGAGGTGATGAGGTCATGAGGGCGGAGCCCTCGTGAGTGGAGCTAGCGTCCTTATAAAAGAGATGCCTCCAGGCTCTGTTGCTCCTTCTGCCACGGATGGAAACAGCAGTGAGAAGACAGCCAGCTCTCTTTGAACCAGGAAGTGTGATCGCACTCGACGCCTAGTCCACCCTTGTTGCCTTGACCTTGTACTGCCCAGCCTCCAGAACTGTGAGAACTAAATGTTTGTTATTTAAGGCAGCCAGTCTATGGTATTTTTGTTATAGCAGCTTGAATAGACTAAATCTTTCACTTGAGCAACTCATCTGTTCACAGGAACTAGGGGCTACCTGTTGCTTGTAGATATTGGCCGAAGGAAAAATATCTGCATTTGAAAGGCTTTACTACTTTATGTCTTCTTTCTTCTTTTCAGTGACCCTCGATGCCCATATTTACCCTTTTTAGATCCCATTATCTACAGCAGGTCTTCCCAAACCTTAATGTGTACATGAAGCTCTTGGAGATTGTGTTGAAACAATTTTAATTCAGTGGGTCTGAATGTATTCCAACCTGAGAGTTTGCATTTCTAACAAGCTCCCAGGTGATTCTGATCATGCTGTTCGATGAACCACACTTTGAGTGGCATGATCTAACACCGCTGCACCCTTCCTTTTTCATATTGGAAAGAGAAGGGTAACTTTCTTATGGAAGTTCCATATCCCACTCCCTCAGAACTTTGCTAAATGACTAATAGTTATGTAGGCATTAGAGGTGGGACTGTGCTTATGTTCAATTAATGCTTTGAGTCCTTGAAGTTTCCTTTACTTATATTCAGTAGTGATTTATGATGTGGTTACGGAGAGTTATTTTTGCCCCAGTAAAGGTCTGTTGCTTAAGGTTTGTTCATACTCTGCTATTTTCTCTTGTCCCCAGAGAAGAATCATGTGAAAAACACAATAAGAAAAAAGGATATTATAAACAGATGTACACATAGTATGTTGTAGTAACTTTTAACCCTATCTCCACATTGCAATGCTCCAGAGAACTCAAAAAATAGAACAGCTAGATAAAATACAGGATGCCCAGTTTACTTTGAATTTCAGATAAACAATGACTTTTTTTTTTAGTATTAGTAAGTCCTATGCAATATTTGGGACATACTGTATACTGTTGGTAACAATTAGTTGAAATGAATTGATTATATTAATGGCTAAAAATCGTTTTGTCTGACTCAATCTAAGTGATCTAGCCAAGGCTAGAATTTAGGCTGTTTTAAACATGTCATCAATTGGCTGTCATGTGTGAACCCTACACTTTTAAGGAGCATGTTTTCACCTCCTCAAGTCCAGTAAATGAGTTTGACAATAATTTCTTCTATCTTTTCTCTAGTTCTTTGCAACTTAATTGACTTGTGGCTGAAACCAATTGTTAGTTCTGACCAATTGTCAGTTGAGGCAGTGATAGAATATAAAATCCTACTAAGATTTTCTACATCAAAATATCTTAAGTTGGGCTATGGCCTACATTCCCAAAATACAGAGAATTCAAGTATTTGGGGGAAACTCTTATACTCCTTATGGTGTTTTGAAAAACCCTGAAAAATCATCTACTTGTCCTAGATTTCTTTCCTCCAGAAACCTCTATAGGTATCAAGAATCTGTGTGGGACTGTTATGCTGGGAAGAAAAACTTTTCCTCTATCAATGTAGGTCTTGTGGTTGGAGTCCTGTGAATTAACTGACAAGAGGCAGATTAATAGGAGAAAAGTTGAATACCAACGTGGGGCTACTCAGTAGTGAGTAATTCGAAATAGACAGAGTTAAGGGTTTATATATCAGCTTAACAAAAGGGGTGGTGGTAACTAGGACTTCATTGGGAAAGTATGGAAGGCTCTATGGGGCCTTTTCACCTTGATACTAGTGAACAGTCTCCTTAGCTGGAAGCTCTCCTGTAGTGGAGGGGGGTTTATGGCAGCTAACCCTACACCTCTCCTGCTGAGGATCAATCTCCCAAATAGGAAATTTGGGGTAGGCTGAGGGTGACAGTAAAGGCAGCTGTATTTTCAGGATTCTCTGCTTTAGTAGATATGGGAAATTCCCATAAAATCTTTCTGCTGGTCCCTTCAGTGACCTTACATTATGAGCAAGTACCCTCTTAGGATGATGACAAAAGAATATTTCAGGTAACAGATCTTAATAAAAAAAAAAAGAATTCCAGAAGTTAGATATTATGTAGTGTCCAAAACACTGTGTGGGAGGTGACTTTAGGGATGATGTAAGGGACAAAGAAAAGGATGGGAGAAAATGCCATTTTCTCCCTTAACTTTCAGGGTGTATTCATGAGGCTTTAAGGATGTATAGCAGGTGTGAATGACTAGATAATCAATGCATTCTGAATGAAAACCAGATGGTACTAAATGGACCCTTGCAGCTGTACCCTATTTCATTTCTATCTCCAACCGTCCATGGCTTTCAGCAAGCAGAATTGATGAAATTAAGTAGATCTAACACAGAATTATTGCAGCTATGATTTAAGTTTGTATGAAGATGGATCCTAATTACAAGAGTCCTTGGGTATTAAGGAAGGTCTGAGGCAAGAAGCAGTAGGAAGAAACATTTGGATATAAAATTTAACTGGAAAGAAATCTCTCTCCATTTAAAATGTGGTTTATTTATTCCTTCTTTATTGCCTTGCACTAAACTCTTAGGAGAAGCTTTGGCAGTAATTACAAAACAATACATATTCTTACCCTACATTTGTACTATCATAAGAAAAAGATCCTTTGTTTACAATGTAAAGTAATATTTTCACATAAACGCTTTATCTTTTCTAGCAGCATATCCAATAATGTTTTAGCAAATTTGTAGAAGTACACAGGAGATAAAGGAATGTTCTAAACAGGTAAGGACAGCTTGGTGGAATTGTAAAAGTTGACTTTAACCTTATTCACCTTGGTAGGAAAAGAGGGAAAAGAAATCTCCTTTTCCCTGTTATCTGATTGCATTATCATAGGCTGTTTTGATCTTCATTGTATAAAAGTCAGATTTAAGTGGAACATACAGACTAGATGAGAAATATGTTATTAAAAAATTATGAAAAGTTTAAAATTTGAATTGTAAATCATTGGAAAACTATCAAATTACTGACAGTATTTTGGATCATGTATTAAGATGTTTACTCTTGAAGGTAGGGTATGTTCTAGCCCTAAGAACTATTTGTATACATCATGTGTTATCTGTTTGGGGTTTGATCTTTGAGTAATATAATCCTGCAAGTGTAATTTTTTTTACCTGAGTAACTAATTTGTTCTCATTAACCTACTCCATACCCCCAATTTTACCAGATTTTCTTAGTATTTTATTGAGACAAGTTTTTTTTTTTTCCTTTCCAGATTTATACCACTTTTGGGGTATGATGCCTCTTTAGACTTAGATTTTTGTTTAAGTCTATCATTTACATTGTATTTACAACTATTTACATAGCTTTATATTGTATTGGGTATTAAAAGTAAGTACAGGGATCTAATGTACAGCATAGGGAACATAGTCAATAATATTGTAATAACTTTTTATGGTGACAGATGGTAACTAGACTTACCATGGTGATTATTTTGTAGTATATAAAAATATTAAATCACTAGGTTGTATACCTGAAACTAATATAGAGTTGACCTTGAACAACACGGGTTTGAACTGCACAGGTCCACTTATACACGAAGTTTTTTCAATAAATATATAGTCAGCCCTCTATATTCATGGGTTTTGCATCCTGTGATTCAGCCTACCATGGATGGAAATTTCCTTGAGCATCTGAGAATTCTGGTATATGGGGGACTTTTGAACCAATCCCCAGCAGAAACTGAGGGATGACTGTAAGTCAATTATAGTGCAATAAAAATAAAGTACAGGAGGATTGTGTAGGTTATGCAAATACTATGCCATTTTAGATTAAGGACTTGAGCATTCACAGATTTTGGTATCTGCAGCAGGTTGGGGAGGTGGGGTGCAGAATAAATCCCCTGCAGATACTGAGGGATGACTGTATAACCTAATGCTGTGATTCAGGGAGTTTTTCAAACAGAGGCCCATTTTAAAGATTCTGATTGAATTGGGTTAGGGTACCAATTAACCTGAGAATCAAGACTAT
The DNA here is from genome assembly GCF_025265405.1 of Mesoplodon densirostris. Taxonomy (NCBI): domain Eukaryota; kingdom Metazoa; phylum Chordata; class Mammalia; order Artiodactyla; family Ziphiidae; genus Mesoplodon; species Mesoplodon densirostris. Next base: position 22,882,069 of record NC_082667.1, on the reverse strand, counting down.
TAAAAACTCCTCAGGTGAGTCTAATAGTGTGGCCAAAATTGAGAATCAAATAGACGATTAAGAACCCAGGCTCTTGGCAACCCGCATAACTGTTCTGTCCCAAATTTCCTCTTCTGTAAAATGGGGAAAACAGTAGAGCCCATCCCATAGGCTGTGAAAGGATTAAGTGAGCTGATATATGTAAAGCACTCAGATCTTTGTCTAGCACATGAGTGCTAGATATCTGTTGGCCTTGTTGTTTGGTAGATTACAAATCAATTGCTATAATAGCTAATCTTTATTAAACATTTGTGCTACACATCATTCTAAGTGTTTAATTATTGTTTAATTGAACCTTTCCCACCATGTGAGGGAGATACTGTTGTTATTCCCTTTTTACAAATGAAGAAACTGAGGCACAGAACTTTCAGTAATTCTCCCAAGGCCTAAAATTCCCAAGGATTTTCCAAAGATTAAATCTCATGTGGTCTGAATTAATAGTAAGAACCATAAATCAAATTACAAAATAAAATGTGCTCTGCTAAGTACTAGACACTTAAATATTTCAAATGCAATAACATAAATGATTTAATATCAAAACAGCTCCTGATTGCACCAAACAATTACCAAATCTGTATATAAACACCTTATCTCCCTTCTATTTCTTGCCTTGGTATAAGAATTTTCAGACTACTACTGGCTTTTGACAAACGTTTTTTTCTTTTATTTTTTATTTTTATTTTTTGCGGTACGTGGGCCTCTCACTGTTGTGGCCTCTCCCGTTGCGGAGCACAGGCTCCAGACGCGCAGGCTCAGCAGCCATGGCTCACGGGCCCAGCCGCTCCGTGGCATGTGGGATCTTCCCGGACCGGGGCACGAACCCATGTCCCCTGCATCGGCAGGTAGACTCTCAACCACTGCACCACCAGGGAAGCCCTGACAAACATTTTATTTCTAGACAGTTGACTCTATGTACTTGCCATATTTCCATGACTTTCTCTTCCTTCTGTTATATTACTAGAGATATTTGCATGAAAATATTCAGCTCATATGAAATCTTATTTATTTCTTACCTTTCTCTTACCTATCTTCTTGGGACATAATGATTTCTACAGATGTGAAATTCCAAACAGAGGGCAATTTCTTCAACTTGATAACAATAGAAAAAACATTTGCAATAAAGTTTTTCTGCAAATATTCATCCTCATGTTGAAAGAAAGGATAGTTGCATGGAGTTGTTACTGAATTGGTCATATGGAACCCCTCTTGTACCCTAGCCCAGCTGAAGCCCCTTGCCTTTGCCAGGAAAGTTCATTTTCCCATCTGGATTCACATAACCAATAACAAAGTCAATACTGAGGCAGAAAGAGCACAGTCTTTATTCAATGGCCAAAGAATGGGGAAGCAGGAGCTTGGTTCGCAAATCAACTTCTCACTGAGGGGATGATTAAGCCAAGATTTTAAGGGCAAGGTTAATGAGGGGGAGGCATATGCATTGATTTCCTGGGAATAGTTTTCCTGGAACTGGGGTGCCACCTCTTTTCTGCCCTTGTATGGGCCTTTGGCATCTGGATCAGAAGTGGGCTGAACCATCATGGTTGGAGGAGGGGCAGGGGAGATCTTACTATTCCAGTGAGATGGTAATGAGCTACCGGGCAACTTTGTCCCACTTTTGGAGCTGAACCAGCTTGCACCAGTTTCCTTGTGGTTAGACTCTCTCATTCCATGCTGTGAACACAGCTAGAGGATATGGTTAGTTGTGGTTTTCTGTAAGTTCACCTGGAGGGAGGGGCAGAGATATGGTTCTGAGGCAACAGAGTAGAAGAGATGTTTGTCAAATTTTCTAGTGAATATGCTATTACAACTGCTGTAGGCTTATTTTCTAGGGTCTAAATAATTTATTTAAATTTTCCTGTGTTTCAGTTATAGGGAGAGTCTTCATTCCCTTCATTTCAGATTGAGTTTAGAGTGTTTTCTTATGACCTTTTAGCTTATTGGTTGTATCTGTGGCTAACAGTCTCCTTTCCATAGCTGTAATGACTCATGACAATTTCACTCTTCTTTGGCCTTCGGTGATCACACTTCCAAAGTCCCTATTTCAACAAATTGAAAGGATATTTAAAGCTTTCTGATGCTGTTTGGGTTAGAGTTGGTCCTTGAATGTTGTACTTTTGACTTTGGTACACTTGGCACATTCATATTCTTTATTGAAACTTTTTTTGGCTCTAATTTGACTTTTATATATTGGCTCATGCAAGATGGCACCAACTGTGGAATCAACTGTTCGGTTTCAGCTGTGTTGCCTAAACTTTATTTGCATTTATTGCATCTTGTTTTTGTTTTATTAAAATGGGAGGGAAATGGAAAAATATCAAACAGCTAATATTAATGGTAGTATGATAGAAATAAAGAATGAAAACATTTGGCATCATGATTGTGGTAGATTTTAGCCTCAGTCTTATTCAATTATGAAAAAAACAAAATTAAAGAAACTATCTGAAATGCTGGGAATCTATCATGAATAAGCAAAAAAAGTTTATAGGGATTGCATACTGCTCTTTATTCCATATGGCACAGAGCCCTTCCTACCTGCTTCGAATCATGCAATTTCTTTGGACATTTGCACTTTTGGTATGTACACATTTTCAGGAAAAAACAGCACCTAGAATGGAGTTCAGCTCTTAATTAAAGTTTATTGACTTTAGTTGACTGTTGCCATAAGCTGTCTGTAAGAAAAAGCCTTAGAATTTATTATGCAGAACAATTCAATGGGTATTTTTTTTTTTTTTTTTTTTTTTTTTTGCGGTATGCAGGCCTCTCACTGTTGTGGCCTCTCCCGTTGCAGAGCACAGGCTCTGGATGCACAGGCTCAGCTCTAGGCCACGGCTCATGGGCCTAGCCGCTCCGTGGCATGTGGGATCTTCCCGGACCGGGGCATGAACCCGTGTCCCCTGCATTGGCAGGCGGACTCTCAACCACTGCAGCACCAGGGAAGCCCTCAATGGGTATTTATTAATCAATGACTATGTGTCCAAAACAAGGATCTCCAGGCTCCAAAGTGTGAATGGACAGTTAAGAGTGGCCAGGTAGAGCTTCCCTGGTGGTGCAGTGATTGGGAGTCCGCCGGCCAATGCAGGGGACATGGGTTCAAGCCTTGGTCCGGGAAGATCTCACATGCTGCAGAGCAACTAGGGCTGTGCGCCACAACTACTGAGCCTGTGCTCTAGAGCCCATGAGCCACAGCTACTGAGCCCAAGCGCCACAACTACAGAAGCCTGCGTGCCTAGAGCCCATGCTCCACAACAAGAGAAGTCACCGCAATGAGAAGCCCGTCAACACAACTAGAGAAAGCCCGTGCGCAGTGATGAAGACCCAATGCAGCCAAAAATAAATAAATAAAATAAATTTTTAAAAAACAGTGCCAGGTAGTTTATTATTGGACATTCTAGATCAGGGGTCTCTTTCTCAAAGTTGTCACTTCAATACCCTTTGCTACCATTCCACACTGCCTTTCATTCATTTGTTCTAGTGAGGATGCTATAGGGAGGACAAATATTTCCCATGCTGAAACAAATGCTATCATTTTCTCTCAATCTTTCTACAGTACTTGGGAAACAAAAAACTAGAAATATTTCCACCAAACTACAAACTGATTTCATATGTCACTAAAGCTTTCTGCCTTTTTCCATCAAGATGACATAGGATCATAAGAGAATTCTAGCCATACACAAACTTATAAAGCAAAAAATTATCAAAAATCCCACTGTTGTTAATATTTTATATCCTTCCAGATAAATCTATTTGTATGTATGCATATAGAAACAGATATGTGTAGAGATAGGTATATATAGATATATTTTTTAAATTAAGTTTTTTCACTTGAATTTGGCAGAGAGAGAAAAGCATTTGAAATGGAAAAAAAACTAATGAACCTTAGATTTTTTTCTTCCAAAAAAAGATTCATTCCTGTAAGTTTTCTATATGAATAAGAAAAGAATATTAATTGGTTGGGATCTCTGTGATCTTTATGTCTTTCAGTTTTAGGTAGCATCAGTGTATACTCTGAAGGAAAGGTGATTAGCACTCTTACACTTTTACTTCTCCACCTCACATCATCCTAGTGTTTGTTAGTTATAATATTTAAACTGTTAGAATTTATAAAATTTACCATCTGTTCTGCAACCACAATTCCCCAGATGTTCAGTCATAGCAAAACATTTACTAGGTTTAATGGTCACCACCACCCCTATTATGCATTTTCATTCTTTATTTTTATTGATCGCCTGGTTTGCTGGATTCCATCTTTTTTTGTTTTCTCTAAAAGAATTCATGGGTACTATATTTATAGCATTCTAGCATGTTTGAGATGTCTGTCTGCTGTCTTTATATTTGAATGACACCTTGAATGGGTAGAATATTCTTGAGTGAGATTTTTTCTCTTTTCAGAAATGTGTCCATAACAACTTTATTTTCTGTCATTGAATGTGGTTGTAGGGAAGTCTGAGGCCAGTCTGATTTCTCTTGTTAGTGATTTGCTTCCCTTTCCTGTGTACTTAGAGAAATTTGTCCTTTATTCATGAAGTTTGATAACTTAACCTGGTGTATTTCCCAGTGTTGCTCGCTACTAACATTTTGCTGCTGTTGTTGTTATCATGTGCTCTGATGAGGTGCTCACTAAATTCTTGATCGCAGGGGAAATTTCCTGCAATATATACACACATAGGTATTTATCCCCAATTTATATCATCTTTTTTCTAATTGCTTTAATCTGTGTCATTTTTCTCTGCATATATGTTCATCTCGGCCTTTTATCTATAACATTAATTACACTTTCAGACATGCCAGTCTCTAAAATTTTTTTTCTTGTTTATTCTGTGATAGGCTTACTTTAAACATTTCCTTAGCTTTGCCGTCTGACTTTTTGTGTAACTCTGTGGTTAAAGTCAAGTCATCTTTGATCTCTTCTTATTTTTATTTTTTAAAATTTATTTATTTTAAAATTTATTTTATTTTATTTTTGGCTGCATTGGGTCTTCATTGCTGCGTGCAGGCTTTTCTCTAGTTGCAGTGAGCAGGGCCTACTCTTCGTTGCGGTGATCTGGCTTCTCATTGCAGTGGAGTCTCTTGTAGTGGAGCACAGGCTCTAGATGTGCAGGCTTCAGTAGTTGTGGTACGTGGGCTCAGTAGTTGTGCCTCACGGGCTTTAGAGCACAGTCTCAGTAGTTATGGTGCACGGGCTTAGTTGCTCTGTGGCATGTGGGATCTTCCCGGACCAGGGATTGAACCCGTGTCCCCTGCATTGGCAGGTGGATTCTTAACGACTGCGCCAACAGGGAACACCCCTGATCTCTTTTTAAACTTTGTAAAAATCTTCGTCTCTCTCTCTCTCTTTTTTTTTTTTTTTTTTTTTTTTTTTTTTTTTGCAGTACGTGGGCCTCTCACTGTTGTGGCCTCTCCCGTTGCAGAGCACAGGCTCTGGATATGCAGGCTGAGCGGCCATGGCTCTCAGGCCCAGCCGCTCTGTGGTATGTGGGATCCTCCCAGACCGTGGCACGAACCCACATCCCCTGCATCAGCAGGTGGACTCTCAACCACTGTGCCACCAGGGAAGCCCCTCGTCTCATTCTTTTAAAGTTGGTCTAGAATTTTAAGCATTGCTTAAATTTACTTCCTTTCCTAGGGCTATGTTTTTCCTCAACTGTCTTTATCCATATTTTGTACATTATATTTCCCTTTCTCCTTTCTTTCCTCCTTCTATCTCCCTTCTTTCATTTTTCCCTTCTCCTTATTCTTATCTTTCTTCGAGTTCTCTTTTTTAATTGAAGTATCGTTTGATTTACAGTATTAGTTTCAAGTGTACAACATAATGAATTGAACTTTTATAGATTATATTCCATTTAAAGTTATTATAAAATATTGGTTATATTCCTTGTACTATACATTACATCCCTTATTTTATACCTACTAGTTGTATCTCTTAATGCCCTCCCCCATCTTGCCCCTCCCCCACCCCTCTTCCCACTGGTAACCACTTGTTTGTTTTCTGTATCTGAGTCTGTTTCTATTGTTGTTATATTCATTCATTTAAAAAAAAATTTAGATCCCATATATAAGTGAAAACATGCATATTTGTCTTTCTCTGTGTGACTTCACTAGGCATAATACCCTCCATGTCCATCCATGTTGTTACAAATGTTAAAATTTCATTTTTTATGGCTGAGTAATATTCCATCCTGTGTGTGTGTATGTGTGTATGTGTATACACAGATATATGTGTGTGTGTATGTATATGTATATATATATATTATTATTATTATACACCAAATCTTTTTTAGCCATTCATCTCTTAATGGACACTTAGGCTACTTCTGTATCTTGGCTATTGTAAATAATACTACTATAAACATTGGGGTGTATGTATGTTTTTGAATTATTGTTTTCATTCTCTTCAAATATATACCCAAGAGTGGAATTGCTGGGTCATATGGTAGTTCTATTTTTAGTTTTTTGACAAACCTCTATACTGTTTTCCATAGTGGCTGCACCAGTTTACATTCCCACCAGCATTGCACCAGGGTAGTCTTTACTCTGCATCCTCATCAACACTTCTTACTTCTTGCCTTTTTGATAATAGCTATTCTGATGGGTGTGAGGTGATATCTCACTGTGGTTTTGATTTGCATTTCCCTGATGATTAGTGATGTTGAACATATTTTCATGTGCCTGTTGGTCAACTGTATGTCATTTGGAAAAATGTCTATTCAGATATTCTGCTCAAAATAGATTAAAGACATAAGTCTGAGACCAGAAACCACAAAACTGCTAGAAGAAAGCATAAGCAGTACACTCTGACATAAATATGTCTTAGCAATATTTTTTTGGATCTGTCTCCTCAGGCAAGGGAAACAAAAGCAAAAATAAACAAATGGGACCTAATTAAACATAAAAGCTTTTCCAGAGCAAAGGAAACCATCAACAAAACAGACAACCTACTGAATAGGAGAAGATATTTGCAAATGATATGTCTGATAAGGGGTTAATATCCAAAATATATAAAGAGCTCATCCAACTCAATAAAAAACCTGATTAAAAAATGTGTAGAAGACTTTGTTCTTTTTCTTTTTTATTCCCTCCCTCACCAACCCTTACCAAACTCCATTTCTCATCTCTGCATCCAGGTCTAGTATGTTTGTATGGTTGTCATATTCTATCTTATCAAGCTTTACCATGGACATCTCTGGATCTTCAGTTTTCCCTGATGTAGTCTGAGTAAATTTACCATAATTGCTTTCTACCTTTTTTAGGGATCAGTTTGTCTTTGGCCCACTGAATGTTGCCCGTGTGCTTTCTCTCATATACATATGAGAGATACTTTATATTTCCTATTAGTTGTATTTCTCCAGAGAACCCTGACTTAAGACAGATGTATAACATAAAGCTTAGGCATTAACTAAGTACATTTCTATTCTCTAGGATACTTTGTCTTAATCTTTGGTAATGGGTTCCTTAAGACTATGACTATTTTCTACTCTTTTTCCCTCTACTGTGCCTGATGCAGCATTGGGGCCTCTAAGAAAATAGATGTAAATTCAAAAAGATTATTAAAAAAAATTGATGTTCTTAGAAGTATTCCCATTGTTTTTATTCTAGATTTTTAAAGGAGTGGGCTCGTATGATAAGAGAAACCTTTTTTAAAGGTAAGAGAAAACTTTTTAAATTTTTTTCCTCTCTACCTTCAAGCAAATTTTATCAATGCTGATATTTTAGTCTTGAAGGGTTATTAGGAATACGTTTTTAAAGGCTGAGTAGTGCTTTCCTTATAGAGGAAATAGCATGTGTGAAAACAGAGTAGTAAAATACAGCCAGTTGTGACGAGGCCAAGAGAAATAATTCTTAGACTGGATTGGCAGCCACTTGCACCTGAATCTCCCAGAGTGAATGTCAAAAATGCAAATTTGGGGGCCCTATTTTAGACCTATGCAGTCATAATAGCAGAGCATGCTGCCTTGGGTTTTACATAAAAACAAAGGGGATTCACATGAGAGTAGGTATTACTCAATTGCTCAAGTTTGGGAACAATTGCATTAGAATTCTGAGATTGTATAGAGTAATTTGGAAGGAGCTTGATTATGAAGAGCTCAGTGTGCCACGGTAAAGAATGTTCAACTTGTCCTGTGGGCTATGGAAATCCATGGAGGGGTCTCAACAGATAGATATTCTTATCAAATTTGCCTTTTGAAAAGCAGGATGTGCAGACAAGGGCTGGAGGGTTCTCTCATAAGGCTTTTGGTACTTTGATGTTTTTGTTTGCTTCTATTTTATTTTAAAAATACGTATAATGTTAAAATGTGTATTATATATTTTTTAAAAACCTTGTCAAATTATCCTAATTTCAAATGGTGCAACAGACATGGGACAAGAGATAAGTAGGCTTGAACAGGTTAGGAGCAGAGAGTGGAATCTCAGGCAAAAGAATCATCAAAGGTAGTTTCTAAACTAGTTTAACATCCCCACTACAATGAGAGAAGGTCCATCTTATATGTGAAGAAATATTTTGGGAATGGTATATGTGAAAAAGAAAGTCAGAAGTTACAGACTGGGAACAAAGGGTTGCCAAATTAAAGTCAAGAAATCTTCTGAAACTCTAGTACCAAACACGAGCAGGGGATTATAGGGAAAAAGAAGAAAAAACCTTATTGGATCCCACATACCTAGTGTTACTTTTGCTAATGAGCAGTTGATCTAATTCCTTCAAAGGCTACTTGTATTTGTTTCTCTGCAAGCTAAAGAGGAGTTCATCAAAGTTCTAGCAGGTCTTGGGGGCAATCAAGCTAGAAGAGGATGAACGCTCCTCTGCAAGGAGTTATCAAGTTAGTGTGTCTGTGAGGTAATAAGACAAGATGTAAAACCATGCTTTTCACCCTCATCTAAACAAAATGTGTTGCTATCACATTAATTATGTACTTGTATTCTTGAGGGAGAGGGCATGTCAGGAAAGAGTGTGTTTGGATTAGTAATAACCATTCATAATCCACTTGAACCTATCTTCATAAAGTTAACTACATGTTTAGATGCCAAATGCAATTCTTTTCTTTTTCTACAGCCAAAAGTCAGCTTGCTTCTCTAGGCTACTAGCTCTAGCACAATCAGTTCCGCTGATTGGATGGGATTTCTTTGTATTTCCGCTCCCTAAGAAACAATTGATTAATTGTTGGTATGATCTATTTTCTGTTATTTTTCTAAATCATCTTAGAAATCTCTTTTGCCAAATACTTAGGCATTGCAGGATTTACTAAATTTACAGAGATAGTCTCCTAACAGTAAACACTTGAATCAGCAATTCAAATACTAAACCATATTTATCAGGTATGCTTGAAAAATCTAACTTCCATCTATAGTCAAAATTTAGCAACTAACTCCAGACATTAATGTACAAAAGAAAGTTATCAGTGACAGTAAAGAAAGGAATACATGAGGTTAAAGGTTGGAAACTAAAACTAAATCTAAAAAGTAATGTGTGGTGTTTGTGAAATTTCTTTATCATAGAAGGGAGCTCTCTAGGTAGTTGCAATTTGAAAACTGACATTTCACCTTATACAGAAGAATTATAGTAGAGCTAATTCCAAAAATTCTTGGTAGAAAGAATGGAAAATTGCACAAAATTATGTGCATGTTCATTACTTTGAGTATTATTTTGAATTTAACATAAAAATGACAAAATAGATTGTAAGTAATAAAGCAGTCAAATATAGCAGTGACGTTTTTGACGAAGAAACAATTTCATCACTAGAAGCATATTTTTATTAAAAATATATATTCTAAGATAGCTTGTTACATTTGGAAGTAGAGTGAAATGTGGAAAATTCTTCCCTATGTGAGCTGGTTGAAATGTAATTCATATCGAGTCCCCATCTTCCTTCACATTGCACTGAACTGGTAGAGATGTATTCCCAGTCCCAGTGTAGCTTACATTTAACACACTCCATAACTGAGTCTTGATTCGTTTCTTTGTAGGATTACTTATAATTGCAGAGGGACTCAGTCAATTTGTGGAGACCTAAACAAGAAACCATGCATCCGACTGAATTAAGCAAAATGTGCAATGGCAAGAAAATTAAGTAGAAGAGTTAAACAAAAAAATGGATAGAACATTTTATTAATGCTGTTCATGCACTCTGGGTTTAGTTCATAGTACAAATGACAAACTTAATGAGTAACACCATAAACATATGAGAAAATAGAATAATTGGCTGCTTGAAGATAGCTTTCCCTGGTATATATCCACATCTTTGGGCTTAAAATTGAATTTTTCTAAGAAAGACTGCATTTTGAAGTGAAAGCAACATCTTTATCATCTAATGCATGAGATGTTGCATTCACTGTGTGAAATTATATGTGTCTTTTGAAGGTCAAGACTGGAACTCTATGCACATAAGTTTGAGCAATCAGTCTTGAGAATAATGCCTCTTTTCTGTGATTCCTGCTATCTGCTTTCAGTGGTAAGGTGTTCTGCAACTTTCTTCCATTCTTGCCAACCTGAGAAGAAAATAAGGCTTTAAGTTAACACTTCCTGCCCCTTCTTAACCAGTCTACTTAAAGCCACAGATGGAATGAGTATCTTTTTACTTGTTCATTTAGCATATGTTTATTGATGTACCATGGATGATGTTCTGTGCTGGGAACTAGGGTCACAGACATGAAAGGCTGCCTTAAGTTCTCACAGGACCTAAGAGCACAAAGGAAGCTCATGGAACCAGCTTCAACCTGGACTGCAGGTGTGGTCTCCTTTGTTGAGGCCAAGTGATGATGCAGCCATTTGACTTTATTTTGCTTTTGTTTGTTCTTTGAATACAGCTTTATCTAATCCCATTTTTGTGGAATCACTCTTTAAGGCTAAGTTGGAGTCACTAGAAAGTATAAGACTGCCCAGACCCTACACAAAAGATAAAATGCACCATGTGAGGCGTCACATAATACAAGTCACAGGAATGCATGTAAAGCTATCTGACCTGGTGCACTTCTGATGGAGACATTCCATTCTTTTTCTACTATTTATTTTACTAGGCAATCAGCATTGCATATTTAGCTGAATTAATTCATATTTTTCAGGTAAACAAAAGCCAATATAGTCCTAAGCATAATTGAATAATTGTATTAGATTTGCCTTTTTCCAGTAAAAAAAAAACACACACACACACAAAACTGGACATCACAATAAGGTAATTCTTTTCAGATGTTGACCAATAGGCCACAAAGAAATGTGAACCTTGAGAGAAGGCAAATACTGGATGAGAGCACCACATTTTCTTGTTCTCTCCTTGGGGACATTTTCTAGCACTGTCCAATATGGTACCCACTAACCATATGTGATAATTAAAATTAATTAAAATTAAATCCAGTTCTTCAAACAGGTCACATTGTTAGTGCTCAGTAACTATATGGGTAGTAGTTTCCATATTGAACAGTGTAGCTATAGAATATTTTCATCACAGAAAGTTCTTTTGGGCAGTATTATTCTAGCCATTGATACAGGGAGTTGAAGTCTAAGCAGAACAAAGGGTTCACTTTTAAAGTGCAAGGTAGTAAGTTCTAGGGTGGTATTTGTAGAGCATTGTACAGAAAGAGGAGAACTGGGTAGAGAGGGAACCCCAGATGTCTGCATGAGGGAGAATTGCTCGAGGACTGGGCTGTGCTGAACATACACAGAGCAAGACTCCATGAAGAATGTGAACAGAGACACCAGAGGTCATACAGTGCTGGGAGACCTTAGAATTATATCCCAACCAGGTTCTTGGTGAGAACCTCAGGCATTCAGTTGAGGCTATAGAAAATCATCACTTTGAGAGTAAGGACCACAGCCTACAGTAGGGGCTATGCTCTCAGGACTAAGGACATAATCAATATAGATCCATATTAATAAAGAATAAAAAATCTGACATGCTAAACACTTTAGGTGTGAAGGGTAGTGATGTTTGCAACTCACTTTGAAAAGCATCAAAATGTATGAATAGATGAATATATGTAATCAAATGAACATAGCAAAGTGATGACAATTGTAGAATCTTGATGGTGGTTTATGAGTTTTCTTTGTGTAATTCTTAAGCTTTGTATATGTGAAATTTCCATAATTGCTGAGGAAAAACAAAAGCATGAAAGGATGAAAATGATTTGCTAGGAATGTAACTGTCTGACTGAAACACAATATGGTCTGAATGAAGACCATTATGACCCAGATGCCCCCAATGTATTATCCATATTACCCAAGTATACAATAAAAACTGGTAAGCATGTGAAGAAGCAGGAAAATATGACAAACAGTCATCAATATAGATAGACCATCTGATGGGATTAGAAAACTAGGAATTTACAAAACCCATTGTAAGTGTGTTTAAGGAATTCAAGGAAAAGAAACTAGAAAAAACAAAATCTCTATTAGTATTAATAGGGGAATGAGTAAACAGATTGTGGTATATTCATATAATGGAATAGCACTACATGTAACAAAAAGGATAAACTGGGCTTCCCTGGTGGCGCAGTGGTTGAGAGTCCGCCTGCCAATGCAGGGGACACGGGTTCGTACCCTGGTCCGGGAAGATCCCACATGCCACGGAGTGGCTGAGCCCGTGAGCCATGGCCGCTGAGCCTGCACGTCTGGAGCCTGTGCTCCGCAACGGGAGAGGCCGCAATAGTGAGAGGCCTGCATACCACAAAAAAAAAAAAAAAAATAGGATAAACTACTGACAGATGTTCTAGAGATTTATCTGTGGGGTTGTATTATATTGAGGAGACGAGGTCATTCAAAAAGGAACACATAATGTGTGAATCCATTTATATTAAATTTGTGAACAGGCAAAAGTAAGCCATTGTGATAATAAAAACAGTGCTTTTCTTTGGAGGGTAGAGATTGAGAGGAAGGGCTATGAGGGAACTGTCTGGGATGATGAAATTTTCCACATGTTCTTTGCAGAATTATTGGTTATATAGGTTTATACATTTGTCAAAACCATCAAATTGTGCACTTAATATTTGTGATTGTCACTATATGTAAATTCTGTCATAAAGTGAAACCACATATGCATGTATGCACTAATAACATTAGGTAGAAAATTTGACTTTTTCTTGATTTATTTAGATAATCTTTTCAATATTCAAATTCAAACTCAATGGCACAATGGCATTTCTTATCTAGTATTTCTCTTTAAATATGCTACATTATAACCAACAAAGTGATCTATGCGAGGAGATCCATATTGATATAACAGTGATGTTGACATTACTGTACCCTTACTATATGCCTATGGAAAGTACTAATAACATTACATGCATTATATCCTTTAGTCCCTTCCAACTTTATAAAATATATTCTCATCTTACAGATTAAGCGACTGAGGTAAAGATGTTGTTCAACATCACACAGCTAATAAAACAATGAAGCTGATATGAAATCCCCAGTTTTCTGATCCTCAAGCCCATACTCTTAACCTAGTAATTTCATGTTTTCATTTTTTATATGTACCCCTTCAATAAGGCTGGATTTACTTTGTATGGAATGAAGTGAGGATTTTATATTTCTGTAGGAGAACTAGATTTTTCATCCAACTTTCACATCCTGTTGATTTTTTACCCACTGAGGACCCCAGGTGACTTCCTTTTTTCTTGGTAGCAGGATTACAACTAATGTCTACACTGAGTGAAGACAACATAATAAAAATTCAATTAAAGGTTAGTTATAGTAATAATGATATAAAACTATCAATAACAGGCTTTTGGGTAGTGGTAAGCATGCACATTTACTCAGAAGCTATTTTTCTGTTTTTAAGAGCTATCTCAGTGTGATAGGATCTGCACATTTTATTATTATATGATTCAATTAGATGAAATTATGGTCAAATAAAACTGCTATGTCTTGTTTTCTTAATTGGAAGTCAATTTTCTTTAAGTATTTTAGTACTTAGGAAAGATAAGTTCTTTTGCTTATCTGACCATAATCTTTTGCTCTGGCCATAAGTCTTTTCTCTTTCCTTCAGTTTTCTCTAAAAAGTTATTGTATTTGTAACTGGAATACCTTTGGGTGATAAATTAGTCTCAACTTCTTACCTTTTTCCAAGATTCTGACAGAAAGTAAATGTTTCTAAAGACGTGCTTCAAGGTCTTTGAGACTTAATTCATCTAGAAAATATCCTAAGTAGAACATGCAGCTGGTGGTAAACACAGTCTACCAATCTGATTTTCTTCCACTAGTCACACAATCTTGGTATATACAAAGTAGCTAAATATTTGCTTAAAAATCAAATGCTTAAGCTACGGGAGCATCGGTAAAGAGTAGGAAGATTTTGAAAATTTTTCTCAAGGAAACCTTTTTTCAAATTCTGTACCTTTTTCCTGATATTATGTTGAGAAAATTATTTTATCTTTTGGAGCCTCAATTTCTTTATCTGAAAAATAGGAACCAGCATTACAGGGTTTTGTCAGGATTAAGTCAAATAAAATATGTGACATATTTGATGGCAAATGAATGTTACCATATATTAAAATATGCCATGATATTTTATTACTAAAGAAGCAGAAGGAATAGAGTGTTTAAGAATATAAAATTCAATCTGGAAACAGGCAATAAACAAGTTATGTTTATCAAAAGCTAATGACAACTTCTGTACTTCTTCATGTAATAAGTGTCAAATTCTCGCTTTAGCTTTCAGAACTCACTGTACTTTACTCACACTCTGTGTATCTACCTTTTTTTTCAGTACCCAAAAAAACTCCAGCTGTCTACCATTCTGTTCAAACCTGAAGTTTTCTCCAGGTTTCTTTTATTCATTCATTTACCCAAAATTACTAATTAATTCATTGACTTATTCATCCATCTGGTCATCAAAGCATCTATTTTAATCCAGCAACTCCACTAAGCAATATGGATAAAAACAGTGAAAAAGATGAAACCAATTCCTGTTTTTATAGAACTTACACTACTAAGAATGAAAAGAGATAGCTTGACTGTATTTAATTATGTAAGTATTTGCCATGAGGGAGAAATACAGCATATTATGAGTACAAACACCAAAGGGAATTTGCGTACTATCAGGACTGGCTATAGAACTTGCAGAGACCTATGCAAAATGAAAATGCAGGGTACCTTGTTCAAAAACCAATAAGAATTTGAGGATAGTGACAGAGCATAGGACTCTTGGCAGCTACACAGGTTGCATGCCCATGAAACCAGCTCTGCATACTATGGAGGACCAAGAAAGGATTTCTTGAGGCGGTGTTTATTTTTACTGGAAATGTGAAGGATGAGTGTGTGTTAAGTAGACAATTTCAGACTTGCGTTTTCATTTGCTGTTCCCTTTGGGGCCTAACGTATTATTTCCTCAAGAGCCATTAGCCTCTTGTGTTTATACCAAGGAATGATACAACTCTTTCAGTCTTGGTTAGGATGTTGGTGGAAGAGGGATACAGTTATCTCTTGCCAGGTTAGTTTCATCTCCCATATGAATCAAAAAGCAAAAATTAAGGCCAGAATTTTATGGCTCATAATTTTTAAAAATCAAAATTTATAAATAATCCTTAGTCATTCTTAGATATTTATGGGAGGACCTTGGGCTAGGAATTTAGAGACCTGGGTTCTTGTCTTGAATCTGCCTCTGACAGGGTATTCTTTGGATCATAGCTTCCTAATCTGGGAAAAAAAATATTTAAGTTTCCTATCAGTCTGAGGCTTTAAACTACTGACAATAGCATTTTCTAATTTTGTTAAAAAATACAGTAGTTCATTTTATCTTGGTTTACTTTTTTGGAACATAAAGTGACAGTGTTGGCTGAATCACTGACAGCATAAGTACAGCACTAGCTACCAAAGGCCATCTTCCACACGCAATCTCTTTTCTTAAATAACCACATTAAATCCCTAAGGTGACCAATGCTATTCCATTCTTCTGTTAGTTAAAGGTCACCTCTACTAGAAACCAATTTTTGTACTTCCCTAGGGTAGCTGCTTAAGACTACATTCATTGTTCATATTAACTTCTCTACTGCATCTGTTAAATATCAAGGTAATTAAAGACTTATAGAGACATTGAGTCACTTTATTCTCAAGAAGACTTTTTTTAGACCAAGAACTTTCAGACAGTATTGTTTCAGAAAGGTGAAACTAAAACGCTTTGATTTCTGAAAACTTTCTTTATTGTTAAGTTTATTAATGCATTTGGACAATTTTAATATGATATACATTTTCTGTTAACCTCGATAGTTTATGCTGTGATAACAAAGAATCCCCAAATCTCATACTTAAAACAACAAAAGGTTTATTTCCTTTAAAGTCCCCTGTAGATGCTCTGTGCTGACTTACATGGGAAGGAAATCCAAGGAAAAGGGGATATATGTATACATGTGGCTGATTCACTTTGTTCTACAGCAGAAACTAACACAACACTGTAAAGCAACTATACTCCAATAAAAGAAGTCCCCTGTAGGTATGGACAAATGTCCTCCGTGACATCGCTAAGCAGTACAGACTAACAGAATCTCTACCCACGATGTAGCTGTACCATCTAGATAATGGGAATTCCTTGATATAGCAGAGAGAAAAAGCACTTGAGAGTCTCTTGCTGAAATTATTTGACCTGAAAGCAACAAACATTATATTTGCTTACAAGCCATTGACTAGAAATAGATGTACAGTCCAGTCTGAATGCCTGGGTTCGGGGAAATGTAATCTTCTATGTGTTCAGAAGAAGTAGTAAACCTTAAGTCTCTATAACATTTCCATTCAATAAGAGGCTGTTTATCAAAGAAAAGTCTGGTTTGTTTTTTTAGAAGTAAGTTTAGACTAAAGTATTTTAACCAAGATGGATTCCAGTAGTTGAGATGGACAAGAACACACACATCAGTACCTCCAACTCTTAATTTGGTGTCTTTGGTTTAAGATCATGGTGTCTAATTTAGTTGTCATTATATGTGTATGTTTTTCTATTTTTGTATTGCCATTATTCCTCCTTCATTATCTCAATGTTGATTGATTTCCTACTGTTTGCCAAGAGACCATAATTAAAGCATTATCCTGTTCTTCAAGGGCTTACAATAATCTTTGAACATCAATTAGGCCCATAAATAAACATACTTCTCAAAATCACACATCCTAAAGGAATCATATTCAGTTGCAGCCATACACAAATTGGCTTTTTGATAGCATGTCTTAAAATTTTTAGTTAGGCACAAATTATACTTTCCATACTTTACAGTATATGAATGTATCATCTCAGATGAATATTTGCCAAGATATTAGAGCTAATTCAGAGATCTTGAATGAGAAAATAAGCTATTAGCATTATACATAGGCAACTCTGCAATCCAGAGCCAAGAACAAGTAGAATAGTTTTACATCAGGGCAAAATTTCACAACTAGATATAATTCTACCAATACTAAATGTGGTATCTAAAGCACATGAGGTACTTTTTGATTAGCAATATAGAATCCTATCTCTTTAGGAAATCAGAAATATGGAATACAAACTGTTTAGGGATTTGCATGCAAACACATCTTTGCATTATTCAGTTGATTATTGCTTGAAATCTTACCTAAGCCAGTTGTAACTTGAAATAGGCTGTCTATGGGATGTATTAATGCACTTCCTCTCTGTTTGTTCTTTTATTGTGTGTCTTTGTAATAGCTACCCTGGAGCAGGCATTTTTATAGGCATTCAATAAGCAATTGGAAATACAATTCCTAACTTTTTCGAACTTTTTGTCTATTGGAGGAAATAAAAATTTATAACATAGTATAGAAAGTTCTATGCTAGAGGTAGTAGAGGCTGCTGCAGAAGCTCAGAACAGGGAAACTTCTTCATGGAGAACAGGATGTGGGTGTGTATACTTATGTGTGTGCATATGTATAAGAGATGGTCATGGAATGCATATAACTCAGCCAAATTAATGCAGGGAAAGAGGGAGGTGTCCACAAGAGAAAACAACACGTGAGGAGACCTTGATGCATGACAGAGTAGGACATGGTCAAAAACTGAGAGAAATTCAGTGAAGATTGTAGAATGTGAAGGGAGGATTGCAAGATGGGAACACAGAAACAGAGGCAAGATCACAAAGGCTTTTTAAAGTCATTTGAACCTAAATCCAAAAGGCAGTGGCTCTGAAAGTCACTGGAAAAGTGTTTGAAGGAGTAGGGTTATGTAATCAGATTTGTTTTGGAAACATTCTGGGTACAGTGGATTGGAGAAGAGAAGAGCGAAGGAAAGGAGATCAGTTGAAACACATTAGTGCAGAAGAAGAATGATTACCCTGCACTGGAGTAGAGGTTACAAGAGACCTTCAGGAGACAGAATGAGCTGGACCCCCACTGGAGTAGAGGTTACCAGGAGACCTTCAGGAGACAGAATGAGCTGGACTTAGTGATTGATTTTATGCAGGGGTAGAGGGAAAGAAAATCAGAATTTAAAAATGGCTCCCAGGGTCCTAACATGGGCAGCTAGGTAAATGGTAATGCAGCTTACCCATATGAGGGCAATGGGAGTATATGGGGATATGAGGAAAGATGGGTAAATATAATAATGGAGCTGGAGGTGCTTCTGATAACCAAATGTCCAGAAACTCAGTGAGGAAGGTTTGGCAACACCATATGATTTGGTAATCTTCAGGATGGTTCTAAATCATACCTATTCCTAATTAAAAGAATTTCTTGTTCTTAGTTGTTTTGCATTTTTAGTGAAAAATTTCAATTCTCATTTTATATTTTAAAAATATTAAATGTAAAAATTGTATCCCTGTTTAGAAAAACAAATCAGCAATCATAATAAATCCACAACCAGTAAAAACACATAAGTTTTGAGTATAGCTTATTGAGATATTTCTGAGTATTGGTATTCAGAAATACCTTAAACTGATAATGTTGTTTCAGGGTGATGTTGTCTTTTAGATTTCCTAAAAAGAACTCATTAAGGTGGTGGTAATAACATGACCCCACTATAACTGATCTGGTAGAAAGTAAAACAATTTATCTAAGAACCACAAACTCTTCCGCTTTGCTAATGTAAAATGTTTTATTATTTTAGTTATTTAAATGAGCTTGATACTTGATGTCTCTTATGTAAAAAAAAGAAATTCTGAACAAATATTACAATAGGCTGTTAATATTATAGTATTACAGTGATATTTAAAGGTCAATCATAGAAATTTTGTAGGCAAATCATAATATCTTTTGCTTAAACAGAGAAACCTAGGAACAATGCCATAATAAATACAATAAAACAAGCAAATGAGAATACTTTAAGCTTCCTTAATAGTCATTTTCATAATAAAATGTGAATCTTATATTATGGAGGTGGTAATATGGTAGTCTTGTATACTGTACACAAGACCAAATACATCTTGGGTCAAAAAGAGGCAGCCACAGTGGAGGAAGGGAGAAGAAATGTATCGTTATTTAGTGATCTACTCTAACTAGACATTTAAATATGCTCAAAAGATATATTTGAACAGCTGGCTTTATACAGAGGTTTATCTAGTTATGTAACTTATATTTGTAGGAGTTATCTATTCCATTGGCTTCTGTTCATTTTATTTAAGAAACATCTTTACACATTAATGTAGTAATCCAAGTCCATCTTGGATCCATGGAAAAGTACAGAAGTGAAACATTGTCAGAATCAAGGTCTTGCAGTTCCAGAATTCTCCAGCAGCTGCTGTGGCGTTCGCTGAGAACACAGCATCTCAAATAATTTGCCCTTTGATCTTCTTGACCTTCTCAGTATGTTTAGTTTTGATGGTAAAACTACTACATTTTGTAAAGAAACATTTGTGTTGATGGCTATATTGAAATTAAATTCATCATGACTCTAAAATCTGCCTTAGCTGGATGGATAGGTCCTGGTTGGTTTTCAAACTCAAGGTGGAATTTTTATTCTTCTTTCATGACAGTAAGTAAAATTTGCATGAGTCGAATGCATTTTTTGTTCACTTTATGATGAAGAGAGTAGCTCACAAATTAACATATTCAGTGTGTTCCTTTTAAATATTAGGTTCTTTCAATCAGTAACTGCAAGCCCAAACTGACTATTTTATAGCACATGACAAGACCCTTGTAATACAAATGAGCTTTGAGGGCTGGATGGAGAATGGAGAGAGATGTTTGTGTACATTATTTAATAGTCTTGGCTTATTTTAGAAGGTTGTGTGATAACTGCACAGTTATTGGTAAAATAAAAGAGACTGATTCAAATATCCTGTATAAATTAAATTCTTCTGTATAAATAAACTATGTCAAAAATAAGACTTAAATAACAACTATTTAATTGCTAATGATTCTTTGAATCAGCAATCTGATCAGGGTAACTCTTTTCCCAATCTGTCCTGCTGTGCCTACCCATGTAGCTGCAGTCATCTGACAGATTGATGAGAGGTTGGTGGATCTAGGATGACCTCACTCACCTGTGCAGGTACTGATGCTAGTTCTTGGCCCTAGTGATGTTAATGGCCGAACTTTGTCTTTGCCTAATCTGTACTTCATCATATGGTGAATGTTAGAGTTCCTTAGGAGCAGCAAAACAGGGCTGGGCCCCAAAGTGTAAGTTTTTTCAAGCCTCTGATTGAGTCACTTTTTAAAAAAATATTCCATATGACAAAACAAGTCAAGGAATGGAGAAACAGACTCCACTTTTTTAATTGGAAGAGCTTCAAGGTGATATTGCAAAAGGGCACATATACTGGATGGGAAGAGTTTGTGGCCATTTTAGTACTCAACCGCAGTCCCTACTAGGACCTAGCATCTCAGCATGTATGAGTCCAGTTTTTACCCATCTTTATCAACACTAGGTAGTGTTAATTTTCTTTTTTATTATTTCTTTATTTTTAAATATATATATTTTTTTAAACTTTAAAACATTTTTGGCTGTGATGGGTCTTCATTGTTGCGTGCAGGCGGCGAGCAGGGGCTACTCTTCATTGCAGTGCTCAGGCTTCTCATTGTGGTGGTTTCTCTTGTGGAGCACAGGCTCTAGGCATGCAGGCTTCAGTAGGTGTGGAGCATGTAGAGCTGTAGAGCGCAGGCTCCGTAGTTGTGGTGCATGGGCTTAGTTGCTCCGCGGCTTGTGGGATCTTCCAGGACCAGGGCTCAAACCCGTGTCCCCTGCATTGGCAGGCGGATTCTTAACCACTGCGCCACCAGGGAAGTCTGGTAGTGTTAATATCCAATGTTAGTCAACTGAGTGGCAGTTTAGTCATATTTCATGGTGGTTTTAATTTGCACTTCTCGGATAAGTACTATTGTTGGGAACCTTTTATATGTTTGACCATTTGGATGTTCTCTTTGAATTCTCTAAATTCAAGGTCTTTTGCCCATTTCTGTGTTGAGCAGATAGGCTTTTAATTTTTTGGTTTCTCTCTCTCTCTCTGTCTCTCTCTCTCTGTCTCTCACACACACACCCCCACACACACACCCACACATCCACACTTTAGATGCATTGCAACTACTATATTCAACCAATTTGTGTCTTGCTTATTAACTCTCCTGTTGCCTTTTATTTTATCCATAGTTATCCATCTGACACAGTATCATTTATTGGACAGGTATCCTTTTGCCATTGACTTACAATGCGTCTCTGTTGTGTGGTGTGTGTGTGTGTGTATACTTTGATAAATAAATTAAAATACTTTAAAATGGCAAAAACAGATGCTTTGAATTGATTATAAGATTTGCCCATTCTGTGTGCTCTTTCTCCTTTTCCAGCTCAACGTTTAACAATCCATGACTCACACTTTATGCAATATTGGACTATATGTGACTTCTCTTCATACTCCCCACCTCATACCACAGTTCACAATTACCCCCAATCCTACAATCTCCTCTGCCCATCTGACCCCAATTCTAGTCTCTCTTTCCCCCCTTCTACCTCTAACCACTATTATCAGTTTGGTACAAATCTTTATTTTCTAGGGCTACCATACATAGTACCCAAAACTAGGTGACTTAAAACAGGAAAAATCTATTGCCTCACAATTCCGGAGGTTGGAAGTCCAAAATCAAGGTGTCAGCAGAACCATGCTCCCTCTGAAATTTTTAGGGGAGAATCCTTCCTTGCCTCTACCTAACTCCTGGTTTGCTGGCAACCTTTGGCATTCCTTGGCTTGTAGATGTATTGCTCCAATCCTGTCTTCAAATCATGTTCTCTCTGTGTCTGTATCTCTTTGCATGACATTCTTTTTATGACACCAGTCATATTGGATTAGGGGCCCACTCCACCCACAAAAGACCTTAACTAATTACATCTGCAGAGACCCTATTTCTAAATAAAGTCACATTCTGCGGTGTAGGGCTTTAGGACTTCAACATATCCTTTCATGGCAGACACAACTCAATATCCTTCAAGATTTTTTCTCATCCTTTATCAAGAATTGATTAAATGACTAAAAAGAAAAATATAATGACAACAGTATATGTTTAGTATTTGGGGAAAGGAAGATTCTTTTGAATAAGAAAAAAAGCCATTATGAAAAAGGTTGATAAATTTATTCAAAATAAAAACTTCTGTATGAAAGACAAACTCTGTAACATGTGTAACAGATAGAGTATGTTCATTTCCAGGAAAAGATTTCCAACAATTTAATACAAATTAAGGCAAACAGTCAGAAGAGAAATGGGCAAGAAAGATGAAATATCCGTTCACAGGGAAATACAAACAGTTAAGACAATGTGCTTTCTCTCTAGTGTTTACTCGTGTAGTCTCTTCCCTGGGCAAGCCTGTCCATCTCCCTGCTTTTACCCCTCCCTTGTTCCAACACCTACAAGTAATTCTCACTCTGTCTCGCTAACTATTATATCTTTTTGATCATCTCAGGGACAGTTTCCCGAACTTCTCTCACCCCCACCCCATCCTCTATCCCAGGGATGCCCTGTGCATGTCTCTATCATTGTGCTTTTCTTGTAGTAACATGGTATCTTTGTCTTCCTTCTTAGATTCCTAATTCCCTGAGAGCAAGGGTCATGTGTATTTCATATTTTAATGATCAGAACAGACCTTAAACATGAATGAACCCAGATGACATTATGCTAAGTGAAATAAGTTAGACATAGAGAAACAAACATTGCATGATTTCTCTTTTATATTGAATCTAAAAAAGCAGAACTCAGAACCAGAGAGTAGAATGGCTGTTGCCAGGGGCTGGAGGAGGTAGGAAGAGATGTTAGTCAGAGGATACAAAGTTTCATTTATAAGATGAATAAGTTTTAGGGATGTAATATACAATATGGTGACTATAATTAATAATACTGTATTATGTACTTGAAATTTGCTTAGAGAGTAGATCTTAAGTATTCTCACCACACACACACACACACATAT
This sequence comes from Mesoplodon densirostris, assembly GCF_025265405.1. Lineage (NCBI taxonomy): Eukaryota > Metazoa > Chordata > Mammalia > Artiodactyla > Ziphiidae > Mesoplodon > Mesoplodon densirostris. The sequence continues at coordinate 22,858,748 of NC_082667.1, read as the reverse complement.
TCACAATGTTACCTGAGATGATTTGTTAATTAACTTGATTGTGATAGTCACTTCAGAACATTTGCATATCATAAATCAACACATCATATACCTAAAATATATACAATTTTTGTTTGTTAATTATACCACAATTAAGCTGGAAATTAAAAAAAAATGAAGTGCATGAATCAAGCAGGAAAAAAAACCCAGAATGTAAATTCTTTGATATAACTGTTGTGACTTAATAAGCACATTGTCCACTGTGTTACTGAAAGTCTCATGTAGGGAATAAATACATTTACTTAACTTTTGGTGCCAGAATAATGTACAGAAGTCATTTCATTGGACAGAGAGAACTGGAGCACCTAACTAACTTCTTACTTCCCCTCATTTGCCAAGAAGTTCTGAATGTAATGCTGCATGAAATAGTTACCAACTTATTCCAGGGAAGATATATTTCTTAGGGACTTTTTAAAGGAAGTGTTTAAAAATATTTCTTAATATGTGTCTTCCTTCTTACATTCAATTTAGAGTGGAGTGCAATTATAAACAAATAAGTATAATCAAATGTTCTACAGTTCCACAGCTTCCTACATTCTGGATTTTTTTTTCTTTCTGAAAATAGGTATGAGATAGAATTGATATTCTTATCAGGGTTCTACAGTTCATTTCGGCTAGCAAGTGTATTTTAGTATCAAAAGAGCAAAATTAGAACATCAAATGTGATTTTTAAATTTTTCAGGTAAAGAGAAGAGTAACAAAGCAAATGTGTAAAATTTTTAGCTCTTTTCACTGAATTAAGATGAAAAACATCTGATTAACTCCTTGTTCTGTACCCAAAAAGGAATGATTTACAGACATCTATTTCTGCTCTGAATTTCTTTCTCTCCTCTTCTGAGTTCAGCATCCTAGCCTGGACAAAGTTGGGCATTGTCTCCTAGTGCATACATAGGTGTGAAATAGACTTGTCAGAAGACAGTCAATGCCTTTTGAAGTCATATTAGCATCATGCAATGTTTATTCCTTTATCTCTGTAAACAAAGTAAGTTCCAGTGTGAGACCCCTGGGAAACTAAGTTGCTTTGAACATTTTGTAATACTTAATATTGAAGGAACACCTACCTAAAGAGATTTCTTTGTCATGATGTTTCAGAAGGACTACTGATACTCAAAGAAACACTACCAAATGTCACTCATTCCAAAAGAATTGAAGAAATGAGTATGTGCCATCCTAGTGTGCACCAAGCCATAAAAAATGGAGGTATAGGGCCTCCCTGGTGGCGCAAGTGGTTGAGAGTCCGCCTGCCGATGCAGGGGATACGGGTTCGTGCCCCGGTCTGGGAGGATCCCATATGCCGCGGAGCGGCTGGGCCCGTGAGCCATGGCCGCTGAGCCTGCGCGTCCGGAGCCTGCGCGTCCGGAGCCTGTGCTCCGCAACGGGGGAGGCCACAACAGTGAGAGGCCCGCATACTGCAAAAAAAAAAAAAAAAAAAAAAAAAAAAATGGAGGTATATGATTCATCAGGGTCATGTGATAGTCACTGCTCCCATGATTGACAATTGCTGCACCAACTGCAGTAAAAGAATTTCCTTCTTGGATGTTTGTTTCTCTGGACTCTTGGTTGTTGTCGGATTTTCTTTTCTCGTATCTAAGGGAAAAAAGAATGAACACTTCTTTCCTTATCACTAAACTTCTTAATTTCAAGAACTCATTCCAGCTAAGGTATCCAGCTAGGCTACATTGGATGATAAGGCTTACACTAATTCATCTGAAGCACCTTGGCAAACAACCTTTAATGATAGATGAAGCGAATTTAGTTTTTACCTGACACCAGGAGCAAATCTTCAGGCTGTTAATAAGTGCTACACAAGCTAAACTTCAGTTAGATAGAACCAGGAAAATAATGTTGGTATATATAAAAGAGCTAACATTTTCCTGGAGACATATTATAGAAAAAGAAATCCTCTTAATTTAATCATTGTATCTGACCTAATATCTCATTAATTTTCACCAAGGAAGCAATGAATTTGTGAAAATAAAACTGCTTGGTATGGGATTTTAATAAAACAATCTTGTATTATTCTACTACTACTATAACGCAAAATAGACTAACAAAATATTATCAAGTATGTGTCTATTTAGAGATCCTGTTTTAATCAAATGAAGCATTTGTAGCTAGTGTATGAAATGCTTGTAAAGGACGAGAAAACTAGTAAGATAAGTATCCTATCTCATGATCACTTTTGCCCTCTTATTCTGCTCAGTAAAAGCCTTTACTAAGAAGAATGCAAGATAAACCTCACCTAAAGCAGTCCTAAATTATCCTTTTGAGTCTCAAGGTTTGAAAAGGTTGACTAAAAATAACAAAGAGAGTTTTTGCTAGCATTGCAGTTTAAGTACAGAGAAACAAATGTAGTGACCATAGGAGCCATATAATTGCTACTGATCGACCTTAAAACCTTTATAGTTTTTGGTAAATTAAGGAAATTCAGAAACTGTGATGAATTACTAGTAATTGGGAAGCAGAAACACAATAGTTTAGCAGTTTTCTGAAGTAGGAAGTAGATTGCCAACAAGCACCACTGTGGTCTAGGGCTTATTAAGTAATAAAAAGAAAATGTTCTCAGCTGTGCAACAAGTAGAGCTATGAGAGATGCAGAACTGAGTAATGATATCTACCACTTATTGGTTAACTTCCATGGATGAAGCATACATAACATATATTGCATTTTCCCTAATATAGTATATGGAACAATTTTCCCTTTACATTACTGTTGAGAAAGGTGAGATTCACAGAAGTTGATTTTATGGCTAGTGAAGTTTGCTTTTGTTTTTTCCATGGTCACTAAAGTTGGCAGTGATCCATGTGGGTAATTAAACACAAGTAGGGTGAAAACAAAGCCCAAGTTGCTTTCAACACACCACTTGTACATCCTGCTTTCAAAACAAAGTGTATCCTTGAGTCACTAATTGTGTTCTCATAGGGCTGGAGTGGCAACTTGGGAATCTTGTAGAGAAGGATCAGAGATTGAATGAGAAGTTGGAAAAGATGATTACAAGAGACTTCTACAGATGAAGCACTGATTAAGGGGAAAAAAAACCCTCAACTGGAGAGACCTATGAGGGTAAATGGGCCACTGGATACCACTCAAAACAGAACGTAATAAGCTATCTAATTTTTCAGCTTATTTATCTTAAAACTAGGTCTTATTGAATTGATTATATCATTTTTGTTTTTCTAACACACAATGGCAATACCTTAACTGATCTTTATATTTAAGCTTTTACTAAGCCAACATGCCAGTTCATTATAGAATCTGTTTTTCTACCAATTAGTGTTTCCCCTCAACACAAAATCACCAACAAGGAAACAAAAGCAAGCAATAGATACCAATTTAGCATTTCAAATATTTCCAGTATTTAAACAGGGAAATGGACCTATGTGCCTATAAGAAATAGACAAAACTTCAGAGATTTATGTCAAATACGTTTCTTTGGCTTTTCTTATTAATAAAAAGTGAAAGGGAGATCTACTTTTCCTCTTTCTTTGAACTAATGGTGATACTTTTCCAGAATTTTTCTCTTGAATATTTAGAAAATGACTTTTTAGTTAATATTTCAAATTGGGCCTTAAGCTTTTTACAAAGAGTATCCCACTATTCATGATTCCAATTTAATAAAGGGAAGATATATATTTTAAGAGTATCAAATTAAATATATATGTGTGTATATATTTATATATACACTCAACTACCATAAAAATGATATTTTCTTTTATGTGACTATTACAGATCCTAGCCACCAAGATTATTAATTTTATTTGTTTCCAATTTCAATCTAAGTTCACAATTTTCTTTATAGAAATAATTACATAACCACATGCTTCCTAAAAATCTGAGATTCCTCAAATAAGAACAAGTGGATAAAAGCTGAATTTAAGAGTATATAAAAGGTAAGGTCATTTCCAATGAACACAAGAAAGATCCAGTCTTTCATTGAGTTTAGCATAGTGGAACTGAAACTTACAAAATTACATAATATATGAGTGGATTAGATAATATATAAGATGATAAATACTACAGAAAAAATAAAAGATAGAACAAGATGAGGTAGGAAGCTTTTGAGCTGTGAGAAATAGAAATGGATCAACAATAGTTTAGAGACTGGAAGCAGCACAACTGCAAAGATGGAGGTTTTATCAACTGAGATGATGAAAGGTACAAATACAATACCTTTTTCAGTAAAGAGAAGATCAAAATTTCAGTTTTGGGCATGTAAAATTTGAAGTGCCTATCAGACATCTAAATGGAGATGTGAAGTCACCAGTTGGTTTGATGAGATTGTCTTTCTAATTTTATCCCAGAAACAAACCCTGAGACAAGAATTCAAGTGCACTTGTATTTTGGGAGATGAACCCAGGAAACACTAGAATGGAAGTGAGGAAGTGAGAGTGGGAAGGGAAGAGAGCCAATAAAGTATAAAGCATGTATTTCAGAATACCCAACCTAAAGATGAGAAACCTGGGCCTTTATATGCCAACTCCTGTCTGTAATTGGTTGAGGCAATTCTGACCTGCTATATGTGCAAACAGAACAGGGTCAGAGGCTAGAGAAATTTCTTTCTTTGGTGAACAGATACAGATTTAGGCAGTTGAAGCTCTTGGAATATCTTAAAATAGTAAGGCCTGAGTGGATATGGTTGCAGTGGAGACATCATTCAGAGAGGGAATAAATCTGGGAACTCTCAGCAATTAGGAAGCATTAAATGCCATGAGATGGAGTTAAATCCACGAAATAAGGTGTAAAAATTGATATAAAGACAAGGACTGGTATAGGAGGTATCTCAACATTAAGGGACCAGGTGGAAGAGAAAGGATATCACATGAATCCAGACAGGAATGATCAGTGAGACAGGAAGGAAACCAAGAGAATATTATGGTGTCTTGGAAGCAAAATGAATGAAATATATTGAGAGAGAGTTATTAGCTGCATCCCATAATGCTGACAGGTCAAAAGATGGAAAAAAGACTGGGATTTTACGTTGCATTTTGTAACATGAAAGTCATTAGGGACCTCACAGAGCAACGTCAAGTGATGGTTGAAGTCATACCAGATAGGTTTTTAAAAAGATTGGGAGAGGGCTTCCCTGGTGGCGCAGTGGTTGAGAGTCCGCCTGCCGACGCAGGGGACACGGGTTCGTGCCCCAGTCCGGGAAGATCCCACATGCTGCGGAGCGGCTAGGCCCGTGAGCCACGGCCACTGAGCCTGCGCGTCCGGAGCCTGTGCTCCGCAACGGGAGAGGCCACAACAGTGAGGGGCCTGCATACCGCAAAAAAAAAAAAAAAAAAAAAGATTGGGAGAAAGGAGTGGGGAGAGGGGAGGAAAGGGGGAGAGGGAGACTGGCCAACTCATTTGAGGGTGTTGATTGCAGTGAAGAGAAAAGAAATGAGGCAGTAGGTGGTAGGATTATAGGAAGGCATTTATAGTGCCTGGCTACACTCAGTAGTGTTTGGTGAATATATATTAGAATAAGTGATGAATTAAGTAAAGACCCCTGTGCTTTCAGGAATACAAAGAAACCATGTGGACTCTCATTCCTCCTGAGACACCCCCTCCCTTGGCACAGTGAAGTTAAAGTTGGACGTGTATCAATGACCTTTGAGGGATCCTTGAGTGTACAGTCTCTCAGGGCTCAGAGGAGATGAGGGGTAGAAAGGTACTGGGAATGGAGGCATGAGCACCTTGGAGATTCCTGTAGAGGCTGGAAGAGACCACTATGGATACATGCCAGTGTCAGGACACTGAGGATGGAGGCCTGGTGACGGGAGAGTGGGCCAACAGATGAGTCAATGAGGCAGTTGTCTCTGTAAGAAAGGGTAGTTACAAGGCATTGGTTTGGGGGCTGAAGAAGAGCTATAGCTTGTACCTAACTGAGAAGTGTCTCCATTGCCAAGCTTAGAGACAGGTGCTCTGTTGTGTCATCATGGAGAGCCAAGACCCTTGATGCCCAAATCTGCACACTGGGCACATCTGGCTAAGGGAAAGCCTGGCCTTTCCCTTTAGTGAAGTATAGTAGACGAATCAGAAAAGCTCATCACGTGGAAGCCAGGAGTGAAGGAAGAGAATTGCAAATTTCAAAATGGAGTACTTTGGCATTTACAGTCTGGCCAGGATGAGAGATCAGAATAAGCCTTGCAAAAGGAAGTGAGGGTGAGTGGAAAAGGGGCGATCTTATTGTGTAGTCATATCCCGCTGTGTTCTTCCATCTATTTTTAGAGTGATAAAAGAGCTTGAGGACAAGGAGACCCGGTTCTGGTGTTTTTAGTCTTCACCTCGATTCTTATGTGGCCTTTGGGGAAGTCATACAACTTCTTTGATGCTATAACATAGAGAAGAGGAAAGGGAGAGGGAGGAAAAGAGTTTTCTTCTTTTTTTAATATGAGATATATAACAAATGCTTATACGATGATGGAAATGATCTCATGAAGGTGAAAGTTATTGTTCATCTTAATATATACTGCAAAGTAATTGGCATAAGAGGCAAGTTTAGAAAATTTTATTAGACTCTTTTTTGAACTAAACATTTTTATTATCAAATCTTAAACCTTAATTTCCCCCCTTTCCAACCTTCCTGCCTTGCTCCCTCCCTCCCCTGTCTCTTTCTTTCTGTAATATTATATTCAGTACATATGATGAGGCAGGACCTTTAGTAAGGACTACTGCATAAAAGAACAACTATGCCATTTCTTTAAGGAGTTTGAAGTTCTTTAAGAACAAGAATCAAGCAAACAACTGAAATGAGTGATTTGTGGTCTGAAAGCCAGAGGATGAAAAACAAGTCCATTCAGAGTACAGAGACTATAGAATTTCTTCCTAGAGGACATTACTTTTTAAACGATAATATTTAACACTAGATGAGAATTACTATTGATCATCTATCAAACCAGATTTCTTTCTGCAGTGTTTCTGGATAAATGGAGCAAAACTAATATGGGTTTTGCTTCAAAGCATCTGCTGATCTCACATTGTAATTTGTATCCAAACTTAATGAGATAATGTGATTTGAATGACCTCAGTTTGCAAAAGATCAATTTATCATCTTCCTGTGGAGCCTTGACTATAATGCCATGCTCTCAGGATATGAAAAGGCATATTCCACAGAGTAGCATTTTAAGTAAAAGCATCAAATTATAACCAAACAACTTCCAGAGAAGTCAGGCAAGAGGCTGCACCAAGAGTCAATTAAAGAAATCCCTGAAACCCCTAGGTACTTTCAAAAATTTCCCAAACAGCCCTTTTGTGGAAAGGGGATGATCTAAATGACTACTGTTTCACACTCAATTTATTGTGCATAGTTTATCCTGCATTCCATACCAATTAGATTCCAAAAATGCTTTGTGTGCAGCCTGGTAGAGGTATAAACAAACTAAGTGCAGGCTTATTGTACTGTATGGTAATTGGAGCTTTGCACCTCACACAGGCTTCATCATGGATGTGGATATTTTCTAAAAGCTTGCATTTTGAATAGACCTCCCATTCTTTTTAGAGTTGCCATGGACATGTACTTTATTATTCTCAGATATGAAATATGTGGTTTCAAAAAGTAGTAGGTTCAGGGCTTCCCTGGTGGTGTAGCGGTTGAGAGTCTGCCTGCCGATGCAGGGGACACGGGTTCGTGCCCCGGTCTGGGAAGATCCCACATGCCGCGGAGCGGCTGGGCCCCTGAGCCATGGCTGCTGAACCTGCGCGTCTGTAGCCTGTGCTCCGCAAAGGGAGAGGCCACAACATTGAGAGGCCCGTGTACCACAAAAAAAAAAAAAAAAAAAAAAGTAGTAGGTTCAGAGAAAGAGAGGCTTTAAAAAAAAAACCTCAATTACATGGGGACGACAAGTTGCTGATCTAGAAGGCTTGTGACCATAGCACAGATCCTAACTATTGAATATTTTTCAGTTTCTAATTGTAATGATATGGCCAGGAAATTAGCATGTTGTCTTAGTTTGTGGCATATTTGCCTTTAAGTCAAATGCTAATAATCTATCCAGCTGGTGCCTTAACTAGAATAACTATGTAAGTTCTAATAAGTACTTTTATTAAAAGTAATATTGTATTACTTATTATATCAAAGCACATAAACTTTTTGAGAGATAGGTGTTTGCTCATTTTGCTTAGTGCTCCTTACTATTGTTTTCCCAATGCCTAGTACAATTTTGAATAGTGGAAAGAGTAGAAATTTTGCCTTGTGTTTAGTCTTTGAATAAAGGCTTTCAATCATTTGCCTTTTTTTTTTTTTTTTTTGTGGTACTCGGGCCTCTCACTGCTGTGGCCTCTCCCGTTGCGGAGCACAGGCTCCAGACGCGCAGGCTCAGCGGCCATGGCTCACGGGCCCAGCCGCTCCACGGCATGTGGGATCCTCCCGGACCGGGGTATGAACCCATGTCCCCTGCATCGGCAGGCGGACTCTCAACCACTGCACCACCAGGGAAGCCCCAGTGATTTGCCTTTAAGTGTAAGTTAGCTTTAGGTTTTTCATAGATATCCTTCATCAATTTAAGGATATTTCCTTCTATTACTACTTCATTGAGAACTGTCTTCATGAATAGATGTTGAATGGTTTCAAATGCTTTTACTCTATCTGTTGAAATGATTATGTGGTTTTTCTGCCTTATTCTATTCATATGGAAATGATATTGGTTTCCAATCTATAGATGAACCTTGTATTGCTGGAATAAGCTCTACATGGTTATTATGTATTACTCTTTGTACGAATTTCTGGATTCACTTGCTATAGTTTGTTAAGGATTTTGTGTGTATGTTTATGAGGGATATTGGTATGTAGTTTTCTATTCTTATAACGTATTTATGTATTTGCCAAGTTTTGATATCAGAGATTTAGGAGAAAACTAGGCTCCATTTTCTGAGACTTTTTGTGTTATGGATATTTTGTTTTCCTTAAATAGTCAACACAATTCACTGCTAAAGATATTTAAGCCTGAAAATTTTTTTGTGTGTGAAAAATTTTAATAACAAATTTAAATTCTTTAAGAAATATAGGGACCCTTGGACTTTCTATTTCTTCTTGTGTCAGTTTTGGTAACTTGGTTTTTCAGAGAATTTGTCCATTTCCATGGATGTTGTCAAATTAATTGATGTGAAGTTGTTCACATTATTCTCTTATATTCTTTTAATGTTTGTAGGGTCAGTAGACAATAAATATTTGTTGAAATTTGAATAAAATAATAAACCATAGAAATTTACCCAACTCTTTTCTAACTCAACCACTGACTTTTAAACTTTTTTTTTAAGTAAAAAAAACTCATTTGATTGGACAGAAAACTTCCTCAGAAACTTTAAAATAGGTTAGAAAGGGGACTCTCAATGTGGATAAAAGGCAGATAACTTGAGAAAACATGAGCTCCTTCAACTTCCTCCCCTCCTCACCCTATCCCAATCCTCCTCCTGTGACAACCCAGGAGATGTTCCCCCATATATGAAAACTTAGGAGTTCAGTTGAATACATTTTCATTTACCTAAGTACATTTCATTTACATAAGTCACTGAACTACAAATAAATGCAGAACGAAATTTCATTCATCTTCACATTCTTGACAGTACTAAGGGTAGTGGTTTTCATGTACTTTTCAGTATGTTTCATTAATGAATAAATTGAGACAAGTGTCTTTGACCCATGTCAAAGAAGTAAAAATAATCAGTTTATGAAATATGCCATACTTTGTGGTATACATAATATCTAAGTTAGTTTCTTTGTATAATTTCCAGTGTTTAAAGAAAGCCCAGCGTGGTGAATCTACTTTGATATTCATATCTGTATGAAGAATATTGGATGGAGTAGAATATTTATTCCTTGAGGTATTACCTATATCCATGCTAATTTCCAGACTCTAAAACCAAGCAGTAATTAGACAAGCAGGAGGGCTATTATGGTTTCTTTTTCTTCTCATAAATTTCTGATGTAATCAGTTTGTTTATTGAATGGGAAGCCAGGGTTTGCTGCATTATTAATATCCTGTCTCATGCTTTGTATCTCAGCATGAACCTTCTTTCCTTTAGACATATGACAATGACTGAAGAAAAATGCTCCCAGTTGTAACAGACAAACAAGATATTTTATGCTTACCTTTCAACATGGTTACAAGTTTGGCCGTGTTCCTTAAAAGAGTTCATAAAGATATTTCCAGCTCTAAAAGATAATTTCATTTTCATGAGGACTATCAGCTTTCCTTTAATTTCTCTTCATCCTCTATAACAAAGAATTATTCTTTTTGAGCTCTAAAACCAGAGTGAAAGATCTCTCAAAATGAAAGGTAAAGTGAGGTTTTCAAGTATTCTGCAGGTAACATAAATAGGCAGTTTCAGACTACAAAACATGTGTAGTAAATATGTGAGAGAGAGATCCCTTCTACCTATTCTATACTTTTGGCATGCTAGTTCTATTTTAATTCAAGTATATTTGAAAGACCTTCTTGCTGATTCAACTTTTAAAAACTAAGCTCCAGAAAAAAATGTTGGCCGATTTCCTCATCCTTTTAAACCATTTCCTCCCAGAATACTAAATGTGAGGGAAGAATTAAAAGAGCCAGACAAGGCAATTTTTGTAGCAGGCTTTTACTAGACCAGTAGAAACAAAACTTCACACCAAGTGTTCTGTAAGCAATGACAGAGTAGATTCATTAAAGAGCTTAATCAATGTCATTAATTCATGATCGACCTTATAATTAATGTAAATACAATTATAGTAGTAGAAATACTATTTGTTACATGTCTCGTCTATCCCTAAAAATCTTCCCTGCTCTTCCCTTTCCATTCTATTCCTTCTTTGCTTCCTATCCCTCTGGTTTTTTCTTTCCCTAATTCTACTCCCACCCCATTTTAGGAAATAGGTATGAATTACTGGAAAGGAATCCAGGTTCTTCAGAAATGCCAAGACTTTTGTCTTTGGAGAGCAGAATCTTTAAATAACTGGTCAATACCATGGTACCGGAAGCCTGAAGCTGTGTTATATTGGCTTTACTTTAGCTATTTATCATGATTCTGCAATATTCTCCCAAATCATATGAGTCTTTTCCAAAGAAAATCTGGGGGACCAGAGGAATGCTACCTGTACTTAACCTGTATCAGTAAGTGTCATCTGCACTACTGATACAAACTCTTCAAACTCTGGGTGGATTCAAACTCTTCTCTGATTTCTCTTCCCCTAAGACACGAATCTCCTTAAAGGATGTTTCTTACTGCAGAGCCTCTGTTTTTGCCAGGTAGGCAGCAGTCTGACCCTGACAGCTCCTAATGAAGAGGTTTGTATATTTCTTCACTGATTTGTACCGATGTGATCTAGTCCCACAATCAGTTTTTCTTCTCTTTAAGAAAAACATCCCTGACCTTGACAGTAAATAGTCAGCCAGTGAGGGTTGTATAGGGAGATATTTATATGGGAAAGGAGACACAGGTATGTGTGGATGGGAGATATGGTGAGGGTATGTAAAGCACCTGATTAGATTTATCAAGAAGATGAACCTCATAATATTTTTTCCTAAAATTAAAAAGTAAAACATTTTTCTCATGGTGAAAGTATATGTTTAATAATTGTCAACAGGCTGTAAGATGACCCCAATTTCCTTCACATCCTGTTATTCCTGACCCATGTAATCCCCTCTCCTTGAGTGGAGGTGGGACCTGTGACTTGATTCTAAGCCATAGAATATGGCAGAAGTGATGAGATTGCACTTCTGGGATTACACTATGCAAGATTGTAACTTCTGTCCCACTAGCAGACTCTATCTCTTTCTCAGCTGCTCAGTCTGATGAAGCAAACTGTCATATGGTGAGATGCTCTATGGAGAGGTCCGCATGGCAAAGAGCTGAGGGTAGACTCTGGCTGTTGCCCACAAAGAATTTAGGCCCTCAGTCCAACAGTCCTGATTGACCTGAATTCTGACAACAACCACATGGTCGTGGAAGTAAGTCCTTCCCTGATTATCCTTTCAGATGAGACCCTAGTCCTGGCTTATGCCTTGATTTCAGCCTCGCTACAGACTGAATCAGAGGACTTGGTTAAGCCATTCCTGAACTCCTGACCTACAGAAAATGTGAGACAACAAATGTAGGTTGCTCTAAGCCACTACATTTGTGGTGTTTGTTTAATGTCAAATTCCACTTGTTTGTTGCTGATATATAGGAAAGTGATTGGCTTTTGTATATTAACCTGTTTCCTGCAACCTTTCTATAATTACTAATTAGTATGAGAAAATGTTTTGTTTATTCCTTTGCATTTTCTACGTGGATAATCTTGTCACTTGTGAACAGATAATTATATTTCTTCCCTACCAATTTGTATGTATTTTATTTCCTTTTCTTGTCATGTTGCAATAATTAAGACTTCCGGTATGATGTTGAAAAGATGTGTGAGAGTGAACATCCTTGCTTTATTCCTGATCTTAATTGAAAAGCTTTAAGAAGCTCCCTTTCTATTTATAATTTGCTGAGAGTTTTTATTATGAATGAGTGTTGAATTTTGTCAAATGCTTTCTCTCCATCTATTGATATGATCATGAGATTTTTCTTCTTTAGCCTGCTCATGTGATGGAGTACATTAACTGATATTTTAATATGAAGCCAGGCTTGCGTACCTGGGATGAATACCACTTTGGTCAAGGTATACTTTTTTTTATACACAGAATTGATTTGCTTATATTTTGTTGAGGCATTTTGCATGTACGTTCATGAGAGATACTGGTCTATAGTTTTTTTTGAAATGTTTTGTCTGGTTTTGGTATTAGAGTAGTGCTGGCCTCATAGAATGAGTTAAAAAGTTTTCCCTCTGATATCTCCAACTATAATCGTGGATTCATCTGTTTCTCCTAGCAGTTGTATCAGTTTTTGCCTGTGTTTAGGAGCTCTGTTTTAGGCACATACATGTTAGGGATTGTATTGTTATGTTTCCTTGGAGAATTTACCCCTTCATCATTATAGAATGCTCCTCTTTATCCCTGACCTTTTTGTTTGTTTGCATCTTTGCTTTTAAGTCTGCTCTGCCTGAAATTAATATAGCTACTCCTACTTTCTTTTTTATTTATTTATTTATTTATTTTTGGCGGTATGCGGGCCTCTCACTGTTGTGGCCTCTCCCGTTGCAGAGCACAGGCTCCGGATGCGCAGGCCCAGCGGCCATGGCTCACGGGCCCAGCCGCTCCGCGGCATATGGGATCCTCCCAGACCGGGGCACGAACCCGTATCCCCGGCATCGGCAGGCGGACTTAACCACTGCGCCACCAGGGAGGCCCCCTACTTTCTTTTGATTGGTGTTAGAATGGTATATAGTTTTCCATCTTCTTACTTTTGATCTTATATGTATCTCTTTGAGTTTCTTATGTGTTATATACAGTTGGGTCTTGTTTTTTATCAACTCTGACAATTTCTGTTTTTTATTTTGTGTGTTTAGACCATTAGAGTTTTAAAAGACTATTGATACAATGGGGTTAATATCTACCAAATTTGTTAGTACTTTTTATTCATTCCCCTTATTCTTTCTTCCTATTTTTATCTTCCATTACTTTTTAGTTTTGTGGTTTCAACAGGGCAATATAAATAAATAAAGAGAGAGAGTGTGTCTTTTAGTAAGCCTGTGCCTCTTGACTGTGAACTTCAGAGGGCTTCCCTATCTCCTTCTCCTTCCCCCCAGTTAGGACAAGATGGCTACAGTGGCATAGAGTTGAGTATTTCCCTTTCCCCATGTGTAAGTCTAGAGTGGGCTAGAGTTGAGTGTTTTCCTTCCCTTAGGTAGGTTAGGCTCTGAAAAAGCCCCAGTAGTTTAAGCTCTGATAAAATCATTTCTCTTGAGGGAGACCTTGTTAAGAAGAGGGGAATGCTTTGGTGTATTTCATTTGGTGTTTTTTCCTCCCCTGCTGGAAGCATGACAAGATTTTTCTCCAGTATTCACTATGAGAACCTGGTCATGCTCCAGGAGGTAAAAGTCACGCAAGTGTGAGGGTCCCCTGTGACTGGGTCCCCTTGTCATTTTTAACTCAGACTTGTCCATACTGAGCTTCTAGGAGTGTCAGTTAGAGTCGTTTCCTACCGCAGCACTAGTCCTCAGGAGGTTTTTGCTTATGGGGTTTGCTTATGTGATTCTCTATTCACATTTCTCTCTCTTCAGTTTGGGGGCGCAGCTCTTTGCCCTGTGACCTCATTTCTGATATACCTAAGAATTGTTGTTATCATTTTGTTCAGCTTTTTCTTTATCGTTAGGACATAATAGCAACTGCCAAGTGTCCTTACATGTCAGAGTAGAAAGCTGAGGGAGGGGCACTTTCCCAAAGATGTGGAGTAGGGGAAGGAATCTAATGACTGTTTCCAAGACAGCTTCCATTCAGTGCTCTTTAAGTTAGCCCACTCCCTGTTCTCACTTCCATTTCAAGGGTATCTTATGTGCTGACATGCCTGAGCCTCTAGAGGGTTCTTTGATAAAAATTGATTTGCTTGTCAGCTTTCCCCACCAAAGACCTAGGATTCGGCTCTCAGCCTACAAAATCAGTTACCACACATCCATCTACTTCCCAGCTTCCATGTTTTATGGATAGTGTCTTCTTTCTTTTTCTCTCAGTCCTGTGTCTTTAAAAATTCTCTTCAGTGTAAATTTAATAAAGGTTCTGGAAGAAGCAAGTTAAATGGGTATATGCAATCTGCCATTTTAACTGATTCCTTGAGATCCCTTGGAAGAATTCCTCAAGTCTGTTGTCAGTGAAAACAGAACAGTTGCTCACAGTTCTCTCTACAGGCTTTTCCCTTGTGTTTGGGAGAGATTTACTAAATTGCCCATCATGCCCTCTTCTCTTGGTGAAATATAATAATAAAAATCTTCTTAAGAAAATTTTCAAGGGTGGTTCCTTGAATCATCTTTGTAAACCATCAACTAAAAATTTTTATAGTTCTCAGATGCCCATCGATGAATGGATGGAGTAAAAAGATGCATATATATGCAATGGAATATTATTCAGCCATGAGAAGGGAGGAAATCATGCCACTTGCAACAACATGGATGGGCCTCGAGCACATTATGCTGAGAGAGATAAGCCAGACAGAGAAAGACAAGTACTCTATGATATTACTTATATGTAGAATCTTAAAAAAAAAAAAAGAGTAAAATGGTGGTTACCAAGGGATGGGGTGTGGAGGGATAAAAATTGATGGTGTTTAAGTGTACAAACTTATAACAAGTGCTTAAGTAGCCATAGAGATTTAATGTACAGCTTATTGAACATAAACAATAGCCTTGTACTTTAAGTATGTAATGTGATAAATATCATTACAATGGCAACCATATTACAATATATAAACACATCAAACTAAGAAGACATACGCTTAAACTTCCACAATATTACATGTCAAATTTATCCAGTTAAAAGAAACTCAAACCTTTGTATGAAGTTCTTCCAAGGGAAATGGAAAAATAAGGACATACAAATAGAATTTTAAAATATTTAATGTACCAGATGGGTAAATATTATAAGCATGAACTTCAGGTCAGGATTTTATTGCCATTCTCTTCTGTCTGTGTCTGTGGGTCCATGTATTTCTAGGACTGCATGTTCATACAGAGGGAGAGAGAGAGAGAGAGAGAGGTCTTAATTTGGACAAACTCAAAAGACTGTACCTGAGATCCTTTGTGATTGACGAATATGACGCTCAGACAAATGGCTGCTATAATAGAACCTAAGTTGAGGAAAGGGGGGGTGGTCCCTCTGAAAAGAGCAAAAGGACCACAATGGGTGTATTTCCTGATATGAGCCTTTGTTTCTTACTTTGAGAAGGATTGAGTATAGAGTTTACTCAGTGATGAAGGACTTAAAACTTTCAGAGCAGGAAAAAATAAATCCTGGCACCAAATGCTTTATAATAGCCACGTTGGGAGATAAAGGTGACAGTGGGGATGAGGATGAGGAGAAGTTTAGGATTAGGGCAAGTGACTTTAATTTTTAATTTTAAATACACTTTAAAGTAAATATAGTTGTTAGTTACATTATTTTTTGAATATAGAAGAAATCTGTTTTTCCTAGCCCTATAGCAATGCCTTTGAGGACAATGATTGTATTTTTGTCATGGCGATTACATGCCATGAGAACAAGATATTCATCCATGAAACTTCTGAAAAATAAAGTTAGGTAATATGTGAATGAACGAAAATGAGGCAGTAACAGATGTAAGTATTATAGAAGTCAAAGAGTTGAGATGTAAGGAATTTGTGATAATCGGGGCCATCTCCAGGGAGATGTGAGATTTAAGAGATGCCTTTAAAAGTCAATGGCCCGGGAGGAAAGTCCAGATCAGCAGGTAATGAGAGCTAGGTACAAGGATGGAAGTGAGTAAGAGGGGCCAGTGGAAGAGTGACTTTTAAAAAACATACACAGTTTTATGGTGCACCTTTAATAACAAATAAATGTTGGTGGGGATATTCTAAGTTTCCTGAAACAAACAGATAAACAAACAAAACAACAAACACAACAACTGAATTATGAGTTTGAGCATGTCCAATTCCATCACTCATTGAAGACAGACTGTAGGTCACTCATTCTCCAGTGACCAGCAAAATGTCTTTTCCATAGATGGTTGTCAGAAAAAAAAAAACTGTAATAAAATAAAATAGGAGGAACTGACCCCTGCTTAGCACTTAGCATTGTAAGTGCTCACAAGCTATGTGTCAAGTAATTAGAGTAATCAAGATACAGTCACTGACTTTAATTAAACTTTACAGCAGTGAGTGAGGAGTAATAAATATATGGGAAATAAAAGTGGGATTTAGGGCCAGTCTGAATTGCATATTGATTCAGAGGATAGTAAAATGTACGTGCATGGACACATCAGTAATTAACTAGTGTAAATCCTTTCCAATAAGTCTTCTCTCTCAAACACATACTCACAAAAAATATAGGGAAAAGATGCCCAAACATCTTATTAGTTTCAGTCATGAAACTAGACATCTGGGAACTTCTGAAGAGCTGCAGGTAAAGCACTGCATGCCCATGCTTAATGTAATGAAGAATGAACATATTAGTTTTTACTTAAAATTAGAACCAGAAGTCTAAAATCCTGGAAATAAAGGGTCAAAGACCGAGGATGTTTCTCATTTATCCTTTTAAAAAAATCCCTTGAAAAAGAAACTAAGAGCTTTGTTCTAAGAGAATTGAGTTGTCTACTCGTTCATTCACCAACCATTTATAGAGTGTCTGTTATGTGCTAAGCCTAGGAAACCACTAGGGAAATATGAAGTTCTTATTTTCATGACACAGAGTCTAATGGAGGAACAGAGAGGAAAAAACAAATCTTGCGTAAATTGTGTTTAGTACTAAGATGGAGAAAAAGAAAGATGTGTGTGCATGTGGGGGGCAGGGAGATGCTTACTTACTTGGGATAATGAGGGAAGACCCTTTAGAAAAATAACCTTTAGAAAGGTACTTAAAGGTTAAGAACTTGGCAAATAAAAGAACAGCAGACTGGTGGAAGGAGTAGAGAGGAGAATATTCCAGGTAGAGGGAACAACATGTGAGAATGTCCTGATATAGGAAAGAGCGTGGCATATGAGTCACTTAACAGGAGTCCATAGGTTTGTACTGATTTAGGCAAGAAGAGAGAGAGATAAAATGAAGTGGAGAGAGAGGAAGCCTGCAAAGCCTCGATCAAGGATATGTATTTTAATGAATATAAAATAGAAGAAAATAAAATATTCCAGTCAAAAAAGTGATATTCATTCATTCATTCAGCAGATATTTATTGAGAGCCTTGATCTACACCTAGATGGATGGGTTCTAGGTCCTTGGCATACACTAGTGAGATAAAACACACACACATTCTAACTTAGGTTAGACATGAGCTTATATCCTAGTTTGTGTATGGGGGGTGGATACAGACAATAGCAGGCATAGTAAATCATTAGATTTTATGATGTATCAGAAAGACTGAATTCTATCGATAAAATAAATTTCAGAGCCAAATAAGGAAGGTCAAGATACCAGGGGCAGGGAGATGTGGAAATAACCTACAATTTTAAATAGAACAATCAGGGCATGCTTTGTTGATTAGGTTATGATTTTAAAAGATTACTTTCCTTCAACTATTTGGATTTTTTTTTTTAGGCTATGACACTGAACTAATGGAGATACATTTTGCTGTCCTTGACACTACACAAACTCTGCCTTTCTATCAAGATTTTATGTAAATGTGATTGTATGTAACTGGGACCATTGCTTTACAGACAGCATCCTGTTGGATTTTGCACTGCTGTGTTCCATTGACCGAACCAGTGTTATGGTTCTGTATTTGTGTTTGGTTCTTGCCGCACCATTTGAATGTGACAAGAATTTGAAATATATGCTTTCAGTACCTTTGTAGGAAAAAAGTTTTGTTTTGATAAACTAGGTCTCAAAAAATTGGCTAATTTAGGGAAATAGTAACAACAGGGGAAGTCAATTGTTTGGACATTTCAGTATCTTTTATTACTCTAGATTGGCTGTGTAGTTCTGAATTCAAGCCTGATTAAGAAACAGCAAGACTGCTCTGAAGAAACTTTAAGATAGAAATAGTTCCCTAAATTTGGATCAATTCCTATCTTAAAGTCAGTGTCTGGTTAAGAACTTAATTTTCCATATTATTTGGTTCCTCCTTCCCAATTTCATGTGCTTATTATGATTTTTACAATATAGAAATGACTCCTTGGATCTATTTTAAATATTTGTGTTGTCATGGTATTAGAGATATTTGAAGTGACATTCTCGCTGATAGGATTTATCCATTTAAGCCCAGCTTGAATTTTAAGTCAATAGTGGCAAACATTCTTTGTTATTAATTCATTCATTCACTCATTCAACAGTCATTTACTGAATTTCCATTATTGGATAAGTTCAGGGCTAGGTGATCAGGAATAGAGATAAAAAGACAAAATCCTTTACTTTAGGAGGCCTACTCCAAGGAAGAAATAGAAATTCTTTTCTTCTAGAGATCGTTTTCCATTGATCATGTGAAACCCAATGCATTCCAAAATTTTTAAAATGATGAATGAAGGAAAAAAGAAAGAAAATATGTGTGACTGAAGCAGGGAGGAGGGAGGCAAGATCAACTCCAGGGTCAATGCTCTTGGTTAGACAAGTTTTACTCTATATAAGCATGCTCAACTTAATAGGGTGACTGTGGGCTGAAATCCAGTTCATGCTCCACTAATGGAGTGCTACACTTTGACCCACTTTTGCTTCCCTTGCAAGAAAGGGTGCCTTTTCCTAATCTTCAAAAAGTTCTGAAAGGTTAATGGTGACCATGATCAGTTCTCACGTTTGATAATATTGATGGCTAATATTTATAGCCTTAACATGTGACAGGCAACATGCTTCATGCATAATCCCTCATCTATTTTATCTGAACAACCCAATGAAGGAGACACTCTACTGTCCCTGTTTTGTAGATGAGAAAACCATGGCTTATAGAGAATGTAACTTGCCTAAGGATAACCAACTGGTAGAGGCCGATTTGAAGCTAGGCTGTTTATCTCCAGAAGTCACATGTTTTAACCACCGCGTTGAAACATAATATACACAAATATGCATAAACACACTAACTTGAATTTGATTTTCATTTGCAGTAAAGAGTATTTATGCAACATCTATAGACTAGCAGAGGGTTCAAATGGCCAGGAATCTTGTATTTAGAATTCAGAAATACTGAGCAGGGATAAATTGCTGTTATGGAATTCTTGGTTACACTGCTCTATTAATTTAATAGCAGACTCTGACTTTATTACAGTAAATAACATATTCATGAAAATGTTTAAACACTCATGAATGAAGAGAAGAGGCATTAGAAATGCACTCCGCTAGCATAACTAACAAAGTAGTGAAATCATTTCTCTGCATTAGGGAATTCTGGGGAGGTGATCTGCATGCGCAGTCTCAGACTCTTTCAGTCTGTTTTGTGTTTGGCATTCAAGCCTGCCTTCCAGTACCACAGAGGCCAACTAAAGAGAGCTATTTATTTGCGAGAGGAAAATCAGCAGGCTCTCAGTGGAATCAAGCGATTACAAAGTAATGTAGGCCTTCACAAAGAAAAAGTTTGTTCTGGATTGGTTTAGGCTAATCCACCACAGGGAAATGTTGAGCAGTCCTTCAGTCCTGTTGCATGAGCAAGACAATTGCATCCTGAGCAGGGAACTGAAAATGCAAATGTTTTATGAATGTCAGGTAAGGCCTGATGGGCTCTGCAGATAATTTTGTTTGTGATTCTAATTTCATAGGCTTCAGATCATCTGCTCTAGTGAAGGATAGCTCCTGACATCAGAATTTGGGGCACTTACACCAATAAGTTAAAAAATAAAATAGGGGGTGATTTTCAGAAATAAAACATTATTTTTAGTTAATTACTAACTACTTTTTGAGGTCTTTGAACAGGAGCCATGATGTTAGTATGGCTTTAGGTGCACAATGCTTTATATGTGGCAGTGAACACTGAGGTCGTTGTAATGATGTGGCCTATAAGAACCCAGGTGATAACAGTGGTAATGAGAGAGGGGGAAGACAGATGGGAGAGAAATAATATCACACATTGACAGGACTTGACTACACTTAATTGAATAAAAGAGGCAGTGGAGAAAAAAGAGTTGGTCATTTTCTGCTGCATACATTCACTTATTTAAGAAGTAGGTATTTAGGACCTATTAAGTCTCAGGCACAGGGCAGTGCTGAGTATACAATGATGAAAATATAAAACCCTTGCTCACATGATGATGGTTATCTAGGTAGAGATACACAGAGTACCCAGGACTAAGTCTATTATGGAGACATTTGACTGAGTCATGCAAATAAAGGAAGGCTTGCTTCAATAAGTAAGTAATATACGAGCTGAGGTCTTAAATATGAGACAGGGGTTAACTTGGCGAATAACGGGAAGAAGATTGTTTTAGGCTGGGAGAAGTCCCAGTATCAGGAGAGAGGATGACGTAGATGAGGAACTGAGAGGCCAGTGTAGAAAATGACAGAAGCATATAGGCATGGGTGGAAAGAAATTAGGTTTAAGAAATAGGTAGAGGCTGGTGGCAGTCATTAATCCTCAAATATATCCCAGTTATCCAACTTAACATGTATAATTTGCATTTTCCTGCTGTTCTGAAATGAGATAGGGAAACTACTTCATAAATCAAAATAGTACAAGATAATATTGAGAAATGCTTTGGAAAAGAGTGAGATTAAAATTCAGCCTTGTGGCAAGAATCAAATCAAGCCATTATACCCATGGTGAAAACTTTCAAATGGATTAAAATTCCTCTGAGCAGAGGTTCAGCTGAGTGTAACCTCTAGAAAATCCTTCCAATTTGAGAAAAGTGGCTCAGAGAAAAGGAACCAAGGGTGTTGTTCTTCCAGCTAAATTAAAGCCTGATAGTTGCAAAATAATTTCAGTTAAAAGACTCTGTGTGAGAGAAAGAGGGAGCAAGAGGCAGAGGAAGAGGAAGATGAGGCGAGGCAAGGGGAAGAGGAGGTGGAGGAGGAAGAGAGAGGAGAGGAGAAAGAGGAGAGGGGAGAGGAGAGGGGAGAGAGATGGAAAAAAAAAAAAAGACAATCCAAGAGGTTTATTGAGCAGCTCTATTTACAATAGCCAGGTCATGGAAGCAACCTAAATGCCCATCGACAGACGAATGGCTAAAGAAGATGTGGTACATATATACAATGGAATATTACTCAGCCATAAAACGGAACGAAATTGGGTAATTTGTTGAGACATGGATGGATCTAGAGACTGTTATGCGGAGTGAAGTCAGTCAGAAAGAGAAAAGCGAATATCGTATATTAACGCATTTATGTGGAACCTAGAAAGATTATACAGATGAACCGGTTTGCAGGGCAGAAATAGATACACAGATGTAGAGAACAAACATATGGACACCAAGGGGGGAAAGTGGAGGGGGTGGGGTGGGGATGGTGGTGTGATGAATTGGGCAATTGGGATTGACATGTATACACTGAGGTGGATAAAATGGATGACTAATAAGAACCTGCTGTATGAAAAAATAAAATACAATCCAAGAATTTAAAAAAAAACTATGGAATTTACTGGAATCAAAGAGGTAAAAGTTTTGAGTTGCACTACCAAACAGTCTGAACAACAACAATGCAACAACTACAAAAAAAAAAAAAAAAAAAAGCAAAGAGCCTGTTACTGTTAGTCCTACCTTTTATGGAAAGGGAGCAGGCTGGAAAATAGCTCAGTGGCCAGGGTGAGCTTCTATTCTAATTCCTTCAGATGTGAAACTTAATGAAAAAATAGAAGTTCCCAGAGGCAGAGTCAAGGACAACAAAGAATTGTAGCCTGGGCAGCTTTTCTCAATTAACAACATTTGTGTTTAACCAAGGATCATTTCTATCATAGGGTAAATGTCCTTGCAATATCTGACCAGCAGATTTCAGAATTGCTACAAAGCAGTGATTTGTGTATGGCTCGTAGTCTTCTGCCTTCTGAATGGAATTGTTTGCTGTGATTATCCTGTCCCAGTCTTGCCACTGCAATTTTGGGTATGTGTGGGTCAAATAACATATTTCAGTTCATAGGTCTTTGTACCAAAAGGACCCATGTCCAAACAAAATGAGAAACTACTGGACGAGAGTCAAAGATATTGGAGTTTGAGCTGGATGCAGTGATTGTATGGGACTTGGGTTGTATTCGCTGGGGAAGAAGGATGATAACAGATGTAGGAAAGAGAATGAACTGAATTTTTTTTTTCTTTTTTTTTTTTGCGGCATGCGGGCCTCTCACTGTTGTGGCCTCTCCCGCTGCGGAGCACAGGCTCCGGACGCGCAGGCTCAATGGCCACGGCCCACGGGCCCAGCCGCTCCGTGGGATCCTCCCAGACCGGGGCACGAACCCACGCCCCCTGCATTGGCAGGTGGACCCTCAACCACTGCACCACCAGGGAAGTCCTGAACTGAATATTTGATGATTCAGAGTGGACTGCAGAAACTGTTAGTCCTGTCCATCAAATATTTCCACTTCTCCTGATCACATGGTGTGATTATATTTCTTCACTTCATGAAGTCTGACTGTATATTTGATGTACACTGGTTAATGAAATGGGAGTCATTCACCATACCCTCCTTTGAAATAACCAGCACAGCTTCAGATGTTTCCTTCAGAAAGGATTATGTAAAACCTCAGCCAGCCCACAGTGGATGTATAGTAGGAGGGAGAAAGAAATCATTTTTTAAAAATAATTTAATCCTGAGAGATTGGTAGGATGTTTATTACTGCAGGATTACCTAGATTATCCTGGCTGATACAGGGCTACATTATGTAGAAATTTTTAATCAATATGAATTGCTTTTATCTTTATCCTAAGAGCAATGGAAAACAAATAATTTTAGATAGGGTAATTAATG
The DNA here is from genome assembly GCF_025265405.1 of Mesoplodon densirostris. NCBI lineage: Eukaryota > Metazoa > Chordata > Mammalia > Artiodactyla > Ziphiidae > Mesoplodon > Mesoplodon densirostris. The sequence continues at coordinate 22,835,357 of NC_082667.1, read as the reverse complement.
TTATCACTGCCATATTGTTATCCAACTCATCCTCAGTAAGGTCAAGTTTATGCATTACCTCTATACCTGATGCTCTGGACAATTTGCATATAAGCTCACTGAACAAGCCCCAGGTGACAGAAAAGATATCCACAAAATTGATTTGATATATTTTCCTCCAATTACTGAAATGTTTCTCTACAGTGTGTGCCCTCAGAAGAATACTCACATTGGATGTGAATACCCTCACGTGGTGCTCATTATAGGAGGTTCGTTACATACCTATTCCCTAGACCTCCAATTTTCCAATCTTGTCCTTTTCAAATGCTTAACCTTGCAGTCATACCATAAACCTTTACCCATGGACCATCAGCATTCCATTTACGCTGGCAATGAAGTGACCACTGTGTTTAAGCACAGTCAAGTTTGACATTTAACCCCAGATTTCCACCTTAGTGGGACCTCTCATCATCCCAAGTACTATATTGGTCATGGTTCTGTCAGAAAGGGGTAAACCACTTATATAGTTTAAGCAGAAAGGGAGTAAATGCAGGAAATGATCAGAAAGGTGTGGGAAGACCTGGAGTAACAAATGGGAGAATATTGTTGACCAAAGACCAAGAAGCTGCAACTGCCCTTTAAAGGAAACCATGAGGGGGCACTTTTAGCAAAATTACCACCAATGATGCTACTTGGAAATATACTATTGCTGCTGAGTAGGAATACAGAAGTCTGTCCTACTACTGAATTTCCTGAAACTTCCACCGATACAGCTGGAGGCTGTTATGTGCCATTGTACACAATTTCCCTGCTGATACTGTAGCTGCTGTCTTAATTGCCCCCATAATTAGAATAAAATGGCCCCACCCTTTTTGTCGCCTTCTATTCTCCTTTCAGTGCATCTCATTAGACGAATCCAACAAAAACCTGGATGGTTGGGGGAGTCTGGTATGCAGTGTATAGGTATTTAGCCCAGGTGATGCAAAAGCATATATAGAGAGAATGGGAAACTGAAAGCCAGTGGGCACTTTTGGGCACAAAGGTACTGAGATCCCATTTCAACTTAATGGAGATCACCACTCTCTTAATTTTCCTTCTGATCTTGGGTGGCCTCGGCCTGCAGTGGCTTGAAGCAGGATTTCGGTTCCCTGGCCAGAGACTGAAGTCAGGCTGCAGCAGTTAGAGCACCGAATCCTAGCCACTAGACCACCAGGGACCAGTGGCCAGTGTCAAGGCCCTGGCTTGTTGGCTTTGTAGTAATACATTTTCACAAAGAGACGGAAAGTAGTGAAACAAGTAGAGTGTTTATTAGGAGGAAAAAGAGTATGTGTGGATAGACACGTGGATCGGCTCAGAGAAAGAGCTGCACCCTTGTGGTAGTTTGAATCACTTATATGGGGCATTTCTTCCGGGTTTCCTTTGGCCAATCGCCTTGCTTTGCCTGGTTCTGAGTCCGTATGTGGTTTATCTCAGGGTCCTCCCAATGTATGCATGCGCATCTCTTAGCCAAGATGGATTCTAGTGAAGAGATCTATGGGTAGGTTGACATCACTCCCTTTTTGACCTCCAAGGCGCCTCTCTGCATGTATAGTAGGGAAGGACTCCTTGACCTCGAAAATGAGAGTATGTGGTCTCTTTTATCTGGGCAGGGCTCAGCCTCTCCTATTATTCTCCTGCTATTATCCTCATCTTGGAGTATTTATCACCAGGAAACAAACTTCAGCTGCTCAGCCTGGGGCCCATCTATCTCCTGCCTCATTCCTACTTCATTAGCTGTTTCTCCTTAGTTCTCTTTGCTACTTTCTTCTCATCATCCTGATCTCCAATTATTGTAGTGTGCAAGGCTCAGACCTCAGATCTATACTCTTCTTTTTATACATTTATTCTCAAGGATATCCTCTCTAATCTCATGATATAAATCTGTAGACTGACCATGTATTATTATCTTCGGTTCCAAACCCTCCTCCAAATTCCAGACTTCTGCATCTAATCAGCCACTTGAACAGTTCTCAAGACAGACTAACTGGTATTTAAAACTTAGCACATACCAAATCTCTTCAATCAAGATCTCTTGATTTTTCCTTTTCCCCTACCACCACCCCCCAAAACAAGCAGCAGTAGCAACTTAATAACTGGTAGTGTCATCTTCCCAGTTGTTGAGACCAAATACCTGATGGTTATTTCTGAGCCCTCTATTTCCCTAACACTGTACATGTCATATATCCAGCACAACTTGTCTGCTTCATCTTCAAGATAAATTAAACATCTGTCTCCCTTGACTTCTCCATCATGACCATTCTAGTTGCAAGTATCATTTTTTCTGGATTACTTCAGTAGATCCATAACTGGCTCTTTTCTTTCACCCTTAATATCCCCTACAGAGTCTGTGCCACACAGCAGCTGGAATAACCTTCCAAAAATTTAACAAGGTTAAGTAAATTTTCTGATCAAATTCCTTTGAAGGATTCCCATCTCAGTCAAAATAAGTTCCTATGATTGTAATATGGTCTAGAAAGCCCTGCATCTTCTGTCCCTTTGCCACCGTTCCTGCTCTGATTTAATGTCTTACCAGTAACTATCACTCAGGATGTTTCAGCACATTACTTTCTTGCTGATCTTCAATGTAATAAGCACATTCAGTGCTTTTGTACATATTCTTTCCTCTCCCTGGAATGCTCTTTCCTCAGGTTTCTTGTTCCATCAATTTCATTAGGTATCTGCTCAAAATCACCTTATTAGAGAAGCTTTTCCTGACTATTCTACCAAAAAAGCTTTTATCAATATGTTCTGTTTCCTTCCCCTGATTTATTTCATACCACTTACCACTCCTCTCCTTTGTCTGTATAACTCTTTGTTTATATAACTCTATATCTTTGTTTATTGATTGTCTCCTGCCACTAAAACATTTAGCTTCATGACAGCAGGTACTTTGTTTTATTCACTGATATCTCCCAGTGTTTAGAACAGTGCCTGGCCCTGGGTCGGTACTCACCACATACTTGTTGAATGAGTAAATGGATGGATGGATGAATAAACAAATGCAGTATGAGAAAATGGATTGGACTGGAGAGATTCCAGTGTGGTTACAACTTGGGATGGGAAATTGTTGATGTATGATGGTAGCTTGGACGAGGTTGGTGGTGGTCTAGTGGAGGGAGGGCAGCAGATGCTCTCAAGGGGTATTTATAGAATAACAGACAGCATTTCTTGGTCAGTTAAATGTAGGTGGCAAGGAAGAATTCAATGTTAAGGATACCACCTAGATTTCTGGCTTGTGCAACTGGATTAATGATGGCACTATTCTCTGAAAAGAAGGAATAGAAGGGAAACTGATTTTAAGGAAAAAATCATGAATTCAGTTTTGAATGTTTAACTATATGCATCCAGACCCAACCTTTCTGTCTGAGGAGCGACTGAATAATTCAAATTCAACTGAATAATTCAAATCCCTAGATTCATCTCACAACACCTATAATGAAGAAGATATTTATGTTGCTGATCTCTAGGGTTCTTAATGAAAGTATGAATAATTACTAGAGGGGGTAAGGACTAGAGTTCCTTACCCCCACTATAGGAAATATATTTCTTCTTGTCACTCAAGGTGCCTTCCTCTCTCAAGTCTGCTGCAAGGAAGTATTGATATCTAAAACAAATCACTTACACCATAATGTGAATTTGAGTCCATGAAGCATCATTATGAAGTCAGCCTAATTTCTGACTGTGTGATAGAAGTCTCCACCCTTGTCCCCACTTAAAGAGATTTCAAGCAAGAGTAAGCAGGCAGGCCAGATTACTGCAGGAATAGTAACCTATCTGTTATACATGATATTATATAGATCAAATGATAATCTAGACTTTTTTTTTTACATAGGATAAATTCTGGGTTCATTTGATAATGTCAGAAAGTTGGGTAGCTAAAGCATTTTAGTCTCATTTCCATTTGCCAAATAAATGGATCCTCAGCCCCAAGAATTTCAAGCCAGAATAGGCAGGTAGGTAAAATCATTATAGGAATAAAGACCTATCTACTATCCATGAGATTTTATCGATCTTCAGGGTAATTTAAACCCACTTTTTAAAATATGGGATAAATCCTAGGTTTATTTTAATAATCTCAGCTATGTAAATGGCTGGTTGCCTGGGAGATATATTATAGCTTCTTCTATAGGCATGTCAAGAAAAGAAATTGCTTAGCAATAAAAACTTGAAAAGGATGAGCACTGATATAGTGAAGCTTTTATGATAAATCTACCTTTGCAATGTCTTTCTGAAATGAGGAGTTGCATCCCAAAAGAGGTATTTATGCTGGATATGAAAACCACCACTGATTAAAATAGCAGAGTAGAGAAAATTGAGTTATTTAAATATTAATTATATCCCAAATAAAAAAGTGTTCACATGACAAAAAAGCAGAGTTCTTTTTTTCCCCACTTTAAGCCCAAGTCTTTATTAATGTATTTATTTAGCATCTATCCATTTGACAAGTTTGAGGCTGATGCTATGGGAAATACTGAACCTGAATGTACTAGGTTTGTTACAATTGAGAGCCTCTTAGTTTACTACATGATAGGAAATATTTCAATAATTCAGGCGTCTTGGTAGGAAATTCTCAGATGTGTTCCTCCTGGGCATGTGTTATGGGCTAAACTGTATATCCCCAAAAGACGTGTTAAAGTTCTAAGCCCCACTACCTCAGAAAGTGAGCTTATTTGGAAGTAGGGTTATTGCTAATGTAGTTAATATGATGTCATATAGGTATATGGTAGGCCTTCCACCCAGTCTGACTGGTGCTCTTGGAGGAGGTGAGACACAAAGACAGAGAACACAGGGAGAAGATGACCATGTGATGATGGAGGCAGGGACTGGAGCGAGGCATCCAGAAGTCAAGGAGTGTCACAGATTGCTGGCAATACCAGAACCTAAGAGAAAAGCATGGAACAGTGGCCACCCTAGATCTTTCAGAGGAAACACAGCCCTGATGACACCTTGTTCTCAATTTCTAGCCTCCAGAACTGTGAGATATTAACTTTTGTTGTTTTTAGCTTTCCCAGTTAGTGGTTCTTTGTTACAGCCGCCTTAGGAAACTAATTCAGAATGGCTGACCGTGCATGGGGCAAACAAGATATAAAGTGGTTTAGAGATAAGAAGTTAGACAAGAAGTGCCATGGAGAAAACTTATAGGACAACTGGTCACTACCTATTGTCAAGTTAGATGAATTCTACACCCCTAGACCAATCACTGCAGAACACAGTGCATTTCAGTCTGTGGGCTGCTGAACACAAACCGACTTGTTAAGTCATCAGTCACTCAAATGTATAGTAATGGAAGCAAAAGACAACATGTTATTTACTCAGAAAATGCTCTCTTGAAATTGAACAATGAGAAAGTTAAATAACAGCTTATGTGTTCCTGCTTCCCACTCTTCTGCTTGATTTCTCATTCTTATGTGACTGTAACACTAAGAGCCTCATGGATACCATCAATGGCTGTAATATGGCTCAAGGGAAAATGCCCCACTATGAGATAGGAAGGAAATAAAAACCCTAAAAGCACTGACACAAAACAAGCTTCACTGGAATTTATCTGTTTCAGTGATTACCAAATCTATATTCACGACTCTAGTTACACAGTCTAAAACCAACTGGGAGAAAAATGAAATATGCCATAAACCATAGGAATATTTTGTCTCTGTAATGTCAGGTATCTGAGTATTTGATGGTATCTATTGCATTTTTTGTATTCTTCACTAAGTTAAATTGGCAACACTGAATCAAGTCCTGAAAAGTAAATTCAAACCTGGAATTCTAAATGTGTAACAGGATGGCTTAGAGAACTCTACATATATGCACACACCATATATAAAGCAGCTTGCATAGGGCAACATTATATATATATTGAACAATGATACTGAATATAGATATTGAATGTATATCTATATCTATCTGTAGATACAGATGCATGTTATGTATCTTAATGCCAGCCACACTAGATTACAACTTCTGTCTGTGCTTTCTGGTCTTGCCTTGTAGAGTTTCTCCCTGCAAATGTACAGAAAGTATTCAGATAAAGATTCAGTGTGACTCTTGTACAGATTTTTTGAGTTCTTTATGTATCTCCATTTCCTCTGCTACCCTGTTCTTCAAATTCTAGCCATCTATCCATCCTGAACTTTGGGCTTTTTCTCCTCAACTTAGTGAGACCACCATCCTTTGCTTGGTACAGCCTGCCTATGTCTTCATCAAGACACTGTCTTCAGGTAGAAAGCACAGGCAATATGAATTCTCCATTGGTTTTGTTCTTACAGGGATCACGGTTATGCTCTGCCTGATGTCCAAAGACTGAACACTGTCATTTTGTATATTTTATTCAGTGTCCTAGTTATTCATGGTGAGAGAGCAAATCCCCACCAATAATTCCTTTGTTTCCAGAAGTAGAATTCCATAAGCTACTTACTTACATAAGATGTATTCAACCTCTTTTAAAGTTCCTTAAAATACAAATTTTATGTTTCTTTTCAACCTCCAAATTATTAGATCTTTTATGCTCAATGCCTCTTTTTTATTATCTTTATCCTTTTTTGTTTCATTTTTATTTTTAAAAGTCAGGCTCACATTAAAAACAACAGCATACTTAATGTGTTTGTTGGGGCTTACTGCTGGTTCATACCTGTTTGCCCAATGGGTCTCTTGAGTGTGATGGCTGCAATTCCCTGATGGTATCTGAGATTTTGGCAATAAGACTACTTCTAAATGACACTCACACTATAATTAAGGAGAGCACTATTCTGTGACAAGATCCACACCAGTAGTTTATTTCTTCCAAGGCAGCTTTTCTCCATTTCTTTAGGGAGTATTTCTCATGTTTTGGCCTGAGGATAAACACTCTGCTGCCTACTCAAAATTTCAGAAGTAGTAGGAGGGTTATTTAAGCAGTGATCCTGTAAGATGATACTACAATAATAATTGGAATAATTGAGTAAAGGAACAATAATAATTATTATTATATTTAAATATACTATTTAATACTAATTAAATATGAATTAAACATTATCTAATAATAATTAATATAAATAATTTTGTAAATATATTATTTAATAATTATTATTCAATTATTCCTTTTTATTTCTACCCAATCTCCATTCCTACTCTGGAAACTTGATAGCTTTGAGGTTAGAGACTCATTTGGTATCACTGGAATAAATGGCTCCCAAGTCCATTGAAAAGTTCTCCTTTGTGTTGTAGGCTGTATAATTCCTTCACTATATACTTTATTTCCTCTGGGAGTAATTTGAAATCTTTTTTTTTTTTTTTTTTTTTTTTTTTTGCTGTACACGGGCCTCTCACTGCTGTGGCCTCTCCCGTTGCGGAGCACAGGCTCCGGACACACAGGCTCCGTGGCCATGGCTCGCGGGCCCAGCCGCTCCGCGGCATGTGGGATCTTCCGGGATCGGGGCACGAACCCGTGTCCCCTGCATCGGCAGGCGGACTCTCAACCACTGCGCCACCAGGGAAGCCCAGTAATTTGAAATCTTTTGACTGCTGAAGTCTGCTCCCTCATTTTTAATACCACTGTAGATTGACTAATTTATTATTTTTTATCTTTCTTTTCATTTTATAAGGATTTAACAAGGGTAGATATAAACAGATATTCACAATGTACACTCTTTTGTACATGCCCAAGGTTTGTTTTATGGGTTCTTTGAGGTCTTTTTGCATTTTAAAAATTCCTTATCTCTTCTTTCATACAATTATACAAAAATATTTGTCTTACTTTCTAGCCAGCATTTTTTGAGACTAAATCTAAAGATACAATATATATGAAAGTGTTTGTAATTGTGAACAACTGAGTAAATATTTGGGCACAATGCTCCTGTTTAGCACATTTTTTAAAAGGAAGGAAAAATAAACAAAGCATGATCCTCTACACAGTTTGACAAGAAATTGTCATTTGTATTATCTTTCATTGGTAGGTATCAAATTTGTGAGGCTTGGGCTCAGTGAGTTTGGGTGGTGTTTTGTGCAACTACACAGACAGAGCTCACAAACCATACAGGCTGGTTTTTAATCCATGCCATTAAACACAATCACTTTGGGCATTCACTTGTGAGTGACTGACTGCCATAATGAAAATTCTGGAAAGACTCCACTCCCTTTTGCTTCCTGATGGTCTCTTGAATATGACTGTGCCATTTTTGGCAACATTCTCATGTGGACCTGGCATAGGAGGTAACTCTCCCTATAAATATAAGAAATGGGGAGTCCCCTCTGTTTAAAAGTGAAGGTAGTTTAGCATCTAAGGAAAATAATTCACTACTTAAATGAGAATAAGTAAAAGAGTATCTTTTATTCAGTTCTCTTCTATTTGAGTAGGTAAAAGGTAAGGAAAAGTTTCCAGCCTTCAGACTATGTTTCCTTCCAGTTACTGTCATGATTTCCAGCCATCAAAAAGCACTAAATAGATCTTACATGCTCTGTAATTTTATGAGCCATCCAAAAATCATCATTACCAGTGAAACAAGTTACCTTTGATTCTTTTTCTTTTTCTCCACAACCCAGCTCCAGAATTCAATTTCATGTAGAATGTTTCAAAACTCAGTGAACCTTTAGCCCAGAATTCATGTTGGAAGTGATAATTTCTGATAACTTGTGTGCCCATTATTTTCAAACTTCCATGCTTTTGCTGATTTTATATTAATTGCCAGAAATACTGCTATAAGCTATATCTACATCATCCTTGAGATTCCTGCCCACTTTACATGTTAAAATTGTTCACTCCCATCCATACGGCTTTTGAAAAATTTCAAGCTTGGAGAGTTATAGAAAGGATACTTATTAATAAGAAAACATCCTCCAAATTTCACGTTCTTCCACCCAGTACTATTTATTTTTCCCATCTTGGACTATTACTGAAGAGTTTCAAATTAAAATGATATGTATTTCTTACAAAATTTATTGCCAGGAAAACAAATGCTTTATAGTTTCTACATCTTAAGGAAATGAATTAAAAGTTAGTTCCCAAAAGGAAAGTGAGCCCAGTTGGTAGCTCAATTGGTAGTTCTCTCCTCACCCAATATGAGCAATGTTGATCAAAAATTTTACCCATACTATGTTGAGCAATATATATTCCCTTGTTACTAAGCAGATAAATCTATATACACACATACATATAAAAAATTAAACATGTTCATGAAACAAACTCACCTTTATAACACATGTTGTATCCTATTTTTGTCTATTACATTTTAAAAAATGATGTTTGTGACCCATATCATTACCAGTGACCTAGCATCTCAAGACGCTTTGTAATGATAACAAATTGCCATTGTGTCAGCAAGGGTTAGAAAATTCTCACCCTTCATTTTGGCCACTAGAGTGTGAATATGCGGCTTGGCCTGTTCCAATTAGATCTTTTCACGAAGGGGATACTGAACCTTTATATTGTTAAATTTGAAACAGTATATATTTATAGAATTGGGTAACATGAAGAACTTAATGATTTATCGTGGTAATACCTGTACAAAAAATACCAAGGATAAGAAACAGTAACATGAAGATTTTTTAAAAAAAATTTTATTTTATACTAGAGTATAATTGATTAAAAATGTGTTAGTTTCAGGTGTACAGCAAAGTGATTCAGTTATACATATACACATGTATCTATTCTTTTTCAAATTCTTTTCCATTTAGGTTATTACAGAGTAGGGAGCAGAGGTCTCTTAGAAGTCCTCCCATCCCTGCACAACCAATATCTCCTCCATTTTCTCCAAAGCTACATGCTATCTTCATTATTCTGACATTATTTTTATTTGTTGCTACCTAAGCATTTATCTTTAAATACAATAATTAGATTTTACCCTTTAAAATTTTATCTTACTGAGTATTGATATGTATTCTTTCATGTTTTCTTTTTTTCACATCTTTATTGGAGTATAATTGCTTAACAATGGTTTGTTAGTTTCTGCTTTATAACAAAATGAATCAGTTATACATATACATATGTTCCCATATCCCCTCCCTCTTGCATCTCCCTCCCACCCTCCCTATCCCACCCTTCCAGGGGGTCACAAAGCACCCTGCTGATCTCCCTGTGCTATGCGGCTGTTTCCCACTAGCTATATACCTTACTTTTGGTAGTGTATATATGTCCATGCCTCTCTTTCACTTTGTCACAGCTTACCCTCCCCCTTCCCCATATCCTCAAGTCCATTCTCTAGTAGGTCTGTGTCTTTATTCCTGTCTTACCCCTAGGTTCTTCATGACATTTTTTTTCTTCTTGAATTCCATATATATGTGTTAGCATACGGTATATTTCTTTCGCTTTCTTACTTCACTCTGTATGACAGACTCTAGGTCTATCCACCTCATTACAAATAGCTCAATTTCGTTTCTTTTTATGGCGGACTACTATTCCATTGATTATATGTGCCACATCTTCTTGATCCATTCATCCCATGATGGACACTTAGGTTGTTTCCATCTCCAGGCTATTGTAAATAGGGTGTTATGAACATTTTGGTACATGACTCTTTTTGAATTATGGCATTCTCAGGGTATATGCCCAGTAGTGGGATTGCTGGGTCATATGGTAGTTCTATTTGTAGTTTTTTAAGGAACCTCCATACTGTTCTCCATAGTGGCTGTACCAATTCACATTCCCACCAGCAGTGCAAGAGGGTTCCCTTTTCTCCACACCCTCTCCAGCATTTATTCTTTCTAGATTTTTTGATGATGGTCATTCTGACTGGTGTGAGATGATATCTCATTGTAGTTTTGATTTGCATTTCTCTAATGATTAATGATGTTGAGCATTCTTTAATGTGTTTGTTGGCAGTCTATATTTTCTGTGGAGAAATATCTGTTTAGGTCTTCTGCCCATTTTTGGATTGGGTTGTTTGTTTTTTTGTTATTGAGCTGCATGAGCTTCTTATAAATTTTGGAGATTAATCCTTTGTCAGTTGCTTCATTTGCAAATATTTTCTCCCATTCTGAGGGTTGTCTTTTGGTCTTATGGATTATTTTGCTGTGCAAAAGCTTTTAAGATTCATTAGGTCCCATGTGTTTATTTTTGTCTTTATTTCCATTTCTCTAGGAGGTGGGTCAAAAAGGATCTTGCTGTGATTTATGTCATAGAGTGTTCTGCCTATGTTTTCCTCTAAGAGTTTGATAGTTTCTGGCCTTACATTTAGGTCTTTAATCCATTTTGAGCTTATTTTTGTGTATGGTGTTAGGGAGTGACCTAATCTCATACATTTACATGTCCCTGTCCAGTGTTCCCAGCACCACTTATTGAAAAGGCTGTCCTTTCTCCACTGTATATTCCTGCCTCCTTTATCAAAGATAAGGTTACCATATTTGTGTGGGATTATGTCTGGGCTTTCTATCCTGTTCCACTGATCTATCTTTCTGTTTTTGTGCCAGTACCATACTGTCTTGATTACTGTAGCTTTGTAGTATAGTCTGAAGTCAGGGAGCCTGATTCCTCCAGCTCCATTTTTTGTTCTCAAGATTGCTTTGGCCATTCAGTGTCTTTTGTGTTTCCATGCAAATTGTGAAATTTTTTGCTCTGCTTCTGTGAAAAATGCCAGTGGTAGTTTGATAGGGATTGCACTGAATCTGTAGATAGCTTTGGGTAGTAGAGTCATTTTCACAATGCTGATTCTTCCAATCCAAGAACATGGTATATCTCTCCATCTATTTGTATCATCTTTAATTTCTTTCAGCAGTGTCTTATAATTTTCTGCTTACAGGTCTTTTGTCTCCTTAGGTAGGTTTATTCCTAGATATTTTATTCTTTCTGTTGCAATGGAAAATGGGATTGTTTTCTTGATTTCACTTTCAGATTTTTCATCATTTGTGTATAGGATTGCAAGAGATTTCTGTGCATTAATTTTGTATCCTGCTACATTACCAAATTCATTGATTAGCTCCAGTAGTTTTCTGGTAGCATGTTTAGGATTCTCTATGTATAGTATCATGTCATCTGCAAACAGTGACGGCTTTATTTCTTCTTTTCCAATTTGGATCCCTTTTATTTCCTTTTCTTCTCTGATTGCTGTGGCGAAAACTTCCAAAACTATGTTGAATAATAGTGGTGAGAGTGGGCAACCATGTCTTGTTCCTGATCTTAGTGGAAATGCTTTCAGCTTTTCACCATTGAGGACAATGTTGGCTGTGGGTTTGTCATATATGGCCTTTATTATGTTGAGGAAAGTTCCCTCTATGCCTACATTCTGCAGGGTTTTTATAATAAATGGTTGTTGAATTTCGTCGAAAGCTTTCTCTGCATCTATTGAGATGATCATATGGTTTTTCTCCTTCAACTTGTTAATATGGTGTATCACATTGACAGATTTGCATATATTGAAGAATCCTTGCATTCCTGGAATAAACCCCACTTGATCATGGTATATGATCCTTTTAATGTGCTGTTGGATTTTGTTTGCTAGTATTTTGTTGAGGATTTTTGCATCTATGTTCATCAGTGATAGTGGGCTGTAGTGTTCTTTCTTTGTGACATCCTTGTCTGGATTTGGTATAAAGGTGATGGTGGCCTCGTAGAATGAGTTTGGGAGTGTTCCTTCCTCTGATACTGTTTGGTAGAGCTTGAGAAGGATAGGTGTTAGCTCTTCTCTAAATGTCTGATAGAATTCGCCTGTGAAGCCATCTGGTCCTGGGTTTTTGTTTTTTGGAAGATATTTAATCACAGTTAAAATTTCAATGCTTGTGATTGGTCTGTTCATATTTTCTATTTCTTCCTGATTCAGTCTTGGCAGGTTGTGCATATCTAAGAATTTGTCCATTTCTTCCAGGTTGCCCATTTTATTGGCACAGAGTTGCTTGTAGTAATCTCTCATCTTTTGTATTTCTGCAGTGTCAGTTGTTACTATTCCTTTTTCATTGCTAATTCTATTGATTTGAGTCTTCTCCTTTTTTTTCTTGATGAGTCTGGCTAATGGTTTATCAATTTTGTTTATCTTCTCAAGGAACCAGCTTTTAGTTTTATTGATCTCTGCTATCGTTCTCTTCATTTCTTTTTCATTTATTTCTGATCTGATTTTTATGATTTCTTTCCTTCGGCTAACTTTGGGGTGTTTTTGTTCTTCTTTCTCTAATTGCTTTAGGTGCAAGTTTAGGTTGTTTACTCGAGATGTTTCCTGTTTCTTAAGGTGGGATTTTATTGCTATAAACTTCCCTCTTAGAACTGCTTTTGCTGCATCCCATAGGTTTTGCGTCGTCTTGTGTCCATTGTCATTCGTTTCTAGGTATTTTTTGATTTCCTCTTTGATTTCTTCAGTGACCACTTCATTATTAAGTAGTGTATTGTTTAGCCTCCATGTGCTTGTATTTTTTACAGATCTTTTCCTGTAATTGATATCTAGTCTCATAGCGTTGTGGTCGGAAAAGATACTTTATACAATTTTAATTTTTAAAAATTTACCAAGGCTTGATTTGTGACCCAAGATATGATCTATCCTGGAGAATATTCCATGAGCTCTTGAGAAAAATGTGTATTCTTTTGTTTATGGATGGAATGTCCTATAAATATCAATTAAGTCCATCTTGTTTAATGTATCATTTAAAGCTTGTGTTTCCTTATTTATTTTCATTTTGGATGATCTGCCCATTGGTGAAACTCGGGTGTGAATGTCCCCTACTATGATTGTGTTACTGTCGATTTCCCCTTTTATGGCTGTTAGTATTTGCCTTATGTATTGAGGTGCTCCTATGTTGGGTGCACAGATATTTACAGTTGTCATATCTTCTTCTTTGATCGATCCCTTGATGATTATGTAGTGTCCTTCTTTGTCTCTTCTAATAGTCTTTATTTTAAAGTCTATTTTGTCTGATATGGGAATTGCTACTCCAGCTTTCTTTTGGTTTCCATTTGCATGGAATATCATTTTCCATTCCCTTACTTTCAGTCTGTATGTGTCTCTAGGTCTCAAGTGGGTCTCTTGTAGACAATATATATATGGGTCTTGTTTTTATATCCATTCAGCCAATCTGTGTCTTTTGGTGGGAGCATGTAGTCCATTTACATTTAAGGTAATTATTGATATGTATGTTCCTGTTCCCATTTTCTTAATTGTTTTGGGTTTTTTATTGTAGGTCTTTTCCTTTTGTTGTGTTTCTTGCCTAGAGAAGTTCCTTTAGCATTTGTTATAAAGCTGGTTTGGTGGTGCTGAACTCTCTCAGCTTTTGCTTGTCTGTAAAGGTTTTAATTTCTCCATCATATCTGAATGAGATCCTTGCTGGGTAGAGTAATCTTGGTTGCAGGTTTTTCTCCTTCATCACTTTAAATATATCCTGCCAGTCCCTTCTGGCTTGCAGAGTTTCTGCTGAAAGATCAGCTGTTAACCTTATGGGGATTCCCTTGTGTGTTATTTGTTGTTTTTCCCTTGCTGCTTTTAATGTATTTTCTTTGTATTTAATTTTTGACAGTTTGATTAATATGTGTCTAGGCATGTTTCTCCTTGGATTTATCCTCTATGAGACTCTCTGTGACTCCTGGACTTGATTAACTATTTCCTTTCCCATATTAGGGAAGTTTTCAACTATAATATCTTCAAATATTTTCTCAATCCCTTTCTTTTTCTCTTCTTCTTCTGGAACCCCTATAATTCGAATGTTGGTGCATTTAATGTTGTCCCAGAGGTCTCTGAGACTGTCCTCTGTTCTTTTCATTCTTTATTCTTTCTTCTGCTCTGCAGTAGATATTTCCACTATTTTATCTTCCACATCACTTATCCGTTCTTCTGCCTCAGTTATTCTGCTATTGATTCCATCTAGAGTATTTTTAATTTCATTTATTGTGTTTCTAATCGTTTCTTGATTCATCTTTAGTTCTTCTAGGTCCTTGTTAACTGTTTCTTGCATTTCGTCTATTTTATTTACAAGATTTTGGATCTTGGAAACAGAATCTTGGATCAGCTTTACTATCATTATTCTGAATTCTTTTTCAGGTAGACTGCCTATTTCCTCTTCATTTGTTAGGTCTGGTGGGTTTTTATCTTGCTCCTTCTCCTGCTGTCTGTTTTTCTGTCTTCTCATTTTGTTTATCTTACTGTGTTTGGGGCCTCCTTTTTGCAGGCTGCAGGTTCATAGTTCCCGTTGTTTTTGGTGTCTGTCCCCAGTGGCTAAGGTTGGTTCAGTGGGTTGTGTAGGCTTGCTGGTGGAGAGGACTAGTGCCTGTGTTCTGGTGGATGAGGCTGGATCTTTTCTTTCTGGTGGACAGGTCCACGTCTGGTGGTGTATTTTGGGGTGTCTGTGGACTTTTTATGATTTTAGGCAGCCTCTCTGCTAATGGGTGGCGTTGTGTTCCTGTCTTGCTTGTTGTTTGGCATAGGGTGTCCAGCACTGTAGCTTGCTTGTCGTTGAGTGAAGCTGGGTGCTGGTGTTGAGATGGAGATCTCTGGAAGATTTTCGCCGTTTGATATTATGTGGAGCTGGGAGGTCTCTTGTGGACCAGTGTTCTGAAGTTGGCTCTCCCACCTCAGAGGCACAGCACTGACTCCTGGCTCCTCAATTTGGGATGATTCGTTGTCTATTCATGTATTCCACAGATGCAGGGTACATCAAGTTGATTGTGGAGCTTTAATCCGCTGCTTCTGAGGCTGCTGGGAGAGATTTCCCTTTCTCTTCTTTGTTCTCACAGCTCCAGGGTCTCAGCTTTGGATTTGGCCCCACCTCTCCATTTAGGTCACCGGAGGGCGTCTGTTCTTTGCTCAGACAGGACAGGGTTAAAGGAGCAGCTGCTTCGGGGACTCTTGATATATTCTTTTTTTATGTATTGCTTCTTTTGATCAATATTTTATGTATAATTGTCCATATATTTCCATTGATCAACTCCTGCCCTCATGACCAGCGCCTAGAAGACGGTGGCCTGCAGGGGGACCAGGGACCAGCTCTTCATGCAGGAGAAAGCCCAGCATCTCCTGGGCCACCTAAAGCCCAGCCACACTTCTCAGACCCTCATCTTGTCTTAGGGGCTTGGCAGTCACGAACCCATTCTCATGTTTACAGGGGGCTGGGGGACCAAGTCTAGGCTGTGAATTTGAATCACACAAAGATGACTGCCTGAAGGGAGCCTTCTGCCACCAGCCCCTCCCCAGACTGCTCAGGTTGAGACAGAACATGGCCACCCACTGTCCTGTCTCCGAGTCTAGCTGCAGCTGTGGGCGGTTTCTGGTGCTAACAGAACAAAGTGCCACCTCTGAGCTGGCCGGGCCCTCCCCCCAAGTGCCACACGGAGCCCCATTAGCTTCTCCCAAGCCCTGGTCAGGCCTGGTCTCATCTCAGACCCCTGCTTAGGACAGGGATGTGGACAGCATGCTCCTTCCTTCAACCTGTTGGTACATTTTCTTGAAAGAATAAAAGTCGTCTTTCTCCTGTGGGGGGGCGGAATATATATATATATATATATGTGTGTGTATATATATATATATGTATATGTATATATATGTGTATATATATAGGTGTGTGTGTGTATATATATATGTATATATATAGCTGTCCATATATTTCCATTGATCAAGGGTATTCCACCACAGATATATAATTTCTTATTTTTACTTACAGATAAATAGGTCTGTTTCTGTGATCTCTATAATTTGTTGGCCTGTTTTGTCTCTTTTGGCATCAATATCACACCCTTTTAATTCTTTTAATTTATAATAATACGTACTGTTACCTGATGGTGCATGTTCTCCAAGTTTGTTCTTCTACTTCAGTATTATCTTGACTATTTATGGGCCTTTGCATTTTCATATAAATACATTAAATATAATGTATTTAGTCTTTTAATTCATGAATATTGTACATTGCTTCATTTATTTCCATCTTTTAAAATTCGTTTTATAATATTTTGTTGTTTTGTGATGATGCCTTGTTTTTAATTAACTTTGCCCTAGGAATTTGATATTACCTGTGATATCTCAATTGTCTCATAGAGCCGTTTAAATTATCTAATTACTTATAGCTAGTATATGGAAACAAAATGGATATTTGCCTATTGACCTTATATTCAATAAGCTTGCTAAATTTATTTGTTGGTTCCAATAGGTTTTCTCTAGATATTTTTGTTTTATTTTTCTATGTACACATTCATGTCATCTGTATTGGTAGAAGTTTTAGGTCTTCCTTTCCAATCCTTATGCCTTTTATTTCGTTGTTTTGTTCTTTCTTGAATTACTGCTGTAGCTAAAATTAATGTTGAAATGTGGATTGCAAACACCCTTGTCTGTTATTGACATCTGGAGGAAGGTAATATTTTACCATTAAATGTGATGTCTGCTATAGTTGTTTGTAAATATATTTACCAGGTTCACATTGGGAAGTTCACTTGTATTCCTAGATATAACTCATATTGACAGAAAGTAATTCACATATTTATTTTTTAAAATCCATTTTTACATACTTTATCTTTTAACTATAGCATTAAGTCCATTTTCATTTCATGTAATTTGAAATATCTGACATATTAGTTCATGATTTTTATTTATCCTGTTTTTTTTTCTTATTTCTAGCTTTATTTTGGGTTCATATTTCTAGTGGCTATAGAAATCCCAGCACACTACTCTAAGCCGTCTATAGCCCTGGGAAGTGGTCTGCATCGGCTTCTGTGGCTCTTCTTTCACGTGAGTGAGAGTCCTGTCACAGTCCCTGGTTTCAAACACTGAGCTGACCTCTGGCTATCTCACATGGATTGCTTAGTCCCTGTTGCCCCATGGACCAAACTCCCAGTTTCCTCCACCTGATTCTGAACGTAGAGGCCAGTATGTATACAGTGTAAGCTTTGCTCACACTTGGTTTCTTTTGCCTTTTGATGCATATAAATGTTTATGATGTTTTTGTCCCCATCTTTTACATTCTTTCATATTTTATTAATCATTTCTCTATCTTTGGAGAAGTGGGTGGCTTACAACATACAATTGCAATTCTTATCTAACTGGCATTTCTCACTCAGTTTCTACTGTCTGGATTTGGAGCAGCAGTCCGGAGTAGAGATGATGATGGCTTAGACTAAAGTGGTGGCAGTGGACAGAACCGTCTTGATTTGAGATATCTATTTTGTATCAAATTTTATAAAAGTTTGTGATTGAATGTGAGTGGTGAGGTACTTAGGAGTTGTAAAAATATCTGTCTTCCTTTTTGAGCAACTGAATAGATTTTGTATCATTATTGAAGTAGGAGAAATTGGAAGAAAGACTTTGCTTTAAGGGGGCTACAGTTCATATTTTACTTCTGGACATGTTGAGATAAAGTATCTGTGGGACACAGAAGTGGACATATCCAGCAGGTATTGGAAACATGAGAGGCTCAGTAGAAAAACCTAGTCTAGAGAAAAAATTGGGATCTGTCAGCATATAAATGGTACCCAAAACCATTCTCTCCAGTTGGCATTTTTGGCTCCAGTCCATTTGATTTAGTTTGCAGAGTCAGTGAAATGTATGTACTAATTTTGACTCTGTTAACTGAGCTCCCCACTTTCTGCACACAGGTCTTACAGCCACCTCCTCCATTTCACACGATTCCTGAGCTTTCTTTTACTCAGCTATTCTTAACATTTAAAGGGAAAGGACTTTAGAATGGCTCATAACTAAATCCAGGGAACACTGGTTGACTTATGAAGAAATGCGTATAGGACAGAACAGAGGGTTTTATCCAGATAAATATTAGGCTGGAACTTTTGTCTGATTCATTATGTCTTCCAACAGCACTTGAGCTATCATTTCACATGCATATTCTTCTTTTAAATAGACAAAGTTTATGTAAAACCTTCTTTCATAATTTAAAGCTTTTTCAGAAATCATATCTGTCATAAATATAAAGCCATATTCTCAAGAATGCAATGACTTAATTTGTGAAAATGAATAAACTAAAACTTCATTTATTGATTCTGAAGAGGCTGAAAATAAGATATACTATTCTGTGTCTCCTTATATTCAGATCCTCATTAGTGAAAACTGACAAAATTCATCTAATCAAATGGTAGGTCAGTTTTCATAGCAATATTTAAGACATAGAGTTATACTCAGAACTCTAGAAAAAGAGAAATTTCAGAATGTATATTTTGAATTCCATCGTTACTAGTGCAATCATATTTTCAATGTGTGATAGGCAAAATGATGTGGAACTCTGTAGTTACCTGTAAGTATTGTGTTGGCCAAAAGGTTCGTTCGGGTTTTTCCATAATACATCATGGAAAAACTCGAATGAACCTTTTGGCCAACCCAGTGTATCTGACACTTTCAGCAGCCCTCCCCCAAAACAGAAAAGAGAGAATGAAGAATCAGAAAATGAAGGTTTGTACCAGAATAGAAACACTAGTATTTGAGGAAAAAATGCATCTTGTTCTATATAGATGACTAAAATCTTTTATTCACAACAGTGTAGTGCTTCAAACACAAGACTCCTCTGTTATCTGTGCTACAAGGTACAATAATTATTTCCAAATAAATCTGAAATAGAAAAGTGAAAAATAAGGAGACTTTCTGTTTTAAAACAACGTCATGAAAAAAACCAAAAGTATCTTAATAGGAAACTTAACAGGCAAAGTCTTATCAGGTTGGTTTCCTGACCTGACTTTCTGTCTCTGATATGAAGAGCTGCTCCTTGGCTCACCATGGCTGCACCTGATTGTCTTCTGCTGAGTCTTTGCTACCAAAAGTGAAGTAGTTACGAGAATTTAGTAAGTGCCATTATAATGAACAATCAGTCTCTGGATGCTGTGTTTTAAAAATTCAATAAGCTGACTTTTACTGCACTATTTTAACTCTGTTAATTAAAATAAGTGCCATTTGAGGGAAATGAGAAGTGGTTGATGGAGGTAACTGGCTTTCTGTTCTTCTTCCCCCTCCCATTCCTACCCTGGCCTATGTGAAGGGGAGATGGGCCAGAGTTGTAATAGGGATGCAGGCTACTTAATAAATGTTGAATTACATTCAGACCTGTTCATTAGCTTAGGAGGTATTGTCAGCCAGTTAATAGAACATTAATTAAAAAGCATATTATTCAATGAGGTGAGGATCATTTTCATGTGGAAGGTTTCTGTCTTTGAAGTCCAGTTAATTATCATCATTTCACAAAAGACCAAACCTTTGTGTCATTTAATAAAATGTCTAATGACAGCAGCATGTCCAAAGGAACAATAGTGGAGGGGTGGCAACCAAATTGGCAATGTGGCTGGAAGTTAAAAAAGAATGAAAGTATTTAAGAGAACTTTAAAGCTCTAAGTAAAAGAAGAAATGTGCAAGCTAAAACTATTTTTTGTTAGTTTTAATGTATTTTATAGAAAATGTGCCTATAAATACTAGGCAGTTTTTGCATTTGACTAGTAGAACAATTCTTCTTCCTTTACATTTATTTCCCAAGACATTCTATTTTACTATATTTGTGCTTTCAGAAATTCAACAAAAATGCTGCTTTCTAGATATTTTTAAAGTTTATGATACTGAAAGGAAAATCTATTTCAATAAAGTTTTAAATATATTTTACATACCCACTAATGGAAGGACTAAATTTTAATTTTGTTCCCAAAATTGTGCAACTTACTTGTTGCAGAAATAGAATAAGATCCTCTATCCTGTGGTGACCTACACTCTTGAAATTTTGGAAAATATACACTTCATTAGAGGTGTACTAAATTAACAGCAATTTTGACAACTTAATTTTTAAGGGAAATTTGCTTTTAGTAGTTCATCACTGTTCAAAGTACTATACAATTAGTAGCCATGGTAAAAATAATGCTAAATTTTAGCTGTACATATGTATAAGATAGTTATTATGCTTAACATGTACCAACACTGTCTCAGTGCTTTATAATCATTGCCTCATTCAGCATTCCCAATGTCCCCATTATACAGATTAGAGAACCGAGGCAAGCTCATCCAAGGTCACAGAGATGGTACATGTCTCAGCGTGTATTCAAATCAGGCCTGTCTTTACCCCAAGCATACACTTTGAGCCACCACACTCCACTGATTTAAGAAAAAGAAAAAAAAAAACAATAAAACTGAAAATTTTTTACAAAGGAAAATTTTTTGTAGCTACTATCTAACCGGTTATTGCTGTTCTTTGTATTCCAAAAGTTGGTCATGGTGTGAAATGATGAAATACATTTTTATAAGAAAGTAGAAACATGAGTATGAGAGGAAAAATATTCAAGTCATATATAAAAATCTTAGTGCCAGATTGTCAAGCGGAAATATATTTTTTGAAAGACAGAAGAAAAAAAATACTAAAAATGCAACTGACTGTTTCTCTACAAATAACCCAGAGATATATGTTCATCACATACAAGTACTAGTATGTAAAGTTCATGTCTTATGAATTTAAGAGCTGCAGAGCTCTGCGTATTCCCAGATGTGCTCACCCTTCTGTCCTCTCTGGCACTTACAGACTCATCACCACCATCTGCTCTGATGATGTGAGGACATATACCAGCCTGCCCTCCATCCCTGTCTACAGCAGTCTAAGATGCCCATGTCATCCCACACCCCCAGGTTTTTAATATTGTTCCATACATTTCCTGTTATCACCCATAGCAAAATCCTTTGTATCATCAAGCTCTTGTCTGTTTCCTGCACCTTCTTTCTCTCATGGGACTCTCTCTCCTAAGGATGCTGTTTCCCTTGCAGCTCTCTTAAGACATGACTATTGGTCTGCAAAACTCCTTATTCCTGGAATTAAGGTAAGTGTCCTTTGGGTCTTCATTGCTGTTTTCAGATTCTCCCTCCTCCCCAAACCCTCTAGTTTTTAATCTCATAATCTTATGTTCTCAGAGATTTCTAACAACTACCTTACTCACTACAGTCACCTTTAGACCTTTGGATTACTTAACTTCATTCTTTACAGATTTTCATTCCAGGCTCATGGTCACTCTCTCCAAAACTACTACAGTATTAATTCGGGTGACTTCAATATCCATGTAGCTGACCCTTCCAAAACCACGGCTTACCGGATCTTTAATTTTCTTTCTCCTGATTATCTTCTGCCACCCGCTACGTTCACTATTCATTTCTGTGGCTATAAACTAGGCTTATCATTGACAACCTCAGTTCCTCTACAATCTTAATTTCAATTTCAACCACCTCATCTCAGACAACCACATCCTGTCTCTCCCACTTGACTCCTTCAAGAACCTTAATTCCAACATTTCTTTAACTGAATCAGGACTTACAATCTATTACTGCTCTCTACTTTTCACTTTTCCTTCCATAACACTCTTGTTTTTAAACCAGTTTACATCCATCCTCCACCATCATCATCACACCCTTGTCCCTCTCACCTTTCATCACACTTAACCTGAAAGATTCCAACGCTAATGAAAATCCCTACTTACATGTACCTGATTGTTGCATCAATCAAGTGGCTGATCATTGCAGAGGAAAAACCCACACACGTGCTGACAGGTTTCATTTTACATTTATGACACTAACCACAAATTTTCCCTTAGTGTAGCCATGTAATTCTGTTATATTTTCCTGCTTCATTTACTCCTCCATTATTCTAGACAACTATTTTATTCTTTCTCCTCTGTCCTCAAACCTCCAAATTTTCCTACATTCTCCTCCTTCTAAACTTATGATTTGCCTTTGTACTTCACTAAAAAAAAAAATTAAAAAGCCATTTGTCTGCTCCCACTATCACATCTATGTACCTCGCTGCATCTGTAGCCAAAATTCTTATGTTTCCCTCATTCCCAGAAGTGGACTCTCTGTGTTCCTAAGGCAGCCTCTTGACTTGAACACTTTTTTTCTTTCCTTTTTCAACTATTCAAGGCCATAGATCCAATAATAAATCTGTTCCTTGTGTGATCAATTTTCTCTTTCAACTGGAAAACAGAAGTATAGTTTCTACACAAGCTGTGGTTTCTGCTACCAAAATATATATTTTTTATAAATACTGAAACAAAAATAAAAACCCAAAGTACCTTTTGCCTACACACTGCATTCGAGCTACCACTCCACTGCCCTGTGCTTGCTGAGAACAAAACAACACAGAGTTGAACATATTTATTGTTTCCAAGTCCTATCCTCTCTTGAACCTACTTCAATCTGGCTTTTGCTACTACTATTCCACTGAAATGGCTCTTGTCAATATAACCAGTGAATTCTCTGATTAATTTCCAGATCTATCAGCAGCACTGGACACAGTTGATCACTCACTCCCTTCTTCTCCTTGACAAACCTTCTTCACCTTCACAAACCTTCACACAACTTCTTCAGGGCTGCTCTAATCCCCTTCTTTCCTTCTACCTCATTGACCCTGCTTTCGATCTCCACTGCCAGATCCTCCTCATAATTCTGTGCTCTCAATGTTGAATTGCTCCATCTCCTACAGTCCTATGGCTTTAAATAACATCTGTTGGCTTTCATTTCTGAAATCAATGTTTTCAGTCTGAGCACCTAAACTAAACTCTAGATTTGAATAATTAAATTCCGAGTCGATGGCTCCATCTAATTGCCCTCTCATACTTACCATGTTCAAAACTACTCTTCTAATTCCTCCACCAATGTCAATAAATGGCACTGCCAGCTGTCCAGTTACTCAGGCCAAAATCTTTGAAGTAGCATTTGAAGTAACTAAATACACTATATTTACTTTAAAAGGAAGTCACATGGGTCTACCTTCAGTAACCACAATCAGAATATCACCCTGCCTTTCTTCACCACTAACATTTTTGTCTCAGCCACCGCAATCTCAGCTGAATTAATACAGTGACTCCAACTGGCTGTCCTGATTCTGCTGTTTTTCTTCTCTAGTCAACCCAGCAACCAGGATGATATCTGCAAAATGTTAAGTCAGCTCATTTCATCTCTAAGCTCAAAACACCTCCCATCTCTTGGTTTCTTTTATCATTCACTGAATAAACTAAAGTCCTTACATGGCTTACTGAGCCAAACATGACCTGGCCCTATGCTACCTCTTGACTTCTTCTCATTCCACATTCCTCCTTGATCAGTCCATGTCAGTCACACTGAAATCCCCCATACTCTTCAAATGGGCACGTAGGTTCATACCTTAGGGTCTTTGTACCTGCTGTTCTCTTGGCTTGAAATGATTTTTTCCCCCGTATAATCTCAGGGCTTTATCTCTCACCTCCTTCAGGTATTTGCTCAAATATCTTCACATCAGTGAAGCATTTCCTCAACATCTCATTTAAAATTGCAATCCTCTTGCTATATCACTCTCTATCTGCTTTATTTGTTACACTTCACCAGTTCACTATTTGACAAACCTTGTATTGTATCTTTTAAAAAAAATGTTGGTCTCCCTTCTATTAGAATTTATAATTCATGAATCAAGTATCTTTCTTTTGTTAACTGTTATATTCCCAGTACCTAAAACAATGCCTGATATATAGCAGAAGTTTAGTAAGTATTCATTTAGTAAATATGATGGTACCAGTCAGTTCCAAATTCCTTTCTGGGACTACCAACAACAGTACAGATGAGAGGTGGGAGTAGAAAGACACTGAGAGAAGAGAAATGTTCTCTCTCTCTCGGTAATGTTACCTAGAGAGTGAAATGAGTGCCTAGACACAAAAACACAGTTTTGTGGAGCTGTGCTTTAACAGCACAGAAATGAAATAAAAATCTGAATTTTCAATGAAATTTCAAAAGAAAAAATTTCGAATGAATTTTCAAAAGAAAAGAAATCTTTTTACAAACTAGTTTTGGGCCAGCAGCAGTGTTTCCCCCAAAAGTATTCCATTTGAAAATATTATAGGAACTTTTACCAGGTGTTAACTATGAGAGGGATTCTATAGTACACAGCCTTGAGAAAAACTGATAGGTAAATATCTATAACCACGTGATAGTTACTGTGATTATATATACATATATATGCTATGGAAAATATAAAAATATATATTATATATATGCTGTGGAAGAGCATGAGTTTTAAAAAAAGATAGCATTCCACAGGGAGGTATGGCAGATCATTTTCTAAAATATTTTACTTTTTCTTCTTACCAGGTCCTTTCCTACCAGCACCTCCCTGAGAGGAGGATTATATTTCTTTCCCCACTGATGTTACATTTGGCCACATGACTTGCTTTGTACAGAGAAATGTGAGTGGAAGTCGTGTGTTCCACTTCTCAGCAGAAGCCTTAGGAGCCATCCTATGGTTCAGGCATATCTGTTTTAACAATTCCATGAGACTGACATGAACCAGACAAGAAAGAGGTATTCCTTCAGTGTTGGTCTTAGATGTTCAAGCTGAGCTGCCATAGCTCACATACAACTGACCCATGATGGACACAAACATGAACACAAAATTTTAAAGTTTTGGGGGGAGTGATCAAGATGGTAGAGTAGTAGGACATGATGCTTACCTCCTCCCACAAATACACAAAAATACATCTACAGGGCTTCCCTGGTGGCGCAGTGGTTGAGAGTCCACCTGCCGATGCAGGGGACATGGGTTCGTGCCCCAGTCTGGGAAGATCCCACATGGCGCGGAGTGGCTGGGCCCGTGAGCCATGGCCACTGAGCCTGTGCGTCCGGAGCCTGTGCTCTGCAACGAGAGAGACCACAACAGTGAGAGGCCAGCATACTGCAAAAACAAACACAAAAAACAAAAAAAAAACCCATCTACATGTGGAACAATTCTCATAGAATATCTACTGAATGCTGGCAGAAGACCTCAGACCTCCGGAAGGGCAAGAAAATCTCCATGCAACTGGGTAGGACAAAAGGAAAAAGAAAAAAAAAGAAACAGGAGAAAGGAATTAGGATAGGACCTTCATCCCTGGGAGGAAGCTGTGAAAGAGGAAATTTTCCTGCATCCTGGGAAGTCCCCTCACCAGCAGAGAGAACAGCTGGGACAGAGGGGGAGCTTGGGAGCCTCGGTGGAGAATACAGCAACTGGTTTGAAGCAGCTAGAATGGAGAAAGACCTGCACAGAAGGTCAGTGCCACTGGTCTGCACTCCCCAGCCTGAGACACACATCTACTGGTGCAGGTGGGAGCTGGGTGCAGAAGCTCAGGCTTTGGAGATCAGACCCGGGGAGAAGACTGGTGTGGGCTACATGGAAACAGCCTGAGGGGCTGGAATCTGGTGCAGCTGTGCCTGAGGGTGTACGCAGAGGAAGCCTGGGCCACCTTAGAGGCTAGGCTCCATTGTGTGAGCAGTGCACGAGGAGAGGGGAGGGGCGAGACCTGCTTTTACAGCCTTTTTCCCTCAGCAAGCTCTCAGGCTGCAGAATACCAATGACACAAGCTCCAGGAGTGGTCCCGAGCCACCGCCCCTGCCCCCTGGGCTTCGGGAGCCACCCAGGAGCGGTTGCAAGCTGCTGTCTCTGCCCCCCTCCCCCAGACTACAGGAGCAGTCTCAAGCCACCACCACTCCCATCACATGCTCTGGGGGTGCATGTGAGCTGCCACCACTGCTGAGAACCCCAGGACCAGCCACTGCATCTGCATACCCTCTATCAAGGGGATAACAGCCAGCACATGCTAAGGTAAGAGGCAACAGGCATCCATACTAAAAAGATCCTTCACACCAAAACTATTAAGCCCACATAAGCTACACAGGGATGCTCCCACATATAAACAGACCTCCAAGACCACAGTAGATAATTGTTTCTCCTAAGCTCACAGAATAAGAGAAATGTAAGTAAAATGAAAAAGCAGAGGAACCATTCCCGGTTAAAAGACCAACAGAATTCCCCTGGAAGAACAAACAATGAAACAGAGCTCTGCAGTCTAACAGACACCAATTTCAAAAAGGAGATAATGAAAATATTGAATGAATTATGAAAGGCTGTCAGCAAAACTGCAGAGTACTGTAAAAAGGAACGAGAAACTGTAAAGAGGAACCAAGAAAAATTAGAAAACTCATTTGCCAAGACGAAAACTGGACTAAAGGCAATGAATAGCAGAATAAATATTGCAGAATGAATAAGTGACCTGGAAGTAGAATGATGGACATCACTCAATCAGGAGAGAAGACAGAAAGGCAAATGAAAAAAAAAATGAAAGCAATATAAAAGAGACCTATGGGGTAATAAAAAGCATGCCAATCTACACATAATAGGGATTCCCGAAGAGGAAGAAAGAGAAAAGGGGATCAAAAACTGCAGTTGAAGAAATTATGGCTTAAAACTTCCCAAACCTAAATAAGGAAGCATATCAAGGTACAGGAAGCACAGAGGGTCCCAGACAATGTAAACCCAAACAGACCTACACCAAGAAATAATATTATAAAAATAGAAAAAGTTAAAGAGAGGATTCTAAAGGCAGCAAGAGAAAAAGTTAATTACAAGGAGACCCCCATAGGCTAGCAGCTGATTTCCCTACAGAAACGTTGCAGGCCAGAAGGGAGTTGCAAGATATATTCAAGTCCCTTCCTGAAAGGGAAAAATCTTCAGCCTAGGATACTCTACCCAGCAAGATTATCATTTACAATAATAAAAGGGGAGAGGAAGAATTTCTCAGACAAGCAAAAACTAAAAGAATACAGCAATACAAAACCTGTCCTAAAGGCAATAGTGAAGGGTCTTCTCTAAATAGAAAAGAAGAATATATAGGAAAGAGAAAATTAGAATGTAAAGCAAATCACCTAAATAAGGCAGCACAAATCAAATTTCTGTGAAAGTGATAACCACAATGAACAGCAAAAGAATTAACATGAAGATGTAAAAGAGGACATCAAAGTCATAAAATGTGGGGGAGGAGAATAACAAAATGTAGATTTTTTAAATTTTCTAGAATGTGTATGAGCCTGTATGACTACCAGTCTAAGGCAAGTAGATATAGGATGGGGTTAACATACTTGAAAAACAGGATAACTACATATCAAAAACATACGATAGATTCACAAAAACCAAAAAGAAGATGACATAACTGTAATACAAGAGAAAATCATCAAAGCACAAAAGGAAAAACAAAAAGAAAAAGGGACAAAGAAGAAATATAAAATCAATGGGAAAACAAGGTTAAAATGGCAATAAATACATATCTATCATGAAACAGGAGGGAAGGGGGGCAGGGCACAACCTTTAAAAGAATGACATAGGACAAGACATAAACTGTTTAGAACCAAATAGGTCCAAGATGGCAGATGAGTCAACTTCCACTAGACCTTGAGCCTCAGTATACACTCACTGTAACACATCAGCAAGCTAAGTGACACATGCACAGGTGCCATGACTGTTCCAAGTCTGACCATAAAGGTTAAAAAATGGGTGGTGGCCCAGTTCCTGGAAATCCCCACACCTTCCCCAAAATAGCTGGAATACTCTTCCCACTCATTAGCCTATGAAATTACCCACCCCTATAAAAACTAACAACCCCATACCCTGGTACTGCTCTTGCCTTCTGAGATGGTCCATACTCTATCTGTGGAGTGCGTTTCTCCCTAAATAATCTATTTCTGATGGAATCAGGAAGATGGCAGAAGAGTAAGACGTGGAGATCACCTTCCTCCCCTCAGATAAACCAGAAATACATCTACACGTGGAACAACACCTACTGAACGCTGACAGAAGACCTCAGACCTCCCAAAAGGCAAGAAACTCCCCACGTACCTGGGTAGGGCAAAAGAAAAAAGAAAAAACAGAGACAAAAGAATAGGGATGGGACCTGCACCAGCGGGAGGGAGCTGTGAAGGAGGAAAGGTTTCCACATACTAGGAAGCCCCTTCGCAGGCGGAGACTGAAGGTGGCAGAGGGGGAAGCTTCGGAGACGTGGAGGAGAGCACAGCAACAGGGGTGCGGAGGGCAAAGTGGGGAGATTTCCGCACAGAGGATCAGTGCCGACCAGCACTCACCAGCCCGGGAGGCTTGTCTGCTCACGTGCCGGGGTGGGCAGGGCTGGGAGCTGAGGCTTGGGCTTCGGTCGCACCGCAGGGAGAGGACAGGGGTTGGCAGCGTGAACACAGCCTGAAGGAGTTAGTGCACCATGACTAGCCGGGAGGGAGTCCAGGGAAAAGTCTGGACCTGCTGAAAAGGCAAGAGACTTTTTCTTGCCTCTTTGTTTCCTGGTGTTCGAGGAGAGGGGATTAAGAGTGGAGCTTAAAGGAGCTCCAGAGAGGGGTGCAAGGCGCAGCTAACAGCGTGGACCCCAGAGACGGGCATGAGACGCTAAGGCTGCTGCTGCCACCACCAAGAACCCTGTGTGCGAGCACAGGTCACTATCCATACCTCCCCTCCCGGGAGCCCGTGCAGCCCGTCACTGCCAGGGTCCCGGGACAACTTCCCGAGGAGAATGCACGGTGTGCCTCAGGCTGGTGGAACGTCCTGTTGGACTCTGCAGCCGCAGGCTCACCCCACATCCACACAACTTCCTCCCCAACGCCTGAGTGAGCCAGAGTCCCCAAAGCAGCTGCTCCTTTCACCCTGTCCTGTCTGAGTGAAGAACAGAGGCCCTCCAGTAACCTACACACAGAGGCAGGGACAAATCCAAAGCTGAGCCCTGGGAGCTGTGTGAACAAAGAAGAGAAAGGGAAATCTCTCACAGCAACCTGAGAAGTATCAGATTAAAGCTCCACAATCAACTTGATGTACCCTGCATCTGTGGAATACATGAATAGACAACGAATCATCCCAAATTGAGGAGGTAGACTTTGAGAGCAAGATTTGATTTTTTCCCCTTTTCCTCTTTTTGTGAGTGTGTACGTGTATGCTTCTGTGTGAGATATTGTCTATAAAGCTTTGCTTTCACCATTTGTCCTAGGATTCAATGCATACGTTCTTCTATTATCTTTTTATTGTATTTTCTTCCTGCCTTCCTTCCTTCTTTTTCTCCCTTTTATTCTGAGCCGTGTGGATGAAAGGCTCTCGGTGCTGCACCCAGGAGTCAGTGCTGTTCCTCTGAGGTGGGAGAGCCAACTTCAGGACACTGGTCACAAGAGACCTCACAGCTCCACGTAATATCAAATGGCAAAAATCTCCCAAGATCTCCATCTCAACACCAACACCCAGCTTCACTCAACGATCAGAAAGCTACAGTGCTGGACACCCTATGCCAAACAACTAGCAAGACAGGAACACAAACCCCCCATTAGCAGAGAGGCTGCCTAAAATCATAAAAAGTCCATAGACACCCCAAAACACACCACCAGACGTGGACCTGACCATGAAAAGGACAAGATCCAGCCTCATCCACCAGAACACAGGCACAAGTCCCCTCCACCAGGAAGCCTACACAACCCGCTGAAACAAACGTAGCTACTGGGGACAGACACCAAAAACAACGGGAACTAGGAACCTGCAGACTGCAAAAAGGAGACCCTAAACACATTAAGATAAGCAAAATGAGAAGACAGAAAAACACACAGGAGATGAAGGAGCAAGATAAAAACCCACCAGACCTAACAAATGAAGAGGAGATAGGCAGTCTACCTGAAAAAGAATTCAGAACAATGATAGTAAAGATGATCCAAAATCTTGGAAATAGAATATTCAAAATGCAAGAATTATTTAACAAGGAAATAGAACAAAAGATGAAACAAGCAGCGATGAACAACACAATAAATGAAATTAAAAATACTCTAGACGGGATCAATAGAAGAATAACTGAGACAGAAGAACAGAAAAGTGACCTGGAAGATAAAATAGTGGAAGTAACTACTGCAGAGCAGAATAAAGAAAAAAGAATGAAAAGAACTGAGGACAGTCTCAGAGACATCTAGGACAAAATTAAATGCACCAACATTCGAATTATAGGGGTTCCAGAAGAAGAAGAGAAAAAGAAAGGGACTGAGAAAATATTTGAAGAGATTATAGTTGAAAACTTCCCTAATATGGGGAATAAAATAATCAAGTCCAGGAGGCACAGAGAATCCCACACAGGATAACTCCTAGGAGAAACACGCCAAGACACATATTAATCAAACTGTCAAAAATTAAATACAAACAAAACATATTAAAAGCAGCAAGGGAGGGCCTCCCTGGTGGCGCAAGTGGTTGAGAGTCCGCCTGCCGATGCAGGGGATACGGGTTCGTGCCCCGGTCTGGGAGGATCCCATATGCCGCGGAGCGGCTGGGCCCGTGGGCCGTGGCCGCTGAGCCTGCGCGTCCGGAGCCTGTGCTCCGCAACGGGAGAGGCCACAACAGGGAGAGGCCCGCATACCGCAAAAAAAAAAAAAAAAAAAAGCAGCAAGGGAAAAACAACAAATGACACACAAGGGAAGCCCCATAAGGTTAACAGCTGATCTTTCAGCAGAAACTCTGCAAGCCAGAAGGGACTGGCAGGACATATTTAAAGTGATGAAGGAGAAAAACCTGCAACCAAGATTACTCTACCCAGCAAGGATCTCATTCAGATTTGATGGAGAAATTAAAAAATTTACAGACAAGCAAAAGCTGAGAGAGTTCAGCACCACCAAACCAGCTTTACAACAAATGCTAAAGGAACTTCTCTAGGCAAGAAACACAAGAGAAGGAAAAGACCTACAATAACAAACCCAAAACAATTAAGAAAATGGGAATAGGAACATATTGATAATTACCTTAAATGTAAATGGACGAAATATGCCCACCAATGACACAGACTGGCTGAATGGATATAAAAAGAAGACCCATATATATGCTGTCTACAGGAGACCCACTTCAGACCTAGAGAAATACAGACTGAAAGTAAGGAGATGGAAAAAGATATCCCATGCAAATGGAAACCAAAAGAAAGCTGGAGTAGCAATTCTCATATCAGACAAAATAGATGTTAAAATAAAGAGTGTTAGAAGAGACAAAGAAGGACACTACATAATCATCAAGGGATCGATCCAAGAAGAAGATATAACAATTGTAAATATTTAAGCACCCAACATAGAAGCACCTCAATACATAAGGCAAATACTAACAGCCATAAAAGGGGAAATCGACAGTAACATATATACACTAGGGGATATTAACTCCCCACTTTCACCAACGGACAGATCATCCGAAATGAAAATAAATAATGAAACACAGGCTTTAAATGATACATTAAACAAAATGGACTTAATTGATATTTATAGGACATTCCATCCAAAAACAACAGAATACACATTTTTCTCAAGTGCTCATGCAACACTCTCCAGGATAGATCATATCTTGGGTCTCAAATCAAGCCTTGGTAAATTTAAGAAAATTGAAATTGTATCAAGTATCCTTTCTGACCACAAGGCTATGAGACTAGATATCAATTACAGGAAAAGATCTGTAAAAAATACAAACACATGGAGGCTAAACAATACACAACTTAATAACGAAGTGATCACTGAAGAAATCAAAGAGGAAATCAAAAAATACCTAGAAACAAATGACAATGGAGACAGGACAGCCCCAAACCTATGGGATGCAGCAAAAGCAGTTCTAAGAGGGAAGTTCAGAGCAATACAATCCCACTTTAAGAAACAGGAAACGTCTCGAGTAAACAACCTAACCTTTCATGTAAAGCAATTAGAGAAAGAAGAACAAAAAACGCCCAAAGTTAGCAGAAGGAAAGAAATCATAAAAATCAGATCAGAAATAAATGAAAAAGAAATGAAGGGAACGATAGCAAAGATCAATAAAACTAAAAGCTGGTTCTTTGAGAAGATAAACAAAATTGATAAACCATTAGCCAGACTCATCAAGAAAAGAAGGGAGAGGACTCAAATCAATAGAATTAGAAATGAAAAAGGAGAAGTAACAACCGACACTGCAGAAATACAAAAGATCATGAGAGATTACTACAAGCAACTCTGTGCCAATAAAATGGGCAACCTGGAAGAAATGGACAAACTCTTAGACATGCACAACCTGCCAAGACTGAATCAGGAAGAAATAGAAAATATGAACAGACCAATCACAAGCACTGAAATTGAAACTGTGATTAAGCATCTTCCAACAAACAAAAGCCCAGGACCAGGTGGCTTCACAGGCGAATTCTATCAAACATTCAGAGAAGAGCTAACAACTATCCGTCTCAAACTCTACCAAGATATAGCAGAGGGAGGAACACTCCCAAACTCATTCTATGAGGCCACCATCACCCTGATACCAAAACCAGACAAGGATGTCACAAAGAAACTGCAGGTCAATATCACTGATGAACATAGATGCAAAAATCCTCTACAAAATACTAGCAAAGAGAATCCAACAGCATATTACAAGGATCATACACCATGATCAAGTGGGGTTTATTCCAGGAATGCAAGGATTCTTTAATATATGCAAATCAATCAAAGTGATACACCATATTAACAAATTGAAGGAGAAAAACCATATGATCATCTCAATAGATGCCGAGAAAGCTTTCGACAAAATTCAACACCCATTTATGATAAAAACCCTGCAGAAAGTAGGCATAGAGGGAACTTTCCTCAACATTATATAGGCCATATATGACAAACTCACAGCCAACATAGTGCTCAATGGTGAAAAGCTGAAAGCATTTCCACTAAGATCAGGAACAAGACAAGGCTGCCCAGTCTCACCACACTTTTTCAACATAGTTTTGGAAGTTTTAGCCACAGCAATCTGAGATAAAAAGGAAATAAAAGGAACCCAAATTGGAAAAGAGAAATTAAAGTTGTCACTGTTTGCAGATGACATGATACTACACATAGAGAATCCTAAACATGCTACCAGAAAACTGCCAGAGCTAATCAATGGATTTGGTAAAGTAGCAGGATATAGAATTAATGCACAGAAATCTCTGGCATTCCTATACACTAATGATGAAAAATCTGAAAGTGAAATCAAGAAAATATTCCCATTTACCACTGCAACAAAAAGAATAAAATATCTAGGAATAAACTTACCTAAGGAGACAAAAGACCTGTATGCAGAAAATTGTAAGACACTGCTGAAAGAAATTAAAGATGATAAAAATAGATGGAGAGATATACCATGTTCTTGGATTAGGAGAATCAACATTGTGAAAACGACTATGCTATGCAAAGCAATCTACAGATTCAATGCAATCCCTATCAAACTACCACTGGCATTTTTCACAGAAGCAGAGCAAAAAATTTCACAATTTGTATGGAAACACAAAAGACCCCGAATGGCCAAAGCAATCTTGAGAACAAAAAATGGAGCTGGAGGAATCGGGCTCCCAGACTTCCGAGTATTATACAAAGCTACAGTAATCAAGACAGTATGGTACTGGCACAAAAAGAGAAAGATAGATCATTGGAATAGGATAAAAGCCCAGAGATAAGCCCACGCACATACGTTCACCTTATCTTGGATAAAGGAGGCAGGAATGTACAGTGGAGAAAGGAGAGCCTCTTCAATAAGTGGTGGTGGGAAAACTGGACAGCTACATGTAAAAGTATGACATTAGATCACTCCCTAACACCATACACAAAAATAAGCTCAAAATGGATTAACGACCTAAATGTAAGGCCAGCAACTATCAAACTCTTATAGGAAAACATTGGCAGAACACTCTATGACATAAATCACAGCAGGTTCCTTTTCACCCACCACCTAGAGAAATGGAAATAAAGACAAAAATATACAAATGGGACCTAATGACACTTCCAAGCTTTTGCACAGTGAAGGAAACCATAAATAAGACCAAAAGCAACCCTCAGAATGGGATAAAATATTTGCAAATGAAGCAACTGACAAAGGATTAATCTCCAAAATTTGCAAGCAGCCCATGCAGCTCAATAACAAAAAATCAAAACACCAAATCCAAAAATGGGCAGAAGACCTAAGTGGACATTTCTCCAAGAAGATATACAGACTGACAACAAACACATGAAAGAATGCTCAACATCATTAATCATTAGAGAAATGCAAATCAAAACTACAATGAGATATCATCTCACACCACTCAGAATGGCTGTCATCAAAAAATCTAGAAACAGTAAATGCTGGAAAGGGTGTGGAGAAAAGGGAACCCTCTTGCACTGCTGGTGGGAATGTGAATTGGTACAGACGCTATGGAGAACAGTATGGAGGTTCCTTAAAAAACTACAAATAGAACTACCATATGACCCAGCAATCCCACTACTGGGCATGTACCCTGAGAAGACCATAATTCAAAAAGAGTCATGTACCAAAATGTTCATTGCAGCTCTAGTTACAATAGCCAGGATATGGAAACAACCTAATTGTCCCTCATTGGATGAATGGATAAAGAAGATGTGGCACATATATACAATGGAATATTACTCAGCCATAAAAAGAAACGAAATTTAGCTATTTGTAATGAGGTGGATGGACCCAGAGTCTGTCATACAGAGTGAAGTAAGTCAGAAAGAGAAAGACAAATACCGTATGCTAACACATATATATGGAATTTAAGAAAAAAAAATGTCATGAGGAACCTAAGGGTAAGACCGGAATAAAGACACACACCTACTAGAGAATGGACTTGAGGAAATGGGGAGGGGGAAGGGTAAGCTGTGGCAAAGCAAGTGAGTGGCATGGACATATATACACTACCAAATGTAAAATAGATAGCTAGTGAGAAGCAGCCGCAAAGCACAGGGAGATCAGCTCAGTGCTTTGTGACCACTTAGAGGGGTGGGATAGGGAGGGTGGGAGGGAGGGTGATGCAAGAGGGAAGAGATATGGAAACATATGTATATGTATAACTGATTCACTTTGTAATAAAGCAGAAACTAACACACCATTGTAAAGCAATTATACTCCAATCAGTATGTAAAAAAAAATCTACTTCTTACCTATCAAAAATAAAATTTACCTTAAATGTCAGTGGACTAAATGCTCCAATCAAAGGACACAGAGTGGCAGACTGGATTAAAAAAACAAAAGCCTACAATATTCTGCCTACAAGAGACCCACTTTAGGGCAAAGGACACACATAGATTGAAAGTGAGGGGATGGAAAAAGATATTTCATGCCAATGAAAATGACAAGAAAGCAAGGGCTGCAATAGTCATGTCAGACTAAATAGACTTTAAAACAAAGGCCATAAAGACAAAGAAGGACACTATATAATGATAAAAGGATCACTGTAAGAGGAGGATTTTACACTCATCAACATATATGCACCTAATATAGGAGCTCCCAAATACATAAAACCAATACTAACAGACAAAAAGGGAGAAATTGACAGGAATACAATAGTCGTAGGAGACTTCAACACCCCACTCACATCAGTGGACAGATCTTCTGGACAGAAAATCAGTAAGACAACAGAGATCCTAACAGAACAGTTAGACTTAACCGCTATTTTCAGAACATTACATCCAAAAAGGAAGAGAAAAAACAAAACCGGAATACACATTGTTTTCAAGTGAACATGGAACATTATCTAGGGTTGATCACATACGGAGGGGGGGCACAAAAGAAGCCTCAACAAATTTAACAGTACAGAAATTATCATCTCAAGCATCTTTTCTGACCACACAGTGTGAAACTAGAAACCAACCACAGAAAAACAAATGAGAAAACAATGATTACATGGAGACTAAACAACGTGCTTCTAAAAAAGAAAGGCTCTACAAAGAAATCAAAGAGGAAATTAAAAAAATACCTTGAGAGAAATGACAATGAAAACACCACCATACAAAAATCTATGGGATGCAGCAAAAGCACCTCTTAGAGGGAAGTTCATAATGATACAGGCCTTCCTCAAAAAAAGAGAAAAATCTCAAACAAACTAACCTACCACTTAAATTAAATTATAAAAAGATGAACAAACAAAACCTAAAGTCAGCAGAAGGAAGGAAATCATAAAGATCAGAGAGGAAATAAAATAGAGATTTAAAAAAAAAACAATAAAATCAAGAGCTGGTTCTTTGACAGGGTAAACAAGATTGACAAACCTCTGGCCCGCCTCACCAAGAAGAAGAGAGAACCCAAATAAACAAAATAAGAAATGAAAAATGAGACATAAAAACTGATACCGCAGAAATACAAAAAGCCATAAGGGAATACTATGCACAATTATATGCCAACAAATTTGGCAACATAGAAGAAATGGATAACTTTCTAGAAACATACAGCCCACCAAAGTTGAATCAAGAAGAAATAGACAATTTGAACGGACCGATCACTAGAGGCGAAATAGAATCTGTAATTTAAAAATGACCTACCAACAAAAGTCCAGGACCAGATGGCTTCACAGGCAAATTCTACCAAACATACAAAGAAGAACTTATACCAATCCTTCTCGAACTTTTCCAAAAACTGAAGAGGAGGGAACACTCCTGAAGACATTCTATGAAGCCACCATCACCCTGATACTAAAACTAGGAAAAGACACCATCAAAAAAGAAAATCACAAGCCAATATCTTTGATGAATATAGATGCAAAAATTCTCAACAAAATATTAGCAAACCAAATCCAACAACACATGAAAATGATCATACGCCATAACCATGTGGGATTCATCCCAAGTTCACAAGGATGGTTCAACATAAAAAAGTCAATCAATCTGATACACCACATAGACAAAGACAAAAACCACATGAACATGTCTACAGACACAGAGAAAAGCATTTGACAGAATTCAACATCCACTCATGATAAAACTCTTACCAAAGTGAGTATAGAGGGAACATATCACAATATAATAAAAGCCATTTATGACAAATCCACAGCCAACATAATACTCAACAGTGAAAAGCTTAAAAGCGTTCCTGCTAAAATCTGGAACAAGACAAGGATGCCCACTCTCACCACTTCTATTCTACATAGTATTGGAAATCCTAGGGACAGCAATCAGACAATAAGAAAAAAATAAAAAGGTATCCAAATTGGAAGGGAAGATGTAACACTGTCATTATATGCAGATGACATGATACTCTACATAGAAAGCCCTAAAGACTCCACACAAAAACTACTAGAACTGATCAATGAATTCAGCAAGGTAGAAGGATACAAGATTAACATATAGAAATCTGTTGCATTTCTTTACACTAACAATGAAATATCAGAGAGGGATATGTAAAAAAAAAAAAAAAAAAAAAAAACTCCTTTCAAAATCACAGCCCCCAAAATAAAATATGTAGGAATATTTTATCCCAAGGAGGTGAAAGACTTATACACTAAGAACTATGAAACATTAATAAAGGAAATTTACTAATGATTCAAAGAAATGGAAAGATATCCCATGCTCTTGGATTGAAAGAATTACCACTGTTAAAATGGCCATAGTACCCAAAGCACTCTATTGTTTTAATGTAATCCCTATCAAATTACCCAAGACTGTTTTCACAGAACGAGAAAAAACAGTCCTAAAATTTATATGGAGCCACAGAAGACCCAGATTGCCAAAGCAATTCTGAAGAAAAAGAATAAAGCAGGAGGCATAACCTTCCCGGGCTTCAGACAATACTACAAAGCTACAGTAATCAAAACAGCATGGTATTGGCACAAAAACAGACATATGGATCAGTGGAACAGAATAGAGAGCCCAGAAATAAACCCACACACCTACGGTCAATTAAATACAAAGAAAACATATTAAAAGCAGCAAGGGAAAAACAACAAATAACACACAAGGGAATCCCCATAAGGTTAACAGCTGATCTTTCAGCAGAAACTCTGCAAGCCAGAAGGGACTGGCAGGATATATTTAAAGTGATGAAGGAGAAAAACCTGCAACCAAGATTACTCTACCCAGCAAGGATCTCATTCAGATATGATGGAGAAATTAAAAGCTTTACAGACAAGCAAAAGCTGAGAGAGTTCAGCACCACCAAACCAGCTTTACAACAAATGCTAAAGGAATTTCTCTAGGCAAGAAACACAAGAGAAGGAAAAGACCTACAATAACAAACCCAAAACAATTAAGAAAATGGGAATAGGAATATACATATCGATAATTACCTTAAATGTAAATGGATGGCATGCGCCCACCAAATGACACAGACTGGCTGAATGGATACAAAAACAAGACCCATATATATGCTGTCTACAAGAGACCCACTTCAGACCTAGAGACACATGCAGACTGAAAGTAAGGGGATGGAAAAAGATATCCCATGCAAATGGAAACCAAAGAAAGCTGGAGTAGCAATTCTCATATCAGACAAAATACACTTTAAAATAAAGACTGTTAGAAGAGACAAAGAAGGACACTACATAATCATCAAGGGATCGATCCAAGAAGAAGATATAACAATTGTAAATATTTAAGCACCCAACATAGAAGCACCTCAATACATAAGGCAAATACTAACAGCCATAAAAGGGGAAATCGACAGTAACATACTCATACTAGGGGATTTTAACACCCCACTTTCACCAAGGGACAGATCATCCAAAATGAAAATAAATAAGGAAACACCAGCTTTAAATGATACATTAAACAAAGTGGACTTAATTGATATTTATAGGACATTCCATCCGAAAACAACAGAATACACATTTTTCTCAAGTGCTCATGCAACACTCTCCAGGATAGATCATATCTTGGGTCTCAAATCAAGCCTTGGTAAATTTAAGAAAATTGAAATTGTATCAAGTATCATTTCCGACCACAAGGCTATGAGACTAGATATCAACTACAGGAAAAGATCTGTAAAAAATACAAACACATGGAGGCTAAACAATACACTACTCAATAACGAAGTGATCACTGAAGAAATCAAAGAGGAAATCAAAAAATACCTAGAAACAAATGATAATGGAGACACAATGACCCCAAACCTATGGGATGCAGCAAAAGCAGTTCTAAGAGGGAAGTTTAGAGCAATACAATCCCACTTTAAGAAACAGGAAACGTCTCGAATAAACAACCTAACCTTGCACCTAAAGCAATTAGAGAAAGAAGAACAAAAAAACCCCCAAAGTTAGCAGAAGGAAAGAAATCATAAAAATCAGATCAGAAATAAATGAAAAAGAAATGAAGGGAATGATAGCAAACAGCAATAAAACTAAAACCTGGTTCTTTGAGAAGATAAAGAAAATTAATAAACTATTAGCCAGACTCATCAAGCAAAGAAGGGAGAAGACTCAAATCAATAGAATTAGAAATGAAAAAGCAGAAGTAACAACTGACACTGCAGAAATACAAAAAATCATGAGAGATTACTACAAGCTACCCTATGCCAAAAAAATGGGCAACCTGGAGGAAATGGACAAACTCTTACACATGCACAACCTGCCAAGACTGAATCAGGAAGAAATAGAAAATATGAACCGACCAATCACAAGCACTGAAATTGAAACTGTGATTAAGCATCTTCCAAGAAACGAAAGCCCAGGACCAGATGGCTTCAATAGCAAATTCTATCAAACATTCAGAGAAGAGTTAACACCTATCCTTCTCAAACTCTTCCAAGATATAGCAGAGGGAGGAACACTCCCAAACTCATTCTACGAGGCCACCATCACCCTGACACCAAAACCAGACAAGGATGTCACAAAGAAACTGCAGGTCAATATCACTGATGAACATAGATGCAAAAATCCTCTACAAAATACTAGCAAACAGAATCCAACATCATATTACAAGGATCATACACCATGATCAAGTGGGGTTTATTCCAGGAATGCAAGGATTCTTCAATATACGCAAATCAGTCAATGTGATACACCATATTAACAAATTGAAGGAGAACAAACCATATGATTATCTCAGTAGATGCCGAGAAAGCTTTCAACAAAATTCAATACCCATTTATGATAAAAAAACCCTGCAGAAAGTAGGCATAGAGGGAACTTTCCTCAACATTATATAGGCCATATATGACAAACCCACAGCCAACATCATCCTCAATGGTGAAAAGTTGAAAGCATTTCCACTAAGATCAGGAACAAGACAAGGTTGCCCACTCTCACAACTCTTATTCAACCTAGTTTTGGAAGTTTTAGCCACAGCAATCAGAGAAGAAAAGGAAATAAAAGGAATCCAAATCAGAAAAGAAGTAAAGCTGTCACTGTTTGCAGATGACATGATACTACACATAGAGAATCCTAAACATGCTACCAGAAAACTACCAGAGCTAATCAATGGATTTGGTAAAGTAGCAGGATACAGAATTAATGCAGAGAAATGTGTGGCTTTCCTATACACTAATGATGAAAAATCTGAAAGTGAAATCAAGAAAACACTCCCATTTACCACTGCAACAAAAAGAATAAAATATCTAGGAATAAACTTACCTAAGGAGACAAAAGACGTGTATGAAGAAAATTGTAAGACACTGCTGAAAGGAGTTAAAGATGATACAAATAGATGGATAGATATACCATGTTCCTGGATTGGAAGAATCAACATTGTGAAAATGACTCTAGTACCCAAAGCAATCTACAGATTCAATGCAATCCCTATCAAACTACCACTGGCATTTTTCACAGAAGCAGAGCAAAAAATTTCACAATTTGTATGGAAACACAAAAGCCCCCGAATGGCCAAACAATCTTGAGAACAAAAAACGGAGCTGGAGGAATCAGGCTCCCTGAGTTCAGACTATACTACAAAGCTACAGTAACCAAGACAGTATGGTACTGGCACAAAAAGAGAAAGATAGATCATTGGAATAGGATAGAAAGCCCAGAGATAAGCCCACGCACATAGGGTCACCTTATCTTTGATAAAGGAGGCAGGAATGTACAGTGGAGAAAGGACAGCCTCTTCAGTAAGAGGTGCTGGGAAAACTTGACAGGTACATGTAAAAGTATGACATTAGATCACTCCCTAACTCCATACACAAAAATAAGCTCAAAATGGATTAACGACCTAAATGTAAGGCCAGAAACTATCAAACTCTTAGAGAAAAACATAGGCAGAACACTCTATGACATAAATCACAGCAGGCTCCTTTTGACCCACCTCCTAGAGAAATGGAAATAAAAACAAAAATAAACAAATGGGACCTAATGAAACTTAAAAGCTTTTGCACAGCAAAGGAAACCATTAATAAGACCAAAAGACAACCCTCAGAATGGGAGAAAATATTTGCATATGAAGTAACTGACAAAGGATTAATCTCCAAAATTTACAAGCAGGACATGCAGCTCAATAACAAAAAATCAAAAAACGCAATCCAAAAATGGGCAGAAGACCTAAATAGCCATTTCTCCAAAGGAGATATACTGACTGCTAACAAACACATGAAAGAATGCTCAACATCATTAATCATTAGAGAAATGCAAATCAAAACTACAATGAGATATCATCTCACACCAGTTAGAATGGCCATCATCAAAAAATCTAGAAACAATAAATGCTGGAAAGGGTGTGGAGAAAAGGGAACCCTCTTGCACTGCTGGTGGGAATGTGAATTGGTACAGCCAGTATGGAGAATAGTATGGAGGTTCCTTAAAAAACTACAAATAGAACTACCATATCACACAGCAATCCCGCTACTGGGCATGTACCCTGAGAAAACGATAGTTCAAAAAGAGACATGTACCAAAATGTTCATTGCAGCTCTATTGACAATAGCCAGGAGATGGAAACAACCTAAATGTCCCTCATTGGATGAATGGATAAAGAAGATGTGGCAAATATATACAACGGAGTATTACTCAGCCATAAAAAGAAATGAAATTGAGCTATTTGTAATGAGGTGGATGGACCCAGAGTCTGTCATACAGAGTGAAGTAAGTCAGAAAGAGAAAGACAAATACCGTATGCTAACACATATATATGGAATTTGTGAAAAAAAAGTCATGAAGAACCTAGGGGTAAGACAGGAATAAAGACAGACCTACTAGAGAATGGACTTGAGGATATGGGGAGGGGGAAGAGTAAGCTGTGACAGAGCAAGAGAGTTTCATGGACATATATACACTACCAAACCTAAAACAGATAGCTAGTGGGAAGCAGCCGCATAGCACAGGGAGATCAGCTCGGTGCTTTTTTACCACCTAGAGGGGTGGGATAGGGAGGGTGGGAGGGAGGGAGATGCAAGAGGGAAGAGTTATGGGAACATATGTATATGTATAACTGAATCACTTTGTTATATATAAAGCAGAAACTAACACACCATTGTAAAGCAATTATACTCCAATCAAGATGTAAAATATATATATATATGTATATATATTAGTAAAACTTGTATCATGACAGTAGTGGTGGAGATGAAAGATAAATTGTAGTGGCATTTAGGTGGTAGAAGAATAGGACTTAATGAGCTCTTAGAACCAAGAGGAACAAGTATGGAAAAGAAATAGAGGAGCAGAAGCAAGGTGACTATGTATGTTGAAGAACTCTAAAAGGTTGTATCCATCTTTACAAATGTTAAGAATGTATTTGTACTACACTATTAAAAGGAAGCATGGGGGTAGGGCAGAGTGAAATGTGAATTTCTTCTTTAGATGAGGCTGTTTGATGGCATTTGGAGGGAATGTGTTGGCCGAGTGGCAGTGTATAACTGAGTCAAATTCATAGGTCTACAATTCCTTGTTCATATTGTTAGCAACTGAAAAGTACTTTTTCACACTAGGCTGTGCCTAAAAACACAATGCAGGATGACAAACACTTTTACTAATTTAACCTCATTCAATTTAACCTCATTATCCAGTAAATAATTTTCTCTACATGGCTGGAATCATTATAACCACCATCAGTGGGTCTGTAGTCTGACTTGGATAACTGGGTTGTTTTAGGCATGTAGATAAATGCAGCATCTTTGAATTAAATACCTTCATATACTACCCAATTCTTTCTTAAAAGAGAATTTGTGGCAGAAAATAATCAGGAAAAAACTTAAATTGATGCTATAAATTTCTTCTCCCAATGTTTGTTACCAAAGATATTGCGTTAATGCTTATGGAGTATCCAAAGTTGTTTTGCTATTTATTATCAAATTTTGGAAGGGTCACCCACTTCTCTGGACCTCATACTTTAATCATCACAACTGTTGGTAGCAGAAAAGTTTCAGTTCCTTTAGGTCAGGGTCTTTGTTTTGGACACTGAAGCATCACCAACAGCAGAACAGTACTTGCCACTTAGTAGATGCTCAATGAATATGTGTTGAATGAAGGAATAATACTATTATAAAAATATGAAGTATTTAGGTATGCAATATTTGCATTGGAATTCATTTTTGCATTTAAATGTTAGAAGATGGGACTATTTGGAAGAATTTAAGATATACCGTAAGGAGTGAGCATTTCCAAGGAATGTTGATACATTATATTATTACATCTTTTTTTGTCATAAATTGGAATAACAGCAGAAATTTTCAAGAATGGAGAAGAAATAAGAACTTCTGGCTGTGCTTTTACTGTACATACTTTTTTTTTTTTTTTTTTTTGGTGGTACGTGGGCCTCTCACTATTATGGCCTCTCCCGTTGTGGAGCACAGGCTCCGGACGCGCAGGCTCAGCGGCCATGGCTCAGAGGCCCAGCCGCTCCATGGCATGTGGGTTCCTCCTGGGCCGGGGCACAAATCCGTGTCCCCCGCATCAGCAGGCGGACTCTCGACCACTGTGCCACCAGGGAAGCCCTACTGTACGTACTTTTAAACTACAGAGATTGAGATGAATTTACATCAGCTGACTGAAGGAAAAATGCTTTGCTTTGTTCATAAATAAGGAGTAAGATATGGATTTATCTTTAACATGATGC
Source organism: Mesoplodon densirostris (assembly GCF_025265405.1). Taxonomy (NCBI): domain Eukaryota; kingdom Metazoa; phylum Chordata; class Mammalia; order Artiodactyla; family Ziphiidae; genus Mesoplodon; species Mesoplodon densirostris. The sequence continues at coordinate 22,790,952 of NC_082667.1, read as the reverse complement.
ATGCCTGAGAAGGGAGATATCCAAATGGTGGTTGCAGGCTACTGGATAGAGTCTTTTATATTTACTAGTTAGAACCAAGAAAGGCTAAGAGAGCTCAAAAGCTATCTGACTTGATGTTTAACTTTCAAAAGGGAATTTACCAACAGAGAAATCACAGGAGATGAAGAGAGAAGGTTAGGGTTAGTTGGGGTATGTAATGGAGGAGAAATGGGGAAAAAGGGAAAAGGTGCTTTTTTAAAGAAATAAATTAATAGTGTGATAAATTTAGGGGAAACTGGAGCAAGAACTGGGCAGCAAATAATATGGGGGACAATGAGTGTAAAGAACTGGGGTTTTCTCCTTCTAAGTGTCTAGAGAAAAATTCCTAACTTGGCAGTCACATACACTAGTAAATTGCATCTATTCATATCTTCTCTCCTCCTGTAATCCTCTTTTGCTTTTCAAGCTCTACCCTACTCCACAGTTAAAGACTGTTTCACTTTTCATTCCAACTACTACTTCTGTTCTCAGCAGATACTTTATTATTACTCCCTGTGATGGAATCAACTTTTTTATCATCTCTTCTCTGAGCCAGATTTGGTGACTAGTTTCTGCGGTTGTTTTAATAGTACTCTTCTATCCCCATAGTTTTTTCTAATAAAACATACTTATACAAACTCAGGAATTAATTCAAAAAAGGACATTCTCATAATATGAATACACTTCGCCTTGTTTGTACCCTCATTCTTCAGCTAACACCTGGGAGAATTTAATCAGATTGGGTAACCTTCCCTGTGTAGGCTGCTGCCATGGCTTCTGGCACTTTATATTTTTGTGTTCCTCTGGGTATAGATCAGATTCTCTACCTAATTATCTGAATGTGGTTTTTGCAGTTTAAACCATCTGATGTGTTAGTTTAAGCTATGGAGGTCATGTTACTCACATTATTCATCCCACGCACAAATAAAGCCTTTTTTCCCCTCTTACCAAAGTCAAAATCAGGTCAAGTTGTGTGATATGAACAGGTGTGGAAAAAATCAAAATGTACATCTTCCTTCTTATTTTGGATTTAGAGGTTCTACAGCAGAGAGGCTATAAAAGTACATGAAGATTTATTTATGTGGAAGTATCTTGACTCCTGAAATATGAACTTTGGGGATCTACTTCTTGTTGGCAACTAAAATATGAAAAATCAAACTGAAGTCACTCTGAGTTAACTTTGAAAGAGAAATGTATAAGTACCTCAACCTCATAGGGTTATTTTGGGTGTTAAATGTAAGATGTGTAGAACAAAATGGACTGTTCAACATATGACAGTAAAACAAAAAACCCAACCATGAAGCTTGAAGATGTCTGTAGAATGAAGAGCTCTTTGGTGACAGAGGTAGATTCTGTAGATATGAATCCCTGTTAAGTCAAACCTGGAATTCAGAATTTGGGTTTCCTGCTAAATGTTGACCTTTTGGGGTATCTGCATATCTATTAGTGTGGATAAGCATGCATTTTGTTTGTTTTTCTTATTCTGGCTTTGTTGTGATTGTGGTTATTTTGTAGTTTTTTTTTTCCTGACCAAGAGCAGATATAAATAAATATATGTATAAATAATAATAATGTGTATGTGTGTGTATATTTATATATATGGAGAGAGAGAGAGGGGGGAGGACATAGAATTATACACAAGACAGAAGAGAGTAGGAGGGTGGAAATACATACCTTGTTCCCCTTACCTGGACCCAGGAATAATTGTTCAGTACCTCCAAAAAAAGAAAAAAATGTCAGAAACTAAACAAGTCAGTCTCACAGAGGACTTTGTGAGAACTGAAAGAAAAATAGTGCTGGTTTAGCACCCTGGGAAGCACCGGGAGTCACCACCCCAGGCAGAGCACTGTTTTTCTAGGCAATTAGCTAGGGTAGCTGACTCAGCAGAACGCTGGCAGGTAAACTGCAGCTACTCAAGGAGCACTGAAATGCCCGATGGGTACAGCAGATCTCCAATGGAGACCTGGCAGGACAACATAATACCCAGATGGCACAGATATATCCTGATCACATGTGCAATATCCCTTAGGGACTATAGGGAATATTTGAGAGCACAGTTATTGCAGAGTCTGGCATTTTGGGTGAGAAGATGAGGTCCAGAGCTGAACTAGAGCAATTTGCGTTGCCCTTCTAGCTATACAACCCCATGGAAAAACTTCAGTGACAAGGACTAAGTTTCTGTTACTTGCTTTACCCAAAGGCCATCACTAAAAAAAGCATTACCAACAAGTATCATGTTAGACAGTCCCTCCAAGAACACTGAATTCTGATGTATCACTACAGGCACATCTGCATAAATGTACAGGTTAATATGGAACTAACATTTCACAGGAACTCCACAGCTTGAGAACTAGAAAGAGCCTTTAGGTAATTCAATCCAGGTGATTTTCACATATATTTGAGCTGTGGAACTTTTTATTAAAAATGCTTTTCTGTTCAACATACATTTACTGAGCACACATGCGTGTGTAAATATAAACATGAATAAGATGGTGCTTATCTCAGAAATGTTTGTTTGCTAGAGGAATCTCTCTCTCCTCTTTTACACACGCACACCCCACAAATTTACAAATATGAAGGAGTGATATAATGGGCAGAGGGGAAAGGGTGGGAAAGAATGGGGAATAAGTAGGAAAACAGGAGAAGGGAAGGTTTCATGGGAACAAACATATTTCTTGACCTGGGGTTTGAGGAATGGGGAAAATTTTCAAAGGCAGAAATTGTTAAATAAGTCATTCATGGCATAAGGATAGATGAGCAAAGGCACTGGTTTAAAATATGAGAAACTGGGAAATTATTTGGGGTGCAACATTACAGACCTGAAGTCTGACTTTATTTTCAGGATAGTGTGGGTCCATTTTGAGAAGGATATTGATAATGAAAGCTGCGTTTGAGGAGGCTGTTCCAGCATCTGAAGATGCCCTTCCCCTGGTAAGGGCGGGGGAGTAGGGGAAGGGAGAGCATGTGACTGGAGCCTCACCCAACTGCTCTCTCCCCACAAACCTGCAGTGACCCTTGAGGTGACTACAAAAACTAAAAGCCTCCACAGACAGGACTGAAAACCTTTTGATGAGTGTCTCTCCAGTTTTTTTACAACTAAATAAACTGAGGATTGGTGTTCATGAATGATTTGCATAAGATCATATAATCATCAACCGCTGGGCATTGCTCCCCAACCCTCAGCTATAGATTTCGGATAGCTGAAAACTGCTTCAAGACATTTTTCTCCTGGTTCACTTCATCCCTTCATGATCTGATTTTCCTGGAAATAGTCTCAGTCTTTCATGAAAATACCAGTCCTATAGGTCTGAGCTCATAGACAAGGAGACTGGCAGACTACTGGTTATTGCAGTGTCTATACCTTCTTGACCATTATTATACTTATTGTCATTGTAATTATTTTTAGGGATGGAAGCTGTGTGTGTGTTTTCAGAATGATAAAGGGTCTTGACATCTAATTCTTTTTAAGATTCAGAGGTTGGAAGTGTATAGTTGAGGAGATATTTGGATTTTAACAACTCCTTTTAGAATGAAGTATTTGGTAGTGTCTTATCTATACCCAAGGTAAGTGCAAAATTACACTATGATGTAGCTCTGTAAGTATGCTGCATTCTCTTAAAGATCAGATGGGCACTGTGCACACCTACCTGAGAGATAACCCATGAACCAGCAACTTCTAGAGTCCCTGACAATGAAGTTACAGGATCCTGTCCTGATTTAGGTCAGAAATGTATGGCAGAAGCTGATACAATTGAAAAGAGCTCTGATTTTGCTGGCTATTACTTTAGCCTCTGAGGGGAGAAAAAGGTTTTTTCTTGATCCTGTTAGGGTCCATGGCTGGGTATGAAAATAAACTGACAGACTACCAGGAGAAAAGCATACATGTTTATTTAAATAAGTTTTATGTGACAAGGATCCTTCATAAGGAAATGAAGAACCAAAGAAACAGACTTTGTATTTTTGTGCTAGGTTTGATGAGGAGTGGATAGTCATGGAAGAATATGATAGGTTAAGGAGTATGAGGTCTTGTAATAAACTGGGGGAACCTTAGAAAGACCTATTTGTTAGGATTCTTCTTTTATGTCCCTACTCCCTTCCTCTGGGTATAGGGAGGGTCCCTCTCATATGAGGATTTTATGATCCATTTCAGAGAAATAGGGTAAGGGGGGGGACAGGAGATCAAAGAGACCTTTCTGCTTCTACCATTTCCCCAAACTCCTTCAGCTTAAGACATTCAATATGCCAAGCTGCCCTATTTTGGGGTTGTATGTCCTGAGCCCCAACTGCCTCTTCATTCTTTGAGTCTCCTCCCTCTGTGTTCCCCAGATGGGACTATTGCTATAACTCCTAGGGAGTGTTCTGGTGCTTAATTGGGAAGGCAGTGGAAGTATTCTTTACACCATGGACATATTAAAGGGCTTACTGGACAGATTGAATTTAACAGTGGTTAATAGCTGGATAGTAAAAAAGTCTTAGTAGGTTCACTGTAATTAAATGCATTAGGAAAAACTGTAAACTAGGTATCCACTTGGTGCATGGCTAAGGGACACAAGTGGTTATTAGATCATCCTTAATTTCCATCCCTCACCGAGATCCTAGGAGTCTACCTTGGGCTTTTAGTGACTCACTATTAGCTCTTCAACTCTCTTGTCCTGTATCCTGCTGTGCCTGCTCCCCCAACCCAGAAACCTACTTAAGTAGACTTTTCAACATAGTTTCCCTCCTGGCTAGCAGATGTGTTTAGACAATTGAATGAAACCTACCCCTGCAAAATTATCCTCTAAGGAAGATACTGACAATTTAAAAGTAGAGTTTTAGTAATTAAGATCGTTTTAAGACCCGAAGGAATAATTCCTAAAGGGCACTTTGGGTACTGTGGAAGAGGGAGGAAGGGGTTTTGAGGAGACTTCATGGCATGCCTTATCCCACATGTAGCCATCTTCCTGTCTAGAAGGTTAATTGTACAGCGGAGAATGAAACTGAGCCATGATTTCTTTTCGGTGCGGTGCCTCGTTACATATTTTTCTCTTAGGCTGAGTCTTCAATTTTATGCAGAGCCAGGTGTTTTCCAGCGGGTTGAAGTAACAAATCAACCCATTGGAGCTTTAGAAAATACTAATTTGCCTTCGGATATCTTTAATCCAGCTGTATATATCCCCCTTTCACAGCATTTCTGAATTTAAACACTATCCAAAACAACATGTGGCAGTTTCTCTAATTACTTATGATTAACAAAAAAAGCCAAGTCGGCCCCTCAAGGCATCAACACTTTGCCATTTTCCTGGAGAAATGAATGCTGCAGAGCAAAGCAGCTTGAAAATGAATGCACACAGCACAACACAGGACAGCAGTGCAGGATCGCATTTCTTTCCCGCGCCGTATTTCAGAAATGTTTCACACAACAGGAAAAGGGGGAACAAAGAGCAGATGGAATCAGTTATAACAGCCATTGAAAACAGTGGTGCAAAGACATTTCTGGGCAGTAAAAACCTCATCAAAATTGTCAGTCACTGAGTCTGTGGAAGAGTGAATGAGAGAATAGATGAAGAGCAGAAATAAAAATAGAGCTGTTTTGATATGGACCCTAGAAAATGACAGAAACATGGTTGAAAAAATTGAGAAGGGTATATCAACTGTTAGAAGTACCATGTGGAGTGTCTCCTTAACAAAAACCATAGTAGAGAAACACATTTATTTTGAAAACCTATGGTAATATTTTTCCAGGTCTTTCCTTAAGAAGTGATTTGTAATTTGTTTTCCCCTTAATGAGTAATTTATTCTTACTGAATTTGGGGAAAAATATTTCTCCTACTTGGTGGAAAGAAATTTATCCTATCTGTCTATCAAAAGCTGAAGGCACAGAAGTGAATGCCAAAAAATCAGCCTGGCAACTGACCCAGAGCAAAATGTAGCAAAAGGCTTAAAGTGGATAATTAGCAGTTTTATAATTCCTGGAATAAGGACTCTTGGTATAGTTTACTGTATAATTTTTCCAAGTTCAGCAAGGTTGCTCTTGTAATTCTAGAAATGATCTCTATTGACCAGCAAGTCATTCCCCTTACCTTTGAATAGGCCTGGTTTCTTTAACATTTGCCACACTCCCTAATCACTTAGTAAAATTCTATTCTTGCATCTACAAAGGACCACACTCCAACTTCAAGGTGCATAAGGGTTTATGGGGTACCCAGGGGAAGAAATACCCCGTGAAACTCTGTTCTCTAAAATATTATTTATTTGCCTTGCAAATACTTCCATGATCATAAGTGATGTGCTGTCATAAACTTGTCTTGTCAAAGATGAAAATCTTTGACCATGTTTAGCAACATTTCAATAGGATTAAAGGAAACAAAGCTTAGATAGTTCTCATAGCATAGCCTCATAAATGATAAGGATAAATAGAAATGCCATCAGTAGCAGCTACAGAGGACGTTGAGCTGTATGACTTAGGCACTGTAATGGCTTCCTTGCTTTTGTGCAATGTTTATATCCTTTTTTGAACAGGGGTTTGAGCCCCCAAAGTGAAATAAATGTGACACAAGAAATGGTGTGGATTAAAATCTGACAAGTATCAAATAATGATGATTGAGGTGGAGAACAGGAGACTGAGGCAAAGTGTAAATATTGCTGAGAACTTTAAGTCCAAACAAATTAAACTGAATCATTCTTAAGTTACAAAGTGAAGCAGACAGAACATCTAAGATCGGAAAGAAACTGATTAAAGTAGCACTTAAAGTTAACTTTGAGTCAGGGCAAGTGTAAAGATTAAATTTTTTCTGCAAAACAGATTTGCAATAAGGAAGTGACCAATCCGAACATGGATACCTTGAAACAAGTATGGAATAGGACCACTGTCCATTCTGGTGTGGGATATGGCAGAGGATCACACTTGGAAGAAGAGGATCTCAATGGAGACCAGAAGTTTTCCTTTCACCATCCTGAATGCAAGACTATTACCTGGGCCGCATTGAATTGTGTTTGTGGCATGTTCAAATATAGAACTAACTGTAGAATTGGTTTCTTTTATTGAGTCGGTTGAGAAGTTTTAAAAAATCCCTTGCAGGGGCTTCCCTGGTGGCGCAGTGGTTGAGAGTCTGCCTGCTGATGCAGGGGACACAGGTTCGTGCCCCGGTCCGGGAAGATCCCACATGCCGCAGAGCAGCTAGGCCTGTGAGCCATGGCCGCTGAGCCTGTGCGTCCAGAGCCTGTGCTCCGCAACGGGAGAGGCCACAACAGTGAGAGGCCCGCGTACTGCAAAAAAAAAAAATCAAACAAAAAACCCAAACAAAAAAAATCCCTTGCAGGCTTCAAAAAGCCCTAAATTATTCATTATGGTACTAGTGTACCTAATATAAATAATGTTACCTCACATTTATTTTGCACTTATTTGGCATCACTTCAGGCACCCTGCAATTGGCAACTTTTACTCCTCACGAAAACTTTTTGGGATATGATTAGCCTTGTTTTAAAGATGGGAAAACTGAGATACAAAGAATGTAAGAAATTTTGCTCAGATCATAGTTCACAAGTAGCAGAGAGAGAATTTGAGTGCCCGCAGTGGCTGCTAGATTTTACTGCTGGAACCTCTACGCTGTAGTGCCTCAAGGTGTGTAGTGATCTGATGTATTTTCCCTTTTATTCTCACTCTTTTTAATTCTTTCTTTCTCCCTTTCTTACTGCTCCCTCAGTATACTTAACTCCTTTTCAGAAATCTGCTGGTTCTGAAAAGCATTATGACTAGAAACAACTGGGCTGGTACACGTCATTCTCTTCAAGCCAGGATCTTCTCTCATGACTGGTTAAGAACACATTTCTCTAAAAATGTGATAAATGTACCAGGTGGGATAAATGACATGATTTTAGTGGCAATAGAGTAATTTTTAAATTTAGTTTCATATTTATCTTAATGTGTATTAGAAACTTATAACCAGCACATACATACCTTTTGAATTCACTGACATTATTACCGAAGATGAGACATCATAGTATTAAATGTAAACAAAGAAAAACGCTTAAGTAATATTTGTACCAATGGTGCACAGACATTGCAAAGTAAGTGTAGGTGTTACAAGAAATGACTAAAAAGTAGAAAAGGCCTAACTTAACCTTTGGTCCCACGCTTATTCCAGTGATGCTCTTCCTCTGTGCCTGTGTGCCTCCTTCATTACCAGGACCACTTACCTTTAGGCATCTCTTGTCCTGACTCTCAGCTGGCTGTCAAACAACTCCCACAAAGGTGCTAAGGGCTAAGCACTGCTGTCTAAAAGCATCTATTTTTATACCTCACATTCTTGCAAAAAGGATTTAGAGTAGCTTAAGATAAAAACCGAAAACACAAGACAGAAACAGCTGAAGACCACCCCCCCCACACACACACGTATATGTCAAACTACCATTGGTTAATTTTCCAGATTCTGTTCATGATCCCTTCTCCTTATACTTTAAGCCTACACTCTTAGAACTCCATGATTTTGCCATTCCTCTTGCCAGGAATTTCCTTGTCCACCTACTAAGACTTAAATTTTAGATTTCTGCTCAAATCTTGCTTCCTCTGGTTCCCTCAGCCAAGATTAAATTCTCCTTCCTTCATGCTCACATACCTTTCTACCTATAGCCATCATAAAAATCAACACACTGCACTGCAATAATCTGTGTGTGTCCCTTCCTCCCCTGTGAGGATCCTGAAAGCAAAGACATGCTCTATTCGCCTTAGGAGCTTCTGCAGTCTGCCACATTGGGGGAATTAGTGATAATAACTAACTTATTGTACAAAATTTTTAATATATTAACTTACTTAATATTTCCAGTGACCTCAAAATGTATGTTCCAGTATAATCCCCATGTTATATTGAGGCACTGTGATTATCTAAATTGCTTAAGTTTGAGACGTAAGAAAATGGCACAGTTTAGATTTTTAAATCTAAACAAACACTAGGGTCAACTTGCTTAATTCTACTCTGACCCTCAATGACTATAATGACAGAATTGTTAAAGAGTCCTGTAATAACATTTAAAGAAGTGACTCATAAGTTAAAAAACTTAATATACAATAAAAATTGACCATGATATTTGAGGGGCTATGAGCCTATTTCCCAAGCCAGGGAGTAAAATGAAGATGTTTCTCTTTGAAGACTGGCCCAGAAACTGGTCACTGCCACTTACCTTTCAGTAGATGGGTGACAGAACAGATTTTCTTTGGAACTTTAAACCTCTTCCTACCCCATCCCCACTTTAGGGCGATGATTTCCATTGAACATAAAAGACTTGAGAGAACTGCAAAGAGCTGCAGAAGAGCTGAGAAAATTATGCCGTGAAATTAAAGAGGTGAGCAGGAATTGAAACAAATTGTACAAATAGAGCAGCAAGGAACTGTATTTTCAGGGGGAAATGAAGAATGGAGGCTGTAATGAGAGTGGAGAAAGGACCCTAAGTTCTTAATAGAAAATGAGGATATACCAGTCAGGACATTATAGGTTATATGCTAGTAGCAAACAACCCCCATATCTTGGTATCCTAATAAAAGTTTATTTCTCTCTCCTGTCCAAAGTGGGTGGACGGGGTGTTCTACTCATTATGGTCACTTAGGATTCAGGCCAACAGAAAGGCCTAATATCAAAGGGGGCAGGGAATTTGGGGGAGTGGAATCATATCAATTTCCCAGGAGGTGGATGGCAAGAAACATTTGGTGAATAGCACTAATTACTACTCCAGGAGTTAATGATAGTATCTAGTCCTTAGGGTTTCTGTGTGTATTTAATGAGATCATGCTTAGAAAGTACCAGTCACATAGCAAGTGTTAGCTATTAATGACAGTAATAAGCAGACCTATTTTCTCATAAGTTTTTTTTTTCCCCTAAAGAGGAAAAATATAATAGAACACATTATACACAGCATGTCAAATTGGCGCTCAGGCCGATCAAATTTAATTTGTGATTGGAAGTATTATCCCTAGGCCTTTTAACACAATTATAAATTGACTCTTGGCCACTGAGGACAAAGTTTTTTTAAAGGCCTAAAGACTATCATAATAAATGTACCATATTTGCTAGGTTTAAGGTACTTTTTACTTCTTAACATTTTAATATTTCTTAGTCTGTGTTGTATTTTATAATCAATAGGATGTAAATACAATACACCTTTTCCATTTAAAAATTTTTGTTCCTGAAAACCTGCTAATAAATGATTGGTATATCTTAAAATTTTTGGTGTTCTTGAACTAAGGGAAAAAAAGAGTTGAAAAAATGAGTTAATGTCAAAAGAAAGGAAGTAGCTTTCACTACAATGCTCCTTATGAAATGATAAGCCCATGCAGGATTTGGACTTCAGATGTGTAACTATTTGCATGCGATCATTCTTTCCCTTCTTGTTATTATACCAAGTTTATTTGTCTGCTTCACAAGAAACGTGATGCAAAAATGGTTATTTTTGCCATACTGAGAAATGTCTCCCAGTGGGATTTTTTTAAAAGGTAGATATTGCGTTCTGAATCATCAGCTGACAGCAATACAACTTAGAGTGCAGCAAAGAAACAGCTTCCTCTCACTGGTGTGCAAAAGGGAAACAGCAGGAGGGCTTCCCTGGTGGCACAATGGTTGAGAGTCCGCCTGCCAATGCAGGGGACGTGGGTTCGTGCCCCGGTCTGGGAAGATCCCACATGCCGCGGAGCGGCTGGGCCCGTGAGCCATGGCCTCTAGGCCTGCGCATCCAGAGCCTTTGCTCCGCAATGGGAGAGGCCACAACAGTGAGAGGCCCGCATACCGCAAAAAAAAAAAAAAGAAAAAGCAGGGATTTCCACATGCAGTGTCAGTCTAAGTAAATGACACCTGTTATAAAATTGTATCTGTGACCAAGACATCCATTAATGGATTCAGGCACACCTCAACTACAGAAGGCAGCTGCCTTATATAGCAGCAGGGTTTGCCAGCTACAACAGAATCAGTAACAGCAGTAATTTATGAATTACATCAAATTAAAACTGCAAACCTTGTGGCTGACTTAGAAGCTTCTTTAACATGACCTAGCCTAAGTTTTCTCACTGTTAGTTGATTGAGGAAACAATGAAGGGGCTGGCTTGTCCAAAGAAAATCCAAATGCATAACAATTGATTGTGCTAGGGGAGCACACTTAACCTGGAAGATACCAAAGCAACTGCTCTGCTCTGTGGGTAAGATGAAGGCCAGGCAGCTCCACATCATGGTGGGTTAGTGAACAGGGAGACATCACCAGCACTCTTGTCTGTGACTTTCCTGTTGCCTCACTGGGAAAGAAACTTTTCGGACCATTTAAGTCTTAACCTAGGACAATGAATCTCAAATTTTGTTGTGCAAAACATTAGTCTGGGGAATTTATTAAATTTCCTAGGCCCTACCCTTGGACATTCCAATTCACTGGCACTAAAGTTGAGTCTCATGTAGAAAGTAAGTGAGCTCTTCTGTGGTGAACAAGGTCCCCCAAACAGATTTATTGGTTCTTCAGGAGAAAATCAACTGTGAAGCTAACTAAAATTACTCTTGTTTTTGCTCCACCCTTAGAAGGTCACAAGACTCAGTGGCCACAGGCATTTGTGTTTAAAAAAAATGCAAAGATGATTCTGATGCATACTTTATAAGGGATGGTTATAAATTAACAATCCATATTATAGAACCAAGTTATATAATTCATGAAAGATCATGGGTTACATGATATGAATTATCAGAGAACAAATCAGAAGACCAGCTAATATTACTGAAGCTCTGCTATTTAACTATTTCTTGGTTTGCAGTGTAGTGTCATAATTAAGAGCCCTCGTTTTAGGGAAACAGATTGCCTGGGTTTGAATGCTGGCCCAATTATTTTCTAGATATGTGAAACTGAGCAGGAAACTTCTGCTTTATTTTCCTTATGTATAAAGTGGATAACATAGGGTCATTGTATTAAGAGTGTCAACCAAGAAAAATAATTAGAACACACCTATCACAGAGATGTTCAATAATTCTCAGCTGTTGATACTACTATGTGACAGACTCTTGATTATGTCATTGAATTCTTAACAATTTAATAATGTAGAAACTGGAGATCAGCCAAGATGGTGGAGTAGAAAGACCCTGAGCTCACCTCCTCTCATGAGCACACCAAAATCACAATGATTTTCAGAACAACCATTGATGAAAAAGACCAGAACCTACCAGAAGAGATCTTCTACAAACAAAGACAAAAAAGAGACCACAAAGAGATGTGTAGGAGGGGTGGACTCATGATATAATCAAGTTTCAGGTGGGTCACCCTCAAACTGAAGAATAATTAATTATATTGCAGAGGTTCTCACACAGGAATGAGAGTTCTGAGCCCTACATTGGGCTCTCCAGCTTGGCAGTCCTGCACCAGGAAGACAAGCACCCAGAGCATTTGGCTTTCTTTCAAGGCCAGTGGGGCTTAATTTCTGGGGGAAATAGAGACTGCACTGTTAAAGGGCACAAAAAAATCTCACACTCTCCAGGACCCAGGACAAAAGAAATAACTTGATAGGAGGCTGCACCAAACCTACATCTTGGAGTCTCCTAGAGAGGTGGGGGGGGGGGGGGCAGCGGGGGGCAGGGCTGCAGCTCACTCTGGGAACACAGACACTGGCAGCAGCGATTTTGGGGCGCTTATTCAACCACGTGGACACTGGTGCTGGAGGCTGCCATTGTAGAATTCTCCTTCTAGCTCATTAGTGCCTAGACCTGGTCCTACCCAACAACCTGTAGGCGCCAGTTTGGGGACGCTTCAAACCAAGCAACTAACTGGGCAGGGACGTAGCCCCACCATCAGCAGACAGGCTGCTAAGACCTCCTGAGCCCACAGCTTCCTCTAGACACAGCCCTGCCCACCAGAGGGCCAGCACCCAGCTCCATCCACCAGTGGAGAGGAACTGGCTCTGCCCTCCACAAAACCTCCTCTAGTCTCTGGACCAGCTTCACCCACCAGGGGGCAGATGCCAGATGCAAGAAAACCACACTCCCACAGCTTGAGGACCCAGCCTGTGCACAGCAGGCTAGACACTGCCCTGGGAACAACTGGCTCACAGCCTTGCCCAGTTGCAGGCCAACACAAGCTTCAGGACACCCTGGACCTCTGTACCACCTGTGTCAAGAACCCCTCGCCCCCCACCAGCAATCTGACAGCTCTGGGATGCCTGGGTCCTGCAGCCAGACTCCAGGTGCCAGCTCTGCCTGTAGTAGTCTGGCACTAACCACCCCAGGACCTGGATTCACCCAACAGTGGGCGGGCAACAGCCCCAGAATCTTCTGGACCCAACTCTGCCCAAACAATGAGCCAGCACTAGTCCCAGAGCCTCCAGGGGTTCTGCAGTAATCTGCCCCCTGGCTAGGCCCTACCAACCACCAGATGGCAGCCTTTGCACAAGGCAGGGTCTGGCAACCAACCAGACCAGGGTCCAACCAAGCCTACCAGACTGTGCACATAATCAGCCTACCACAACAAAAGGACGCACTCAGCCCTCACAGGGGTAACACCTAGAGCATATAGCTTGGGTTAGGAGAGGGCAGTACACTGCTGGGACACATAAGACATCTCTTATAAAAAGCACTTCTCCAAGTGGAGAAACATAACTGACCTATCACATATATAAAAATAAAATAGCAACTTAGGCAAAATGAGGTGAAAGAGGAACATGTTTCAGACGAGGAATAAAATAAAACCCCAGAATAACAACTAAGTGAAATGGAGACATACAATCTACCTAAGAAAGAGCTCAGGGTAATGATCATAAAGATGATCAAAGAACTTGTGACCACCTAGAGTGGTGGGATAGGGAGGGGGGGAGGGAGGAGCAAGAGGGAGGAGATATGGGGATATATGTATAGCTTATTCACTTTGTTATAAAGCAGAAAATAACACACCACTGTAAAGCAATTATACTACAACAAAGATGTTAAAAAGAAATTTTTTTTAAATAAAAGAAAGGATAGCTAAACAAATAGCAGCATCACACCATCAAGCCTAATACTGGTCCACTTTGGCATTATTAACCCTGGGAAACGCATCACTGCTATGAAAAAATAGAGAATACATATTTATTAAAGTCTAAAAATAAACTCTTAAGAAGTGACCACTTAAAAAAATAAAAAAAAGAACGCAGAAGAATAGATGCACAGATTGAGAAGTCAGAATTTTTTAACAGAGAATTAGAAAATATAAAGAACAGTCAAACAGAGATGAAGAATACAATAACTGAAATAAAAAAATATACTAGAAGGAATCAACAGTATACGAAAAGATACAGAGAAATGGATCAGTGAGATGGAAGACAGAGTAGTGGAAATCACTGACACTGAAAAAAAAAAAAAAGAAAAAAGAATAAAAAGAAATGAGGAAAATTTAAGAGACGTCTTGGGCTTCCCTGGTGGTGCAGTGGTTGAGAGTCCGCCTGCCGATGCAGGGGACACGGGTTCGTGCCCTGGTCTGGGAAGATCCCACATGCCGCGAAGCGGCTAGGCCCATGAGCCATGGCTGCTGAGCCTGTGTGTATGGAGCCTGTGCTCCGCAGCGGGAGAGGCCACAACAGTGAGAGGCCCGTGTACCACACACACACACACACAAAAGAGATGTCTTAAATTGATCAAGTGCACTAATATTTGCATCATATGGTCTCAGAAGGATAATAGAGAGAAAAGGACTGAGAATATTTTAGAAGAGATAATAGCTGAAAACGTCCCTAACATGGGAAAGGAAACTTTCACTGAAGTCCAAGAAGCACAGAGTCCCATACAGGATTAACCCAAGGAGGAGCACAACAAGATACACTGAAATCAAAATGATGAAAATTAAAGATAAAGAGAGAGTATTAAATGCAGCAAGTGAAAAGCAACAAGTAACATACTTGTTACTTGTTGGAACAACAAGTAACAAGTAACAACAACTTGTTACTTGTTGGAAGGGAACTCCCATAAGGCTATTAGCTGATTTTTCAACAGAAACTCTGCAGGCCAGAAGGGAGTGGTACAATATGCTTAAAGACATAATAGGAAAAAACCTACAACCAAGAATACTCTACCCATCAAGGCTCTCATTCAGATTTTATAGAGAAATCAAAAGCTTTACAGATAAGCAAAAGATAAAAGAGCTCAGCACCACAAACCAGTTTTATAACAAGTGTTAAAGGAACTTCTCTAAGTGAAAAAGAAAAGGCCACAACTAGAAATAAGAAAATTATGAAATGAAAAAGCTCACCAGTAAAGGCAAACATGTAGTAAACATAGGAAAACATCCATGCACAAAGCTAGAAGGAGGGTTAAAAAATAAAAGTAGTGAAATCATCTATATCCACAATCAGTAGCTAAGGGATACAAAAAGCAAATCAATGTAAAATATGAGAGCAAAAACAGTAATCACGAGGAGAGTATGAATGGAGGGTTTTTAAAATGCATTTGGAATTAAGAGATCAGCAACTTAAAACTACCACATTTATAAACAGAGTGCTATGTAAAACCTCATGGTAATGACAAACCAAAAATCTATGATATACCCACAAAAAAGAAAAAGGAATCCAAACATAAAACTAAATAAGAGAATAAAATAAGAATGGAAAAGAAAGACCTACAAAAACAACCCCAAAACAATTAACAAAATGGCAATAGGAACATACATATCTATAATTACCTTAAATGGAGATGGACTAAGTGCTACAATCAAAAGACAGAGTGGCTGAATAGATACCAAAACAAGACCTATATATATATATATGCTGCCTACAAGAGATTCACTTCAGATCTAAAGACACACAAAGACTGGAAGTGAGAGAATGGAAAAAGGTATTCCACGCAAATGGAAATCAAAAGAAAGCTGGAGTAGCAATACTTATATCACATAAAATAGACTTAAAAATAAATACTGTTATAAGAGACAAAGAAGGACCCTATGAAATGATAAAGGGATCAATTGAAGAAGGTATAATAATTGTAAATGTGCACCTAACACAGAAGCACCTCAATATATAAGGCAAATACTAACAGCCATAAAAGGAGAAATTGACAGTAACAGAGTAACAGTTGCACACCCTTAACTACCCATTTACATCAATGGACAGATAATTCAGATAGAAAATCAATAAGGAAACACAGGCCTTACATGACACATTAAATCAAAAAGACTTAATTCACATATATAGACCATGCCATCTGAAAACAGCAGAATACACATTCTTTTCAAGTGTACATGGAACATTCTCCAGGATAGACCACATAGGCCACAAAGGAAGCCTCAGTAAATTTATGAAAATTGAAATGATATCAAGCACCTTTTCCAAACACAATGCTGTAAGACTAGAAATCAATTACATGAAAAAACTGCAAAAAACACAAACACATGGACGCTAAAAATATTCTACTAAACAAACAAGGGGTCCCTAAGAAATCAATCAGAAAATAAGAAAATACCAAGAGACAAATGAAAACAAAAACATGACAATACAAAATCTATGGGATGCAGCAAAAGAAGTTCTAAGAGGGGAGTTTATAGAGATGCAAGCTAACCACAGGAAACAAGAAAAATCTCAAACAACCTAACCTTACACCTAAAGGAACTAGAGAAAGAAGAAACAAAACACAAAGTTAGAAGGATAGAAATCATAAATATCATAGCAGAAATAGAGACCAAAAATATGGAAAAGATCAATGCAAGTGAAAAGATAAACAAAACTTATAAACCTTTAGCCAGACTAATCAAGAAAAAATGGAAGAGGGTTCATATCTATAAAACCAGAAATTACAACCCACACCAAAGAAACACAAAAGATCATAAGAGACTACTATGAACAACTATATGCCAATAAAATGGACAACCTAGAAACAATGGACAAATTCTTAGTAATGTACAATCTCCCAAGACAAAATTAGGAAGAAATAGAAAATATGAACAGACCAATTACCAGTAATGAAATTGAAAGAATTAAATAACTAAGATTAAATAAATAACTCCAATTAAATAACTCCAAGCAAACAAAGGTCCAGGAGCAGATGGCTTCACAGGTGAATTCTACCAAACATTTAGACAAGAATAAAAAACAGGAAGTTGGAGGAAGATGGCGGAAGAGTAAGACACGGAGATCACCTTCCTCCCAACAGATACAACAGAAATACATCTACATGTGGAACAACTCCTACAGAACACCTACTGAACGCTGGCAGAAGACCTCAGACCACCCAAAATGCAAGAAACTCCCCAGGTACCTGGGTAAGGCAAAAGAAAAAAGAATAAACAGAGACAAAAGAATAGGGACGGGACCTGCACCAGTGGGAGGGAGCCGTGAAGGAGGAAAGGTTTCCACACACTAGGAAGCTCCTTCGTGGGTGGAGACTGCGGGTGGCGGAGGTGGGGAGCTTCGGAGCCGCGGAGGAGAGTGCAGTAACAGGGGTGCAGAGGGCAAAGCGGAGAGATTCCCGCACAGAGGATCGGTGGCGACCGGCACTCACCAGCCCGAGAGGCATGTCTGCTCACCCAACGGGGTGGGCGGGGCTGGGAGCTGAGGCTTCGGCTTCGGTCAGAGTGCAGGGAGAGGACTGGCAGCATGAACACAGCCTGATGGGGTTAGTGCACCACGGCTAGCCTGGAGGGAGTCTGGGGAAAAGTCTGGACCTGCCAAAGAGGCAAGAGACTTTTTCTTCCCTCTTTGTTTCCTGGGGCGTGAGGAGAGGGGATTAAGAGCGCTGCTTAAAGGAGCTCCAGAGACGGGCGCGAGACGTGGCTAACAGTGCAGACCCCAGAGACGGGCATGAGACGCAAAGGATGCTGCTGCCACCACCAAGAAGCCTGTGTGCGAGCACAGGTCACTATCCACACCTCCTCTCCCAGGAGCCTGTGCAGCCTGTAACTGCCAGGGTCCCGGGATCCAGGCACAACTTCCTCGGGAGAACGCACGGTGTGCCTCAGGCTGCAATAACGTCATGTCGGCCTCTGCCAGCGCAGGCTTGGCCCACACTCCGTACCCCTCCCTTCCCCCGGCCTGAGAGAGTAGGAGCCCCCGAATCAGCAGCTCCTTTAACCCCGTTCTGTCTGAGCGAAGAAAAGACGCCCTCCGGCGACCTACATGCAGAGGCGGGACCAAATCAAAGCTGAGCCCTGGGAGCTATGCGAACAAAGAAGAGAAAGGGAAATCTCTCCCAGCAGCTTCAGGAGCAGCAAATTAAATCTCCACAATCAACCTGATGTACCCTGCATCTGTGGAATACAGGAATAGACAACGAACCATCCCAAACTGCGGAGACAGACTTTGAGAGCAAGATTTATTATTTTTCCCCCTTTTCCTATTTTTGCGAGTGTATAAGTGTATGCTTCTGTGTGAGATTTTGTCTGTATAGCTTTGCTTTAACCATTTGTCCTAAGGTTCTATCCATCTGTTTTTTTTTTTTACTTAAAAAAAAATTCTCTCTCTCTCTCTCTCTTTCTCTCTTTCTTTCTTCCTTTTCTCCCTTTTATTCTGAACCATGTAGATGAAAGGCTCTTGGTGCTGCAGCCAGGAGTCAGTGCTGTGCCTCTGAGGTGGGAGAGACAACTTCAGGACACTGGTCCACAAGAGACCTCCCAGCACCACATAATATCAAACGGCAAATTTCTCCCAGAGATCTCCATCTCAACACCAGCACCCAGCTTCACTCAACAACCAGCAAGCTACAGTGCTGGACACCCTATGCCAAACAACTAGCAAGACAGGAACCCAACCAAACCCATTAGCAGAGAGGCTGCCTAAAATCATAGTAAGTCCACAGACACCCCAAAACACACCACCAGATGTGGACCTGCCCACCAGAAAGACAAGATCCAGCCTCATCCACCAGAACACAGGCACTAGTCCCCTCCACAAGGAAGCCTACACAACCCACTGAACCAACCTTAGCCACTGGGGACAGACACTAAAAACAACGAGAACTAAGAACCTGCAGTCTGCAAAAAGGAGACCCCAAACACAGTAAGATAAGCAAAATGAGAAGACAGAAAAACTCACAGCAGATGAAGAAACAAGATAAAAACCCACCAGAGGGGCCTCCCTGGTGGCGCAGTGGTTAAGAGTCCGCCTGCCGATGCAGGGGATACGGGTTCGTGCCCCGGTCTGGGAGGATCCCATATGCCGCGGAGCAGCTGGGCCCATGAGCCATGGCCGCTGGGCCTGCGCATCCGGAGCCTGTGCTCCGCAACGGGAGAGGCCACAACAGTGAGAGGCCCGCATACCGCAAAAAAAAAAAAAAACCCACCAGACCTAAAAAGTGAAGAGGAAATAGGCAGTGTACCTGAAAAATATTTCAGAATAATGAGAGTAAAGATGATCCAAAATCTTGGAAATAGAATAGAGAAAATGCAAGAAACATTTAACAAGGACCTAGAAGAACTAAAGATGAAACAAGCAATGATGAACAACATAATAAATGAAGTTAAAAAGACTCTAGATGGGATCAATAGCAGGATAACTGAGGCAAAAGAACGGGTAAGTGACCTGGAAGATAAAATAGTGGAAATAACTACTGCAGAGCAGAATAAAGAAAAAAGAATGAAAAGAACTGAGGACAGTCTCAGAGACCACTGGGAAAACCTTAAACACACCAAAATACGAATTATAGGGGTTCCAGAAGAAGAAGAGAAAAAGAAAGGGACTGAGAAAATATATGAAGAAATTATACTTGAAAATTTCCCTAATATGGCAAAGGAAATAGTTAATCAAGTCCAGGAGGCACAGAGAGTCCCATACAGGATAAATCCAAGGAGAAACATGCCAAGACACATATTAAGCAAACTGTCAAAAATTAACTACAAAGAAAACATATTAAAAGCAGCAAGGGAAAAACAACAAATAACACACAAGGGAATCCCCATAAGGTTAACAGCTTTCAGCAGAAACTTTTCTTTCAGCAGAAACTCTGCAAGCCAGAAGGGACTGGCAGGACATATTTAAAGTGATGAAGGAGAAAAACCTGCAACCAAGATTACTCTACCCAGCAAGGATCTCATTCAGATTTGATGGAGAAATTAAAAGCTTTACAGACTAGCAAAAGCTGAGAGACTTCAGCACCACCAAACCAGCTTTACAACAAATGCTAAAGGAACTTCTCTAGGCAAGAAACACAACAAAAGGAAAAGACCTACAATAACAAACCCAAAACAATTAAGAAAATGGGAATGGGAACATACATATCGATAATTATAATCATCCAAAATAAGGAAACACAAGCTTTAAATGATACATTAAACAAGATGGACTTAATTGATATTTATAGGACATTCCATCCCAAAACAACAGAATACACATTTTTCTCAAGTGCTCATGGAAAATTCTCCAGAACAGATCGTATCTTGGGTCACAAATCAAGCCTTGGTAAATGTAAGAAAACTGAAATTGTATCAAGTATCTTTTCCGACCACAATGCTATGAGACTAGATATCAATTACAGGAAAAGATCTGTAGAAAATACAAACACATGGAGGCTAAACAATAAACTACTTAATAACGAAGTGATCACTGAAGAAATCAAAGAGGAAATCAAAAAATACCTAGAAACAAATGACAATGGAGACATGACGACCCAAAACCTATGGTATGCCGCAAAAGCAGTTCTAAGAGGAAAGTTTATAGCAATACAATCATCCTTCCTTAAGAAACAGGAAACATCTTGAATAAACAACCTAACCTTGCACCTAAAGCAATTAGAGAAGAACAAAAACATCCCAAAGTTAGCAGAAGGAAACAAATCATAAAGATCAGATCAGAAATAAATGAAGGGCCTCCCTGGTGGCGCAAGTGGTTGAGAGTCCGCCTGCCGATGCAGGGGATACGGGTTCGTGCCCCGGTCTGGGAGGATCCCATATGCCGCGGAGCGGCTGGGCCCGTGAGCCATGGCCGCTGAGCCTGCGCGTCCGGAGCCTGCGCGTCCGGAGCCTGTGCTCCGCAACGGGGGAGGCCACAACAGTGAGAGGCCCGCATACCGCAAAAAAAAAAAAAAAAAAAAAAAAAAAAAAAAAAAAAAAAAAAAAAAAAAAGAAATAAATGAAAAAGAAATGAAGGGAACGATAGCAAAGATCAATAAAACTAAAAGCTGGTTCTTTGAGAAGATAAAACAAAATTGACAAACCATTAGCCAGACTCATCAAGAAAAAAAGGGAGAAGACTCAAATCAATAGAATTAGAAATGAAAAAGGAGAAGTAACAACTGACAGTGCAGAAATACAAAAGATCATGAGAGATTACTACAAGAAACTCTATGCCAATAAAATGGACAACCTGGAAGAAATGGACAAATTCTTAGAAATGCACAACCTGCTGAGAATGAATCAGGAAGAAATAGAAAATATGAATACACCAATCACAAGCACTGAAATTGAAACTGTGGTTAAAAATCTTCCAACAAACAAAAGCCCAGGACCAGATGCTTCACAGGCGAATTCTATCAAACATTTAGAGAAGAGCTAACACCCATCCTTCTCAAACTCTTCCAAACAATTTCAGAGGAAGGAACACTCCCAAACTCATTCTACGAAGCCACCATCACCTTGATACCAAAACCAGGCAAGGATGTCACAAAGAAAGAAAACTACAGGCCAATATCACTGATGAACATAGATGCAAAAATCCTCAACAAAATACTAGCAAACAGAATCCAACAGCACATTAAAAGGATCATACACCATGATCAAGTGGGGTTTATTCCAGGAATGCAAGGATTCTTCAATATATGCAAATCAATCAATGTGATACACCATATTAACAAGTTGAAGGAGAAAAACCATATGATCATCTCAATAGATGCAGAGAAAGCTTTCGACAAAATTCAACACCCATTTATGATAAAAATCCTGCAGAAAGTAGGCATAGAGGGAACTTTCCTCAACATAATAAATGCCATATATGACAAACCCACAGCCAACATTGTCCTTAATGGTGAAAAACTGAAACCATTTCCACTAAGATCAGGAACAAGACAAGGCTGCCCACTCTCACCACTCTTATTCAACATAGTTTTGGAAGTTTTAGCCACAGCAATCAGAGAAGAAAAGGAAATAAAAGGAATCCAAATTGCAAAAGAAGAAGTAAAGGGGTCACTGTTTGCAGATGACATGATACTATACATAGAGAATCCTAAAGATGCTACCAGAAAACTACTAGAGCTAATCAATGTATTTGGTAAAGTAGCAGGATACAAAATTAATGCACAGAAATCTCTGGCATTCCTGTACACTAATGATGAAAAATCTGAAAATGAAATCAAGAAAACACTCCCATTTACCATTGCAACAAAATGAATAAAATATCTAGGAATAAACCTACCTAAGGAGACAAAAGGCCTGTATGCAGAAAATTATAAGACACTGCTGAAAAAAATTAAAGATGATACAAATAGATGGAGAGATATACCATGCTCCTGGATTGGAAGAATCAATATTGTGAAAATGGCTCTACTACCCAAAGCAATCTACAGATTCAATGCAATCCCTATCAAACTACCAGGGGAATTTTTCACAGAACTAGAACAAAAAATTTCAAAATTTGTTTGGAAAAACAAAAGACCCCGAATAGCCAAAGCAATCTTGAGAATGAAAAACAGAGCTGGAGGAATCAGGCTCCCTGACTTCAGACTATACTACAAAGCTACAGTAATCAAGACAGTGTGGTACTGGCACAAAAACAGAAAGACAGATCAATGGAACAGGATAGAAAGCGCAGAGATAAACCCACGCACATATGGTCAACTTATCTTTGATAAAGGAGGCAGGAATGTACAGTGGAGAAAGGACAGCCTCTTCAATAAGTGGTGCTGGGAAAACTGGACAGGGACATGTAAAAGTATGAGATTAGATCATTCCCTAACACCATACACAAAAATAAGCTCAAAATGGATTAAAGACCTAAATGTAAGGCCAGAAACTATCAAACTCTTAGAGAAAAACATAGGCAGAACACTCTATGACATAAATCACAGCAAGATCCTTTTGGACCTACCTCCTAGAGAAATGGAAATAAAAACAAAGATAAACAAATGGGACCTAATGAAACTTCCAAGCTTTTGCACAGCAAAGGAAACCATAAACAAGACCAAAAGACAACCCTCAGAATGGGAGAAAATATTTGCAAATGAAGGAACTGACAAAGGATTAATCTCCACAATTTATAAGCAGCTCATGCAGCTCAATAGCAAACAAACAACCCAATCCAAAAATGGGCAGAAGAATTAAATAGGCATTTCTCCAAAGAAGATATGCAGACTGCCAACAAACACATGAAAGAATGCTCAACATCATTAATCATTAGAGAAATGCAAATCAAAACTAAAATGAGATATCATATCACACCAGTCAGAGTGGCCATCATCAAGAAATCTAGAAACAATAAATGCTGGAGAGGGTGTGGAGAAAAGGGAACACTCTTGCACTGCTGGTGGGAATGTGAATTGGTACAGCCACTATGGAGAACAGTATGGAGGTTCCTTAAAAAACTAAAAATAGAACTACCATATGATCCAGCAATCCCACTACTAGGCATATACCCTGAGAAAACCATAATTCAAAAAGAGACACGTACCAAAATGTTCATTGCAGCTCTATTCACAATAGCCCAGAGCTGGAAACAACCTAAGTGCCCATCATTGGATGAATGGATAAAGAAGATGTGGCACATATATATGATGGAATATTACTCAGCCATAAAAAGAAACGAAACTGAGCTATTTGTAATGAGTTGGATAGACCTAGAGTCTGTCATACAGAGTGAAGTAAGTCAGAAAGAGAAAGACAAATACCGTATGCTAACACATATATATGGAATTTTTAAAAAAATGTCATGAAGAACCTAAGGGTAAAATGGGAATAAAGACACAGACCTACTTGAGAATGGACTTGAGGATATGGGGAGGGGGAAGGGTAAGCTGTGACAAAGCGAAAGAGAGGCATGGATATATATACACTACCAAACGTAAGGTAGATAGATAGTGGGAAGCAGCCACAGAGCACAGGGAGATCAGCTCGGTGCTTTGTGACCGCCTGGAGGGGTGGGATGGGGAGGGTGGGAGGGAGGGAGATGCATGAGGGAAGGGATGTGGGAACAGATGTATATGTATGACTGATTCACTTTGTTATAAAGCAGAAACTAATAAAAAATTATTTTAATAAAAAAAAAACCTAGAAACAAATGACAATGGAGACACAATGACCCAAAACTTATGGGATGCCGCAAAAGCAGTTCTAAGAGGGAAGTTTACAGCAATACAATCATCCTTTCTTAACAAACAGGAAACATCTCGAATAAACAACCTAACATAGCACCTAAAGCAATTAGAGAAAGAAGAACAAAAAACCCCCAAAATTAGTGAAAGAAAGAAATCATAAAGATCAATCAGAAATAAATGAAAAAGAAATGAAGGAAATGACAGAAAAGATCAGTAAAACTAAAAGCTGGTTCTTTGAGAAGATAAACAAAATTGATAAACCATTAACCAGACTCATCAAGAAAAGAAGGGAGAAGACTCAAATCAATAGAATTAGCAATGAAAAGGAGAAGTAACAACTGACACTGCAGAAAATATACAAGATCATGAGAGATTAGTATAAGCAACTCTATGCCAATAAATTGGACAACGTGGAAGAAATGGACAAATTCTTAGAAACGTACAACCTGCTGAGACTGAATCAGGAAGAAATAGAAAATATGAATAGACCAATCACAAGCACTGAAATTGAAACTGTGGTTAAAAATCTTCCAACAAACAAAAGCCCAGGACCAGATGGCTTCACAGGCAAATTGTATCAGACATTTAGAGAAGAGCTAACACCTATCCTTCTCAAACTCTACCAAGATATAGCAGAGAGAGGAACACTCCCAAACTCATTCTACGAGGCCACCATCACCCTGACACCAAAACCAGACAAGGATGTCACAAAGAAAGAAAACTACAGGCCAATATCACTGATGAACATAGATGCAAAAATCCTCAACAAAATAGTAGCAAACAGAATCCAACAGCACATTACAAGGATCATACACCATGATCAAGTGGGGTTTATTCCAGGAATGCAAGGATTCTTCAATATACACAAATCTACCAACGTTATACACCATATTAACAAATTGAAGGAGAAAAACCATATGATCATCTCAATGGATGTAGAGAAAGCTTTCGACAAAATTCAACACCCATTTATGATAAAAACCCTGCAGAAAGTAGGCATAGAAGGAACTTTCCTCAACATAATGAAGGCTATATATGACAAACCCACAGCCAACATCGTCTTCAATGGTGAAAAACTGAAAGCATTTCCACTAAGATTAGGAACAAGACAAGGTTGCCCACTCTCACCACTCTTATTCAACATAGTTTTGCAAGTTTTAGCCACAGCAGTCAGAGAAGGAAAGGCAATGAAAGGAATCCAAATTAGAAAAGAAGAAGTAAAGCTGTCACTGTTTGCAGATGACATGATACTATACATAGAGTATCCTAAAGATGCTACCAGAAAACTACTAGAGCTAATCAATGAATTTGGTAATGTAGCAGGATACAAAATTAATGCAGAGAAGTCTCTGGCATTCCTATATATTAATGATGAAAAATTTGAAAGTGAAATCAAGAAAACACTCCCATTTATCACTGCAACAAAAATAAGAAAATATCTAGGAATAAACCTACTTAAGGAGACAAAAGACCTGTATGCAGAAAATTATAAGACACTGCTGAAAGAAATTAAAGACGATACAAATAGATGGAGAGATTTACCATGTTCTTGGATTGGAAGAATCAACACTGTGAAAATGACTCTACTACCGAAAGCAATCTACTGATTCAATGCAATCCCTATCAAACTACCACTTGCATTTTTTACAGAACTAGAACAAAAAATTTCAGAATTTGTGTGGAAACACAAAAGACTCCGAATACCCAAAGCAATCTTGAAAACGAAAAACTGAGCTAGAGGAATCAGGCTCCCTGGCTTCAGGCTATACTACAAAGCTACAGTTATCAATACAGTATGGTACTGGCACAAAGCAGAAATATAGATCAATGGAATAGAATAGAAAGCCTAGAGATAAACCCACGCACATTGGGTTGCCTTAGCTTTGATAAAGGAGGCAGGAATATACAGTGGAGAAAGGACAGCCTCTTCAATAAGTCGTGCTGGGAAAACTGGACAGGTACATGTAAAAGTATGAGATTAGAACAATCCTTAACACCATACACAAAAATAAGCTCAAAATGGATTGAAGACCTAAATGTAAGCCCAGAAACAATCAAACTCTTAGAGGAAAACATAGGCAGAACACTCTATGACATAAATCACAGCAAGATCCTTTTCGACCCACCTCCTAGAGAATCGGAAATAAAAACAAAAATAAATAAATGGGACATAATAAACTTCAAAGCTTTTGCACAGCAAAGGAAACCATAAACAAGACCAAAAGACAAGCCTCAGAATGGGAGAAAATATTTGCAAATGAAGCAGCTGACAAAGGATTAATCTCCAAAATTTACATGTAGCTCATGCAGCTCAATAACAAAAAAAACAAACAACCCAATCCAAAAATGGGCAGAAGACCTAAATAGATATTTCTCCAAAGAAGGTATACAGATTGCCAACAAACACATGAAAGAATGCTCAACATCATTAATCGTAGAGAATGGACTTGAGGACATGGAGAGGGGGATGTGTAAGCTGGGATGAAGTGAGAGAGTGGCATGGACATATATACCCTACCAAACCTAAAATAGATAGCTAGTGGGAAGCAGCTGCATAGCCCAGGGAGATCAGCTCAGTGCTTTGTGACTTCCTGGATGGGTGGGATAGGGAGTGTGCGAGTGGGGGAGACGCAAGAGGGAGGAGATATGGGAACATATATATATGTATATCTGATTCACTTTGTTATAAAGCAGAAACTAACACACCACTGTAAAGTAATTATACTCCAATAAAGATGTTAAAAAAAGTTATGATAAAAAAGAAAAGAATAAAAAAGATATCCTTCTCAAACTATCCAAAAAAACTGCTGAAGAAGGAACACTTCTGAACTCTTTCTATGAGGACAGCATCACCCTGACACCAAAACCAGTCAAGGTTATCACAAAAGAAGAAAATTACAGGCCAATATCACGGATGAATATAGATGCAAAAATCCTGAACAAAAGATGAGCAAACAAATCCTACAATACATTTAAAAGGATCATACACCATGATCAAGTGGGATTTACCCCAGGAGTGTAAGGATTTTTCAATATCTGCTAAGCAATCAATGTGATAGACCACCTTAACAAACTGAAGAGTTAAAACCATCTGATTCATTTGTCAATGGACACTTAGGCTGCTTCCATGTCCTGCCTATTGTAAATCGTGCTGCAATGAACATTGTGGTACATGTCTCTTTTGGAATTATGGTTTTTATAATTCACAAAGAGACATGCCCGGTAGTGGGACTGCTGGGTCATACGGTAGTTCTATTTTTAGTTTTTTAAGGAATCTCCATAGTGTTCTCCATAGTGGCTGTACTAATTTATATACAATGAAATATTACTCAGCCATAAAAAGAAACAAAATCGAGTTATTTGTAGTGAGGTGGATGGACCTAGAGTTTGTCACACAGAGTGAAGCAAGTCAGAAAGAGAAAAACAAATACCATATGCTAACACATATATATGGAATCTAAAAAAAAAATTGTTCTGATGAACCTAGGGGCAGGATAGGAATAAAGATGCAGACATAGAGAATGGACTTGAGGATATGGGGAGGGGGAAGGGTAAGCTGGGATGAAGTGAGAGAGTAGCATTGACATACATACAATACCAAATGTAAAATAGCTTGTGGGAAGCAGCTGCATAGCACAGGGTTATCAGCTCAGTGCTTTGTGACTACCTAGAGGGGTGGGATAGGGAGGGTGGGAGGGATGTGAAAGAGGGAGGGGATATGGGGATATATGTA
Source organism: Mesoplodon densirostris (assembly GCF_025265405.1). Lineage (NCBI taxonomy): Eukaryota > Metazoa > Chordata > Mammalia > Artiodactyla > Ziphiidae > Mesoplodon > Mesoplodon densirostris. Next base: position 22,763,022 of record NC_082667.1, on the reverse strand, counting down.
TGCATATAGCAGATTCACTTTGTTATACAGCAGAAACTAACGCAACATTGTAAAGCAATTATATTCCAATGAAGATGTAGGGGGTGGGATAGGGAGGGTGGGAGGGAGACACAAGAGGGAGGAGATATGGGGATGTATGTGTATGTATAGCTGATTCACTTTGTTATAAAGCAGAAACTAACACACCATTGTAAGGCAATTATACTCCAATAAAGATGTTTAAAAAAACCATATGATTATCTCAGTAGATGAAGAAAAAGCTTTTGATAAAATTCAGCACCCATTCATGATAAAAACTCTCCAGGAGTGAGCATGGAGGGAATATACCTTAACATAATAAGGGCCATATGTGACAAACCCACAGTTTACAGCCTATTCAATGGTCAGAAGCTGAAAGCATTTCCTCTAAGATTAGGAAAAATACAAGGATGCCCACTCTCACCACTGTTGTTTGACACAGTATTTGAAGCCCTGGCCAAAGCCTTGAGAAAAGAAAAAGAATTAAAAGGAATCCAAATTTGGAAGGAAGAAATAAAACTGTCACTGTCTGCAGATGACATGATGCTATACATAGAAAATCCTAAGGATGCCATCAGAAAACTACTAGAGATCAATGAATTTGGCATAGTTGTAGGATATAAAATTAATATACAGAAATCTTTTGCATTTCTTAACACTAAATATGAAGTGTCATGAATTAAGGAAACAATCCCATTTACCATCGCATCAAAAAGAGTGAAAGAGGGCTTCCTTGGTGGCGCAGTGGTTGAGAGTCCGCCTGCCAATACAGGGGACACGGGTTCGTGCCTCGGTCCAGGAAGATCCCACATGCAGGGGAGCGACTGGGCCCGTGAGCCATGGCTGCTGAGCCTGCACGTCCGGAGCCTGTGCTCCGCAATGGGAGAGGCCACAACAGTGAGAGGCCCGCGTATCGCAAAAAAAAAAAAAAAAGAGTGAAAGACCTAGGAATAAACCTAACTAAGGAGGAAAAATACCTGTACTCAGAAAATAATAAGACACTGATGAAAGAAACTGAAGATGACACAGATAGAAAGATATACCATGTTCTTGAATCAGAGGAATTAATATTGTTAAAATGACCATACTACCCAAGGCAAACTACAAATTCAACGCAATCCCTATCAAAATACCAATAGCATTTTTCACAGAACTGGAACAAATTATTTGAAAATTTGTATGGAAATGCAAATGACCACGAATAGCCAAAACAATCTTAAGAAAGAAGAACAGAGGTGAAGGAATCAGACTCCCTGACTTCAGACTATACTAAAAAGCTACAGTAATAAAAACAGTATGGTACTGGGCCCAAAGCAGACACAGAGATAAACTGAGCAGAATAGGGAGCCCAGAAATAAACCCACACACTTATGGTCAGTCAATCTATAGCGAAAGAGGCAAGAATATACAATGGAGCAAAGACAGTCTCTTCAGTAAGTGGTGATGGGAAAACTGGACAGCTACATGTAAAAGTATGATAGGAAAACAGTCTCCAACACCATATACAAAAATAAACTCAAAATGGATTAAAGACCTAAAAGTAAGACTGGAAACCATAAAACTCCTAGAGGAAACCATAGGCAGAACACTCTGACATAAATTGTAGCAATCTATCATTGGATCTGTCTCCTAAAGCAAAGGAAATAAAAGCTAAAATAAACAAATGGGACGTAATTAAACTTAAAATCTTTTGCACAGCAAAGGAAACCATTGACTAAATGGTTTCTCCTACTGAATAGGAGAAAGTACTTACAAATGACATAAATGATAAGGGGTTAATATCCAAAGTATTTAAACAGCTCACACAACTCAACATCAAAAAAACAACCCAATTGAATATGGGCAGACACTTGAATAGACATTTTTTCAAAGATGACATGCAGCTGGCCAACATGCACATGAAAAGATGCTCAACATCGATATCATCAGGGAAATGGAAATCAAGACCACAGTGAAATATCACCTCACACCTGTTAGAATGTCTGTCATCAAAATGAACACAAATAACAAATTCTGGCAAGGATGTGGAGAAAAAGGAACTCTCATACACTGTTGGTGGGAAGGTAAATCGGTGCAGCCACTGTGGAAAACAGTATGGCAGTTTCTCAAAAAACTAAAAATAGAAATATCATATGACCCAGCAATTTCACTCCTGGATATATACCTGAAAAAAAACCACTAATTAAAAAAGATACAGGCACCCCAATATTCATAGCAGCATTATTTACAATTGCAAAGACATGGAAGCCACCTACGTGTCTATCAACAGATGAATGGACAAAGAAGATGTGGTATATATGTACAATGGTATACTACTCAGCCATAAGAAAGAATGAAATTTTGCCATTTGCAACAACATGGATGGACTTGGAGGGTATTGTGCTAAGTGAAATAAGTCAGACAAAGACAAATACTGTATGATATCACTTACATGTGGAATCTAAAAAATACAACAAACTAGTGAATATAACAAAAAAGAAGCAGACTCACAGATATAGAGAACAAACTAGTGGTTACAAGTGAGGGGGCAATATAGGGGTGGGGGAGTGGAAGGTACAAACTATTATGCATAAAATAAGCTACAAAGCTATACTGTACAACATAGGAAATATAGCCAATGTTTCATAATCACAATAAATGGAACATAACCTTTAAAAATTGCAAATCACTATATTGTACATCCACTATACTTTAATAAAAAAAGACAAAAATGTAGAAAGTACATTTCAATTTCCCCATCTCATTTCCTCAATCTCCCTTTCACAGATGAGGAAACTGAAACACAGAGATCACCAATCCAAAATCACAATATGAGTTCCATACACTTAGCTACTATATTAATGTAGAGCTGAAGAGAATTATAGGGTTTCTTAAATCTACCCCACATTTTTCTCAAGGTCCTTCAGTGGGTTAGAGGCAGTGTGGGTAATGGTTGACAGTAGAAGGTGACTGCATGTGGTTTTGGGGTAAGACCAAGGAGGCTCCTCTAGTATCTACTTGTAGTGTGATTGTGGGCAAGTCACTTAGTATTTCTGTGACTCAGTATTTAAATAGCCAACATTATCAGGATACTAATATTTGCTCCATGAGTATTTTCTGTGGAATAAATGGCAATGTGGAATTTATTGAGTATCTAGTAGGTACTCAATAAATTTATTGAGTATCTAGTAGGTACTCAATATATATTGATTGACTTCTGATTCTGATCGGCAGGATTAGAAAAAAAATTGTTCATTATGTACATAGTTCTACACTAGGTGAAGTAGATAATATAAAAGATGATGAACACACTTATAAAATATAATATCAAACACAGTTCCTGCTTTAAGCTCATCATTTTGCATTGATAAGCACATGGGTAGACTCCTTGTACCTCTAATACTTCATGGGAAACTATGTCCCCAAAGTGGACAACTGGATCAGTGCCAGGCTACTGACACAATTGGAGCCAATCAGATTCTCTACCCTAGAATTTGGAGTCAGATTAAAGGTATGGATTTTGAGACTGTATTAATTATAAAATTTGGGCTAGCCACATACACAGAAAAGCTTACAAATCAGATCGACTGAAAAAAGCAAAATGATGTAGAAGAGATCAAGATGGTGGAGTAGATGGACATGGAGCTCATCTCCCCTGACAAACACATCAAAAATCTATCTACATGTGGAACAATTCTCACAGAAAACCAACTGAAAACTGTTAGAAGGTCTCTTATACAACCAAAGCTGTAAGAAAGATCTCCATGTAACTGGGTAAGAACAACAACAATAAAAAAAAATGTCATCGGGACAGGACTTGTGCCCCTGGGAGGAAGCTGAGAAAGAGAAAATGTTCCCACCTGTGCCCTGGGAACTCCCTTTGCCAGTTGGAAGACCTGTGGTGCAGACAGGTAGCTGAAGAGGCCTGGTCTCCCTTGTGTGAATGTGATGGTTTGGTGGCAATCAGAGTGGAGAGATACCAGTGCTGATGGCTGCCAGGCTGCTGCATTTCACAGCCCAAAACATGCTGGGAGGGGCTGCTGGTACATGTAGAGGCTAGACACTGAAACTTGGACTTCAGCGGACAGATCCTGGGAAAGGACTCAGTCTAGCTGTGCAGGGATAGCACGAAGGGCTTAGAGTGCGGTCCAGGCCACCATTGTTAGCATATGCAGGGAAAGGCATAGGTCTTCCATAGGATCCCCAGTATCAGCACAGGCAGGGTGGGGTGTGGGTCCACAGTAGGAGCCACATTGACAGCTGCACATGACAGTGTGTCGCTCTGCTGGTGGGTGACTTTGTGAGCAAGCACATGGCAGAGGGCAGGGCTGACATTACTGAAGCCCGTTATCAATGCTCTCAGAGTGGGGGTGGGCCCAGCAGCAGTGGACCCACAGGTGTACACACCGGTGGCAGGTGGCGTCACACAATGGCACATTCCCAGCAGACTGCCTCTGGGGAGGAGAACACAGTGGGTTTATCCCCCAGTGGGAGTGCTCCAATCCCACATATTTCACACCAGAGCCTAAAGCCAGACATGGGGTGGACAGGCCCTGGGAGAGTCCTACCATAGAGACAGCCCAAGTTTTAGGTGGCGGCACAACCTCCTCGATTCCTGAATCCATAACATCACCACCCACAGTGCCAAGCTAACACTAGGTCCAGGAGGAACACAACAAAGAACGGGATGCAAACTTGGGCTACTTCTGAACAAAATGGAGGATGCCTGCATGGATGGCACATAGGTTCACTGTGACCACATGGGCCTCGCTTGCTTCAGCACTCACTTCCCTGGGGATAGAGAACACACTTAAGGGCAACAGAGCCTTACTGAACTGGAACCTCAGAGTTTTTACTTCAAGAACTGAGGAGAAGACCCTGCCCCTGACAGAGCTGTGACAGCCACAGAACAAAGAGGAGACCCCACCCAACATCCAGTGCAGGCTCTGGTCACCACAACGTAAACCACACCTTATCAAGGCGATAATGGCCAGCACACTCTGAGGAAAGATGTGGCAGGCATCCATACCAAAAGCAGCCCTCTCACCAAAAATACTGGGCTCTCACAGTGATGTTTCCATATAAAAACAGCCCTTCAAGACCACAGTAGATAACTGATTCTCCTAAATTCAAAGAGACAGAGAAATTTAAAATGAAAAAGTAGAGGAACTACTCCCAATTAAAAGAAAAAGAGAAATCCCCTGAAAGAACACACAATGAAATAGACCTCTTCAGTCTACTAGATGCCAAGCTTAAAAAAGAGGTAATAAAAATGTTAAAAGCATTATGAAAGCTTATGGATATAGCATTTTAACAAAGATCTAGAAACTATAAGAGGAACCAATCAAAATTAGATAACTCAGTTGCTGAGATAAAAACTGAGCTAAAAGCAGTGAATAGCAGACAAAACAATGCAGAAGAACAAATAAGTAATCTGGAAGACAGAATAATGGAAGTCACTCAATCAAAACAACAGACAGAAAGACAAAAGAAAAAAATGAAAGCAACATATGAGATGTACAGGATAATATAAAATTAGCCTATGCATAATAGAAGTTCCAGAAGGAGAAGAAAGAAAAAAGGGAATCGAAAATGTATTCAAGAAAATTATGGCTGAAAACTTCCCAAACCTAAAGAAGGAAACATATATCCAGATACAGAGGCTCTCAAACAAGATGAACCCAAACAGACTCACACCAAGACATATAATAATTAAAATGACAAAAGGTAAAGATAAAGAGAGGATTCTAAAGGTGAGAAGATAAAACAGAGTCAGTTACAAGGGAACCCCCATAAGGCTATCAGCTGATTTTTCTACAGAAACTTTGCAGGCCAGAAGGGAGTGGCATGATATATTTAAAATCCTGAAAGGGAAAAACCTACAACCTAGAATACTCCATCCAGCAAGATTATAATTTAGAATAGGAGAAAATAATAATTTCTCAGACAAGCAAAAACTAAAAGAATACAGTGATACTAAAGGTAACCTAAAAGAAATATTGAAAGATCTTCTCTAAATAGAAAAGAAGAATCTATAGGAAAGGGGAAAACACAGTAGGAGAGGCAAATATATAAAAGGATTGAAGATCGCTTAAATAAGCTAGTATATAGATTAAAAACAAATTTTTTGTACAAGCAATTGTAACTACAATTAACAACAAAAGGATAAACATAAAGATGTAAAATAGGACATCAAAACCACAAAATGTGGGGGAGGAAAGTAAAAAATGTAGATCATTTAGAATGTGTTTGAACTTATACAACTATTAGTCTAAAGCAAATAGGTATAGTTATGGGTAAACATACTTGAAAACCAGGGTAACCACAAATCAAAAACACAATAGATTCACAAAAACCAAAAATAAAGGAATTCAAGCATAATACAAAAGAAAACTATCAAACTACAAAAGGAAAAACAAAAAGAAGGAACAAAGAAGAACTAGAAAATCAACTGGAAAACAAGGCTTAAAGTGGCAATAAATATATACTTACCAATAATTACTTTAAAAGTTAATGGACTAAATGTTCTGATCAAAAGAAACAGAGTGACAGGTTGGATAAAAAAGCAAGAACCTATAATATGCTGCCTACAAGAGACTCGCTGTAGTGCAAAAGACACAGATTGAAAGTGAGGGAATGGAAAAAGATATTTAATGCAAATGGAAATGACAAGAAAGCAGAGGTGGCAATACTCGTATCAGACAAAAGAGGTGTTAAAACAAAGTTCATAAAAAAAGATAAAGAAGGAAACCATATAATAAAGGGATCAAAACAAGAAGAAGACATTATACTCATTAACATATATGCACCCAATATAGGAGCACCTAAATACATAAAATCATACTAACATACATAAAGGAAAAAAATGACAGTAATATATTAATAGTAGGAGACTTTAATACCCCACTAACATCACTGGACAGATCTTCCAGACAGAAAATTAATAAGGCAACAGATCCTAAATGACACAATGGAATACTTGAACTTAACTGATATCTGCAGGACAAAACATCCAAAAAAACGCCCCAGAATACACAGTCTTTTCAAGCATACATGGAACATGTTTTAGGATAGGCCACATACTAGGACACAAAACAAGCCTCAGCAAATTTAAAAGGACAGAATTATTTCAAGCATCCTTTCTGACCACCCTATTATGAAACTAGAAATCAATCACAGAAAGAAAAATGGGGGAAAAAAACGATTGCACACAGACTAAACAACGTGCTACTGAAAAAAACAATGGGTCAATGATGAAATCAAAGAGAAATACAGAAAATACCTCAAGACTAATGACAATGAAAAGCACAACCTTAAAAATTATCTATGGGATGCAGCAAAAGCAGTTCTAAGAGGAAGTTCACAGCGATACAGGCTTTCCTCAAGTAATAAGAAAAATCTCAAATAAACAACCTAACCTACCACTTAAAAGAATTAGAAAAAGAAGAACAAACAAAACCTAAAGTTAGCAGAAGGAAGGAAATAATAAAGATCAGAGAGGAAATAAATAAAATACAGATCATAATAACAACATAAAAGATCAATAAAATGAAGAGGTAGTTTTTTGAAAGGATAAACAAAATTGACAAACCTCTAAGCAGGTTCACCAACAAAAGAGAGAGGACCCAAATAAAAAAATAAGAAATGAAAGAGGAGAAATAACAACTGATACTGCAGAAATACAAAAAAATCATAAGAAAATACTATGAACAGTTACATGCCAACAAACTGGGCAACGTAGAGGAAATGAACAAGTTTCCAGAAACATACAACCTGCCAAAATTGAGTCAAGAAGAAGCAGATAATTTGAACACACCAATCACTAGAAGTGAAATAGAATCTGTAATTTAAAAAACAAAACAAACAAAAAACACCCTGCAAACAAAGTCCAGGACTGGAAGTCTTCACTGGGGAATTCTACCAAACATACAAAGAACTTACACCTATCTTTCCCAAACCATTCCATGAGATTGAAGAGGCAGGCACACTCCCAGAATCTTTACAAGAAGCCACCATCACCTTGATACCAAAACCAGACAAAGGTACTATAAAAAAGAAAATTACAGGCCAATATCTTTAGTGAATATAAATGAAAAATCCTCAACAAAAATTTAACCAACCAAATCCAACAATACATAAAAAGGATCACACACCATGATCAAGTTGGATTCATTCCTAGGTCTCAAGGATGGTTCAACATACACGAAATCAATGGGATGCATCACATTAATGAAAGAAAAGACCAAAACCCACATGATATCTCAACAGATGCAGAAAAAGCATTTGATAAAATTCAACATCCATTCAAGTAAAACCTCTCACCGAGGTGGGTAAAGAGGGAACATATCTCAACATAATAAAAGCCATTTATGAGAAACCCACAGCCAACATAATATTCAATGGTAAAAAGGTTAAAGCCTTCCTGCCAAGTTCTTGAACAAGACAAGGATGCCCACTCTCACCACTTCTATTCAAAATAGTATTGGAAGTCCTAGTGACAGCAATCAGACTGTCACTAGGAAGAAGAAAAAAATAAAAGGTATCCAAATTGGAAGGGAACATGTAACACTGTCAATATATGCAGAGGACATGATACACTATATAGAAAACCCTAAAGACTCCACATAAAAACTATCCTAACTAAGAAATGAATTCAGCAATGCAGTAGGATACAAGATTAACATACAGAAGTCTGTTGCATTTCTTTATACCAACAATGAAATATCAGAAGGTAAAAAAAAAAAAATCCCATTTAAAATCCCATTAAAAAAATAACCAAGGAGGTGAAAGACCTATACATTGAAATGTATAAAACATTCATAGAGGAAACTGAAGAAGATTCAAAGAAATAGAAATATATGTCATACTCTTCAATTAAAAGAATTACTATTGTTAAAATGGCCATACTACCCAAAGCAATCTACAGATTTAATGGGATCCCTGTCAAATTACTAATGATATTTTTCACAGAACCAGAACAAATAATCCTAAAATTCATATGGAACCATAAAAGACCCAGAATTGCCAAAGTAATTCTGAAGACAAAAAACAAAGCAGGAAGCATAATCCTCCCAGATTCAGACAATACTACAAAGCTAGAGTTATCAAAACAGTGTGGTATTGGTACAAAAACAGACATATGGATCAATGGACCAGAATAGAGAGCCCAGAAAGAAATCCACACACCTATGGTCAATTAATCTTTGACAAAGGATGCAAGAACACAGAATGGAGAAAAGGCAGTCTCTTCAGCAAGTGGTGCTGGGAAAGCTGGAGAGCCACATACAAATGGACGAAGTTAGAACATTTCCTCACACTATACACAAAAATAAACTCAAAATGGTTCAAAGACTTAAATATAAGACCTGATACCATAAAACTCATAGAAAGAACATAGGCAAAATGATCTCTGACATAAATTGTAGCAATATTTTCTTAGATCAGTCTCCACAAGGCAAAAGAAATAAAAGCAAAAATAAACAAATGGTACCTACTCAAATTGAAAGGATTTAGCACAGCAAAGGAGACTGTCAACAAAATTGAAAGATAACCTAAAGACTAGAGAAAATATTTGCCAACAATGTGACTGACAATGGATTAATTTTCAAAATATACAAACAGCTCATACAACTCAATATCAAAAACCATAAAACCCAATCAAAAATGGGCAGAAGAGGACTTCCCTGGTGGTCCAGTGGTTAAGAATCCATCTTGCAATGCAGAGGATGCTGATTCAATCCCTGGTCAGGGAACTTAGATCCCACATACCATGGGGCAACTAAGCCTGTGCACTGCAACTACTGAGCCCACATGCCACAACTAAAGAGCCCATGTGCTGCAACTACAGAGCCCACGTGCTCTGGAGCCCATGGGTCACAACTAGAGAGCCTGCGTGCCACAACTAGAGAGAAGCCCATGCACCACAACAAAGAGCCCATGTGCCACAATGAAAGATCCAGCATGCCAGAACTAAGACCCGATGCAGCCAAAACATTTAAAAAAAAACAAGAAGACCTAAATAGACATTTCTCCATAGAAGGTATACAGATGGCCAACAGGCACAAGAAAAGATACTTAACACTGCTAATTGTTAGAGAAATACATATTAAAACTACAATGAGGGGCTTCCCTGGTGGCGCAGTGGTTGAGAGTCCGCCTGCCGATGCAGGGGATACGGGTTCGTGCCCCGGTCTGGGAAGATCCCACATGCCGCGGAGAGGCTGGGCCCGTGAGCCATGGCCGCTGGGCCTGTGCGTCCGGAGCCTGTGCTCCGCAATGGGGGAGGCCACAACAGTGAGAGGCCCGCGTACAGCAAAAAAAAAAAAAAAAAAAAAAAAAACTACAATGAGGTATTACCTCACACTGGCAAAATGGCTGTCATCAAAAAGTACAAATAATATATGCTGGAGAAGTTGTGGAGAAAAAGCAACCCTCCTACATTGTTGGTGGGAATGTAAATTGGTGCAACCACTATGGAAAACAGTATGGAGGTTCCTTAAAAATCTAAAAATAGAGTTACCATATGATCCAGTAATCCCACTCCTGGGCACAAATCTGGAAAAGATGAAAACTCTAATTCAAAATGATACATGTACTCCAATGTTCATAGCATCACTATTTACAATAGCCAAGACATAGAACAACCTAAGTGTCCATTGACAGATGACTGGATAAAGAAGATGTGGTACATATACATGATGGAATATTACTCTGCCATAAAAAAGAGTGAAATATTGTCATTTGCAGCAACATGGATGGACCTAGAGAATATTATACTAAGTGAAATAACTGAGACAAATATTATATATCACTTATATGTGGACTGTAAAATATAATACAAATGAATCTATTTACAAAACAGAAATAGACTCACACACATAGAAAATAAAATTATGGTTACCAAAGGGGAAAGGGAGGGGGGAATAAATTAGGAATATGGATTAACAGATACACACTACTACATATAAAATAGATAAGCAAAAAAGATTTACTGTATAACGCAGGGAACAATATTCAGTATCTTGTAAAAACCTATAATGGAAAATAATCTGAAAAATATAATTGAATCACTTTGTTGCATGCCTGAAACTAACATAACATTGTAAATCAACTACATTTGAATTTTAAAAATTAGGTAGACAGACAGAAAGCAGCAGGTTGAGAAGCCATTTGTCAGTAGAGAGAGACAATTTTAAAATAACTGTTTAGGTTCCTGACAGCTTACTGTTTGCTCTTCCCACCTGTCTTGAGACCTAGTTGATTATCTTTTACTTGGATTGTCTGAGTTTGCAGAATGTCTTTTCAACAACTTTCATTTTATACCTAAACTAGTTTAAATGAGTTTCTGTACTTTGACACAAAATAACCTTGACTAAGATACTGAGGTAGGAAAAAGAGGAAGAAACTAATACCTGTTAAACACTTCATTTAATCCTAAAACAGCCATGAAATATAGGCATTATTATCCACATTTTCGTGGCAAAGAAACTGAGATTGAGAACATAGAACTTGCTTAAGATCGAATTTTTATGATAGAAACGTAAGTCTTTTGACACCATATTCCATTTTCATCACCACCTTACTATACAGAAAATATCCTTATACTACATAATGATGTGCTAAAATGAATAATTCAAGGTCATCTGGGGGAACTGAGAGTGGGCAAAGCTCATTGTATGTAGAAATGGTCTAATAGGGATATTATTATACAATAAAGAATATTTTATAATATGAGGTTTCTAATTAAAGAAAAATTCTAAAAATACAAATAAACTCACTTAACAAGTATATGAAGACAGTCTAGAAATTTAGAATGAAAAGTTCCTGGTCTCCACGTTGTCCCCAGCAAATTTTGCTTTGCTTACTTTTCCTGTGAGGAATATTAAAACTTGAAGATTTAACTATATATTTTGGCAACTTAAAAGTCCTTTACATTTTCTTTTTTTTTAAATTTATTTATTTTATTTATTTATTTTGGTTGTGTTGGGTCTTCATTTCTGTGCGCAGGCTTTCTCTAGTTGCGGCGAGAGGGGGCTACTCTTCATTGCAGTGTGTGGGTTTCTCATTGCAGTGGCTTCTCTTGTTGTGGAGCATCGGCTCTGGGCATGTGGGCTTCAGTAGTTGCAGCACGCGGGCTCAGTAGTTGTGGCTCACGGGCTCTATAGCACAGGCTCAGTAGTTGTGGCACACGGGCTTAGTTGCTCCGCAGCATGTGGGATCTTCCTGGACCAGGGATCGAACCCACGTCCCCTACACTGGCAGGTGGATTCTCAACCACTGCGCCACCAGAGAGGCCCTTCTTTTCTTTTTAAAAGACAAATAATTACAAAACGCTATCTAGTTTTTGTTTTGGTGTGTGTGTGTGTGTGTGTGTGTGTGTGTGTGTGTGTGTAAGTTAGAAGACATTTCTTTAAAACAAGCTGTTTTGCACTCTGGAATTGTAGGTTGATTCAAAATATTTACTGCAATGTAATAGTAATGAACATTTTCCTGTGAGAACATATTGCTCATCCTCTAGAAGAGACGTTTAAATATAATGCATAACACACACTGCTAGGATGTTAGCATGATCAGGAGAGAACACAAGATCAAAAGTAAAACAGAGTCTAGTCTCAATCTTCATTCTACTACTCAATAACTGAATTTAGACAAAGAACCTGAGGTTCAGTTTTTATCTGTACAATACAGAAGAAATACGACTAGGAATTGTTCTTACATCACTGGATGTATTAATTGCCTAATAGATTATTCAGATAAAGTAGCTGCTATGCAATGCCTGCTAGATGATGTAATGGCTAAGCATCCAGGGCTTGCAGCCAGAATGACTGGATTCAAATCCTAGCCCTGCTACTTACTAAATTGTGAGACCTTGAGCAAGCTATGTAGCCTTGCTAGCTATATAACCTTGACTTCCTGAAATGCAGGTAATCTTAAAACCAACATTCAGTGTTGTTTTGAAGATTAAATGATTACATCCATGAAGAGCATTTAAAATAATGCCTAGCACATAGTAAGTACTTAATAGATAAAGGCTATTTTTATTAGAACAGTGTATTTGCAATCTTTATTGCAAATGAACTTAGATACATATCTGGTGCCGTACTGGAGCCTACAGATATGATGACTTCTATGTGACATAGTGATTCACTTAGCAGGAGTAGGGGAGTGAAGAGAGGGGAAGGATTTTAAAGGTTAAAGACTGTGGTAAGAGAATGTGTAGGTCAGCCCTTGCAAATGGAAAGCAACAAGCAGAGGAAGAAGATCTTTGAGTAGAAGGAGATGCCAAGTGTATTAAAAGCTGTTGTTGATGTTAACTTCTGCAAGGGTATGTAGAATCTCTAGCGATGGTATTCCTCAGATAATCACAAGAATGACCCCTGCCCTGATGCTCTGCTGCCCTTCTAGAACATAAAGAATAAAGTTTTAGGTGAGCAGATAGATCAACTTATCTCTAAATATCATTACCTCTACTTACCTTAAAAGCAAAAAGAGGAAACTACTTGGAAAATATTGAATGTGAAATACAGCCAAATTACAGAAAATTACTTAGTTACGTTTCTTTTCAAAGTTGGTCAAATTTCCAAAACATGGTGATAAAATTATCTCAGCTTCTATGAGGTAGTGGGAAATAGATAATCGAGGAGATTCAGGCAGATAAAACAAATAAACAAATAACTGGGAAAAATGTAATTTTTCATCATGAGGTGGAGTAATGTAGTAGAAAAAACAAATTGAAGAGAGATAGCTCAGGTTCAAATTTTGGGTAACCTAACTCAAATTATCTCTAGCTTTCTGATCTGCAGTTTCTTCACCTGCAAACTGTGGATTTAAGTACATATAAAATGTGGATTTAAGTATATCAGAGAGTAGATATATGGTTAAATGAATTAATATGTATAAAGTACTGAGCCTATTGCCTGAAACACAGGAGGTTTTAAATACACTAGTTTCCTTCATCCCTCTCAAAGGCATTAGACACTGAAATATTAAATGAAGGCAAAGAAAAATCTCATTAACTGAAAGAGGGAAAATACCAATCTCTCTCTGGTCTCAGGAGTCTATCTTCATGTCCCTGACTCGATACCATGAAGCAGCCCTGCGAGTCTGCTCATGTCAGAAAAAGAGACAGTGGTGTCCGTGGTGCCTGGCTGTGATACATGTCTGCCAACTTGGATTGCAAGGTCTCTGTCAGCTCTGGCGTGGCAGCTAAAAGAAGCCTTTTCTTCTCACCTGAGCTCTTTCAACACATTTGATATGGAGAAAAATTCTCCCTTTCCACCACTTGACTAAAGGTTTCGTATTTGCCTTAACTCGTTATTCACATTTCCATAATGTTGGATAATCGCAAACCACAGAAAAACATTTTGATGTACAGCCACATATATATGGTAATCTCACTGAATGACATTTGCTTGGCAGCACTGCATTGCTGTTGATGAATAATACATGGTATTACATTTTATACATTGAGGAAGATGAATTAGAAATAGGGAAAGAAAAAGCTCTATTCAGTTATTCCAATCATTCCTTACTATGATGTGCTGCTGAGTGTCACATGTTTTAAAATGAACATACAAAATGTAGGAATTTTGTATTTCTTTCAGATTATTGTACAAAATGTAATCACAAAAATGCCAAGATAGACTGTAGGCTATCTCTTGACACATGGGTATAATGATGAGAATAGTTATTAGGCAGCACATCTGCTTATCCTCATACATGAATGGAAGACACGTAGCATAAACGTCATCACTTTTCATTGCAGTACCTATGGCAGCATCACTAACTGACCATGAAATGCTTTCGAGTGAATCCAGAGGTAGAAAAATGCCATCTTAGCACAGTGCCCAGGCAGTCCCTACCAAACTTGGTTGGCAAAGTAAAACTTCTTTGCTATAACTGACCCACAAATTTGGAGGCTGTGGAGGAATGCAGGAGCCTGCAGCTCTGGCTGAGGTCAGACAGCAACAGTCTGACCACACCTGAAATTCCTTCAGTGTCAAAATAGTACACAGGCTTTTAAAATCCAGTGAGATAATATCCATATCTCCTCATTCTGTCATATTGTGATCAATTTCCCAATGGTTCTCCTGTGTCACCTAATTTAGTTAACAACTTTATTGAGTGCCCATAATATTAGATATGTCAGTCAAACAGCTGCTCTGCCAACCTCCCCTTTAAAACCTACAAATTAAGTTTATTTCTGCACTAAATGATTCATGGCAGTAGTTTCCTGTTTGGGATGCCATACTAAACTTCTCAAGATGCTGAGATCTTAACTTGTTGGTAGATCTATGGAAATTTGTACCAGAGTAAATTACTGTGTGTTTAAATCAACTCTCACAATTGATTATTACATTAAATCATTCTCAAGAGTCTAGGAAGAGTTAAACATGCACATATGGGTAGAAGTTTGGAGGCAGGAGTTGGTAAGAGAAAGACAAAGACTGGTGTCAATAGTTGAGCAAGTGAAATCATTTTTGCCTTTGCTCTGAACACTCTGAAAATATATCCCTCTAGAAAAAGCCAAAACAAGACTTTGGGAACTTCAATCTTACATAATTTGGGGAATATCTCCAAGAAAAAGAACAAAAAATTACAAATTCACAGTTAGGTATAGAGCTTTAGAAGGGGCACATGCAAGTAAAGAGACCTGAAACTTAAGCACCATTAACTTCATGGTCGATCTGGTAAACCAGAGACAAAAACAGATAGATTCTAGTAAACTAGAAACAAAAATAGTAATTTGCACAAATATGTGTAATAGAGTGAGAGGTGGGACCTTTATAGTCATCCTGGGGATTTGACGACTGCCCCCGAGTTTGAGTAAATTATGGCGAGTGTTCCTACATTTTAACAAGTGTGGCTACAGACATCTCTGTTGGGCTAATTGAAGAGGAGACCAAATTCACTTCACAGAAAATATCCATCTTCTACATATACATGAGTAAAACAGAAGAGTATTCCACAGAGACTTCCTTGAAGAGAATATGTGAAAGACAGAGTTTTTGTGCACTTCCTTCCCCTTCCAATAAGTGAAGAGCTGTTTTTTACCTTGTCTCAAGCCAAGTGATTGGGGCAAATGGAAAACATTCATAGAGATAACACAAGAGTGAGAGAGTGAAAGAGAGATTCTCCTGTAGGCTCAGTAGCTGAGACTGTCGTATGGAAAGGACTCTGGGTGTCAAGGTGAGAGTAACATGGGGGAAGAGACCAAGAAGTTTGAATGACGTCAGCCATATAGTGCATCACCATGTCACAGTTGTACAGAGTGAAGGCTCCTGTGACTAGTCTCCTAAAATCCTTCAATGTACATCTGATAAAAGACCCAACATTTGGATCTCTGACTCAGCCGTCACCAGAGGACTATAACCAGCATTAACCAAGTAAAAAGACTTTGTCAATTTCTTTCTCATCCTTTCTCTCCTCTCCCTTACCTCACAAAGTCTGTGGAGTGGAGAGGAACCATGCCAAAATCCTTCTTTCCCCTTGCTGGTTCCCAAACATTTGGTCAATCTTGAACAGGGGTAGGGAGAAAATGCTTGAACTGTGTGAGAGGTGGGTTTTGGTTTAGATTATACTAGATATTTTCATCCTGAAAATGACACTCTTCTAAAACCTAGAAGTTATCAGAAAAGCAACCTATCTGTTAAAGATATCCAGGGAGAGGGGATGGAGATCTCACAGAGGATATTTGAAGGCCCTGGTGGTAGGAAAACAAAATTATTTTCTGACTGTATCCTACCAAGTTTAGTGTGTTTATTAAACCTGTTAGACAACCTTATTTACTTTTTTTTTTTTTTTTTCTGTACGCGGGCCTCTCACTGTTGTGGCCTCTCCCGTTGCGGAGCACAGGCTCCGGACACGCAGGCTCAGCGGCCATGGCTTATGGGCCCAGCCGCTCCGCGGCATGTGGGATCTTCCCAGACCGGGGCACGAACCCGTGTACCCTGCATCGGCAGGCAGACTCTCAACCACTGAGCCACCAGGGAAGCCCCTTATTTACTTTTATTAAATGTTTTGCTACATAGCATTCAATTGTGTCCAATTTTCTTCTCCAGTGGAGCTATGTTCTATTGTTAGCCTGCTATGATGAAAATTCATTATTTTAATACAGCCATATAAGAGCTACTATTTGAAGTAAAATACATGAACTTTTAGAGTGTTTTATCACTAGGTGAAACAAATCCTCTAAAAAGCCCTGCACAAAGGCACTGAAGAATTACATTAAGAAATAATTAAATTTGCTGATGACACCAAGTTTTAATCTATTCCCTCACCCTGGCTGGTGCAAAGTTTGTCATTTCACTGGAATTATATTGCTGTGCACCACCAGATGTTACAAGCATACCTTTGGGTAGTTTTATTATGCATAAAAGGTTGTGTAGAAATGGGTTATATTAACAAAGACTGTTTCATGACAAAGATCCAAAAAATGTCATTTACTACTGTTTATTGCTCTTGTATATGAGCAGTGCTAAAGAAATATAGCCATTTGTTAGTTGATATATCTGACTCTTCATTGATTCAAGGAAACCCAGTTATTTAACACTGTGGTGTTCTATATTCTTCAAGGTTTAATTTTTTAAATATAAAAAGTTACATAGAATTTATTTCAGTAGTAAACATTACCCTTCAGGGCCATGAATTCTGTGTGCACTTAAGTATCCCAAGGTGAGATTTTATCACTACCATTAAAAAAACTAACATAAAATTTTACCTTATGAGGTATTAGGATGATTATGAATATGAAGATGATGTTGACCTGCTCACAAGTGCTTTAACTGATACTTTTATGAGCCCTTTATTGGTTAAAATTTCACTTGTGTATATTATCTCACTTTATCCTCATGACAATTTGGTCTATAATTAGTTGGTCATAGATACCATAAACTTGAGATTTGACATTCAGAGAGGTTAGATAAATTTCTAAGACCATGTAAGTTAGAAGCAGAAAACAGTAGAGCCATTTCTAATTCTAAATCTCATGAGCTCCTAAAACTGAATCCCATGCTCACTGCTCACTCCCTTTCACCATCACAAATATACCTGCCCTTAAGGAACTTGGTCTAAACAAGGGTTATTAAGCAAGAACATATTTATCCTCAAGGCCAGCTACTAACTAAAGGTTATTGAGATCTGTACAAAAAGATATCTAACTACTGGTGATTCTTGGTAGTAGGGATGAGGGAAAGTTTAGTAGCACTTAAAATAAGCCTTGAAGGATATTTTAATTCCTTAAAAGTGGAGGATCAACTACTAACATTTTCCTGCCATAGAATAGTGAGGTGGAGGCTGAGCAACCCTGTTTTCCAAGTTGAGGATAAAAAATGAGAGCTGTGGAGTGCTTACATAGCTGGAATTTGCAGGGCATACATTGTAAAAGAGAGAGCTGTACAGAGGGAACGCTTCAGAAGTCTGTGTGGTCATTCATTGTGGATCCTTGGCCAAGAGCTGGGCTGCACACGTGCAAGGTGAGATTCCCTGAGGCCCAGCAGAGATTCCCTGCTGTGAGGCTGAAAGCTGAATGATACCAGAAGTTGTGCAGTGATGGGACTGTAGGTTGTGTGTGTCTGAGAGACACTGGCCTTCCAGTCCAACCATAATGGAAAGACCATGCTGAGCACCTTGTGTATACAATGTTAAGTTCTAGAAAGGTCACACCACAGTGGTGAGGATGCCTTACTACAGTGAGGAACTTCTCTAAGGCCAAGTTCGGAATGGTAATAAATCTACCCTAACAAAGGATATAACTAAGCCTGGAAGGACCAAAAAGACCTGTCAGCAATTTAACTGCCTGCTAAAAGTCAAAATACTTTTTAAAAGGTGGCATAAGTTAGGTTCCCTTCAATATATGACACAATGTGAAGATTACGTTTTTTAAAAATTCATGGATAGCCAAAAATTATGAAAACATGACCCACTTCCAATTTGTTTAAAAAAGGTTATAAACACAAATGTTGGTATTAGCATACAAAGAGTTTAAAAGCAGTTATAATTAATATGTTTTAAAACAAAGGAATAAAGTAATTGGTGATAAAGAGTAAACAAATGGCAAATCTCAGAATAGTAATAGAAGTTATATAAAGAACCAAATAGAAACTCTAGAATTGCAAAATACAATATCTGAAAATAAATTACAGGATAAACTTATTAGAACCAGAGTCAGGAAATGAAAGTGACATTAGACTTGAGACATTCAATAAAAATTATTCAGTCTGAAGAATACAGGGGAAAATGTTGGAAAAATGAACTAACAAAACATTAACTCAGTGACTTGTAGTTCATCTCAAACAATGTAACCTAATGTAATTTAAGTCCCAGTAGGAGATGAGAGAGGGGATGGTCAATGAGAATATTTGAAACGTAATTGCCAAAACTTTCCTAAATTCATAAGAAACATCAATTTATATACCCCAAACTTTCCTAAATTCATAAGAAACATCAATTTATATACCAAGACTTGTTGATTTCCAATCTCAAGAAGGTTAAATACAAAAAAAAAAAAATCATGACATAGTACACCATACCTAAGTATGCTGAAAACTGAAAAAAAAAGAGAAAATCTTAAAATCAGGCAGAGAAAAAGAAACATTAGATATAGAACAACAAGATTATGAAGGATTGATGACTTCTCATTGGAAACAAGGCAGGCAAAGGAAAATGGATCAACATATTTAAAGTTCTGGATGTAAAACAGTGCTGAATGGTCAACCTAAAATACTGCAAGTAATGAAAATATCCCTTAAAAAGACAGAAATAAAGGTATTTCAGAAAATGACAGCTGAGAACAACTGTCAGCAGCACACCTGAATTTCAGGAAATGAGGAACTTTTGAGATTGAAGAGAAATTACAGCAGACGGAAACTCAGATCTCCCAGAAGGAATGAAAAACAGAGGAAATGGTAAATATGTAGATAAAGATAAAATACATTTTTTCTTTTAATTTTTCTAAAGATGATGAAAGCAAAATGTATAACATCATATTGCCAGATTTCATAAGCAGATGTAAAATATATGAAAACAATAACACTAAGGATGGGAGATAAATGGAATTTCACTACTGTTTTGACATTTTACTTGCAATTTTATAATACTGAATCTAGGTAAACTTGGTTAAGATGCATATCATTACCCCTAGGAAAACTAATAAAATTATTATTTAAAGAAATACAGCTAAAAAGTCTATAAAGAAGATAGAATAATAAAATGTATTTGATCAACTCCAAAGCTGTCAGGAAAGAAGAAGAAAGCCAAAAGCAGATAGTATCACTAAAGAACACATTGCAAAAAACTGAATTAAACCAAACTATATAATTAATGATATTAAATATAAATGCACTAAGCATTGTAATTAAAAAGCAGAGATGGTCAGACTGGATAAAAAAGACCCAACTATTTTGTGGTATCAAGAGCAAGCACTTTACAAAGACAGAACTAGACTGAATGTAAAAGGATGGAACTACACACTAGGAAACACTAAGCATGAGAAATATGGTATGGTTATATTAATATCAGACAAAGTTGACTTAAAATAAAAAAGATAAATAGGAACCACTCAGAATCATAAAATAGCTAATTCATCAAGAAGATATATAAATCCTAAATGTCTGTGAATCTAATAACAGAACTATAAGACACATTAAGAAAACAAAACTAGATAGAAAAATATACAAATGCACATTCATAGTTGCATAGTTAACACCCTATTTTCAGTAATGGGTAGACAACTGAGACAAAAATATCAATAGTGATATATAGATACAGAAGTAGTGATGGGATATATAGTGACACAGAACTGAACATGCAATTAAATAACTTGATTACATTTAATTTATAAAACATTAAACCTAATAATTGTAAAATGCATGCTCTTTTCAAGTGTACATGCAGTGTATACCAAGATGGACCATATACTGGGCCATAACATGAGTTAAAATATAGTGCAGAGGTATCTGGTCTGCCTGGATAATTCCATGCACACCACATTAGTCCACTATGTAAATATATCAGGTTAATCAGATTGAATGAGCAAAAAGTGGCAAGTGTGCTGGATGTCCTGGTAAGGCATGTACAATCTTTAGGAAAGAAGATAAACTCTATGAAGATTCAAGAGCTTACCACATCAGTGAATTTTTCTAAATGCCCAGTGGTATGGTGCATGCTAGGATATCTCTTCCAAAGTAAAGGGGCACCTTTTACCTGCCTACACAGTAGGGTCTAAATTCACAAGTAAGCAAAATGACCTGCCCAGTTGACATTAACTAGTTTCTTCATTGGTCACCTTGGTGCTGGGATAGTGGGCACATGGGAGGAAGAGCCATGATGGCAAGAATGGATGCTATACATAGGCTCAATAACATGGGCTCCAAGGCTGAGGTGGCTATTGCTGCTGCCATATGTCCAACTGCCATGGACCAAAACCTACACTGGGTTCCCAATATAGCACCATCTTTTAAGGGATGGTCATTTAATTGCTTCAGAAAGGACAGTAATTCACCTTGAATGGAATCAACACATATTCTGGGATTGAGTTTTTCTTTCTTCCTTACAGGGTTTTAGCCAGTACAATTCCCAAGGATTTACTGTTTGGTTCACATATGGGATTAAACGCAAAACTGCATTATACTAAGGGATACATTTCATAGCTACATTAATTAACTATGGTGGCATAAAAATGCACCCAAATTTAGTGGCTTAAAGAAATAAACATGTATTTATTACACAGTTTTTTTGGGTCAGGAGTCTGGGAGTTGCTTAGCTAGATGGTTATAGCAGCTAAGGTTGTACTCAACATGTCATTTGAGGCTTTAGTCATCTGAAGGATTAATTGCATGTGGAGATCTATTGCCACGATGTCTCACGTACCTGGTCAGTAAGTACTGGTTTTTGTAGGGGTCTCAATTCCTTGTGGCATGGAACCTATATAAGGTTGTCTGGACTT
Organism: Mesoplodon densirostris; assembly: GCF_025265405.1. Classification (NCBI taxonomy): domain Eukaryota; kingdom Metazoa; phylum Chordata; class Mammalia; order Artiodactyla; family Ziphiidae; genus Mesoplodon; species Mesoplodon densirostris. Next base: position 22,741,082 of record NC_082667.1, on the reverse strand, counting down.
CTTTGGAAGCTGATAAGTGCTTCTGCCTGAGCAAATGATCTATTAGGGAGCAAGGTGGAAGGAGCATGTTAGTGGAATAGCTCTGGAAGTCACATAGTATCATTTCCACAATATTCTATTGCTTATATTGGTTAACTCCATTCAGTGTGAGAGAAGACTACAGAAGAGAATGAATACATGGAAGTAAAAATCAACAGGTACCATCTTGGAGGTTGGCCTTCATAAGAACCAGTAATGGTGAGGCAGTGGGTACATGACTCTACTTTCTTTGGGGGGGAGGGCAGAGAATTTTAATACATTTTCCAAATTAAATGAAAGGACAAGCACATACTGTAGATACAAACTTAAGACAATTTTATGATTCTAAGACAATTTAGAATCATAAAATGTGAGGTAGACTAGTGAAATTACAAGTTTGGATTAGGAAAATTTTACAGTAATAAAGTAATGTAGGTGCTTCCTTTTCTAAAACTAAAAAAAAGAAAAGCTATTGCGTAAATTACAGCATGTGGTCATGGGATTCACTGGTCTTATCACTTAGAATACTCCGCAGAAGTACAGATTCACACTGACAGAGTGATGGAATGGTCTTTTGAAGGCAAAGATGAGGTTCCCACTTTGAGATGTTATGCTACAAGAATGATGCTCCATCCAACCAGGATGCAATGGCCTTATATGATGCTGTTTCCCAAACAAGTAGAATACCTGGGTTCAGTAGCCAAAGTATAGTAGTAGTAGCCCTACTTGTCATCATTCTCAGTGACCTGTTCGGGGAATCTGTACTTCATGTTTCCATGAATCTAGCCTCTATGGGTCCAGACTCTCTTTGTTGCAATGACTTTTTCCTCTGAATTGCTCTGGTCAAAAACTCAATTCACTCTATGTATGGCTCTATTTCTAGTCTCTCAACTCCATTCAATTGACCATGTGTTTATCCTTCCACCAATACCATCATATCCTGATAACTGTGGCTTATAGAGTAAAACTTGAAATTAAGTAGTGTTAAGTTATAACTTTTTCTCCCCAAAGAAAAAAGGCTATTCTAGATCCTATGCATTTTTATGCACATTTTTAGAATCAACTTGTCATTTTCATAAGAAATCTATTTGGATTTTACTAGAATTGCATTGAATCTATGGATGAACTTGGAGAAAATGGACATCCAACTTAGCTTGGGTTCTGTGTGATATGGGTTCTGACACACTGATATTTACACCTATGAGATTTACTGGTGAGTCCACTTGAGAACAATTCTTCAGGGGCAGAGATGCAGGTCTGGGCAACAGAATAGGTTGACCCATGATACATCTCCTACAGAGGCCACAGTCTATTGCTTTGATAGCTCTGGAACGGGACCATATATTCAGAATTTGCTTGTGATAGTCACCACATCATACGAAGTCCACATTGTTGCCAAACAGACACTGATGAAGTTGTCAGAAAAAATAAATACAAAAGAAAATATAAAACAAATTAAAGTTAATACTGCGCAGGTATTTGTAACTACAAATATTTTTAAAACCCTAGCTTCCACATTGGTAAGACAATAAGCTAGCTGACTGTGAAGGAATAAGCATTATTTAACCAGGTTTGTGAAGCATATCTTTCTCAAGCTTCTATTTCTTCTGTATTTTTTTTCCAACATCAATTCTCCTTTTAGTAATTTAAGAATTGACTAGAGACAATTAAGCTTGCAGCTGTCTATAAGAACTTGCATCTTGATTTTCAATGTAAAAAACTTATGTCATTTTATTTTCTCAAATTCCAAGAGAATAAAACATACTGTTACTGTTCCAAACTGGATTACAATGTGTCAAGTTCAAAGGTTTAGAAGGAATTTATTGAGGAGATGATCACATAGTGTGTTTTATGATTTGCTACAAATTCTGTGGTCACAACATATTAGGGCAAAGTGCTTACTGAGCATTATTAAAAGTTTGATATTGTCACTTTGCCCATTGTTATAGAATCTGGTAGATAGAATGGTAATTCCCCAAAGAGCAATCTATCCCAAGGACTGCATCACTGATGATTTATTTCCATTTAAGATGGTGTTGGTTGTACCCAGGGCCTGTTTATTTTCAATTATCGCTGTTGGAGGGAGACATCTTCTCTGCTCCCTGGAACTGGAAAATAACCTGTCACTTGGCATATCCCATTCTTAAATTCTGAACTCAGATATCATATCCTTCATGAAGCTGTCACTTTATCTCTTTTCCTCCAGTCCTTTTCTCTTCTGAATTCCAATATATTTATTTGTAGATGACTTTATTCCCTACAAACTGATTGCAGGCATCATATGCTGGGAATGTTGTTTTCTAATTAGTATCCTCCACAGTGTCTAGGAAAATACCATACATGAGACATTTAGTGACTCAATGAATTAATCTTATCCAAGGTAGGTAAACAGAGATAATATACAAAAAAAGAAAAATGTAAATTGGTTTATTAGAGTACAGTTTTTTTCTATCCAAACAATATGTCAAACACTACCAAACGTAAGGTAGATAGCTAGTGGGAAGCAGCCGCATAGCACAGGGAGATCAGCTCAGTGCTTTGTGACCGCCTGGAGGGGTGGGATAGGGAGGGTGGGAGGGAGACGCAAGAGGGAGGGGATATGGGAACATATGTATATGTATAACTGATTAAATTTGTTTAAAAAATATTTGGGGTTAATATTTTTAAATTGAATTAAGGTATTAAAGTTGATTATAAATATGTGAATCAGGTGGCAGAGAATTTTGGTTACTAAAGACTGTAGAAGGAGAAATTCGTATTTTATGTAATAAAAAATCCAGAATGTATTTCATTCCAAAACAGCATACAATGTGTATTTATCACAATATGTTCAGATGCACTCTAATCAAATGAAGTAAATCGCTTGGTTAAAATATTTTCAGATATCTGAAATGCAACATCAGCCAATATTTTACAGGCAAAGATCTTGTCTATAGCCATTTTGTTAAAGGCCTAAGAACTGTTAGGTCTTCTCCAATTAGAAGACTTTTTCTGGAAGGCCAGACCTCTAGCAGTAGCTGTGTCCTCCACATTTGGAGCTTGGGGACCCTAACCCTCCTTCTTAGCCTCAGGTCTCACTGAATTCTGGAAACTATTCTGTCCACTTGCCCCTTCAGTCCTCAGCATAAAACGAATACAGGTTAGTCTCCTTTCAAAAAGTTCATTTCTAATGGAAAGCCGGGTCTCCTACTTCTGCCACCTACTTAAGCATCTGTAACCTGCTCCTACACTAACCTGTCTATAGTGGCTCTTCTATCAGAGATCATTGTCAACCTACTCAGATGCTAAATGAAGCCATGAATTTTTCCTTGTCCACTTGGATTTGTTATTAGCCCTGCTCCTCTTTCATGAAACTATCTCCTTCCCTATTTCCCATGAATTTGTTTATCTTCATTCTACCCTTTTCACCAATACCTCCATACACGTCACATCCTCTTGTTACTTTCTCCCCTCCCACTGCATAGTTCCGGCTATATCCAAAGTCACATTTTCAAATACTATTTCAGCTTGAGCTATAATCTCATGGGAATGACTTTTAAATACTTACCATTACTAACTTTTAAACTTTGGCTTGCACTTTTGTCTGGTCGCTGGCTATCTATTTTGGATGCCATAAAAATCACTTCACCTACATCCTTAAGGCAAAATGATCTCACTGCAGCATCTCACAGCAGAACACAAACTTCAGCCCTGTTCTGACTGCCTAAGTTTAACACAGTTTTGTGCAGATGTTGAAAAATTAAAGACCATGGGCCAAATCCAGCCTGCCATCTGTTTGTATACAGCATGTAAGCAAACAATTTGTTAGACTTAAAACAGTTGAAAAAAATGAGGGGAGAATAATATTTCATGATGTAAAAATTTTATGAAATTAAAATTGTCTATAAACAGCACTTTATTGGAATACAGCCATGCTTATTTGTTTACATGTTGTCTATAGCTCCTTCTGTCCTATAATGACAGTAGTTGCAACAGACACAATATGGGTTGCAAAGCTTATTTATATCTGGCCCTTTTGAGAAAAAGTCTGCAGACTCCTGGTTTAACGCATGAAGCCTGAGTTTAAGAGTAGACGGACAGAGCTACATATAAATCTTAGATAATCTTTTCACTAAATGAAATTTCAGAGAAAGTTACTTAGAACTAATGAGGCTTTGTTTTCTTATCTGTAAATCAGAAGTACCAACAGTCACTTCCTTCTATAAGGCTTATTTCATCTCAAGCCTGAGACTATTACCATAGACTTTTGATCATTTTCTCAGTTTCTTCTTCCTAATAGGTGTGGTGAAGCAATGGCAGACAAAATATATTTTAATATGGTATCATCTCAGAAATATTTTCATAATACCTCTGTTGTTCAAGCCTGCTTCAGATTCAAGTGAAACAATCTAACCTTGAATTAATTTAACCAAGTAAATATATTAAACAATTGTATTTAATTTTAGAATTTGCTTTTTTCTTTTTATACACATAGTATATATAAGCATATATGGTATATAATATCTATATAAAGTGTGTTACACATATGGTGTTATAAAAATGGCTCCTTTAAAGTGATGTTAGAAAAACTGCCTTACCATCTTACAGTACTTAGAAAAATAGAACCTGGTTTTATTTAAAGGCCTAAGTGCGAAAGTTACAACTCCATGACAATAGAAAAATGTAGGAAAACCTCTATGACCTCCAGCCTAGTAATTTATGAAACAATTTTATTCTAACTCTCTATCTACAACATCAGGTCATTGGCAACACAGAAGCCCCTTTCTGTTCCCTCCAACAGTTTTTAGGGCACGGTAATTTTGTTTTCCTTGAAGTTGTTTTAGATGCAACACTTCTTATGACAAGCCATACGTACCCGATTATCTAAGATTAATCCTCTATTTAAAAACAACTTTGCACTCCCTTAAACTTCAAAGTATCTTTTGTTTTATTTTGTTAGTTTTTCTATGTTCCTCATCCCCTTGACGATCTGTGCTGGGCTACACCCTGCAGGCCTGCAAGCCCTGTAGCTGCCCAGCCTCAAGACAGAAGAAAGAGCCCAGAGACAGAGACATCAACAGCTTATTGGACATAGGATATTACATATCCAAACCCAAGGTCCTGGAGCAACAGCCCACCGTGGGCAGCAGAGGACAGGCAGGACACAGTAGCAATCTTTGCTACTTGGTGGAGAAGGAGGCTATCATTTATAGGGGGAATTGATTTCAGGTTGGCTCATCAGTTACCAGGGAAACAAGTAGCTGGGCCAAGCAGGTAGGTGATTACTAATTAAGCCCCGTAATTAAGAGGAGTCATGTGAGTGAAGCAGGGACTGGTTGAGCAGGGAATGTACAGAGAACAAAGACCAACCATCTCAAGTGGCATATATATTGATATCTCTCTATACATGCTGATCTCTCTAAATTATATATATGCACATAGTATACATAAATATACCTATAAGTAATAGATGCATATATTGGACACATATTATGGATTCCTTATAGTAGCAAGAAGCAATCAATTAGATTTATAATTCACAACGTGGATAGATCCTAAAACATTTTTTGAATTAAAAAAAGACACCTCTCTCTCTCTCTCTCTCTCTCTCTATATATATATATATATATATATATACATATCACTCAGTATATATGAGTTGATAACTTGATAACTCACTCTTGGTCCTCAAAGTTTACAGTCAAATAGGGGGAAATGGGAGTAAAAAACCAAAGCAAAATTAATGTATGTATGTATATCTATCATATACAGTATATATGAGGATAGCAATAGGTTCATATTTGTAGGTACTATGGATCACAACCAAAAGGAAGTTTTAAGTATTTTCTAAAAGAGCTACAGATCATAAGACAAACTTCTGCCATGATGTTATGGTAGAAATTAACATAAATATGGAGCTTACATAGTTCACATCAAGTACCTAACTTGTGTAGCTTAAGGTTAGTGCTAAGTGTTCCCCTACCATTTTATCAGTATAAATTCTAACAAGGATTATGGTGTGCATGCATTCAAAGGATACAGAATTATTATTTGGAAAATTTGGCTAAGGTAATGAGATTGCAGGGAAAATATTTAACCTTTAAATTGACTTAGGTATTTATTTATAGGTTACTTAGGTTTTCTTTTTATTACTGTGCTTACCTTTTTCCCTTTAATTTCATTTTAAGAAATGACCACTCTGCCCCTCCCCCAAGGCTATTTCCACCTGTGCCCATTTTAATTAAATCTATTATTGACTCAACTTGCACTTGTGTTATATAATTTCTCTTGTGTAATTGGAAATTGTTTTATTCAATAATTATCAAACGGATGATTCAGAGATTCTGGCTTTACTGAAATGTGTGTGGAGGAGTGTTTCATGTAAAGCAGAGCAATCTTTTTATTTCAGGCTCCTTTCATTATATTAAGTTCCAGGAGCTGTTATTTAAACGAAGTTGAAAGAGAACCTATTTACTGGCTGGCAATCATAGACTGAGCATTTGGAGTTCTTGTGGTTTGATCTCACGGTATATTATTTGAATAGAATGCATCAAGTGAAATATGGGGAAGTGCAAGATAAATAATTGGCAAACATAAAGGTAAAATACAAAGATGCTGTCTGCATATTTTGCCTTTGCATCATGGTCCTGATATATTACAAATGTATTCAAGAATGTGTTCAAAGTATTCAGTAGTTTACAAATAATTTAGTGAGTCAGAATTAAAGCAATGTTCCCCTCCAAAGTACTCTTGCTGACTTCATAAGGGAAAATTTCAATGTTGATAAATATAGAACTTTTAATAATAAAGTGTTGTTTCAACTATATATCTTTGGATTATGTGCATTTTCTTGATGAATGTAACCAATACTTTTCTGTGCATTATGAAGCGAAGAGTGGGGGTGGGTAATAGTATTAAAATCCCTTTACGTTTTACAAAGTTCTATTACATACATTTATCAATAATCTTATGTGGGTGTCTGGGCAGGTATTATTACTCTTCTGACTCCAGTTAAAATTTCTTGCATACATTACACTGTCATTCTTTTGCTTTTTGAAAATATAACCAAATAAATTTGAAATTATTGGAGTTATCAAACAGTCTGTACACATAGGCCCATGTGAACCTCTAGTTTGTGATTAAATATATTTCAAAGGGAAAACTGAACAAATTATGCTACTCGGCAGCCAAATCTATTTATTGAAAAAATGGGTTATACAGAATGCTCAGGTGAACATTTCTGATATTAACACAGTTGCTGATTATACAAGGTCTATCTGAGAAGGAAAATAACTCTTGTCATATTCTAAGATGCTGGGTGGAAAGATCAGTTGTCATATAGTTGTTCCCACAAAGAAACTTTCTGGATAAAGAATATGAAAGGAAAGAGAAGAGATATTATATTAGTGGGTTCTTTAAAGTTAGTATATAAGAGCTGGAATACATTCTCCTTCAGAAATCAAAGTAAAGTTTTCCAAGAGAGTGTGGCAAGAACGCCACTTTCTTAGGGCATTTAAAGAGGTCAAAGAGGCAAGATGATATTGATAGAGATGGGGAGGGGTAAAGGACAGTGGACTTGTGTCTGGGGACATCTTATGGAGTAGGCGTTTTCGAGTCAGGTTGACCTAGGTTTAAATCCTGGACCCATTACTTTTCAGTGATGTGAATATAATAGCAAGATCAAACCAAACATAAAATTCCAAATGATAGGCCAGAGCAATATGAAGTTTGCAAAGGAAATATTTGAAAACAAGGGCATGGTTCTAGAAAGCCCCCCAAGGACATAAAAACATTGAAAGACGCCTGAGAGAGGATATGTGAGGGTTCCATCTTTGGAGAGAGTTATATGTGTGCTGTGACTCTCTCCCACCCCAAAGCAGAGGGACGAGGGTGCCTGCGGCTAACCTCAGTGCTAATGAGAAAGGCTTCCATGGGATCCTGTGTAGAGCCCGGTGTTTTCTATAATTGTAGGGGAGTAACACAGTGAACTCTTTTGAGGAATATAAAGGCTATAGCTCTCATATCAGTTTGAGCCAACAAGGTGGGGACAGGAAGGACGGAGGGGGCAAAAGGAGAAAGTGTGTGGGGGGGAGAGACATAGCCACTTGTACGTTGAACCACAGAAACACTTAGTGATGCCAGAACAAGGAGGTGGAAATGGTTCACCAGTACCAGGTGTCTGTGATTTGAACAAAGAGCCAGTCTGAGGTTGTAATCAAGCAGGACCCTGCGGGGCCTTCCCCGGACAGACTCCCCACCCCCATGGCCTCTGCCCGCCTCTTCTTTGTAGAAAAACTTTAGCCTCCTAGGCCTTCCCGAAGTTCCAAAGAATGAGTTTAATAAGAGAAGTGAGAAAATGCAGAAACAAAGTAAACCAGTCAAGCAAGGCAAAATAATCATAGTTTAGTCATAAAACAAAGTCAAGGACCTTTAGTTCCTTCTCAAAGACTATAGATAATATTCTGAGTCACATGCTTTGAGCCGTTTTGCTGATACTGAAATCCCCACCAGGTGAAAGAAGTTACCTGTACGCTGCCCACAAGCAGGTAGATCCCAGACCGGTTGGAACCAGCAGGTTGACACTGTTGACTCCCAGTTACCTCATCACCAACCAATCAGAAGAATGTCCAGGAGCTGATCACACACCCTATAACCCCCAACTCCTCCCTCACCCCATCTTTAAGAACCTTTCTCTGAAGGCCGTCAGGGAATTTCGGCCTTTTAAGCACTAGCTGCCCTCTTTGCCTGCAATAAACACCGCAACTTTCTTTCCTCACAACCTGGTGTCAGTACATTGGCTTTACTCTGGGCAGGTGAGCAGAACCGAGTTTAGTTCAGTAACAAAGCCATTTTAAACACTGATCAAAAGAACACCTAAAAAAAACAAAAAACACCTGGAGGGGTGATGGAACCCACCTCCCGCCCCCAGCTGTGTAAAGCAGAATGGGGATGGGTGGATCCTGAATAACATGCAAAGGTGATCAGAGAGGAAAACATGTGCTCTGAGCATTTGTCAAGGTGAACGGATTTCAAGCCTCCCCATAGCAGTGCCTAATTTAACAAGAACTCTATTTTACTCTTATCTGTTCTCCCCAACATAGCCCATCTTGTACCTCTGTCGGGAACCAGAAACCTCAGTTTTCTCATATTTTGAAAGCCCTATGTGTATATAGCACAGTGGATTACCGGTTACTCTTCACAGCGGTGCAGGAGGTGAGCAGAGCGTGCTGGAAGCGGCAGACACAGGAAATTTCGTGGAAGAGACTGCGGGAGTCAGCACTCCAGGCGGTCGCTGGACCCTAAGAACACGCGCATGCGCCTGGGGGCACGCAGCTCAGCCATCGCGAGACCCACGCTGCGCAGCCGCACTCCTTCGTGTTTAGGCGAGCTGTGGGGAGGCGCCAGCCTACAGCTGCTGCGGCTGTCTGACTGGTCTCGTGGAGCTGCTCACAGCCACCGCCTGCCTGAGGGGACGAAAGACAAACTCTTTGCAGGATTCTGTGGTACTGGCTGCGTCCTGCCAAGTCACATATTTACTGGTCTTGAGCAAAATGGAGACCAGTATTTACATTAAGCTGATGCACCTCTCTGGAGGCCCCACCTTGATGTTCCAGACAAACACGTACACGCTGGTGCATGCTGTGGTTTCCTCGCTGTGCTGTTACCCGTGTGCTTGAGTGGCAGTTTGCCCATCCTTCCCTTCTGGTGCTGAGCAGCCTTGGGCCCCATGATGTGCATGTGAAGCTCATGGCCACCGTGTACCAGAACCTGTTTTCCCATCTATGTGCACAACGCGAACGTGAACGCCGACAAGCGCCAAATTCTCATCAACTACGGTCGTACTCCCAGGAGCTGGAATCCCGCTATTATAGCATGAAAGTTGTTGTGGGAGCATGTTGTGGAATGATGAAGCTTCTGAGGAGAGGAGCTCCCTACAGGACATGGGTGAGTTCTGGCCATGGGCTTGCGCCTTTGAGACAGAGCTGGATTGCGAGCACAGTGTTACCGAGCTGCCCCAGGCGGTTGCCCGGCGCTACCAGTACTGGGCCTCGCATAACCTGCAGCTCATCAGGACCCAGGAGGGTGTTGGGGAGGGGAGCATGCTGTCCTACAGTTTTCTGCACAAGACTTTGGGGGAGCTGCAGGCCACCCTCGTAGCCAAGAAGGAGAAGCTGCAGCTTAAGGCCCAGAAGGAGGACAGGCAGGCCCAGAACTTCCAGAACAAGTAGGAGCAGTGAGAGACCCGTTAGAAGAAGATTCTGGGGGCCTGAAGAGGGCATGGGCAGAGGCTAGTGGAGACTGTGATGCTGAGGACCCCGGGGGAACCCCTGGAAGCAGAGGGAGCCAGCCAGCAGGAGGAGGGGGGAGGTGAAACCCAGTATTCCCGTCAGGCGGTGGTGGGCAAGGAGCCTGACACCGGTCCCGAAGGTGCACAGACAGCCCACCAGGCCCTCAGGCTATAAGGAACCGTGAAGGAGCTGAGGGCAGACCGAGGCTGGGGCCTACATGGTGACTGGAGGCTTCCAAAGACCACTACTAAGAGCATTTTTACACTTTTGTGAGTTGTTTTTTTTTAATTGGTGTCTTTTTATCTCAGTTTGGTGATGATGTACTTTCCAGGGGGAGGTAAAATGACAGATATATAGGCAAAGTTAACTTCTCTACAAACTCTAATTCCACGGCTCCAAAAGTTTGATTAGATTCAAAATGATTTCAGCAAAACCTTATTATAAACTTAGACATTGTTCGGTTGGCTGTTGTCTCCCATTCTCCTCTTTAAACAAGGTTCTTAAGGATGGGTGGAGGACAGTGGGAAGAGAAAGGTGGAAAGGATGCCACGGCCAGGTGGAAACACAAACGTAACCCATTTGGGGGCACACAGAGGTCAATCCTGTGTCCTAATGGCCCACTCTTTTCCCAGTAAATTCTCCTGGGGCAAATAAAAAAGACAACTTCCTAGGAGATTCTGTCTAACCATGGAATAACACTGTGGGTATTTAAGTTATCAACCCTCACTAAATGGCTCCTGAAGGCAACTGGATTGAAAAAATTTTAAATCCTGTAGCCAAAACGAGGATCTATGTCAAACAGCAGCTTGTTTCTTGTTCCCATAGCATTTCATGGCATTGAGGTTTTGGATCATATGTAGTGTTTTATGGAAGGGTTTTACTGTTGTTACAAAGTAAATATGAAATATAATAGAAAACTCAGGTTGCAAACAGTAAACTGTGTAACAAGGCAATTTATAGGGAAGGAGATAAATAGCTATGGGAAGACTGGGTCTGTAAAACATTTCTAGAATGCCATGATTAATTGTTAGTAGGGATAAATTCCTTTTCTCTTAAGAGAGTAGTATTGTGTGTAGAGGTCTTAAAATATCTGTGAGGCTCCCTAAGGGAGAGAGATTATATTAAGTTTAATGATGAAACAGAAATAGAAAAATAGTAAATCAGTAATGAATTTACATAGAAAGGTATTGAATTTATTTTCCATTTAATTTTCATGCAAGTACTTGTGTGATCTGTGAACATGTTATCCATTTGAAATGGAAAGTGCCTTTTTTTGTTGTTTTGATTTTTTTAATGAGCATTAAGAGATGTGAGGATTTTGATGTAGTCACTTAATTGCAATTAGGAAATTGATTGCGATGCTCTGTGTTATAGCTGATGAGTCAAATCACCTAAAGTCTTGTTCAATTATAGTGTTTAAATATATTGAGGAGTTACTGTTTATCATTCATTCACCCATTTATTAGACAAATATTTATCGAGAGCCTACTATGTGCTTGGCAGTGTTGTAGGTCCTAAAAATACAGCCATACAATAAATATTCAGAGGACCTCCCTTCATGATGCTTATATTCTAGAAGGGACAAAAACTACAAGCAGCTAGAAAATTAATGTATATTATTCAGTAGTAAGAATAAAGTTAGTTAAAGGGACACAGAGTGACAGAGTTTGCTATGTTAGAGGGCTCAGGAAAGGCATCCTTGAGGGTGTGTCATCTGTCTTGAGTGAAGGGACGGAATAAGTTATTTGACTATCTATGTGAAGAATATTTCAAAAAGGAAGACAGGAGGGGCACATACTTTAAGTTGCAACATATTCTCTGAGTTTGAGAAATTGTAAGATCAGGTTGATCAGTGATCAAGGAGAATACTGGTAGGAATGAGGCCAGAGAGGTAGAGGGGAGCCAGATAATATAGGGATTTGTAGGAGACCACTGAAGGATTTTAGAGCAGGAGAGTGACATAATCTGATTTACATTGTAGAAATATCTTCTATGTGAACAATAGTTAATAGGAGGAAAAAGGCAGAAGTGGAGAGACCAATTCAATAGCTATTTTAATTGTACGGGAGAGAATGTTGTTCCCATGGGCTAGGGAGATTGCCTGGGAAGAGGTGAAAAGTGGTCATATATCAGATATATTCTGAAGTGTCAAAAACTTTTGATAAGTTCTTATATATAATATCTAATTTAATCTTCAAAATAACTGTATGAGGAAAACAGATATTGTCATCACCTCCATTTCTAGAGGAGGAGTCTGTAGGTGAAAGATATCAAGTAACTTTCTCAATGTCCTTGCATTAGTAAATGATAGAATTAAACATGATTAAACCTGGATTTGGCCATCTCTGTTACTTGAGATTTTGCCCATAACATTACATTGCCCTTTTTTTTTTTTAAATCTAATCCATAAAGTAGACCATGACAGGACAGCAATAGAAAAATGACCTCAAATGTCAGGCATAGTTGAAGTGAAATGGAACTCATTTTTTGTATTGTTTACTTTGTTGCTGTCAAAGATGGATTCCCTGCACCATCTTTGAATAAAACCTTTAATCCCAGAACTGGAAAAGGAAAGATTCTAGGAATTGCAGATAGTAGGCCTGTAGATAGAGGAGGAAAAGGAATGTCATCCTTCCTGCCCCTGACAATTCACCATGAGAACAAGGACAAATTATGTTTTATTTATTGATTCTTTTTTAGGCTGAAGAATTTATTTTCTCAGCAAATTATCTCAATTAATGATCAATTTGTAAGGTAAATGAACCAAATTTAACAATGGTTTCTGTCAACGAACTTTTAAAATATTTTATAAATTAAACAAGTGTACAGTTGTACAACCTTCACTATAATGCAGACTTAGAGCATTCCACCGTTCCTCAGAGTTAATCCACACTCCCACACTCAACTCTAGGAAGCCACTAGTTTTCTTTCATTACCTATAAATCTACCTTTTCTAAAATACTCATATAAATAAAATCATGCATTGTAGGTTTTTTACGTTTGGCTTCTATCTCTTAGCCTACTGTTTTGGAAGTTATCCAAGTTGTAGTGTGAATTGGTAGTTCATTGCTTTTTATGGCCGAATAATATTCCATAATATGGGTGTACCACATTAGTCATTTGTCAGTTGATGGACAATTGGGTTGTTCCCAATTTTGGACAGTTAGGACTAATGATGCGTGAACATTCATACACGTGTTTTTATGTGGACCTGTTTTTTCATTTTTCTTGGATAGATTCCTACGAGTGACATTGCTGAGTTGTATGGTAAATAACTGTTTAATTTTTTAAGAAACATCTTCCAAAGCGTCTGTACCACTTTTAACTTCCCACTAGCAGTGCATGATGGTTCTAGTTTTTCATTATCCTCTCTGACAATATTGTCTGACATTTTGATTAGAGCCATTCTAAGGGTGTGTAGTTGTGTCTCTTTATGAATTTAGCATTTTCCTAATGATTAATAATGTGAGCATATTTCAAGTGCTTATTAGCCGTTCATAAATCTTTTTTTGTTAAATGTTCAAATGTTTCACTGATTTTTAAGTTGGATTGTTTGTCTTATTGAGTTGTAAGGATTATATATTGTGCATACAAGTCTTTATTAGATATATGATTTTCAAATATTTTTCTCCTAGTCTGTGGCTTGACTTCATTTTCATAATGATATTTTTTGAAACAAAAAAAATTTGATGAGGTTCAGTTTATCAATTATTTTATAGATCACATTTAAAGTCTAAGAATATTTTGCCAAGCTCAAGATCATAATGATATTCTGTTATTTTCTATAAGTTTTGTAGTTTAATTCTTACATTTAGGTCTATGAGACTACTTGATCCATTAACATGGTTATTTTCCCATTTATTTAGAACTTCCTAGATTTCTTTCAACAATGCTTTGTAGTTTTAAGTATAAGATGCACTTCTTTGAATATTAAGTGTGTTCCTAGGTATTTTATTCTTTGATCTTATTGTAAATGAAATTGTTTTCTTAATTTCATTTTTGTATTGTTCACTGCTAGTATATGGAAATACAATTGGTTTAAATATGTTTGTCTTGTATCTTGCAATCTTGATGAACTCCTTAATTAGTTCTAACAGTATTTTAGTGACTTCCATAGGATTTTCTATATAGAAAATCATGTCATCTGCAAATAAGATAATTTTTCTATATCTTTTTCTTGTTACATAGCCATGGCAAGAATATCCAGTACAAGGTTGAACAGATGTGACAAGAATGCACATAGTTGAGTCATTTCTCATCTTTGGAGGAAAGCATTCATTTTCATCATTAAGGGTTATGTTAGGTGTGGATATTTCATAAGGGTGTAACCCTCATCATGAGATTAGTGCCCTTATAAGAAGAAACACGAGAAAGCTTATTTCTTTCTGTTTTCCATCATGTCAGAATACAATGAAAAGGATGCCATCTACAAACCTGGAAAAGGGCTCTCACTAGGAACCAAATAAACTAGCACCTTGATTTTGGACTTCCCAGCCCACAGAACTGTAATAAATTTCTGTTGTTTAAGCCACCTAGTCTATGATATCTTGTTAGAGCATCCTGAACCAACTAAGACAGTTGTGGTATATAATATACTTTTTCGTGGTATATATATATATATAATTTTGTGATATATATATATATATATGCATATATAATTTTTCCTTATTGTTTTTGGTAATTTGCATTTCTTGAATTTTACAAACAAAAAGCTATGAGTTCCATTGATTTTCTCAATTATTTATATGCTTTTTATTTCATTGATGTTTCTACTAATATATTTTATTTCCTTGCTCTGGTTGTTTTATTTGTTTACTTTGCTCATGGTTATCTAGTTTCTTAAGGTGGAAGCTCAGGTTATTATTTTGAGATCTCTTTTTCTGATATTGGTCATATGGGTATAAATTTCCCTCTAAGCACTGTTTCAGGTACATTGCATAAATCATATGTTGTATTTTCCTTTTCATTCATTTCAGAATATGTTCTGTTTTGCCTGTGATGTCTTTTTTGATCAATGAGTTATTTAGAATGGTGTTTTTAAAATTAATAATATCAGGGGATTTTTCATATTTTTTGTTGTTGTTGATTTCTAATGTATTTCCATTGTGGTCAGATCACATACTGTGTATGAGTTCCTTACTTTTAAATGTATTATGACTTGTTTTATTGCCTAGCATATGATCTGATCTATTCTGGAGAATGATGCATGTAAAGAATGTGGATTCCACTGTTGTTGGGTAGAAATTACTATAGCTCTTTGTTAGGTTGATACTGTTGTTCAAGTCTTGTATATAGTTCAGGACTTTTTTGATTAGTTCTACCACTTATTGAGAGCAGTGTATCAAACTTTCTCACTCATTTCTCTGTTCAGTTTTGTTCATTTTTTGTTTCATATATTTTGGGCCTGTAAGTTACATATATGTTTATAATTATTGTATCTTCCTGATGAATTGACCCTTTTATCATTATCAAATTCATTGTTTGTCTCTAATAATATTTTTTGCCTTAAAGTGTATTTTGTCTTATACTGATATAGCATTCCAGCTGTCTTAATGCTTACTGTTTGCATGATAAATCTTTTCATATCCAGTCTAATTTTGTCTTAGTCTAAGGTGGATATATAAAACAGCTTGTAGTTGGTTTTGGTTTTTTATTTATATACAGCCTGAGAGTCTTTGCCTATTGATTGGGGTATTTAGACCATTTGCACTCAAAGTAATTATTGGTATGGTTGGATTTATCTTTGTCATTTGTAATTTGTTTTCTAGATGTTTGATCACTTATTGTATCTCACTATTTCTCCCTGTCTGAACTTTTTGGTGATGAATTAGTATTTTTTAATGTACCATTGTCACTCCTCTGTTGATTTTTAAGTGCATTTTTGCATTTTTGGTTGTTTTCCAAATGGTTGTTTTAAGAATTATGCTTATTAATTTGTCACAAGACACTTCATATTAATACTAACTCAATTTTGGTTAAAGTATCAAATTTTGTTCCAGTATACTTTTATTCCTTCTCCCTTTCCTTTTGCTGTTATTGTTATGTATGTTATATTGATATGTATCAGGAACCCAAAAAATAGATTGTTATAATTATCACTTTATATAGGCTTTTGCTTTATATAAAAGTTAAGAAAGAAGGGACAATATATTTATATAAATCTGTAGAAAATGGATTTGGATTTATATTGTTTGTATTAACTCATATATTTGCAACTTCCCATGATCCTGTGAATTTCAGTTGCAATCTAGTGTCATTTTTTGTCAGCCTGGAGAAATTCCATTACCATCTCTGGTAAGGCACTTCTGCTAGCAATAAATTTTCTCAGTTTTTATTTAACATTTATTTTTGTATAATTATTTTGCAACGTATAGAACTTTTTGTTATCCTGCTTAGGTTTGTTGAGTTTCTTCGTTGTGTAGATTTTTGGTTTCATCAAATTTGGAAGTTTTTAGTTACTATTTTATCAAATATTTTGTCAGCTCCTTCTTTTTATTCCTGTTAACAGTAATCAGTCTCAGTTAGGAATATGCTTGTCTTCTAACCACATTATATCAAGCTAGTAGACATATGTTGACCTCCCCCATTCACCTGCCTCTGAGAAGTCATATCTACTGCTGTGTTGCTGGGCATGGGTGATACCTGTCACTCCAAATAAAATTAGCCCATTTTGCCCACTGAAGAGAATCTTATAGTACTTGTGACTTGACACATCCTGGCAGAACTGCCATGCTGAGCTGGGGTGGGGGTGGGGAGAAGATGGGAAGCCAGGCCAGAATGCATAGATCTCCACTTTTCTTACTCAACGTCCAGCAGTTTTGAAACCATAAATACTTTTCAGATTGATTCTGCCTTTGGGTGATTTTTAGAGCAGTGAAATTGTTTTCTTGGTTTCTGTTTTGTTGTGTTTTTGGTCTATTTGTTTGGCTTTTCAGTTGTTTTTGAGGAGAGGATTTGCCATTCTTTTCAATCAGCCATAGCCATAAAATTCCTGCCACTCTTAAACAACAACTTTATTTTGACTGATGAATGAATTGGGTTAGAGTTTGAGCCTGTAGATAGAAACAATTTCCCGCCAAACTGCATGATACACTGCTTTCTGATGTGGAGGGGCTATTAATTAGGACACTTTGAGATGAAAAGTTGATTTCTCCCTCAATTCTTTGTTCAATACAATGCAAAGCTTTTTTAAAGTATCAAAAAAGTCAAAGCTTGCACCACAGACTGTGGAGGCATAGATTGTGAGAAAATTTGCCATTAAGGAGGTTTTAAAATTTATCTTTGAAGTACATTAGTTCAAAAAGTTATTTACTGTTTTATGTTTTGTTTTGTTTTGTTTTCCATCTCTTGCAAGAAAGGAGGTTCATGCCAGGCCACATCATACTTTCAACTGTTTAAAACTTTCCTGTACTTTCTTGCTGCCCCATCAGGGGATATCATTTGCTAAAGCAATTCAGTTATCATGCTCTTTATTTTACTCAAACTCTGTGAGAACTCAGAAGTGGGCTAAATTGGGAAATTTGATGAAGGAACAATATCTTAGAGATAATCATCTTGCTTCAACAAAATGCCTCTTTATTTTAATGGGGCAGGATAAAATCAAACATGCATTTTAAATGCCCTCACCCATGTCACTAATTGCACCATAAGTTGCTTAAAAGAAACAATTACTACAATTCTAGTTGACTCAAGTATTTCACTAAACTTGGCAAGGCTTCCTCTTTCAACTAGAGTATTATGATTATGAAGCAGTAACAAAAAACAAGTTGTTTCTGTCTGAAAATTTATAAGAGAACTAAAGAAAAAATATTTACAGTAAGTAATTATACCCTTAAAGTATTTGCATTTATGTTTCATTTTTATTTAAATAGAAAAGTCAATTTTTGTAGCTTTCTATGACAGAAACTGATACTTATACCCCAATATCAATTTTTATCACTCTCCTTTTACTAATAGTATTACCTCAATTTTACCTGGGTTTATACCTGCTCAGTTATAGGCTACATTTTCCTATCTACATTGCATATAGGAGTGGTCATGAAACTCAGCCTCAGAGAGGTTAATTGACATGCCAAATGTCACAAAGTAGTTTCTTGTGGAATTGGGACATGAAACCATATATTCAACTCTAATAAAAACTTTTGATGCTAAAATAATCTAAACTTTGGGGATATGTTAACTCAAAATTAGCCACAGTTTCCTTCTACTATGGATTTCATTCTTCTTAACAGCCAACAGTTATATTATTCACGTTAATATTTTTTTTCTTTTTTGATCTTTAGGAACAAAATAAAATCTATTCTCAGTGGAGAGAGTTTATTCATATTCATTTTAAACCTAATCATGTTTAGATAATGTAATAATAATGAACTAAAAATGGTCAAAGAGGGCTCACTATTCAAATGGTAATAGAATTTCCATCAATCATAAGATAAAATACCAGACAATGAAGATGCAACTGCAGTATAATAAGTCATTCTAAATGCTGTGTGTGCAGTAGAATCAACAGAGCATTAGTTCAGTTTTATCCACAAAAGAAAGGAAGAAAATTAAGAGATCATAATCTTCCGGTCAACCTCTGAAGCAGAGAAGATGTTGACTTTAGGTTGCATGTGGCCCATTTAAAATGATCCAATATCAGGGATCCATATGAAAGCAGACATTTTTATTTGAAAGTAATTTAGCCTTTTTGTATTGTGAGCTTAGGTTTCTAGCTCTGTCCTCTACCTCCTCATACTTTAGAATGGAGGGAGCTGTTTTGGTGGATGAAAAATGATAGGAGTTAGAAGATACGGAAGCAGAGGTTTCTTTATTGACTGTTGACTAGCTTAGTCAAGTTCAGTGAAGTAGCTGAGTCGAATCTTTTTACTATACCCCGTTGGGTTCCTTTACCTGAAAATGAGAATAGTTTCATATTTCATCAATTCTAAGACCTACCTTTCTGTTTCCAATTTTATCCTCTTTTAAATTGGAACTCATATAACAATAAATAGAATCTTATACGTGACAGCATGTTTTCATTCTTAGTTGTACTTAAGATGGTGGTGCATCTTTTAGTTGATGGTGCCATTGATTTGATCAGATCACTTTGGATCTTGTAGAGAAAATCTAGAAAAAAGTTAAAGGCGGGATGCCATTTTAAGACATCAGAAATACTAGAGATATTGAAATTACTTCAGCTTTTTTAAAAAGTGCCTAAACAATTGCTTAAAGGCAAGGGTGATTGGAAGGGGAATGAAGTTCTTTCTCATCTTTCATAGCAGAGTCACTTGATACAGTTTAAGCTTAATTAAACTTGTAAAGTGTAGTTAAAAATGAATTATTTTGGGCTTCCCTGGTGGCGCAGTGGTTGAGAGTCTGCCTGCTGATGCAGCGGACACAGGTTCGTGCCCCGGTCAGGGAAGATCCCAAATGCCGCGGAGCAGCTGCGCCCGTGAGCCATGGCCGCTGAGCCTGCGCATCCGGAGCCTGTGCTTCGCAATGGGAGAGGCCACAACAGTGAGAGGCCCGCATACCGCAAAAAAAAAAAAAAAAAAGAATTATTTCAACCTCAATATTTCTCATGGTTTTTAATTAAATTTTGTATTGAATTATTTTAGCAATACCTTCTTTAAATTTAGTAACTACTTTAGTTTAGCTATAAGCCAACATTTGTGTTAAATATATTAATTTTCATTGAATAATCTCAATATTTATTTCTAAAATATAAGGAATATGAATCCATGTTTAATAATGTCTTTATAAATAACAATCTTGTGATTCATCCTATCTATCTATACTGATAGAATGACTGACAAGATCACAAGATAAGTATAATGTCTCAGTATCCTGAATGAAGTGCCCTGAATGTTGATAATTGTTATTTCTCAGTGGCAGGATTTGGGGTGATTTTATACCTTCTTTATCCCTTTATTATTTTTTTAAAACTAAGAACATAGCTATTTATAAATCTAGAAATGACAATAAAATTAAATAAACTTCTGTATGTACACATATCTAACTAAATCCTATCCGTCACCCACATACCCCACTACACTTTTTGCAATCTGCTTCTATCTTGTGTGGCTATACTCTTGAACTCTGCTGGTTGTAGCTGCATTTTGCAGTTATTCCTTCATCGGTCTTGTATAGTTCATCCCAAGATGTGGACAACTATCTTACATTGTGTTCTTTAATTAACTACCCCTAAAGAGCAATTGAAAATGCCTTTGTAAAAAAATCTAGCATTGGCTTATCACCTAGAGAGTCAGTTTTGCGTAGTGGTTAAGATGATGTCCATTGAGGTCACGTAACCATTAGGGCACTGCCAATTACAAAGTACGTGACCTTGAGCAAGCTACCTAATATCTCTCAAGACACATTTTTCATTTCTAAAATACTGACTTAATGAACATATGAAGCTCAGAGAGTTATTGTAAAGGTTACATTGTAAAACATTTGCAAAGGGCTTCCCTGGTGGTGCAGTGGTTGAGAGTCCGCCTGCCGATGCAGGGGATACAGGTTCGTGCCGCGGTCTGGGAAGATCCCACATGCCGAGGAGTGGCTGGGCCCGTGAGCCATGGCTGCTGAGCCTGCGCATCCGGAGCCTGTGCTCCACAACAGGAGAGGCCACAACAGTGACGGGCCCGCGTACTGCACAAAAAAAAAAAAAAAAAAAAAAAATTTGCAAAGCACTTGGCATAATGACACACATGTAGAGCTTAGTCAGCAAAAGCCACACAAATAATCAATTACCACTGTCCTGAGTTCTGCAAAGGAGATGTACTGGACAATGTGGGAGCACATGGCAGAAGGTCCAGACTATCAGGGGGATTAGCGATGTTTCTAGTACACTGTGAATCATCCATCCGCAATAGCATTTCCGCAGATTATCTGGAGTTGTAGGAGACCTCTGTGAGATTCTGACGATGGTGAGGAAAAATAATTTCAATAACTAGAAATCGGTTTTCTGTTGTTATTTTAAAAAATTCGAGAGATGTCATGTAAGTCTGTAGGAATCACTTGCCTGAGAGTAGCTCATTAGGTAATGAGAGGTCAAGGAATCTTACCCATATCGTAACTTATGATAACTTTAAGCTTAAAAGTGTTTTTCTCCTTTCTTTTAAAAATTTTTAACAGGAGGTAAAGGAAGTTGAAAGAAAACTGAGACATACCCTGAAAAGTGCAGTTCATTACTCAAAGGAAAAGGATTACCAAAAAAAAAAAAAAAAAAAAAAATCCCAAACCAATCAAACACCACCACACACAGCTAAAGATATTGGCATTTTCAAATACAAATCCTGATGGCTTTTCAGTTATCAGTGAGTTTAATTGTTCTGACTCAGACACCTGCATTTGATATATTTTCATGACCATGCCTTAAATATTACAGACAGCTTCCCAACAACTGACATATTAGGAGATACTGACAGTTGTATTGATAACACTAAATGGATCCTGCTCAGCCCAGTGCTAAAATACCTGCTGGTTCTTCTTGCTGGAAAAAATATCTTCACTCTGCATATTCTACAGAGGGTCAGAATAGTATTTGAGAGGTGGTGCAGCTACCTTCCTTGAAGACTGTCTGGGAATGGCTGTAAGATGGACACAGCAAACACAGCATTCAAGCTTTGGGATGATTGTCTCAAGCACCATGCTTTAGAAAGTCTAAACTGACTGTTGCAAAGTCACAAAGCATTGACTTAGGAAGTGAGGCAGTTGGGGAAAGGTAGTGAAATGAACAAAAGAGCTGCTTCAACAATTTGAAAAACCTTGAAGTCCTTTACACCAAAGCACCAATAAATCTACAGGGCAAACAGAATTACTCCAGCACCTTCGCAAACATGTTCCCAAAGCTACATTTTACTTTGTGTGTTTTTGTTTTCAATCTTTGTTTAATCATAGCTTTCACATAACTTCCTGGATAGACATATGTTGGGGGAAATGAGGGACCATAGTGGTCACTGCTCAGTGCTCTTACATAAGTAGCTACACCTGGAATGATACCCATTTCTTGCAATCCCCACCCCCCAGGTTGGTAGGTACAACAACTGAGCATGTGTATTTGAAGGTTTTCAAAACTAGGTTGATAAATCTAATAAATATGTTGAAAGCAAAAAGTCATCAAGAGTCAGTTTATATCCATCCTCTAGCCGCCCCTGATAAGACAATTGCTATAATTGCTTCTCTTGCAGAATGTTATCTAAGTGCCAAGTTATGCAGGAAATGAAGTGTTACCTAGCAATATGGCCAACTTTCAATTATCCATGGCAATGGGAGACAGGGATAGTAGAGATAATTAAAATTCACAGCCTGTCTTCAAACTTAGGTTTAATCACTTACATCCTGCTCCTCTTGCACGAAGCACACTAGGAGCGCTACCTGGAGATGACATCTTTTGATTCAGGTTTCATCTCTTTCCATGTTCCTTGTCCTACAAACAGGGGAAACAGCAGAAAGTCTTATCTCATCTTTATATCTTTAGGGCCTAATAAAAAATTTGGATCATAGTGGATGTTCAAAAAATATTGAACTGTTAGAATGGAATGGAATGGAAGGAAATCTTTGCTATTCCTGAACTGGAAACTGGATGTGAGCCTTACTTATTTTTGCAGGCGAGACCAACCCGACTTTTATAGTATTCAAAGAATACAACTAGCTTTCCCTTTAAAGTTATTATACTTACACCCATACATTCATTCATTCATTTATTCATTCACAGATGTTTATTAAATGTTTAAAATGTGCCAGTCTTTGTGTTTGAGTACTGGATATCTTCTTTATCTATTTAGCAGAAAAAGATAAATAAGATTCCTTCCTTCATGGAGCTTAGAATTCTAGTTGGAGGAGTCAGATTTAAAAAAAGCAAATAAAAAAAAGTTAGTGGCATGCATTAGTGTTATGAGGAAAATGCATGGAGACAATACAATGTAATTTGTGTCATGAGAGGCACTAATATAACAAGATTAGGAATTCCTGTCTGTTGGAAGATAGACCCTGCCATGCAAGGGGTCAGAGAAAGAGAGTTCCAGGTAAAAAACTCTTGAGCAGAGAAAGAATTTTGAATCTGGGGAGCAATATCAGGTAGTGTCAACTCTCAACTCTTACATCACTCCTCCAAACTGGGATCAGTTGTGAGCCAAAATGTACTCTCTTTCCTCAGTTTCAAATAGGAAGCTTTAAAATCCTAATTCCTAGGTCAAAAGAACTGATTTGTCACCATATTTAGGCCATAAACCCATTTGAGACTCTAATTAAATGTATGACTCTTCTGTCAACTTGTAATATACATACACAAAACACACACATCCTCTGTGTGTTTTAAATAATGATGGACTTCAACGGAAACAGATCATTTTGTCATTAGAAGCTCAGAATACTTTATTCAGTCACTTATTGAAGGCTGCTTTGTGTTAGGTACTGCTCTACGTACTGAGGTTGAACACAGAAAAGACCTAGTTCTCATGGAGCTCTGTCTAGGGCATAATTTTTAGGTGGCTTTACAAATGCCTGTGACCTTGTTTTCTGCTGTCACTGCTTTTTTGGGCCAAACATTCTTGTAATTGCCCACTGCTAGGAACATGCTAATATGTCCACATAATCTCAGTTTTCTAGGTCTGAGTGTCTCCTCCCAGTTGATGGTTTACTCACCACCAATAGGTTCCATATGTATTTTTCCTTAATAATTTTTAAGGAATAATTGACATATAATAAATTGCACATATAGAAAATGTACAATTTGATAAGTTTTATCATAGGTATACAACTGTGGAACCATCACCACAATCAAGATAATATATTCATCATCCCTCAAGTTTACTGCTGCCCCTTTGTAACTTCTTCCTCCTCTCATGTCTCCCATCAGGCAACTACTGATCTGTTTCCTGTCAGTACAGATTAGTTTGCATTTCCTAGAATATATTAATAGACTCTTAGAGTATTACTCTTTTTTTGGTGTAGCTTCTTTCACTCAACATAATTATTTTGAGATACCTCAATATTGTTTAATGTATCAATAGATTGTTCATTTTTTATTACTGAAATACAATTCACATACTATAAAATTCACCCCTTTAAAGTATATAATTCAGTGATTTTTTTGTATATTCAAAAGATCAACACAACTGTCTAATTCCAGAACAATTTCATCTCCCCAAAAAGAAATCCCATACCCGTTAACAGTCAGTCCCATTTCCTCTTCCACCAAATCCCAGGAACCACTAATATGCTTTCTGTTTCTATGAATTTGGTTATTCTGGACATTTCATATAAATGGATCATGTAATATGGGGTCCTCTGTGGCTTCCTTCACTTAGCATAATGTTTTCAAGCTTCATCCTTGTAGCATGTGTCAGTGTTTCTTTCTTTTTCATGGCTGAATCCCACTGTATGGATATATTACATTTTATTTATCCACTCTTCACTTGATGGGCACTAGGGTTGTTTTCACTTTGGGGCTCTTATGAATAGTGCTGCTATGAACATTTTGTGTGAAAATATGTTTTCAGTTTTCCTGGGTATATACCTAGGTGTGGAATTGCTGGGTCGTAAGGTAACTCTGTGTTTAACTTTTGAGGAACTGCCAAGCTATTTTCCAAGTGGCTGCAGCATTTCACATTCCCATCAGTGATGCATAAGAGTTTCAATTTCTCCACATCCTTGCCAAAACTTGTTATTGTCTGTCTTTTTGATTATAGCCATCTTAGTGGATGTGAAGTGATATCTTGTTGATTTTACTTGCATTTCCCTAATGACTAATGATGTTAAGCATTTTTCCATGCGCCTATTGGCCATTTATGTATTCTTTGCAAAAATGTATATTCAAATCCTTTGTCCATTTTTAATTGAGTTATTATTATATTTTATTTTGGAGTTCTTTATATATTTTGTATGCAAATCAGACATATGATTTGAAAGTATTTTCTCCCATTCTTTTGTACTTCCACTTTTGATAGTGGCCTTTGAAACAAAAAAGTTTTTAAATTTGATGAAATCCAGTTTATGTAATTTTTTCCTTGGTTGCTTGTGCTTTAGGTGCCATTTCTAAGAAACCATTGCCTAATCCCTGGTCACGAACATTTATATCTGTTTTCTTTCAAGAGTTTTAAAGTTTTATCTGTTACATTTAGCTTTTTGATTAATTTCAAATTCATTTTGACTATGTTGGGAGGAAGATGTCCAACTTAATTCATTTGCAGGTGGATATCCAGTTGTCCTAGCATCATTTGTTGAAAAGACTATTCTTTCCCCATTAATTTGTCATGGTGCCCTTGTGAAAAATAATTTAACTATAAATGTATGGGGTTATTTCTGGAATCTCAATTCTATTCTGTTGATCTATATGTCTATTCTTTTGAGAGTACCCTAGTTTTGGTTATGGAGAATAAACATGGGATTTTGACCAATAGGTTGGTACAGTAGATAAAACAAATGGAGCAGCAGGAAGGGTATTAAACAAATGAATGACAATTCAGAGTCTACAAAAACATTCTTCATTAAGGAAATACAACACATTATTGGCTGAGAGAAAAGGGAAAGATATGAGAGTATTTGAGGTCTAATTCTGTTTGCAATTTTATTTTAATATAACATTCCAACTTTTGATGTCTAAAATTGTAACATGCTT
This sequence comes from Mesoplodon densirostris, assembly GCF_025265405.1. Classification (NCBI taxonomy): domain Eukaryota; kingdom Metazoa; phylum Chordata; class Mammalia; order Artiodactyla; family Ziphiidae; genus Mesoplodon; species Mesoplodon densirostris. Next base: position 22,715,192 of record NC_082667.1, on the reverse strand, counting down.
CAAAAAAAGACATGTTAAATGTCAGAGTCATTCCTGGACCTTTCACTTACTCATGGATTATAGGTTGAGCACCTTAGTTACAATCTGATAGGCAAGCACAGAGATGCTTTCACCCCTGGAATTAATCAGCTCTTCAGACATAATGAATTGTATTCCATTTCCACATCCCACAAATCAAGATAAAATGATGATGAAGAAACACTAATTTGTTTACAGTAATGCTCTGTTGAGGAGGACGTGGCAGGGGATGGCAAGAAGCAGCAGCATCTGAAATTTTATGCATGTTCTCTTTATTTTTTTTTAATTTTGAAATTGAGCATGATAATTAAGTTCATGGGAGCTGGCTAAGATTGGGCAGCCAATTCACAGGTGTGGGAAACATCTGAGTCAACCCCTACCACTGGTGAGGGTGCCAAAGCGAACATCTGACTGTGCATAGGAGTTGCTTTGTCTGCCAAAATCATTGCCGTGAAATGATCAGCAAAATGAACAGCAATCCAAAGACGGAGCACAACTGAACACTGAATGAAAAGAGGACCCTGAGGATAAGAAATCCAAGGTAGGAAGCTAAAGGTTGGAGCACATGCTGGTTACATGCAGCAAGCAGAGTAACTTTTTCGATTACTGTTAGGATTTTTAGCACTAAGACTGGAGAATCATTGCTACTTTATCAGAACAACATTCCAAGCTCTTGTGACAACACAGTGCTTTGTGTTTAATATTAGAGTAGGAAGAAATCTTAAGATCATTTAGATTAAATGGATTGTCTGATATTTGAATATCCCTATAGCCAGGAACTAAACTAACCTTGATGTACAGAGGTGAATATACTGTGCTTACCTTCAGAAAACCCATAATGCTGATCAACGATTGGATTATAGCACATTTCTGATAATTACAATAAATGTGTTACAGTCATATACACATTCTGTTTTAAAGGGCCAATATAGTTAGCAAAGTTAAATTAGGAATGAATGCCGAGCTGGGCTCTGCTAAGGATAATATCAATTGTGAAGGACTGAGAATTTCAGGTAGAAGGCAGGGGGGCGTCTGGTAGCATGGCATGTTCAGGCAACTACATGGAGATATTCCTTTTATGGGCATATCACCTTTACATAGTTTTTTTTTTTCTAAGTCCTGCCTCCCTTCTGGCAGATCTTCCTATGTAACCTGAATAGGGCCAAGTTCCTAGAATTTCTAATGTGTAGCCATATTTAGATCACTCCCTAGTATTATAGTGCTCAGTTTGTAGAATTAAACTTAGTGACTATGGTAGATTGTAGTTTTTATTAAAAATTCTTCCTTTCCTCTCTGCCCTTGCAGTGGTTCACTGTGAGTGGAATATGCTCCTTCATCCCATATATTGGGCTTGACCTGTGGCTTGAACTAACCAATAGGATTTGGAAGGAAATGATAGGGTACCATTTCTGAGCCATGTCCTTAAGCAGGTTGCCACTTATCTCTCTCAAGCTTTTCTGATCCATCATGAGATCAAAAATTCTGCCATACCATAAGTGTGAAATAAAATGCTGTTATGAGCCATTGAGATTTTGGGGTTGTTTTTTAAGCAGCAATATTGCAGCAAAAGCTAATAAAGCAACCATGCTCATTATTAAAAACTACAACAAAGTGGTTATTGTTGCTTCAAATGAAGAATATGAATTTGAGTTTTTGAAGCAACCTAATACTGTAAATATTTACGTGTACCTATAGGATTAAAAACCAAATAAAATGTAAAGCTGGAGTAAATGCTGCAAAATAAGGTCATGATATAATCTTGTGGGATAAGCTCTTTCAGTGCAATATGATGGTAATGTGGAAGAATGAAATTAAAAAGATAAATAAAATTAACAGAATGATGAACTCACATTATATTGGGCTTTGTCATAAAATGTTTTTGGTGATATGTGACAGAAGCCTAATTCACAATACTTTTCCTAACTACACAATGTGAAATTTGAACTTCTCTTTACCTTCAACAGCACTCATATTGCTACTCTGCTTTATTTTCTTTTCCTTAGAATATATCAGTACCTAACACAATTTAAATAAATAATTACTTACATATCTTGTTCACTGTTTCTCTCTCCATTAGAGTGTGAGTTCCACTAAGTCAGGGCTTGGTCTCTTTTGTTTGTAATTGTATTGCCATTATCTAAAAAGTGGCCTTGCAAATCATAAGCACTGAATAAATATTATGGGGAAAAAAGAATAAATAGCTTGAGCAAAAAGGAAATTATTACTTACATGTTTAGCTAAAAAGGATGCAGTTCACCTAATCAAAGAAATAATTACAAAGAAATAAATTCCTCAGTGGGAAGAGTAGGAAAATTATTAATGCCTCTAGAATACCCTCTCTTTGTCCATTTTTCAACACTGCATATTCCTGCTTCTTGGTTGTGTGTGTATGTATGTGTTTATGTGCACGTGTTGGCTTTGTTTGCTTCTATATAGGTGGTCTTCCTCCATGCAACTGGGAAAGATGGCTGCTGGTAGCTTCAGAAATATATCATCCCATAGCAACTTCACAGGGAAAGAGAATGCCTCTTCCTCCTGGATATCTTACATCTGTCCTCAGAAAGGAATATTCTTTGGGGTCATTTGCTCACACTTTGTAAGAATTACTTAGGTGGGAGGACAGGTAACATGATTGGAAGGCCTGGAAAACATTAGCATCAATGAGGTTGGCAGAGCCAGGAGAATAGGTGTGTTTAGTAGTATGAAGATTGAAGCTGCAGCCAAATGAATGTGGGAGAGGTAGTTCTCTTAAGTGAAAGGAAGCTGGGAAGAAAACATGCTGCATGTGCACTATGGGTTCAACTTGGAGACAAAGGGGGATTCTGCATCCTGTATCATGGTTGACTAATATTAATCAATAAATATGCTATTTCTCACTGAATCTCGATGTGGCCCTGGAATCTATCTTATTGAGCTTTGATATGGCCTTTGAATCCATTTCTGTGTAGACTTCCACACATCTCTACAAATTGATTTTGGACCTTCATATGAAATCTATTTTGTATTAAGTCTTAAATAATTGCAGATCAGCAGAAAAACCTACATTAACAAGTGTGGAAATAAATGGTGTGCCATGGCTAATAGATCTGTCATAGAAGAGGCAGTTCTAACCTAGTCCGAGGAATGGGGATATGGGTAATATACCAGGTGGATGCCGTTGTTTATAGTAGCCACAAGGAGTTAAACTCCTCCTGAGGATAATGTGAAAACTGAGCAAGAGGCAAACAGCAGGGGTCTCTCAACAGCCATAGCTTGAACAAGAATATCTATTCAGATCAAGATCTAGAGATAGAAGTAGCCATGATAAAATTCAAGGTGAAATCAGGGAAGCCAGGAATCCACAGAAGAGAAGCAATTGGAAGGTCAATCTTGAGTAGATTCTCATGTAATTGCTCTGACTAATTCTGATTCATCTTTTAGAAGCTGCAAGTCAGGACCTGTTGAGAGGCAGCTGAATCAGACATAGACTTCCCCTCTATCCATTGGTCTGAGGCAGTATTTAGGTAGCCATCTCTATCACATACCTCAGTTCAAATAATTTTTCTTTTTTACTTTTCAGCTCCTTGAACTCCCAATAAATATGTCATTTTCTTGATGGATTTGATTCAGTTGATTGTCTTTGGATGTCAGCTAAGGCCGCATCCAAGGTCCGACCCACAGTCATCAGCATTATCATTTGATACCTATTAACTGATTGATCATTCTTGGGACCTCTTTCCACAACCTCTGTTTCCTAGCCGCCAAAGAAAGAGCCCATTTGAGAAATTGGTTCCTTTTCATTCTGGTTCACCATGTCACTGTAACCAACAGCAGGAACCGTCACTTTAAGCGTATGAATCACTTATAATATCTAGTCAATTTTAATTCAGCAATACTTAAATATTCTTCCTTTGTAAAATTTAGAGCTTGTTATTTTTTCCTGGTGGCAAACAAAAATGAACATAATCTGGGCCAAAATAATTGTCGTAAAGAGTTTTGAGGGTATACTGTGACGTACACTGGTAGAAATATTTCATCTATTGAAATCAACTCAACTGTTTCAAAACGTTAGTTTGTGGGGCTCTTGTTAGCCCTATTCCTTTATGTTTCATGTTAAATACCACCTAATAGATGCTGGTGATTAGGCTCTAAAACATTTGCATGCATGCATCAGTTAGTTAATAAACTTTTAGGGAATGAATCAATTTTTCCAAAATAGATGGTTTTTATAGTTATATTCCACTTAGGAGGCAGAACTTTCTCCTGGTTGGCAGGATTTTTAAAAATCTCTCATTAGTTAATTTTTTTCAGAAAACAAAACAAAATAACAACCTAAATTTTTTTTTCTGTTTTTCCCCTCATAAAACAGGGGGAAGTCTGAGTTAAACATTTTTCTCTGACACTGAGTAGAGATAGTGTATAACAGTGTAACCTAGATTCTGTGGTCCCTTGAGAGAAAGCTCTGCCTGGCCAGTTTTAACATGAAGGTTGTAGGCTGCAGATGATTTTGTTAACTGTTTTAAATACTAATTAACTGTGTAAAGTTGGTAGGCCTGTTGTCTCACCAGTGTACTGAGTGTGCTCCTATGCCCTGACCTTACATTCATGATACGGTTGGATTTTGGTCAGTGGTAGCTCCAAATCTAAATTTTCTAGAGACCTTGGCAAAGATATTTGTAGTTATTCCCACATTCTTTGTACCTGGAATCTAATACCTAGGTTATCAAGATCATGCGTAGCAGGTCCTGTTTCTGCTTTTATTTAATTTTTTCTCTTTTTCTTTAGATTCTCAGAGTATTCTACAAATATTAAGTCCATGCTTTTTGCTGGAAGTTTGGCTTTAGGTGCTACTCATTCTTTTTCTGTTTCATAGTGCTAGCTGTTAAGAGTATGTTACAAAATAGTGAGCCAATGGGGCAAAGTATGAACTTGATTACTGCTGTCCTGGATTAGACAACATGTGAAGGATTTGTAACTCCTCTGAAATCCACACCTTAGGGTATATGTCTTTGTTGACTTAGTTGCAGGGAGGAGCTCTGGAAGAGCTAGAATATAGACAGGTTTAGGGTTATAGAGACAGACCATGTTTAACATGGCCTGGAGACTGGCTGTGAAAACCCTCTGTGTGCCCAGGTACACACATGTCTGGGAGGCCAGAGAAACGTTGCACGTCCAGACTGACCCTGATAGGGCTCTACCCACTGGGAATATGGGCCTTTTGGATTAGCCATTCTTCCTCCAATGAGGAAACGTCAGCAAGTGTCAGAAGAAAGGACAAATCAGAAGACCAAGATTTTTCAGCCTAAAGACTATCACACTATAGGAGATAAGAAGAAATATCCTGAATTTTTCAGGGGAATTTCTTTGCTGTGTTGTATCTTTCTATTTGCATATATTGATAAGTAAGACTTTGTATAGAACTTAATGTAGATAAAAGTAAACTTGAGTTTGAGATTACCTAATTTAAAACGAAGGTATGCTATCCCTGTCTAAAAGTAAAATCCATAATATTGGATACTGATATTTGAGATAGCTGTATTGATTTTTGAGCCATAAAAGGTAATACTCTTGCATTCTTAATTAGCATAAAGTACATGTGTGCAACAATTCTTTAAAAACCCTTGCCTAAATTAGTATTCCCTGGCAGTTTATTCAAAGTAAATCTCACAAACATATCTGCACATTTGAGGACAATTTTTTTGTCACCACCCTTAGTGAAATCAGAAGTAGAAAATTAAGGGGTTGCATCCCTTACCATATTTCACTGTGCCTCCAATAATTTTTTTTTTTTTTTTTTTTTTTGTGATACACGGGCCTCTCACTGTTGTGGCCTCTCCCATTGTGGAGCACAGGCTCTGGACGTGCAGGCTCAGCGGCCATGGCTTACAGGCCCAGCTGCTCCGCGGCATGTGGGATCTTCCCAGACCGGGGTACGAACCCGTGTCCCCTGCATCGGCAGGCGGACTCTCAACCACTGCGCCACCAGGGAAGCCCAATAATTCATTTTTTATAGAGCTGCAATTTCAGGTTTGAGATACAACTAAAGACAAACATACTCAAATGCAGTAGCTGTTTATTTCTATATTTGGTGGGAATCACATATCCAAGAACCTTTATAAGCTATGGATCTTCTCCCTAAAAAAATATACATTACACATTACATACATATAGAAAATTTAGCATACATTGTACAGAGGTTTACGGGTAATCCAGGAGCTCACTCATATTTATTAGTTTTATAGTTCCTAATTGGAGAGAAATTATCACTCTATGAGTTATGTGAATGGTTATTGCAGTGAAAAGAAATAATCATTTTTTCTGAGTGTCTTATCCATCTAAAAGACAGCCTTTGCTTCTCTCTGCTTCTTTCTATGTAATATATTTTGAAAACAGAAAGAGTTATGACCTGGAATAAATGTATTGCAATAATTATGTAGATTTAAGATGAGGGTAATGGTGTCCCAAGGTTCAGATGCAGTGCTTTGACTGTTTGATATCTGTACTATCTTGTGGGCACTTAACAGTTATTGCAATCATGAACTATGTTGTTGAAGACTAAGTTATTTCTTAGTCTTATGTGACTTTCATTAATACTCATACAAGAAAAAGTTCCCCAAATATCATATAATATTTAGAAAGCTACATACATATATAGCATAATATGTAACACATATGATATATAATACATATAACATATATCATGTATGTCATGTATCTCTGAGTTTAGTAACCATCCCTGATATGTGATATGTATGTGTGTGTTTGTGTGTGTGTGTATACGATGTATACATGAATGAGCTATCTATCTACCTATCTATCTATCTATCTAGGTCTGTGTATCTACAGAAAGAGACGGTGTATTTAAAATCTTCCTATACAGCTTTCCAAAAAGGGAGGCAAACACAGTATAACCTAATCCAACAAATGGAGGCATTTTTGTATGTTCTTGTCTATGGCAGCAAGGAAGTACTTCGTTGGCAGTTCTTCTCAACAGTGTATCAAAACATTAAATGCATATGAAATGACATGCTACAAGCCGATTTTACATATTGCCTCTAATTTTCCACAGCTGAGCTCCAGTCTCCCTTATTTATGTCTTCCCCAAACCAAACCTTCCCAGCCTCCATCTTGTGGAAATGGTTGCAGGAAGTTCTGACTGTACTGAGGCTGAACCACATGTAGGAGCCTTTCCACGCACCATATAGATAAGACTTAATATAGACAAAAGTAGGGATCAGTGGGCTTCATTCCGTGCATACGGTTGAGGGGGACTTAACTTCAGGAAGTTGCACTAAAGCTGAATTTGTCATTGCAGAAATGAAAACAGTCACCTTTATTTTTATTTGGGGCATTTCCTCACAGGGAAAAAACAAACCCAAGTTGTCAGTATGTCCATCCTTCTGTTAAAGTTATTAATGATCATATTTGTTTTTATCCTTTCTTTTGTTGGACTGAGCTGCTCCAAAAATCAATCCAATGTTGATTTGAGGAATAAGCCCTCAATGACTTCTGAACCCATTGCCCGTAGTTTGCCACTTTCCTTTGATACAATATATCCACAGTGGAGGAGCCACTTGAAGTTCAGTTTTCTCCCCATTCCACATCAAATTTTAGGCCAAATATCCTGTTAGCATTTGCGGATGAGGAGGTATAATTCTATAGTAGATCCGAGCATTTTTTAAGGTCCATTTATGTGCTAGGTGCTGTATGAGGCATTTCAAATATGTTTTCTTACTTAATTTTTAACATATCTTTACAGAGTAAGTGTGCTAACAGTATTTTACAGATGAGAAAACTGACGTTCAGGAAGGCAAAGCAGTTTTCCCAAAGTTACACAAATAATAAGTGGCAGAACCAGAATTTGGACTTGGGTTTTCAGGTCTTTTACTTCCCGAAGGCAATACTCAGAGGACTTGGAATCAAGGCAACATGGCTGCAGGTCTAGCTCTGACTTTGGGGCCTAGTTCTATAATTTGAGTTTCTGCCTCATAGGTAGAGAAAGTCACCATATTTCACCCTATTTCCGACCAGGTAGGTGCTTGAACACATGTCTCAGTAACATACTCAGATTTTAAAATGCCTGCCCTTGCTTCTAGAATTTTCCTTCTTCATGCACTTACTACAAGATGAGCTATCTATCTACCTTCCTGCTGGCATAGATCTCTTAATAGTGGTCAGTCATAAGCCCTCTATTGCCAGGACACCAGCACCAGGTTGCCTCTTGCTCGACATCCCCAATTTCAATAATTAACCTGGATACCTAGATTACTACTTACTGTCAGCCATGGCATTCTATGACATTACAGAATTTCCTGTTGTCTGACCTTGCCAGTGTTCATAAGGTTATAGAGATTTCTTGTTTGTATAACCAATGAGATAAACTAAGGGGGTGAGCAGAATTTGGGGAACAAACTTTATACACCCTTCACTGTTTGAGATTGAGTATTAAGTGTCTGGACTTCTTATAAATTTATTTTTTATTTTTTATTATTATTATTGTTATTTTTTGCTGTACACGGGCCTCTCCCGTTGTGGAGCACAGGCTCCGGACATGCAGGCTCAGCGGCCATGGCTCACGGGCCCAGCCGCTCTGCGGCATGTGGGATCCTCCCGGACCGGGGCACGAACCCGTTTCCCCTGCATTGGCAGGCGGACTCCCAACCACTGCGCCACCAGGGAAGCCCTCTTTTATTTTTTATCTTAGAGATTTTAAAGATTATCTCTAACTTCAGGAATGGTTTATATGTTTTATATAAATCTAATATAAAATTTGGTTTTGAAAAAAATCTTAAGCTTTCACATTGTCCTTTCCTATGATGAATTATTAACAGTAACATTTTATTTTGTTTTGCTTTTTGAAAGGATCATACTTTGTTGAGTGAGTTGGAGTCCCTAAAGGGACTGGTATTACTTCAGTAGTGCTCAGGAAACATTTATTTAATAGTGTATACTCAAGGTAACAACTGGATTTCATTCAAATCCACCCATGTCAGTTAGTAGTGGCTGCCTGTTTCACTGGGTTTCAGAGGAATTGAAGTCTCTTCAAGCTCTGTGGGGGAAAATAAGTGTCATGATTAGTAAATGATGTCCATCGTGGAAATGGAAGGGGTAGGGGTGGCAGTATCATGACCTTAGATTTGCTCAGTCAGCACTATCTTCTGCTTATCTTAGCAGACTTGTTCCCTTTGCTTAGTGTGTGCTTTCTTCTCTTCTTTGGTGCATTGACTTGGTCATAGTTTCTAGCCTCTCTGATCTTTTATCTGACTGTGTTTAATCCATATGTATCCATGGGTACATTAGTTATAGCACCAGCTTGAGAATTCTGAGATAATTGTTTTGCCTACACTGAGAAAAACCCTATTTTCATCCGTATCAGATTCACCTATCACACATATCCTCAGGACTTAACAAATTGAATTGGCTGCATCCAGCACCCACCCTATTTATTTATTTATTTATTTATTATTTATTTATTTATCTATCTATCTATCTATTTATTTATTTATTTCCAGGACCTTTCTATAGGCTAGTCTCAAGTAGAGTCCAAATCAGGCCCTTTTGTGGGACTCTTCCTCTGTTGGGTCCATCTCGTTATCAGGGAAATGGTGTCTCTGTTGTAATCTCTGTTGGTTCTCTGCTATCTTTGGATGTTACGGTTGGTTCTGGAGGTTCTAATCAGAGCTCTGCTAATCTATGAATGTATGCTAATATTTTAAGTTGTCTGAACTTCTATCTAAACTATTTTAAAAATGGCAATAATAACAATAACTGTCACATAGGTTTGTCATAAGTCGTAACTAACACATGTAATATACTTAGCACATTAAGCATTCATTAATGATTTATAAGTGTGATTTTTTACTACTGAATCAATTGAGTCTAAGGCTAGACTGAAATTTTTGTAATGCAATTGATTACAAAACCAAAAGGTAGATAACTGCAAATGTATATTGTGAAGCATACTTTATTCAATCAACTTATTTATGTATTCAACTTTTAGGATATTTTATAAATGAAGCCAGTGAACCTAACTTCCGAGTCTTCATGTAACTAATTCTGTCAAAGGCCTTTATTTCCCTGCAATATGTAACATTTAGTTAGTAAAAGTTCTGTACTATTTTCTAGGTCTCAACTCAGCATCTGAATATTATTATTGCTTCAGCATCTCTTCTCTGCTAGGCACCCAATACGTGCCAGCTCTCTTCCTCATAACAACTTTATAAGAGAGGTTCTATTAAGCTCCACATTACAGATGAGGGAACTGAGTTTCAGAGCTGTGAAAGTAATGCAGAGTTAGAAAAGGACTTTGGATTGATTTGGCTTTGGCTTAAAACCTTGCATTCAACTACACCAAATTTTAAACTAGAGGTCTTCCAATGAGACAGTTCTGCTCAGGTAGTCACTCATTAATACAGCTGGTACACATATGATCATTGTGAGAAAATCATTTTGAAGCATAGCAAGTTTATTTAAAGTTCAATGTATTGACTCCTATCACATTCTCATTAGCAAAAAGTAGTGTCATTATAATTGATATGAGTTCTTTAAGGCACATTGCAGGAGTTTAGCTCATGTGTGTGAAGCCAGATTGTGGCTGTACAACAAGCAAGTGACTGAACTTACCCCAAAATAATTGTCTTTTGCTTTAATAACTGCTCAGTTAACTTAAAATCGACAGAAAACAAACAACCACCCCCTAAAACAAACATATAATAGCATGAACAAAGAAAGGGACAAGATACCCTCAGAATTAAGTGTAAGCAAAAAATTAAATTACTAGAATGCTTTGGGAGACAAATTTAAATATAGTGTTTGGGTTAATATTGTCCCCATTTAATAGGAAAAAGCTGATATAGTACATAAACATTATAAATCAGGGTTTTCAATGAAGTTAAATATATGTTTATATGGGTGTATGTGCATGTGTATCTACCTACATAGTTAATTTTTTTTTTAATTTACCATCTTAACTATTTTTTAAATTTTTATTTTGTTTTATTTTTAGGCCATACCATGTGGCATGTGAAATCTTAGTTCCCCAACTAAGGATTGAATCCATATCCCCTGCATTGGAAGCGTGGAGTCTTAACCACTGGATCACCAGGTAAGTCCCCTATCCATATACTTTTAAAAATTAAATCTGTGTTATAGGCGTGTGGGTATGTATACACATCCACACATATCCACACTTAACTTTCTGTCTTAAATATCAGTTTTTATGGTGAAGCCATCACCTCACCCAATTATCTCCCAGTTCATTATTGAGAGAATTAATCCATGATTGGAGAACAACAATCATAATGACTCAAACAGCTTTGAACAACGAATACACTGGAATTGGAAATTAAAAAAGTCAGAGGGGCTCTATTAATTGTAATTAAGAGGAAGGGATGGTATCAGCAGATGCTGCATTGCACTAACAGAATTCAAACCAGTCCAGTTATTGGTGGTACATTACACCTTTAAGCAAATTACAGGGCTTATTGCAAGAAATTTGCAAAGTTGCTCACAGCAAATCTGTTATTCATTTGGCTTTTCTGGCATGAGCATCAGGCTGGTGAAGCTGACTCTGCAACTACAGAAGATACTTTTTGCCAGTTATAGATAATCTCTCATAATTGAAATGGAATTAATAACTCATCTTAGCCAAGTGTTGGGTTATTTAACTGGTTGCTGTGAAGAGGAACTGCTTTGAAATCCAAAGCACTGTCTTTAAGTTAACAAGTTATTATTGTTACATATTGGGCATTTTTTACTCCTTTCAGTGTGTTTTAATACAAGATGTAGACAACATCACCTTCTTTCATATTCCCAAATTTTTGACAAATGAACCCCCAAATTGCCAATTACGATTAGTATCCTTAATCTTTTTAGTCCCTACAATATTATTTTAGCATTAGGGAAGTTGTTAAAGGTAAGTGTGAGTTTGACCAAATTAATGATAATAATAGTTTAAAATTCCTTAGCTTAAATAATCCTTTAGTATTATTTCATTTATTCTTCACAACCCTAAAATGATCATTAATTTCACTTTAAAAATGAAATTGAAGTTTAGAGAAGTTGAATGCCTTGCCCAACTTAAAAACTGAAAGAGTGGATATTTAAAAACTGAGACTAGTGTTTGTTCTTAATCATTACACTATCCTGCTTTTGCTAAAGAGTCTAACTAGCTAAAATAATATGAAGAAGCTAATATTATATATACATAAATAGTTGTTTAATGCAACTGACATTCATTCAATATCTCAGTTGTGCTAAGCATAGGTGCAACAAAGAGTACAGTGGTTTAAACAATTGCCTATCCTTTAAAGAGCACAGACAAGAGATAACACAAGTCCAACTATAACTACAGTCCTGAATGCCAGGTGTAAGATACAGCAAAAGCACAGTGAGATTTCAGAAGTGAGAGCCAATACTCTTAGTCATAAGTCCATGTAAAAGCTGTAATGAAAAAGGAAAATCCAGAGACAGTGTGTAGTGTAAAGCACCTGGGCTTGGATTTTTTGCTTTGTTTTTTAGTAATGTAAGTGTCTTTCATTGATGAAATTTTTCTGACATTTTGTTGTGACTGTTAAACAAAGCACTTGGTTTTCCTCCCAGGGTATTGCCACCTGATTGCTACTCTCATTACCAATTGTATTGATTACATTTGTTAAAGGGAAGGCGACTATGAATGTCTTTCTGTTAGCAAATGATGGATGAATGCTTCTATAGCACCTAATGAGATGCAATAAATTCCATTGCTTTGATTTGATTTCTTCTTGAAATGTAGCCACAGTAGAATTGTTCATTGTATGGGTAAACAAACTCTATCAGGAATGGTTCCCCGTGAACTGAAATATAGTTTTTGAATTCTCTTAAATGGAATCCTTGATTTGCATGTTTAGTGACCTGTATTAGTTGACTGAAAGAGTAAGGTCACATCAAAGTTGGCGTCCAGTTTTATTCCTATAGCTGGAACTGGACTCCCTCCATACAGTGGGATTGGAAGGTTACTAGAAGGCATTTCTACCCCAAAATATCCTCAGGCTCTTACAGTTGCTGAAATCCTTCAACAACATTCACCCACATGAATTAATAAGCATTGCCTTTGAATATAACCTCTTTTAAAATGTGGGATTTTCTGAGAAACCTCTAAACTGAGATTCATCTGATTCAGATTCACCAGTCTCTTTAATATTCTAGTGAACACTGTGAGGCAGGAAGAGATAGAGAAAATATAGATCATATATGTCATCAAATAATATATAGATAATGCATTATCAATATAACAATTTATTACATAATTAAGATAATAATTACATATATAATATACAGCATGATTCCTGTCATCCTCTTCATCTACTTTTATTCTGTAGAATCTCATAATGATTAGTAAATAATTTTTCAACTCCATTAAATTCTATTGAATTCAACCAATATGTGATCTTAATATAATGTGATATATAAAGCAAAATAGAACCACGGCTGTAAAATGAGAATTAATTCCAGATGGGGTGGGATATGGCAATTTCAGAAGGAAGAAATGACATGGAATATTAAAGGGAGAAGGTGTAATTTGAATTTGGGCCTTGAAAAATGATCACAACAGGAGCCAGAGTTTACTGGGGATTCCCTGAAAGCTAATCAGATAAGAGATCAAATCAGTAGTACCAGGATTCCATTGAATTGCTCTGAATCCCAATTCTAAAATTAGTCACATATTATAAAACTCATTAGTTATCTTCTGTGTAATTCTGTGTAACTAGTTCCTTCATTAGTCCTTTTGAAACCTGGTAAAGGGATAAATCCAAGCCTGATTATCCTTGAATTTTCCCTTTTTCCTCTATATTTTGTCAGTGGGAATAATGGCATGAATATCAGGTAATACAAATATAGTTTGGACCTAACTGGCTAGTTCACTAGAGCAGGCATTTATTATAAGAGAGAAAACATGTTAGATCAACTGTAAAATATTCTGTGATAATGGAAATGTTCTATAATCTACATTACCCAACATGGTAACTGCTGGCCACCTGTAGCTGTTGAGCACTTGAAATGTGGCTGGTATGAATGAGGAACTGAATTTTAAATTATATTTCATTTCAGTTTATTTACATTCCAGCAGCCACATGTGGTTACTGGCTACCCTATTGGACAGTGCAGTTCTAGGTAGTGTGAACAGTAAGCACAGAGGAATATAGTCATGTATTTGGAAATCAGATAGTAATTTATAAATTCTAGAGCATAGATGAAGGCTGTAATGTGTCTGAAGATGAGACTGGATAATAGACTTTCCAATAACAAGCTAAGTTATAAGTTTGGCCAGAGATGTTGAAGCCTGACAGTGTTACATGATGAAATCTCTTTTAGGATAATGTTCTTGGCATATGAAAGAATGATACAAGGTAGGGGACAGGGAGTAGATATGGGACAAAGAAACAATTTTAATATTATGAAATCATAACTTAGAATAGTTACAGCAGGAATAGAGTAAAATAGTTAAAGAAATACTCTGAAAGTGGAATTGACACTACTTGTGACTCATTGGTGTGTGTGTGTGTGTGTGTGTGTGTGTGTGTGTGTGTGTGTGTGTGTGTTGGTGAGGAGGGGAAAGAGTATAATCATGAAGATGTTTAGTGGATTACTAGCTAGATAATTCATAGGTGATGAAAATGTGGAGGCAGGAGGGAAACCCAGTTTGAGAGAACATATCTGTTAGCTATTAAAATAATGCTGCATAACAATCAGTAGGCAACTCAGTGGCTTAAAACACCCATTTGTCAGTGCTCAGAAGTTTACTGATTGAGTATCCTTTGGCTAGGCGTTTTTTAGCAACAAGGAATGATGATATTACTTAGGGACACTTACCTGATGTTCATAAAGTTTTGGTATAATTAAAGAAATTCTACCCTTGGTTTAATGCCTCTGATACTTACATCTCAACCTCTATCTGGCAAGTCTGAACATATACTAATAGAAAATCAAGGGGAGAAGAGCAGAAATACAAAGTACTTTTAAAGCCTCTGTTTGTGACAGGTTTGCTAATGGCCTGATGGCCAAAGCAACGAATGTGGCCAAACCCAGAGTCTATGTAGGAGGGTACCAAAAAGAGCATGAGTAGAGAAAGACATGAAGACCTGGAGCCATAGACAAAATTACTTTTTCATAGTCTTCCTTTGACCAGTTAATTATGTTTTTTTTCTACATACACATACCTTTTATGCATATCCATTCCCCTTCAATGATCCATTCAATCATTGATCATTATATTGGACTCAGAGTCCAGGAACTCATGAATTACATGAATCCAGATATAGTTTAGTTTCTCATGATCTAGAGATCTGTGAACTAAAAAGACAAGTTATCTACCCTCTTGATTCCCTACATGCTTGTAACATGATGAAATAAGGACAAGATAACTGCAATAGGTCATTTCATTTAAAAAGTGGAAGGATGGGAGACACATAGCAGTCACTGCTAATAAAGATTATGGGATCAAGATGGAACAATATTACAAATTCCCACTTCCCCAGGTTTGGTAGAGGGGTAAGTTTTTGTTTCTTGATTAGACCTGGTTTTTGCTCCTTGGGAAGTGGTTCCCAAGACCCCTGTGCTTTTTAAGTAAATGAAGCCTGTTGCATTTTGACTTTCTTCCAAAAAAAGAGTTTCTCTAAGCTTTGATTATTACTTTTTATTTACCCCCTATTAAATCATACTGTTAAGATGTGGATTAGATTCTGTTGTGTGGTAGAACTGGCTCATGCTGACCTGAATTATTGTTTCTCTTGTTTCTGTGCTGTTTACACTGGCCATAGGATGAGAGGCATGTTTCTCTTTTAGCAGAAAGGGTTGCAGGCATTTAAAAATGGTCATTTGTCTCACCGAAGTGGAACGCACAAGCCTGGGGTGGTTTTCTTGTCCATCGTGAAAGTCTTAGGGGATGTTTGCCGAATTGTAATGAAATCATGTTGCAAAGAAAGGAGAGTATCAAGAGATATTTGTTTATGAAATAGGTCAAGTGAGAGAAATACACATACACACATACATATGTTTCTTCTTTTTTTGTGAGGAATTTCATTTACTCTTTAACAATTACATTAGGAAACTTGTGTGGTTGGGGGAAATGAAAGCTAAGCTTTTTGGGACATGATTTTTTTTTTTTTTTTTTTGCAGTACGCGGGCCTCTCACTGTTGTGGCCTCTCCCATTGCGGAGCACAGGCTCTGGACACGCAGGCTCAGCGGCCATGGCTCACGGGCCCAGCTGCTCCACGGCATGTGGAATCTTCCCAGACCGGGGCACAAACCCGTGTCCCCTGTATCAGCAGGCGGACTCTCAACCACTGTGCCACCAGGGAAGCCCTGGACGTGATTTTGATAGAAAAGAAGTTCAAGAAAAAGGAAGCCTGACAATGTCAATATATTGAATGAGGGCCATTTTAAAATAAAGTCTTAAAAAAGCACACTTTACAAGAAAGCAAAGATGGCCTCTTTTAAAATATTACAAGGAGAAATTCATCATAGATAACTCAAGTGCACAACTCAGGTTGCCTAATGTAAAATGCTTTATAGGCCTGTTTGTCGAATCTTTGCTATGGACTTAGTTTGGTTTGTATCTCTGTATCTACTGTTGGAAATTGTGAATTTACATGCACCCATTCAAGAAACACTTTTAAGAGAATCTCTATCCCAGAACATAATAAACAACCTTTACCTTGGTGTCTAATGAAAGGATCAATATTCAAATAGTAATTGACTAAGTTAAATCATCAGCATTAACAAGTAAATGTATTAGATAAATACATATTTTCTATGATTCTCAAGCTATTTACATGAATGCTTTTTGCATCATTTATTTTTATGTTTGTTTTTCATTTTTACCTTTTGTCTATTCCTGTGTAGTGTCACTAGTAAATAAAACTTATAACAGGAACTGTCCTGAATCTCCATTGATTAGATTGAGGAGATGAAACATAGCCTTTACTCCTTTCAGGACAAGAACTGGTAAAGCAAGGCAGAGGTTGTTTTTGCTGGACCCTATCCATGGAGAGAGGAGCAAGGTGTGGTGACTGCCTCCCATATTAGATATTTCTGTGTTTCCCACGTATTTTCCTTTCCTGTGTTAATCACAAGCCTTGGAAAATTGAGCTTCTCAAGTCCAGAAAGGAGAACCTTCCTTGAGTTTTATCTCAGGCTAGAGCAAGCCTTAAAAGCTTGACACTTGTGCCTGTTCCTAGTGCAGCAGTCTCAGAGAGGAATCTCAAGCCAATCTCTAGCCAGACTCATTGAAGAATGAGTCCAAAGAAACTGAGATAGTCCTGCAAGCTTTTGGCTATGGTATCACCTTTAAAAATCATAGTTGGGGACTTCCTTGGTGGTGCAGTGGTTAAATCCACCTGCCATTGTAGGAGACACAGGTTTGATCCCTGGTCTGGGAAGATCCCATGTGCTGCGGAGCAACTAAGCCCGTGCACCACTACTGAGCCTGTGCTCTAGAGCCCATGAACCACAACTACTGAGCTCCTGTAGCACAACTACTGAAGCCCACACACTCTAGGGCCTGCATGCCGCAACTGTTGAGCCTGTGTGCTGCAACTGCTGAAGCCGGTGTGCCTAAAGCCCATGCTCTGCAACAAGAGAAGCCACCACAATGAGAAGCCTGTGCACTGCAATGAAGAGTAACCCCTGCTTGCTGCAACTAGAGAAAGCCTGCATGCAACAACAAAGACCCAACACAGCCACAAAAAAAAAGGTCCACATCAAAAAAAAAAAAAAAAACCAAACTCATAGTTGGATATCTGTGGTACATATATACAATGGAATACTACTCAGCCATAAAAAAGAATAAAACAATGCCATTTGCAGCAACATGGATGGATCTAGAGATTGTCGTACTAAGTGAAGTAAGTCAGAAAGAGAAAGATAAATACTGTATGATTTCACTTATATGTGGAATCTAAAACATGACACAAATGAATTTATCTATGAAACAGAAACAGACTCACATAAATAGAGAACAGACTTGTGGTTGCCAAGGGGGAGGTGGGTGAGGGAGGGATGGGTTGGGAGTTTGGGGTTAGCAGATACAAACTAGTATATATAGAGTAGATAAACAACAAGGTCTTATTATATAGCACAGGGAACTATATTCAGTATCTATGAATAATGGAAAAGAATATAGAGAAGAATGTATATATATATATATATATATGTAAAATTGAATCACTTTGCTGTACAGCAGAAATTGATATAACATTGTAAATCAGCTATTTGTCAATTAAAAAATAAAACCTCTATCCTAAAAAAAAGAAAAAAATAATAGTTGGAAGAGAGAAAAGATAGTGCCAGAGAAAGTTCTGTCATTAAGTAGTGGTATGGCAGGTTAAAAATGGCCACACATTCTTTGCAGATCCTTCCATCAAGAGTGGAAGTTTCCTTCTCCACTTCTAGAATCTATACTGAAATTTGCTAAGAGAGGAGATCTTAAGTGCTCTCACCACACACACACAAAAGAAGGTAACTATGTGAGGCACTGGATATGTGATATGTAAATTAGCTTGATTGTAGTAATCATTTCACAATGTATATAGATCATGCTGTACACCTTAAATATAATATTTATTTGTCAGTTATACCTACTTAAAGCTGGAAAAAATAAAAAACAACTGGATAATGATAGAACTGGCCAAGAACTTCTATGATCAGGCTCCACGGTTCATGCTCATAAGTGCCACACTATACTGCCTTTCAGCAAGATTGCCTAAAAACTTTAGAGGGATTTGTCATCATCTGAAATGCCTTTGAGTAGGCCTTCTGAAGACTTCTGAGCTGATAGAGGACACAGCAGTCTCATTATATTACAGTCATGCTGTGTATGAGAAAATGAGAGAGACATTTTTCATTAAATCTCTGATGTGATTGCATTTGCTACTTAAATTGCAATCTGAAAATGACAGAGCGTGTTTTTAGTCATGAAAATCACACCAAAAACTGATGTGGAAGGGAGGATTGCTAAGCAATGAATGGCAATAGGGAGCTAATTCAGTAATGGCATAATTTGTGTTTGCCTGCCTGAACTCTCTCTCTTAGGCTTCCTGGAATATACTAGATATGGGCCCATTAATCAGTTACCTTTATAAAAAAAATTTACACCACTTATTCTTTTTTCCAAATAATTCATAGCCATGGTACAAGTGATATCCCATAGTGATGTCTAGTAGTGTGTACATTTTGTCAAATGTGACGAGAGCTTTAAAAATAACTAAAACATACCGTGAAAGTAAATTAATAGAACCCACATTGTGATCCTGGATTCTTGATTGACTTTTACCATCTTTGTTTGCTCACTCACCACAGGGGAAAGAGCCTGCTGTCACTGTGAAATAACAGTGTTCAACTCTATTAAATGAAACTTGAAGAATTATGGATTCTGAAGGTTACGCTAGTACCATTTTATGACTAAGACCTTATAATTCATTTTCTTGGAAATTATAATAATCTCAAATTTGCATTTAAGCAATCTTTTGATATGAGGTTTTTTTTTTCTTTTTTTCGCCTCTAGACTATAAGATTAAGTCATAATTTCACCCGAAATGTAAAAATCCAATGGTAGTCTTTCAGATTCTACAATTTGGAACTTATTGTAGTTCAGATTTCATGTTTACATTGACAGCAGGTGGAAAGACAATGTTTCCATGACTGAATTCTAGCCCCAGCTGTGTCTGCCTTTTTTGGAGAAGATGTTCTTTGCAAAATCTCTTGGTGCTCCAAAATCAGGAAACAATAATATATAACTTTCGAAAACGAATAAGGTGTCCAAGGAGAATAGTTCTACTTTTGAATAGAAGTAGATGTAAAAAAATGTAATAATAAAACAGCTAACATTTATTGAATGCTTGCTGTGTGCCAGGCATAGTTCAAAATGCTTTACATACACTATCTGATCTGTTCAGCAATCTACCTTAGTGTTGATGGGTATGGGAAGTCTACTCTAGACCCCTTACTCTTTTTTAAAAAAAATTATTTTATTGAAGTATAGTTGATTTACAATGTTAGATCCTTTACTCTTGAGATTTCACTACTTCTACCATCCTGAAGGAAGAGAGTAGCTTAGCTGTAATGGCCCTTACAATTGTAATTTGATCCACAAGCACTGACAAGGAGAAAAAAAAAATCTGTCTTTCTATTTAACAGACTTGCAGAGAATTTATTGAGACTGGGTTGTTAGTAGGAAAAGCCTAATCTCTAGTATCACTGATGTTCTGATGCATGGATGCTGGGTTTAAGTATGATATGTGTTTATTCTATTCTTTCTTTAGTTTTATTCATTAACTTTTGTAAAGGAAAATACAATCATAAAAATGGTAATAACTTACGCTCTTATTATAGTAGTAAGAAATTAGAAATGATTTTTAAATGGAGTAATCATTATATACAATAATTAAAATAAAGAAATTTTACTTAGAAATAAAGACTGCTTACAGTGCCAAAAATATTTACTATAAATATTAAGGGGAAGACTAAAATGTAAACTGAATGTGAACATTTAACTATATAAAATTACTTTTGTATGACATTAATAGGGGTGACATGGAAAATTAAAATATATTTTTTAAGGTATTTGAAGTTTGGATAAATTTAATTCTTGGAGAATTTACTTGCAA
Organism: Mesoplodon densirostris; assembly: GCF_025265405.1. NCBI lineage: Eukaryota > Metazoa > Chordata > Mammalia > Artiodactyla > Ziphiidae > Mesoplodon > Mesoplodon densirostris. The sequence goes on along the minus strand of NC_082667.1, from coordinate 22,694,552 downwards.
ATATCAAAGTAAAAATTTGAAGGGAGAATTATTTCAAAAACTCACAGTAACATCCTGTGCGTGAATTTTTTCATTTCTGCGTTTACTAAAAATAAAGTAAATTGCTTCTAACCAAAACATAATTTTGAGTGAACAATACACAGTGATATTATTCATTTAAATCTAAAGTTTTATTTTTAATGTGTCACTTCCTATAGTTCATTCTTCAAAGAAAGCATCATTGGAGCTTCCAAGGTGGTTAACACTGGATGGAATAACAGCTATTTCCTTAGAATACTTTTAGGTTAAATTGGAACTTGTACTGCTCAGGGTACAGTATAATCCAGAAAATCGTATTTCTTAGTAAAAGGGTCTAGTTAGTCAGAATTGCCCCAGGATATAATAGGTGATTTCCCTAGTCAATCCAGAACTTTACATCTTGGTTAGCTGTATCACTCTGTGGTTTGCTCTATAATTGTAGAGTTACACCTCCTAAAAGGTACATACATTTTATGAGAAAGTGTGGTATTCCTCTAGGAAAACAAACTAGAACAAATATCAGTATTCTGGCACAATTATGAAGCAAAGGAATATATATTTTTTTAAATCCAAAAAAGAAAACCACTTAGAGCTGCTGTTCCAACAACACTGTAGGGAGTGGCTCAGTTGCAACAGTAAACAGCCTGTGTCTCCAGCACCTCCACCCACTGCAATTATGACACATTTAGAAGTCAGCAGAGACTTTAAAAAGCCAAAGTTACACAATGCCTTATATATCTGTAGTTGCAAAAATGCTGCCAGGATATTTGAGCCTTCAGCAAACTTACCCTTCATTCCACAAGGTGGGGTTGTTTCAATATGAAACAAGAGAGCAAGAGACTCAAGAGACATGCTCTTACCTATTTCCAAAGTGAGAAAATGTTACTATTATTTTGCCATTAAAGCAGAAGAAAAGACAGAATTTTATGAATGAATAAGAGAAAAGTTCTTGGTGTACTTTATTTTGTTTGTTCTTTTATCTGAAAAAGGGCTTTATCCAAACAGATTTGAAATAAAGATTATTCTGTTGCTTATTCAATAATTAAGTGACATGATTAATTAAGTAATTTGTTAATTCAACAAATATTTATTGATTACTTCCTATGTCCCAGGCAGCGTTCCATGGCCTGAATATAGGGAACTGAACAAATCACAGCTAGAAGAAACTATCACAAACAAATCACAGCTAAATAGAAAAAAAACTATCACAGTAAAACTGTTCATGGAGCTTATCTTCTATCAGGGCCGTGGAGGGGCTTGCTGAGTTGAAGATGGAACACAAACCAAATACATAAGTTGGTCATATAGCATTTTAGGTGATGATACATTGTATGTAGAAAATTTAAAAAGGATGGAGGATGCCCAGGGCTGGGAGTAGAGTATTGTTACAGTTAAGTGATTTGGTCTATAAAGAGTTCCCGGAAGAGGTGGCGCAGCTTGCTAATGGATCAGATGTGGAAGTAAAAGAAATAAAGAACGAATGACTCCCAGACGCTTGAAAGCCCATACTCGAGAGGCACATGTTGGTTGGAAAAGGAAAGCCTGCTTTACTCAGGCGTCTGACAACCTGGGGAGAATGCAGACTCATGTCCCAGAACCAACTCTGGAAGATTCTGCTCAACCATGAAAGTTTTTAAAGGGAAAAAGGAGAAGTGATCTCAGTTCATCATTGAGGTAGCGGGTCAGACTCTTCGCCATCCCTCACTGCATGCAGTCTTGTCGATTCCTTGTGATCTTCAGATGCTCTCTTGTTTACACCATCTGCTCACAAGATTACTGAAGGGGAAGCTGAGGAAATGATCTAGTCTTCTGTTAATTACTTTTTCTTCATTTTTACTTCTTTAATGTAAGAAAAGAATCAACAGGTTAGGTGAGGCTTGTGTGACCAAAGATTTGAACGATGTGCTTGGGCCAGAGGATAGTTAAGCATGGGGGCATCTGTTGTAAAGGTCAGTTAAATGATGAGACAGAAGGCCTCCTGCAGAGAGCTGCTTCCCACAAAGAGATGCTTACAAATCCCCACTGCCAAACGTCGTTCCATTTCTACGGGATTGCGGGTGAAGATCCGTCTTCTGTAACTTCTTCACGCTGACATAGGGCACCGTATTCTTACAGTGGAAGATGTCAACGTGGGTCTGTAGCATCTCTTGGCTGACAATTTTAGTTGCCTGCTTACATATATGGGCAGAACAAGCCACAATTATTTTGATGCCCACAAAGATATAGATTATTATGAGCAGTCGTGTTAATCCCATTCTCCTAAGGCCAGTTCTTGGAATTGTGCTAGCCATAGATTCAGTACTGCTCAAGATGGAGCAGTTTATGTCATGGCTACAGTCTGGTCATCATGCAGTTAGCTTTTCCCCTCTGATGGCAGTTATAGTATCTGTAAAACAACTTAGGAATGTGCATCAGACTGAAAGATTCTGTGACTCTATTGTCCTAATCATCAAGTGCTTGAGCCTGCTCTTTTGTGACCCAGTGGAGGCCTGGGAGACTTTTGTTTTTCTACACACAAGAGGCAGGGGACATAGAGGGGCCTTTGTGCTTGGGGGGAGGGGTGGCGCGCAGGGTTCTGCTTGGTTTTAAGACCTTATAACTTATTATATTGTCATATTTTTTTTCCAGTCCATAAAAAATGCTCTTAGAAGCTTAGGTTTTGGCCTTTCTATATCTGGTTTGGGGCCATTATAGACTACCGAGATAGCGCATGCATACTTGAAGTCATGGAACATTTGATATAGTCCCATTCTTGGCACTATTTAGCTGAGTGACTTTGAGGTAGTTGCTTTTCCAGAAAATGATGGATTGAAGTGGATGGCCATGGTGACAGCTGATCAGAGGTCCATGTGGTGCCCTGCATTTCCCATCCTCCTTTGCTATTACATGAAGCTTTATGAGTGATGGCCAATGGAATGTAGGTGGGGGAGATATAAATATTTCAGATTAAAAGAGGATTTTAATACATACACATAACCAGTCTGTGATAATAAAGCATCCTCATAGATTAATTAGCAACAGTTGTTTTTTTCCTTTCAATACGTAAATAATGGTGCTTCTTGCTATCAGTGGTATCTTAAGATTCTGTGAAATGCAAGTAGTATTTTCCTATCAGTCTGACAGTCCTTAACTTATTCTCACAGAAAATTTGGCTTTATGTACTTACATAGATTTGTGATTCTTACAATATAAAGGTAGGAAACTATCGTTCTTAAAGTGGAAACAAGTTTCCTTTATTGTGAAAATTTTCAAATGAAGAGAGAAAGAAAGCTCAATTTTATTGAATATTTTTGTCTAATTGGGCTTGGTGTTTTCATACTAATTATCTAATATAATTTTCACAATAATTTAGAAGCAGTAGGTAGGTATGATTCTGTTCATTTTGCGTGGGCAGTGAGACTGAAAAGATTACAAATCTTCTTCAAAGTCACTGAGCAACTAGGAAGTATGGGGCAAAGATCTAGCTGTTACCCAATTAATTGTGAGGCCCCTCTCTTGGGGCCCTAGCTGAACTGAAGCCCCCCTGGCTCAGTCAGGGAGTTCTTTCCTGCTCAGATTTACGCTGCCAATGATGCAGCTAAGTTTGGTGCATATCAAGTCAGGATTTTTTCAATGGCCAGAGAATGGAGAAGGGGGGCTCATACTCTAAAGGCATCTTCTCTCAGAAGGGAGGAAAAGTGGGGAACTTTTAAGAGGCAAGTGACAGGTGTATCATCAGAAACTGGGGAAAAGGCAGAGATTTCCAGGAACAGCTGGCACATGTGCAATTTCTCAGACTCCCTTGCACAGGGCACAAATTGTGCCTAGCAGAGTACAAATCTCCCCTTTGGGCAGAGATCTTAGCATGGTAATGAAGCAAAGGTAACTTTTGGGCACCTCTAGCCGGTTCAGGGATGTTGACCACTGTATATCTCTCAAAGCATGTATCTCTCAAAGTACACCTGTGAAGCATCTCTGCCAAACACCAGGTACTTTTGAAACAAACACAGAGATAAATCAGGGCAAGTGTCCTTCAGTTCTCAGGGGTTGGTATGGAAACACAGAGACAAATCCAGGCAAGTAGTGACCTTTAGCCTACTTCCCCCCTATCGGGGATCTGGCCTGTTCAGTCTGGTTTATTGTGGGCCTTTGTGGCCTCTTGTTGATAAAACACAATTAACCTGCATGGTTGAAAACAGTTTCTGCCCCTGGGGCCTGGGCTGCATAACATGGGTGACATAACCTTGGTCTTTTGTCACTAAATCTTATTTCCCAAAAATAATAATAAAAGAGATTCATTGAGAAGATTTTTATAAAAGAAATAACTCACTATTAAAGAGCACTGACGTGGAAGCCTGAGAGCTTCAATATATATCTCAGCCCTTCTATTTGGCAGTTTTGTGACATTGGGCAAGTTCCTTAACTAATGTGTGCTTTGATTTCCTCATCTGTAAAATGTAGAAAATACTAGTATCTAGCACATGGAGATGTTTTAAGGGTAAAAGAATACACACACACATATATACATGCTTAGATCATATAATTATTGATATATTCTGTTACTGTTATTTGCATTCTTGATATCAGAATTTGCAATCATAATCTCTGTCTGTTCTAAAATGCTTTACCAAGTACCTTATGACAAAGGAGAGAAGTATTGCTGTGTAGACTGCAGTTCCACAGCAGGAAAACATTTGGAAAGAGTGCGTGGTAAGGGTCGGAATAAGAAAGAAGAAACAAGTCAGTAGAATGAGCAACTGATTCTACTTGTTTCTCTATCGCTCAGACTTGTTTCTCCTCATTTCTTGATCAGGGCTGGGAAAGATTCCCATGAGGACTGATATTGCTGCAAACTGGACAGCATCTCTGAGAACTCAGTTCTGTACTTGAAATGGAAATATCAACCAGCACTCAGAAACTGATGTAAAGAGTTTCTGGGGCCTCCCTGGTGGCGCAGTGGTTGAGAGTCCGCCTGCCGATGCAGGGGATACGGGTTCGTGCCCCGGTCTGGGAGGATCCCATATGCCGCGGAGCGGCTGGGCCCGTGAGCCATGGCCGCTGGGCCTGCGCGTCCGGAGCCTGTGCTCCGCAACGGGAGAGGCCACAACAGTGAGAGGCCCGCCTACCGCAAAAAGAAAAAAAAAAAAAAAGAAGAAAAAAAAAAAGAGTTTCTGGTGTGGCTATGACTGTAGCAGAGGCAGCAATAAAAAAGAGCACGCTGAAACACCAACTTGATCCGTGGTCTGTAGGCCAAGAATAGCAAGAATTTTCCATAATACTGCTCTCTTACCTTCTTCTAACATTGCTTTCACCACCTATTATTTTCACAAATGAAATTGATTCTGCTACTGAAACTGACAGAGGTCCATGTGTTTCTAAATTGAAGAGATTGGAAAGACAGATTGAGTGGTGGTGAAAGTGGTTCAATTAACTTGTCTATTTAAGTACCTATTATGCGACTTGGTTATTTTAGTACCTATTACATGAACCAGATCTTGAAATATTGAAGGAAATAGTGCCTCAGAAACAGCAGAACAAGATGCTACACAATGATAATATGGAACACCATAAAATAAGTGCTAAACATTTTATTTCCTTGTGGTGTGGTTCAGAGGGACAAATATCATATCTGGTTTATGGAATCGTTTGAGACATTATGGAGAAGATGTGTTTGAAAGGGTTCTTGAAGAATGATGCAGTCTAGATAGAAGGTACTGAGCTCCTTCCTAAACATCACCTTGGTACTTATGGATTTCTTGGGATGGAGGTTGTAACAGCTGGCTTGCAGGATCATTGGAAAATTCATGTTTAAATATCATAGGTGTAGACAGGGTAACATTTTGAGTGAAGCTCAAATGATTCATTTTTACAAAGATTTTTATTGGTTAATATCTTTTCCACATTGCAACATATTTTCTTAGACCTTCCTTATTAAGGCTTTGCTTTCTTACATGTATCACAATAGTCAGCAGCTGCATATTATTAAGAGAAAGGGTTAACCTGCAACTGAAATCTTTGTTCACAGTTTGAAGTTCGAATTCCCCTGGGGTCATAATTACTAACCTCATTAGCCCAGGATTACTATTTTAAAGCCCTCTTCAAGGTTAGGAAACTCTGATGTTTTGTCAGTAATGATATTGATCAATCATATAAATATAATTTCCAATGTCCAGTATCAATATTTAAAACCTTCTTAGAAAATACAGGGAAATAAAAGAATCCAACTCTATGGATATACACAGATTAGAATGAAAAGACTTGAAACCATCTTTAGATTTTAAAAAAAAGAAACAGTGTGAGTCATCACCAGACAGGATGAAAGCCAGATCTTAGAGAGTGCTATAAACACAAAGCAAACAGACTAATGTGAAATGAGGGTAAAACAACATTGAAATATTCACTGACCACAGACTTCTCTTTTAGCTGTGTGTCTCCTTTAATGCCCTCTCATGTATGTTTTCTTGAACATGAAGTTGGGTTCAGAAAGCCACCTACGTGGACAAAATACAACGTGGAGCTAGAACTGCTGATCTAAATCTCTACTGAGAAATCAAAATGAGAAATACAGATGTGAAATTGAGATGACCTGGGACCCTTTACTGGAGTGCTTGCACCTAGACAAATGTTTCAGAATACAAAGAAACTATAAGGGACTAAAAATACCTGCATGCATGCACAGTCAGGGAAGATTATGAACAATAAGATACAAAAAAGCTACAAACCAATGGCCACTTCTGAGGTGCTGGGAGAAAAAGCGGAATACCGCACATGATCCCTGCACACACCACCACCAAGGGAGTGGGCAGGCCACCTAAGCCATCCCTCCAGCCTGACCCACTGATCTGCTCCTACCCTCACCCCATTTAAGGAATCAGCCTGCCCTCAGAGAGCAAGCAAGGGAATCTGTTATTTGTTCTAGCTCCCTGGTGCTGCAGCACGAGTCCTCAATAAAGCCTTGCCTGAACTCCTTGTCTGACCTCTTACCAATTTCTATTGATTAAAGGGTCCAAGGACCTGGTTCAGTAACAAAATCATCCACACAGAGACGACAGTACAGCTATGGGAGTGATTAGCCTAAAAGAGAGAGGTTACATTGTTTAGAGCAATGGTTATCTATCCTAAGGATTTCCAGAGTCCTCCAGTGGATATTTTTAAAACACAGATCATAGGTTGTATACTAGATATCTTGGATCAGAATCTTGGGGAAAGGGGTGTTACTAAGGAATCTACACATTTAAAAAATTATCTCCATGTACACATGTGTACATGGAGATAATACATATCCATGCATAATGTACATGCACTATGTACATTATTAAAATTTTTTTCTGTGCCTTATAGTTTATGCATTATAGAATCATAGAAAAGTTGAATTAGAAGCTCTTTTGTGCCTACAGTATTAATTAATGAGTCCTTTTACTTGTGCCAAAGAATTAATTGTTTATAGAAGTATTTTCCTCATTCTCTTTTACCAAGTATATATTAACTATGATCTCCACAGCAGCTAAAGGGAATTAACCAGAGTTTCTCACGTAATTTATAAACAAATAGCTTAATATGGAATCTTGCTTATTAACATCTAGCCCCCCTCCCCCTAGGAACTAATCATTCAAAAGGATGTTATTAAGAATTGGAAATCTTTTTAATAAATGGAGAATGTTTTGGTTACTTCAAATGGGTAGTATTGTAATGCTTTTATTGTAGCTGGGTTTTTTTCTCCTGATTGTGGGAGAACATTTGACTGAATGATACTGATTTGAATCCATATGACATGCTCTTATTATTAAACTTCTGTCTTAAAAGAATTTGATAAAGTCAAGTTTCTTCCTCATGCATTCCGAACCTACAGGTACTTCCTTTCTCTCAATCATAAATGGTTTTGCTCAGGTGAAAGAAAGACGCACTTGCTTTTCTACTCTCAGATGCCATAATCTAGGTTCCTGATGAAGTGTCCAGGTGTGCATGCTCTTTCTGACCTTCCCATCCACTAAGGTAATGATCATGCCTTTGATAGAGTCCTGGATTCTGAAGGATTGTTCTGTACACCAAATGAAGCATGGCTTTCTACTGAACTCTAAGGAAATAATGCCCATCCACAAATGCGTTAGAAGTTACATATCTTGATATTTTACTCCTTTTGTATGCCCATCATTTGCCCTTTTGCTTTAAGAAATTTTCAAGATGTAGTTTTCATCACCCCGGAGAAACATAAAATTATCTTCATGCTACAGTATCAGCTCAGCTTGTTTCATTTGTAATCCTGCTGTAAGATACAGACTTACACTCAGTTCTAAAGGTTGCAAGTCAGGAAGGGAAGGAGGGAGGGGCAGCAGTGAGAGGAAGTGTGTATGTGCACAGGACAAAGAAGCAATAGCCTGAAATATATGATTGTATGTGATTGTACAAAAAAAGTTAGAAATCAGAAACTTAACAGATCTAAACAAGCATAGCTACAATGGAGACGAAGCATTTCCAAAGCAAAGGGCTGATAAGACTATAGAACAGAATAGATAAGAAAACTATATACCTGAACAAGTGATAACATTTATCTTGGTATCCATGAAAATATGTGGAATTACTCTCAACAGGATTTGCCTTAGTGCTTTATTTTTATTTTTCTATTTATATATTATATAAAGCTTTTTGAAAAGAGGAGAAAAACAGCCTAAAAGCATATAATGATGTAAAAATGTATGTTGGAAATTCTGCCAATGCACTGTCAAGACATTGAAAAACAAGTTGAAGATTGTTTTTTTAAAATTTATTCTTTTAGCAACTACTTATTGAGTTCTTATTTTGTGCTGGGCACTGTTCTAGATGCTATGTGGCAGTCAAGGTAGGCATAGTCACTATTTTCATGGCATTTACATTCTGGAGGAAAAAACAGATAGGAAGCAGGTAATTTCCATAAGGTCTGATGAGTGTTAGGACAAGATATATACAGGGTGCCAAAGGAACTCATAGCAGTGTTGGAGAAAACCAACCATTCTATCAAGGTGATAAAATCAGGGGGGATATTGGGTAGAAGGGAAAACACATCCAAAGTTGTGGGACCTAAGAAAATTGTAGTTCCAGAGGGTGATGGGAATTGAGAACAGATGTCAAGTGGGGTACGTGTTCCCGAAGCTCTAGAGATGCTGCTGGAGATTGAGAAATGAATGACAAGCAGGTGAAACAAAGGCAGGGCCCCGGTAGAGATGGGCTGACTACTGGAAAGCCACTGAAGGACTTTAAGCAGAAGAGGGAGTTGATTAGATTTCCTTAAAATATGCTCTATGCTGTGATGGAGACATTGGAGTGAGGCAAATGGAGTGTGAGGAGATGAGTTAGGAGACTGGTAAAGTGGATGAAGTGAGAGAGTGCGTGGCTTAGACTAAGTAGGAATCAGTAGGATGGAGGTCTAACTACCATGCCCCACTCCACTAGTCTGAGAAACTTATAAGTGTCCGGAGTCCTCATTTTGGAGGTGATTTGCGAACTGAAATTGGTAAAAACTAGTGTGTATTTACTACTTAGCAAGTCTTCTGTAGGTAGTCTCCCAAATCTCTTTAGAATATGTGGGTACAAAATATTCTTGCTTCCCATATTTGAGTTCTCAACCAGAAATGAAGAGGGAGAACTCACTTTAACATAATAAGCACAGGTTGCCTGCTCTGGTTACTATTGTTGCTTGTATAAGACCTTCATTTAAGTACCTCCCAGTGGACATAAGAAAGTAAAAGTAGATGAAGTAGATAATATTTCCCAAATGTGGCTGTATAATATTTCCCATTCCTTGTGCTCTTTTGAACTTTGCCACTCTGTCATCCAGAAGTGGTCCCTAATTACACTCTCCTTGGATCTGGGCTGGCTTACAAGATGACTTCTAAGACCTCGTCAGACAAAACAATACAATTTCTGTTTTGTTATCTGGGAAACTTACCTTTGGAGCCCTGAGCCATGATATAAGGACTATCTTGAGGGTGCCATGCTATGAGGAAATTCAGGCCTCATGAAGAGGCCACAGGAAATGTCCCAGCTTTGGTCCCAGCTAACAGCCAGCATCAACCATAAGACATGTTTACATAATACCAGACGCCTATGTTCGAGTCACCTTAGCGTTTGCATCTTTCTCACTTCAGATATGGGACAGATACAACTTGTTCCTGCTATACTCTCTATTCATTACAGATATGCAGAATCCATGAGCTTAATTGTTTAAAAATGTCATTGTTTTGGAGTGGTATGTTACACAGCAGTAGTAACTAGAACAGTAATGTGATTCCCAAACATTGTATTTACAGAAGAGAGTTAATATCCACCAATAATATTTAAATGGGAATTGTTGTCTTATGGTAACTATTTAAAAAATAAAATGTTGAAGAATATCAAGTCCATTGGTTTTCCTATTTATGTAATTGGGTCAAGATGAGATAAGAAATATAGGAGAAAGAGATATTATTGGCATTAAATAAATTTATTTGAAGTTAGCCTTTTCAAAGAAACAGGAAAACCTCCCTGCTCCTAGAATTTCTTTATAAGACTGTGATTAATTTTCAGGCTTTAAAAGTTTGTTTTGATGGACTTTGCATCAAAGAGGGAAAAGATGATCAAACAGTAGATAGCCAATGGATACTTTCATAATGCTGTGAAAGATAAAGAATAAATAAGTTATAGGATCTGAGAGACTCCCAGAATTTTTCATTATAAAGTTCAGTCGGTTAATTTCTCATCTCTTTTTACTTTCTAGATTTTAGAGGAGCATAATTATGTGTGTGTCATGTGGGGAGTTAATCAAAAGGAAGGAAAGCAGAAGCTCACATAATTTTAACAATCCAAATTGCATCATTTTCCCTGTGGGGCCCTTTAGACCATCTAATATTCAATGTGCCACCCTTCCATGACACTGTAGGGTCTGCAGCTTCAAGTTATTTAGTACTGTTTATAATCATCAGGCTTGTGTTGTGTCCCTTTCTCACTGCATGGAGATTTACAAGCAGAAGGTAGGATAAGCCGAAGTTATGCATATCAATTTGGAAACGATAGATGAAGCTGGGTTTCTTCTTTTTTACAACGGAATGAAGTACATTTTGAGCAGAGGAAAGAAAGTTGGGAGGTTGCTTGTGTTTCTTGTCACTCATCTCTCTTGTGCAAGATTATGTAATGATTTAAATACTATGCAGATTTTACAAAGCATATGCATGTCAAATATGCAAATTTAGTTCATTGGAAGCTTTACAGAATCCTGTTAGTCTGATGTAAATATAGTGCTGATGAAAGAGTGCCAACATGGATAATGAAAGAGTATTTCTCTACAGAACCATGTGTTCAATTGGCCATTTAATAAATATTCCTCTTTAAACTGCTGTAATGCAATGGTGATAATCTACATTGCTTTGCCAAATCTCTACTTTGGAAGATGTTTTATTCAAAATGATGGAAAATTTGTTTAAAACAATAATTAAAAATTGCCTCATTAAATACACCAAAAACTATGGGAATCCAGTTGTTCTCATAGCTATTATTCTTTCAAGAAATATTTTGAGAAATCAAGGAATATGGTAAGTACTACAATGGGTAAAAAAGCAGTCTGACGTTGTCCTTGACCTCATGATTATTTTAATAAAGGTTAGGAAGTGTGATGGGTGTTAATAGGCATAAAACAAGGAAACAGAAGAGTAGATGCCCTCCACAGCTTTCTACTCTTCTTTCTTCTACTCTCTGGTCACTTCAGTTCATTTCACACACAAAAGAAAGATCTTAAAGCAGAAGTGATAATGTCTTACCCTATTGGGACCCCCTTCAATGGCTTCCCACCTCATTCAGAGTAAAATCCAAGTCTGACAGAACCTTCAACATCCCATGTAATCTGGCATCTGGCTGCTTTTCCTGACCTCATTTCAGGCCATTCTTTCCCTCATTCTTTTCACTTCAGTAGCACTAGGTTCTTGTTCCTTAAACATCAACCATAGTGTTGTCTCAGCCGTTAATACATTTCCCTCAGGTTTCCCCATAGCAACATGCTGTCTTAATTCACGTCTTTGTGCATTACCCTTGGAAGGGGATTGTGTGGACCAGACAAAGTCACATTGTCTCATGCCTCAGATGCTTTTCTTCATCCCGAATTAATGGAGTCAGTTTAAAATGAATATCTAGCAGAAAGGAAGTCACAAAAGTTAGTAGAGGAATGTGGGATTAGTTAGTCCTACCACTTTGGAAGTACGAGTAGTATAGGTGTAGTGAGATGGATCCAGGCATCTGAATTTCAGTTCTTTCTTGGCACTAGGGATTGGAGCTCCTTCTGCTAGTGAAGAGTACTTTCTAGAGAACAGGATGTAAAGCCTCAAGGCCTTGCCTAGTGACCCAGTTGTAGGGGGATATGTTTTATATATACATATACTGAGCGAAAGAGGGAGAGAAAGAGAGACACAGACAGACATACATAAAGTTCTCAATCTGTTCAGTTGATCTTAGTGCCTCAGTAATATCGAATGGAAATTATATATATATTTTTCCTCATAAAATCATCATTCATTGAATAAGTACTTGATGAACACCCACTGTGCCATTTAAGCATTGGTAAACTATTGTGTGATGAGTCCATATGAGTGGGGGTGAACTCAATTAAAATGCACTGAGTGCTTGCTTTGAGTTTGGGGCTTATTCTTTTAACATTACAGCCATTATTCATGTGTCAAAAATAAGCAGTTACTATTGGCGTAGCACAGCTCAGAGAAAGTAAAATCCTTAAAGCCAAAAGAAAAGAAATAAGTTCACGGAAAACCGTTACTGGTTTACAAGAGAGAGTAAAATAAGCATTCAGGAGATGATATTAATTACGATGACTATAAAATGGTGGCGATAGTGGTGATGATAATTACCACATATTGAGTCTTTATTATGTCCTGTGTACTTTTAAACACAAATTGCTTAATTCTCAAACAAGTATGATATAGGCATTCTCATGATCCCCATCTTACTGATGAGAAACAGAGAGGCACAGAAAAGTTAAGTAACTTGACCAAAATTGCAGGGCCAATGATGGACATAGCCAGGACTGGAATTAAGGAAATCTCTCTCCAGATTCTAGAAATTCTGACAAATTTATTCTGGATTATCAAATGGTTAATACATTTATGAGGTTAAGTGAAAGTGGAATATACAGCATACATTTTTAGTAGAAATATTTACCCATGACTGTGTTATATATTTCCCAGAGTTTAACTAGGGCATCTCTTAATTATGAGTGTGACTGATTTCATAGAGAATCGTGGTGATGAGGAGAAAAGTAGAAGGAGGAGAAATGATTGGCTGACCTGCGTGTCATTTCCAGTTCCCATGAATTTCTGAACTCTTAGGAAAAGAATTCTTGTTTGAACTAGCCGATTTTGAGTGAGTCAGTCTTTGGGAACTGATCCTAAAAGACAGTGTCCATCATTCCCGGAGACAGAGAGACTGATTCCATTTGACATATATCTGGCATGTTCTGAATCCTCATGTTTGTCAAGATGTTGAAAGACATCAAAGTAGTTTTCAAATATTCAAACCTGGGCCTGGGGGAGACTGAGTCTCACAAGTTGAAAATAAATAAATTGTGTCAAGTGTTCATCCCTCAAATCTTCCCTCTAAATTGGCATGTCAGATACACAGGAGATGGTGGACCCTTCATGTCGGTTTCCAGCAATAGGAAGGAAGGAGCATTTCAGGCATGCAGCACTTGACAACACAGAGAGGGAGAGGGGAGCTGCTGCACAGATTGGTGTCAAGGCTAAAAGAAGCAAGGCAGTGCCAGCAAAATAATCATATTTTTGTGAATTTGTCCAGTTTCCACTTTCCTTACTACAGATGCTTTCAACTTGAAGCTACAGCAGGTATTTCACAAAGCAAGAGTAAAAAGTGTTGACAGTGATTCCCAAGCAATTTACCAGTACGAAGTTCTCTGAATGATTTTATTTTTAAAAAATACTATTGAATTTTCACTTTGTGAATGATCCAAATACCACAAAGACATGTAGACTAAAGCACAGAGCACACATACACTACTATTTCCAATCATACTCTTCGAAGTGACAGTATATTTGCAGTTTTGAGTTTATCCTTGAAGTTTTTTCCCCTACATTTTGCATACCTATGCACGTGCATATACACATAAAGAGAACGGCAGTTTTGTGAACACTTTTTAAAAAATTTAACAGTGTGTCTTAGACATCTTTCCATGTCATCATTCTTTTAAAAGGAAGATGGAGTTTCAAGATAAGTATGTAGCATAATTTAACTGATTACATATTAATGAATATTTAATTTGTTTTTAATTTTTTTGTTTATGCTTTTGTTCGTTAACACGATGCTATAGAAGCTTCACTTCTGGCCATGTTTGGGTAAATGGTTTCAAACTTACCCTCTTGCCATAAGCAACTATAAAATGCAAAAAGTATATGGGACAATTCTGTTCAGGCATTAGAACACAGGCAATGCAAGACAGTGATCCTTGGGAGATGATCCCTACATGTTCCCAGACTTAATACTTGAGGGAACTTTCCAGAATACCGTGTAGTGGGCTAAATCCCAGAAGAGCAAGGAGGTCTTGCTTCATGGAGAAATTCTAGGCTGCTGAAGCAGCTGAAATTTGGAAAGAAGGGAAGTTTACAGGAAGAAGCTGTACAGAGAAGCAGGGCCCAGATGTCTGATGGGTTCTTTGAGGGTCACTGACCAAGTGCCGAGCTAGTAGACACAGGACACCCCTCCAAGAGGCCTGGTGGAGAGCAGCTGCTGTAGAGCTGAGTGCTGAGCAGTGATGTTAAAGGTGGGGAAGTGTGGGCTGGGGGCCATGGGAATTCCACCCCAGCCACCGTGGGGGGGCCTTGCTGACTGAGCACCACAAACATCAGTTACGACCCCAGAAAGGACACACCTTATCAGTAAAAACCACACTACTGACTAAACTCCAAGAATAAAAACAAATTAGACTAGCACCAACAAAATGTAAAACCAAGACCATCTGTCAGTAATTTTGTTCTGACAAGAAGATCAAAAGTCAACATCCTCTAAAGGAAGACAACATAATCCAGACTCCCTATGATGTATCATCCACAATATTCGGCATAAAAAATGTTGTTTTTCAAGACATGTAAAGAAGTAAGAAAGTTCCATGCATTGTCAAAAGAAAGTGTTCAATATAAACAGGCCCTGAGATGACCCAGCTGTTGCAATGATCAGATGTGGACTTTAAAACAGATATTATAAATATGTTCAAGGACTTGCAGAAACAGATGTACACAATAAGTGAATAGATAGGAAATTTTAGCAAAGACATGGAAACTGTAAAAAAAGAAGTTTTTAGTACTGAAGTAAAGGTAAATCAATAGAAATTACCCAGACTGTAGAATAGAGAGCAGAAAACTTGGGGACAATAAATGAACAATGCTGTGTGGAACAGTATAATGTTATCTAGCATACATGTAATTGGAATTCTAGCCTGAGAGTGAAGAGAGAGGGGACAGAAAGAAAATGACATAATGCCCCCAAGTGTCCCAAAGTTATTGAAAATATCGACCCTCAGAGACAAAAGTATCAGAAAAATCCCAAGCGGAATAAATACAAAGAAGAGAAAAGCACGCCTGGGGTGAAATATGTAACAATAACATACTTTTAAAGTATTCAACTCTGTCAAAATATTTTAATATTCTCTAACTGCAGTGAAACTATGAGTAAATCCTTTGATTCTACTCATTTTGCAGAGGTATCTGTGGGAAACAATTCACTCTGTGTAAGGAGACAACATACTTCTGTAAAATACACTTTTGTAGGTTGTATGTCAAGAGGTCTGAGTGATTCCAAGTCAATTAAGGATTGTTCTTTGCTGAGCAGTTGAAAAAAAAACCTGACATTAAGAATATCTGGCTGGTAACTGAAAGTCATGCCTTGTGAATAAAAAACACCATAGACAGAGAAATACAAATATAGCAGTTTTAAATATGAGTGCGAAAGAAAAACTCCAAACCTGTTAAAAATGTTAAAACAAGTTTAGTTTTTCAAATGACATTAGTTTTGAGCTCTAAAGTGGAAAGGTAGCCAAATAATTTTGCAGTTGCAGTGATATAATTGTGGAAAGTTGTTCAGTCATTGGCACATCAAACATTGTGCATCCCACAATCTCTTTTTCTTTCTCCTTCTGAAATTCCTAATACATATATACTGGGCCTTTAGATTGTCACATGTGGAAAATAACCACTTTTTAAATGGTATCATGTTTTTATTTTCTGTGCTCCATTTTAGTGTCTTGAGACACCGAATTCAGTGTAATAATTCTTTCTTTAGCTTTGTGTAATCTGTTCTTTAACTTATACACTGAGCTTTTATTGCCAATTACTCTATTTTACGTTTATAGCAATTTTATTTGATTCCTCTGTAAAAATGTACCTGTTCTGGTTAATACTATTTGGTTACTTGATTTTGTTTTCTATTCCTTATTTTATGTGTTTAGTTATTTTAAACATATTTTTAAATAGATTCTTTCAAGGTACTCTATTATTTTAAGTATGTTTGCATTATTTACTATCCTGAATGTTTGCATTATTTACTATCACTTATGAAAGTTCATTTTTTCATGTGGTTTGTAATTATTTTCTTTTGACCTCACAGCTGCTGAGAGTTTTATCCTTTCTGGGAGTCCCGTGAGCCTTCGGCTATGAAAGTGTTTCTGTAGGAACAGCTTCTTATTTCAGTCAGATCAATAGAAGTTTTGATGGTTTGATACCAGATTTTGTCAATTTCTCAGCAATATTTTCTCACTTCATAGTGTGAATTTGTACCTCACATCCACATGCAACATTTGACTGTTTTTATCTGAGGTCTAGAAAAAGCAAAGCTTGTGGAAGAGGGCCAACATGCTATTATTTTAAAGGAGTAAAATTAGAGTAGGAGTGTGGGAGAAGGGAAGTGAAGAAGAGTCAACGTGAAGATGTTCTGTCTGTCTGGCCACTGCTAAGTGTGATGGATAACTTCATCCTTGGGATCATGCTTCTGAGCAGCCTTGTAAGTCGCCTATCAGTAGTGTCCTGGTAAGTGTGTCTATGGCAGGGCAAGGAGGGAGAGAGTTCATTAGAAAGGAGAAAAGACTTGTCTGCTGGATCCACTGGATTCTATCTCCCATTGGTTGAAAAGTTCAACACATGGGTGTGAACTTACTTGCCCTTCAGAGTTGCATATGCTTGAGTGCCCAGGAGGATTCTACAGCCCCCTATTCCTCACGTTTAACAAGGAAAACCCAGGACACAGGCAGCATGCAGGCAGGTGAGAGAGGTATTGTGTGGTTAGGAGTTGAGGCTCAGTTAGGTTCTGTCCCGATGGTCAGGAGCTACCAGGTGTACAAATGCCTTGATCATTTTGACACTTAAGATTCTCTTGATAGCCTGAATTCTGGACCTTAGGAAGAGTGCAAATAATCATAAAGCTTGATCAAAAGGCATTTGTGTGATTCTGGGGATTATGTAATACAATCTAGTATATTGTGGTTTCATTCCCCTGTCAAGTACATTTTTCTTTTCCTTTTCTCTTGATAACTGATAATCTTCCTCAGTGATACATGGGTGGGTATACACATGTTTAGTTCTTTTATTTTGGTAAAAATGGTAGCTTTTTTATGCCCCAGGTTTCATTAATACATAATTTTAGGCATTATCTCACCCAGTTTCTAATAGGCACATGCCCTGGCTCTAAGGATAATGTCGCTTAGACATTTTGGATACTTTTAAAGTAACCATTATGGATACCTAAAAAGTCATCTTAAGGAGAATACATGTATAATTTAGACAATATTATTTATTTAAGAAAGATTTTTATCTTGCTTTTCATTTGCAATTTTCCTTCATGTGAGTCTCATTGCAGCTACACCAGCTTCTGTTTTGTGACAGAATTAGAATGCTTCCACAACTATATAAATGCTTCCACAATGTTTAGCTCCCAACATTGTGGACTAAAAAAAGTATGATTTCCTCTTGTCACTAGCATAGGTACAAGTACATTTTATAAGTTTTAAAAGTGTGAATCAGCTAAATTATTATTAAAATATTTAAAATAGTATAGTTGATGGGGAAATATGACCAACATTTGAGTAATTATTTCTTTGGACTCTCCATGTAATGGCAGAGATTATAACTAGGAGATAGCTAGAAAAGACAGAAAAGTGATAATTTATCCTAAAGCTAAGGCTAAAAACAAAGGAGTAGATTCATTGACCCTCAAATAAGAACAATAAAGTGATTTACTAGCTAATTACTTGTTCCTGTCCCTCACATCAGGATTGGTTCTGTAAGCATTGTAGTTCATCAAAGTTTTTTGTATTTTTTTCTCCTTATTTAATCACATGGCTGACTTCGCAGGGAGAAGTTCTTCCATTGGTAGTCTGGGGTAAATAAGCAATTATGATTAATAAATACCAGATTATTGTGCTTTACAGAGACAGCTGCCTTCGGAGAAGTTAGGGATGGATACCTTTAGGCAGTAAAGGACTTAAAAAATCTGTAAACAGCAATTACAAAATAAGAAAATAATATTTCCTGACTAGAGAATTGTGACATGTGAGAATGCATACCTAAATTAAAAGCCTTTAAAGAATAATTGAAGGCAACTAAATCTTGTTTGGCATAGTACATATGGCTAGGGTTTGTCTCATTTGTGTAGATGTTTGGAACAAACATCTTGCTCTTCTTCCTGATTCTGTAAACAAAGATGGAGACTAGAAATACCCTCAAAATCTTCCAGGACTCTATAGAAACTAATGCTATGAATCTCAGTTTATTATTATTAATCATTATATACTAAATTACACAGATAGGTAGGTAGATAGATAGATAGATAGGTAGATCATCAAATGTATGGAAAATTACTTGAGTTTAATTTAACCAAAACAAATGTCCCCACCACCCAGTTTATAAACATTTGTATTTTATTTGTTTTAGGTCTCTTTTTTTTCTTTATTATAACCTTACTAATAAAGGTGAAGCCTCCCTTAAACTCCTTGGGTATCTCATTTCCCTCATTATCTCCCAAATATAACCCCCATCCTAAAAGTGTTAGGAATTACTCAACACCTACAAGCAATATAAACACTATAATTAAATTTTTTTTTCGTTAAGATTATCTTTCTGGATGCATCCTTCTAATTATTATTATTTTTGTGGATAAAGTCCAGGGATGCTGCTAAACATACTCTACTCCATAGTACAGTCCCAACAACAAAGAGTACTTGAGTAATCAGGACTAAAATACCCCCCAATACTACTGAAGTTGAAAAACCCTGATTAGCCAAACTAAGTATTTTTATTTTATTGTATTATATGAATTGAGTTGAAGTCTTAAGTAAGTATAGTTGGGGGGAAAAGCAGGCATTTCACATCATCTTGCTTCTCTCAGATTGAGAAGCACGGTGCCTCTAACTTGTGAAAAAAAAAAGTATATGAAAAAGTTATTGATGAACACCTCTCCATATATACCTTGGAGAACATTCTAAACTTTCAGTTTGGAGTGCTTTTTTTCCCCACTCTCTTGCTTTTAGCAAGAAAGTTGCGGTTTCATATTTAACTTTCTGTAAGTATCTGTTTTCACTTAATTGTCAAAATTTGTTAATCTCTTAACAGCCAGAAATAATATGTGTTCTTTTATAGTAGTAACTGTATTTTTTTTTCCTCATTTGTGTCAACATCTGCATGTGTGAGGAACTAAATCTTAATTTAGAGAAATGCTGGTTAGTTTCACTACTCAAACACAGTTCTAAACAATTTTTATACTTTATTTAAGTATAATTGAAATACCATAAAAGTCACCCATTTAAAGTGTACAGTTCAGTGATTTTTTAGTAAGTTTACCAAGTTGTACAATCATCACCATAATCCAGTTTTAGGATATTTTCATTATCCTAATAAGATCACTCATATCTATTTACAGTTAATCTCTATCCATTCTTTCCCCCAATCCCTATTAGGCAGCTGCTAATCTATTTTCTGTCACCATGGATTTACCTTACATAGTGTTAGAAATCCTCTGTTCACTTCTTCCTTATCACAAGAATATTTTAGGACACGTGTAAAGAGAACATCACAAGTTGTCACCCTTGAAGAAACTAGAGGAGTTCTAAATTCAGTTGCAACAATCTTCCTATTTCACATTTTTCTTAGGACAAATAATGTAGAATTTTGTTCTGTTATTGAAGGTACTGAATCACAGACAAGGAATTAAAGGAAAAAATTTTGGGACATAATATTCTGCTAATAAATTTTTAGTGATATATATTTTTTTTTATAAAACCCATGTACAATTTACATACAGAGTGCAGAGATTTTGTTTTAAAGGCAGATGCTTTTAGATTTCTATGACTGTGTATGCGTGTTTCTTGTTTTGTAACCTCATATAAATGATGTTATATAATATTTGATATTTTATGACAGGTTTATTTGACTCAATATAATTTCATTGTTTATATAATTTGATACAGATTTATACAATTTTAAGATTTATGTTTGCATTCATCTACAGTTTTATATGTATTTGGTTTTATGTTTCTTTTTGTTGTTAAGTAGCATGGATGAATTCTTAATTATTTTAAGTTTTAATTAATTTAAATTTACATTTCAATAGCCAGTATGGCTTTAGGTACTATATTTGTCTGCAGCTCTAAAGATTACAGTAAACATCTTCAAGTTATCATAGTTCACCCTGAAATAATATTGTAGTGTATCATAAACATTCTGCATGCTATAGTAGTTTGAATCCATTACTCTCTGCCACCATTTGACTTTTATTCTCATATGTTATGAATCTCATAGTAAGATTTTATGCTTCTCTTTGCTTCATGTTGTCAATAGTCATATGTATACACACACATGCACACACACACAAGCATATGTGTACAATAAAACAAGATCTTTCATATCCACCCATATACTCTCTCTTTCTAGTGCTCTTCATTTCTTACTTCAGGGACAATGTTGTATCTGGTGTTATTTCCCTCAGTCTGAAGAACTTGGATTTATTGTAGTGCAGATATATTTAAGATAATTCTCTCAGTTTTAGGTTATCTGAAAATGTCATTTTTCTTACATTGAAGGTATAAATGGTGATTTTAGCATTCTAGGTTGACAAGTTTTTTTTTTTTCCTTTTTAACACTTTAAAGATGTTCCGTTGTCTTCTTGTCTTCATTTTTTTCTGTGTGAATCAAGCTATGGTTCTGTATTAGTAATCTACTGCATAATAATATTACTGTTAATTTAGTGGCTTAAGACAACATAGATTTTTCTCTCGAAGTTTCTGTGGGTTAGGAGTCCTGGCAGGGTTTAGTATCCTGTGCTTTAGCATCTCTCAGAACTGCCATCAAGGTGTTTGCTCCAATTGAGGTCTCAACTGATCTTCAGCTGGGGACGAATCCACTTCCAAGCTCCTGAGGTTGTTGGAAGCATTCAGTCCCTTGTACACCATCAGACTGAGGGCCTCAGACTTTTGCTGGCTGTTGGCTGGATACTGCTGTCAGTTTCTTGGTATGTGATCTTCTCAACATGACTGCCTCTTTCTCTAAAAGTCTCCTAGCAATACAAATGAAATTGGGTCATTTGTAGAACAAACGTATGGATACCAAGGGGGAAAGTGGTCAGGTGGGAGGAATTGCTAGACTGGAATTGACACATATACATTATTGATATGGTGTATAAAATAAACAACTGATGGGAACATATTGTAAAGCACAGGGAACACTACCTAATGCACTCTGGTAACCTAAATGGGATGGAAGTCCAAAAGGGAGGGGATATTTGTATGTGTATGGCTGATCCATTTTGTTGTGCAGTGAAGGCTAACACAACATTGTAATGCAACCATAATCCAATAAAAATTAATTTAAAAATAAATAAAAAAATAAAATAACTGGCAAAAAAATAGTCTCCTAGCAATACAAACATTGTAATCTCATGTAACCTAATCACGCAATCTAATAACACACTCATATTCACATATATCCTGTTGTGTTTTTCACAGTCTATTGGCTAGAAGCAAGTTACAGACCCTTCCCACACTCAAGGGGAGGGGATTACTGTGTGAATAAGACATGGGAATCATGGCCATCATCTGAGAATTTGTTCACTACATATCTTCCTTTTGCTGTTTCCATGTGTATAATGTGTTTTTACCACTGTATACTCTCTAGATTTTTCCTCATTTTTTGTTTTTCTCAGCAATTTGACTATGTGTCTTTATTCTGGTTAGAGTTAATTGAGCTAGTGAGCTAATGAGATGTTTGGACTGTAGTCTTTCATTAATTTAGGAAAATTTTCAGTCATTATCTTTCAAGTACTTCTTCTACTGTAACTTCTCTCTTCTTTTTTGACTACAAGTCACATTCTCTTGCTTTTACATGCCTTGAATAGTTTGTCGTATGCCCCCTAATATGTATTTAAGAATGGTAGAGACAAAAGGAAATGATTTATCTCTGGAAATGAGCACATTCCTCCTCTGTCAGGCCGTAATTTATGCTCTGGTTGGGTCTGGGTTATGTTATAGCATTATTTAGGCTTGATTGATCACTGGCTTCAAATGTTACGAGGGCAGCATCTAGACTTACCCTCTTTAATCCAGACTTTGGTTTTCTGAGCTTGATGGATTTATCTTCATACCTTTTCGATGCCCCCAGCCTTTAGAAGGCCTGCAGTGTACTTCATGAGGCCTGAGTTCCTCAGAGGGTTTCCTCTCAGGTTTCCTGCCACACCCACAGTTTTTGGCAGCTACTTCTTTGCTCTTATGAAGGCCTGGAGTGCTGTGGAGGGATTCCTCTTACCTCTGTTCTTCTGTCCTCAAACTGAAGCATATTCCCCACATGTGCATGGTAAAGACTCATATGAAGCAGTTGACCACTGGCTGTGGATTCACAGTGAGCGAGGCCCTGGTGGTCTGCTTCATCCTTCTGGCCCCATGTGGTCATTAAAATTTTGTGGACAGTCCAGTGTTTTTTCCTTGCCTTCATTGGTGGTAGGTTTCTCCTCCTTTTGCCTCTCCTGTCATTGGTGCTAAAGTCAGCCCTGTGTCTAGGAAGGGCCTCTCACTTTGTAGAATTTAGTTTATTAAGATTCTTTGTATCTTCCACTCTCTGATTGTTTTAAATAACTATGATGTATCTTATCAGGATTTTTCTCTTATTTCTTTTTTTCATATTAAGCAGAAGTTGAAATACCGTAAACTAATTTTTGATATTAGACCAAGGTTTTTCAACCTCAGCATTTTGAGTATAATAAATTTTTGCTCTGTCAAGCTGTCTGGTGTAATAGCAGCATCCCTAGCCTCTACATACTAGATGCCACTGGATCCCCTTATCACAGTTGTGACAACCAAAAATATCTCCAGACATTGCCAAATAACCCCTGACGTGCAGACTTACCTTTGGTTGAGAATCTGTGAAATAAGCATATGATACATAAATTCTTCTCAATAAATGTGTCAAATAAAAAAACATGTATATATATACTTATAGAAGTATTGAAATAGTGGATAGTGCATGGGCTTAGAAATCATTCAGTAGTAAATTACAATTCCAGTTCCCACCTTTCAAAGCTGTGTGATATACAAGTGACCTAATCTTTCTATACCTCAGCTTCCTCATCTTTAAAATGTTTTAATAATACCTATTTTATAAAGATGTGTATTTTTCTGGCAAAATTTTTAAGTGCACAGTAAAATTCTTCAACAAAAGAAAAGTTCAGAAAATTCTTGTCTCTGTAGCGTGTATCTTCATATTAGGATTTCTAGAAGTTTGATAACAGTCAGAGAAGGCAAAGCAGTAAAGTAGACAGCCTAAGGAGAGAAAGACAAAGCCTCAAATAAATGGACATAGAAGGTAAAGCTACTGAGACATATAATAATCCTATGAGGTAGAGAGTCTCATTTTTAGGGGTTAGTTGCCAGTGACACTCTTCACTACATTTACAAATACATTTAGCTCCCTGTAATCTCACTTGTAAGCTGTGGAATCTCTTTGTTCATTTTGTTTTCAAACTGTAAGTTTTTTTTAAAAAAAGTTTTATTTTTCCGTTTATATTATAATGAGAGGAACTTAATACTCGTGAGCATATTTGCTTGCGACCTCTATTTGACACTCCAAAATGTAGCCCTATCGCCCTTCTTACAGAAATTAGGATTTCCTCATTCAAGAGTTCTTGAAAGTTGCGCTGAAAAGAACAATGAATTCCATTGGCCAATGGCCTTTTCTCAAAATAGATTCTCTGACTTTGGTCTTTTTGGATTCTACCTAGGAAAACTACACCAAATCACCAAACCAAATGACTTATTTAGGTTTTATAAACTTGGTCAACTCAATATTTTTGTACATCAGTTTTCTCATCTATGAATAGTGTTTTGTCTCTCCAGGCCCACCTAGCTTTAATAGTATGAAACAGTAAATGACATAACATCATTTACAGCTTTTTACCTGACTCAGTAACCTTTAGAGTTTCTGGTTTGAATGCTGTTGCCACAATACACCATCAAAGAATAATTTAATGGAATTTTAGCACTTTCTCTTATTGATTCATATTAAATTGATTAAGTATGAACTTCCAATTATTGTCCAGCTGTTTCACAGAGTAGCATATTGGGATATTATGTATAAAAGAGTCATACTGGCACATTATTTCTGTATCACTTGCCCCCCAAAAATCAAAATTACGTTAACCCCTTCTCATCCTCTAATATCCTCATTTGTTTATATATATTTCTAGCAACTCTGTTGAAAGAGTTATTAATATCCTTTGGTTTCTTTGCCAATTATCTCATTCTAAATAGGTTTCATACCCAGCACTCTCTGATGCATACTGTGCATGACTGACTGTCTCTGTGCTGCCAAAAAAGTGATCATATTGACCATGTTGCCGTATCATATCAATGACCTTATCTTTTTTGACCTTTCTTAAGCATTCAAAATAGATGATTATTTCCTCCATTGAAGTCAGGAGATTCAGAGCTGGAAGGAATAGTTTAAGAAGGAGAGAAAATAATGGTGTCATGAAAGCAATCCTAAGGAGCAAGAAGGACACATCAGCCTGTCCCTTCTTAGCCTTGTTGGTGCAAGAGAATCATCCCTTGTACCATTGGAACAAGGTGTGGTACACAGGAAACATATTCAACTCAAGTGGTGGAGGAAACATCCACCACTTGGGCTGGCTGTGGGTCCATCAAGGAAGACCCACGTTTCAGTTTGTACTGGATGGTGAACTGAATGTCTGAGAAGTAGTTAAAGATATAGTGTACGATGACATAATTAGGCATAAGTGAATATATCAACTGGAAGTCATTTAAAAATTCATGCTTTAATGTCTCAACCTATAAACTTACATAACATAGAAAATGGAAATAATAATTGCTTACATCTTTTCCTCATGGGGTTATTGTTGAGGTGGGAGAGAAACACTCGAGCTAATGGACATAAATTTATTTTGTAAATTTTAAAACATTATACAATTATAGATATTATCATTAATACTGATTTTTTACTAATTTATTTAATCAAAGCTATAGATCATTGGCTCCTTGGTTTTTGAATTCTGTCAGCCAGGATATATGCATGCATGCATGCATGCGTGTGTGTGTGTGTGTATTAATTTGCTACTGACATATGTTTGGTAAATCATTACTTTTCAATTGGAAAAGATTTACTTAACATCATCTTTCCTACAATTTTTGAAAAGCAAAAGAAAAATGGTGAGAAGGACTGAAAGGACAGTTTTAAAACTGAATATATTAGCATTATGAAAAACTTATATTTTCATATTTTTCATCATTCATCTCAAATAAGTGAAATCTTCATCATGGAGTACGAAACCAAAAATCGTTTAGGAACTACTTCTTTAGATGCTGCCTTTAAAGACGTATAAAACTTTTACTGCTTAGAGAGTAATATCACAGGATATGATTTTGTAAATTCAGAAAACACTGAAACATCATTAAAATGTGACCTTAGTCATGACCTCTTAAATGCCTCATGCACTGACCTTTGAATACAGCCCTACTATATGATTACCATTTTAAATACTGGTTTATTTGGCCGCTTGAAGTGTGAAAATATTCAGAAAATGAACAAACATAGTTCTGCTTCTGTAGTAAGTAATAAAAAGAGAAAATCTGCTCAGATTCTACCTGAATCTGTTTACATTTGGCTCTGCATCTGAGCTGCCCAGGAAATTATGAGCTTTTGGAAGAACAGGACCATATCTCAGTCTTTTCTGTTTTCCACAGTAACAACTCAAACAGTGTTTTTGTTTTAGGATTTTTTTTTCATGAAGCCACTGATAAGCTTTTTGGAAGCCAAAATAACACTTAGGATCAAGTTCAGATAATTTAAAATAGTATAGTAAGCTGAATTATGGCTCCCAGATATGTCTACATTTCTACTCCCTGGAATCTGTTAGTGTTATTTATATGGCAAAAGGGAATTTGCAGATGTGATTAAATTAAGGTTCTTGAGATGGGAAGAGTGTCCTGGATTTTCCTGGTGGGCTCAATGTCATCACAATTGTCCTCATAAGAGAAGTCAGAGGAGAAGGTGATTTGATGATGGAAGCAGTGATTGCTGTGATGCAATTTGAAGACAGAGGAAGGGGCGAGGAGTCAAGGAATACAGGTGGCCACTAGCAGATAAAATAGACAAGAAAAAGGATTCTCCCCTGAAAGCCTCTGGGAAGAATCAGTCCTGCAAACACTGTGATTTTAACTCAGTGAAATTTTTTTTAGACTTCCGACCTCCAGAACAGTAAGAGAATAAATTTATGTTGTCACTAAGTTTGCTGTAGTTTGTTATTGCAGCAATAGGAAAATTGTGCAGTTAGTAAGCAGTATTCAACTCCTTTCAAAAAGAAAGCCTAGGCTACTTGCAGATGATGCCCTTGCATTCTTTTTTGCACACAAAGCATTAGAGAACACTGAAAAGCTGGCTTTGCAACCTAAGTGTCCATTAATGGATGGATAAGGAAGATGTGGTATATACACACATACGCACGCACACACACACACACACACATACACACACACAAAGGAATACTACTCAGCCATAAGAAAGAATGGAATTTTGCCATTTGCAGCAACATGGATGTACTTGGAGGGTATTATGCTAAGTGAAGTAAGTCAGACAGAGAAAGACAAATACTGTATGATATCACTCATATGTGGAATCTAAAAAAATGCAACAAACTAATGAATACAACAAAAAAGAAGCAGACACACAGATATAGAGAACAAACTAGTGGTTACCAGTGGGGAGAGGGAAGGGGATAGGGGTAGGGAATTAGAGGTACAAACTATTAGGCATAAAATAAGCCACAAGGATATATTGTTCAACACAGGGGGAATATAGCCAATATTTTATAACTATAAATGCAATGTAACCTTTAAAAGTCGTGAATCACTATATTGTACAACTGTAACATATAATTTTGAATATCAACTATACTTCAATAAAAAAAAAAAAGCCGGCCTTGGCCATTGGACCATGTCTCAGGGATTAATAATAATGGTTGTTTTCCTATTCACCTTCTTGGTTTATTATTCCTTTCAATTTCTGGGGCAGGGACCTTGTATCCAATTAATGGTTTAAGTGTATAAGATATGCTTAAATGTACTAAATGGATTTATAATATAAAATACTTATAAAAGGCCTACCACATGGTTAACAGCTGTTATTTTGTTATGATTGTTATTTTGTATTTTCTTAATATGTGCGGTTTATTATCTCTTTATATACTGATCAACAGTTTGAGATTACTTTTCCATGAATAAGCTAATAGACTCCTAAGAAATATTAGAACTATTATTTTTTATAATCATATTGTCCTTTAATTCAGTTTTATTCCACTTTGCTATGATTATTTTTTATCATGAATAAGTATTGGATATTATCAAGTGCTTTTTAGCACCTATTAAGATAATCATAGTTTGTCTCCATAAATTCCATTATGGTGGTTAAATACATTTTTATATTCTTAAAAAATATGTCATATTTACATTCTTGGAATAAACCCCAGTTCGCTGTAATGTTTTTATAAATTGCTTAATTTAATTAGCTCATGATTTGCTTAGAATTTTGTATCAATATTCATAAGTAAGTTTGGGTTTAATTTTCCTTTCTCAAACTGTATTTGCCTAGATTTAGTATCAGGGTTATACTAGTCTCATTAAATAAATTTAAATGTATTTTTTCTTCTTACTTTTTATAAAATAAACATTACCTGTCCCATAAGGGTTTGAAAAAATTCATTTTAAAACCTTGTGGTTGTAGTGTGTGTTTCACAGATTTTATTTATAGATAGATATAAGGGTAGGTATAGATATATAGAGAGATATAGATGATTGATTGATTGTTTGATTGATTGATTTACTTATTACAGTAGTAATTGGCGAACTACAGCATGCCAGACAAATCTGACCCTATTTTTGTAAATAGTGGTTTATTGGAATATAGCCATGCTCATTTACTTATATGTTGTCTGTGTTTTCATACTACAATGACAGTGTTGAGTAATGGCAACAGAGTCTGTAGACCCAAAATGTTCCAAATATGTTTACTGTGTGTCTTTTTACAGAAAGTTTGTCTACTCCTGGATTACAGAATCAATATATTTCAAAGTTGTTTATTGAAAATTTCTATTTAGTATCAAGTCAATTTAACAATGTATATATTTTCTTGATGATTTTTCATTACATCTAACTTTTCATTAAATATGTAATGAATATCTTCTAAGTGCCACATGCTTTTCTAGACAGTGTAGTTTTAACACTGGACAAAACAAAAAGAAAACTTTGCCCTTGTGGACTTCATATTCTAGAGTGGAATAGAGACAATTAAAATATACTCATAAATATGTACAGTAGCTTCGGGTAACAATCAGTGTTAGGGAGAACACAGTGGAAGGACATCAAATGATATTTTCAATAATATGTTTAGGAAAAGTCTATTTGAGGAAGTTACATTTGAACAAACACATGAAACAAAAGGAGTAAATCTTTGATTATCTTGGGGAAGAACAATACAGGGAGAGGAAACTTCAAATGCAGAGGTCCTAATGTCGAAGCCTACTGGTTGTATTTACTGTGTGGGAAGAACAGCAAGGAAATTAGTGTGGCTGGAACGGAGTGACTGAGATTATAGAATATTAGAAGATGAAGTCAGAGCGTAATCAAGGGGCCACAGTCAAGATTCATATTTGTCTGTGTACAGTGGGATGCTGTTGGTAAGTTTTGAGCAGGGTTGTGACACAACATGACAGTTGTTTTTAAATGAACCACCATGTGTGGAGAACATACCTTTGAAGGAAGCAGTCATAGCAAGGAGACCAGTTAAGAGGTTATTATAATTGTCCAGATGAGAGAGGATGGTGGTTGGACTAGGCGGCTAGAAAGAATTACACAAATTTTCATTTGGGGTATATCTCAAAAATGACATTTACTGATGGAATAGGTGTGAATTGTGAAACAAAGAGAGGGATCAGGATCCTGACAACATTTTTGTCCTAAAAACCTGGGTGATTTTAATGACAGTTATTGCAATAGGGAATACTAGAAGAGAACCAAATTTAAGCTTGGGGTGAGGGATTGTGAATTTTGTTCAAACATGTATCAATAAATTTTATGACGCTTATTTAATGTCCAAATGAATACATAGGATGGATAATAAAATAGAAAATCTGGAGTCCAGGGAAGCAATCTGGGCTGGAATCTTGAGAGTCATCAGGTTATACATTATACTGAGAGTCAACACACTGGCTCTGATCATTTGTGGAGTGTAGCTGGATAAGAGAAGCAGCCCAAGCCTGACTTCTGGAGTATCAGGAGGAGAAGAAGGGACCATAAACAGATACAGAGAAGGAGTAAGGCAAGAGGAGAAATAAAAATGTGTCTTGTCTTAGAGCAAAGTAAAAATATAATTTCAAAAAGGAAATAGTGATTGACTCTGTCAAATGCTCTTGAGACATCTGGATGAGGACTGAAAATGAGCATTGGATTTGGCACCTTGGAGGTCATTGTTGTCTATGATGGCAGAAGTTTGACCTGAAGTGCACAAAATGCTGTTGGAGTAGGCTCAAGGAGAACGCTAGGTGAAGAAATGTAGCAGTGCATTTTCCTATGATTTTAAAATCTCAGTTGTATCTGTACTTCCTTCCCCACCTTTTAAAAAAATAAATGTATTCAATATTTGTTTTTTAATCTGTCTTTCCATAGGTGTTCTGTGTTGTATTCTCTAAGAATCAGTGTTTGTTTTGGTATGTCTAATTAATGGGATGTTTATGTGTAACAATGTATGCTCTTACCTTTTGTATGATTTTCACTCGACAGACATTTTGGGTATGGGAGCAGAGGTTAGGGAAATTCCTTATTGCTGTAACAATTAACTTCAGGAGGTTGACTCCTTTTCTACCCACATGTATACAGCACCTATTATACAAAAATGACCCATCAATAAGGCTGGAGCTGATACTTGCCTTGTTTTTTTTGTTTTTTTACCCTTTTCTTGAAATATCTCATACAATTGGAAGTTTTTAATGATTAAACTTTTCATCCATCCATGACACTCTTCTATAATTATTTAATACAAATTCTTCTCCTGAAGAAGCATGGATTTATCATTGTTA
This sequence comes from Mesoplodon densirostris, assembly GCF_025265405.1. NCBI lineage: Eukaryota > Metazoa > Chordata > Mammalia > Artiodactyla > Ziphiidae > Mesoplodon > Mesoplodon densirostris. The sequence continues at coordinate 22,663,925 of NC_082667.1, read as the reverse complement.
TATTTAAGATATAGGAGTTAGTTTACATGTGATCAAAAATATTCTACAACAGTATCTATACTTGTACTAAAATTTCTTAGTGATTAAGATTGTATAATATGAAAATATTATAAGAGAAATAATGTAGACTTTGTCCTCTCTGTATAGTAATAGAATATGTTCTTCTTAACTAGTACATCTTTTGATTGAAGGAAAAAAAAAAAACCAAAAAACACAACAACTAAAACAAAGAAAGAGAGAGCCTTCTGATTCTGCCCATGAAGAATTAATTGCTACAGGAACTGTAATCTCATTAAAACAAAACAAATAAACCAAAAACCCTATAACATCACACCACATGTATGCAATATCTGTTTCCTGATATTAGACAACCAGCCATCAGGATTAATTCTTGAAAAAAAAAGAAATAAACATGATGAGTCCTACAATTATAAAGTTTATTTCTGGGAGTCATTTCCAGGCTGCAGGTGTGGGGTCACAAATGGAGCTCAGTAGTCTTTCTTAAATGAGGAGACAGGAATAGGAATTTGGGGAGACCACGAAACAGCTAACATTTGCAGAGCAGAATAAAGGAGAAAAAGAAACTGTGCATAGAGCAAGCTTAAGCGATTTTTGGATGGACCGCTTGGGTTGACTTTTTTCTTCTTTTCTGAAAACACTGGTAGAACTGAATTGCTGAGCAATTCGTTTAGCATCCTGTAGAGCCCTTGAGTACAAAAAAAAATTCAATAAAACTGACTCTTTGGAGTTTGCATAGCTTATATTTAGAGTGTGTTAAATTCACCGTGGAATCACCTCCACCGTATTGTAGTCTTGTTACATAAGAGAAACCCATGAAAAGTATCACTATATATTGTGAACAATCACTCCAGAAGAATACCTATCATATTGTCCAGTGACATTTTCGTTACTTTTAGATAATTTCTTTGAGAATTTGGAAACCATAGGATCAGTTTCTCTCTCTGAAAATTGATATACTCTTTCTTATCTAATAATAAGAAATATGTAATCCCTTTTAATTCTCTTTGTTCCTCTCTTTTCAAGATGCTTGGATCAGAGGCTTTCCTGTTGTGATCTATGGGGGCCCAGAAGTCCTCAACCTGTATCAAGAGGGCACCATGCAGATGGTTATCCTCTGCTTCAACTGTCATTTTATCCATGGAAATCAATTTTTCACGTAGGAATTTTTGGGGAAAAACAAAATTGTGTTTGTATTAAAACATTAGAAACCACTGACTGAAATTTAGCTCCAAGTTAAGCCCATTTTCTTAAGTTTTTGGCTAAATAGTAGTTAGAAGTAATATAACCTGATTCAGGATATGAATTACATCATCATCCCTTAGTCTCTGTGACCTCTGACAATTTAGTTAACATTTGTATGCTCTGGTTTTCCCCTTGTAAATGAGAATAATACCTGCTTCCTAAAGTTGTTGTAAGGCAGTAATGAGATTAGGTGCTTGGCAGTCAGCAAGGATTCTGTACACGGTAGCTTTTTGTATAAATTTGGCCAGTGGTTCTCAACCTTGGCTGCAGCTTAGGATCATCTGGGGAGCTTGTAAAAAATTAATGCCTGCCTTGAAAAAAAAATTAATGCCTGGGCCCACTCCTTCAGAAATTATTTTGTAATTGGTCTGGGGTGCAGCGTGGGGAATGGGAGTTTTAAAACTTTCCAGGTGATTTTCTTTCATAGCCAAGTTTAAGAACCACTAAATTAGGCACACTGTAAATTAGGTACTCTGGGTCTATAGGTCAAAAAGGAAACTCCCTGGGAGGATATGATGTGGCTCACAGAGTTGAAATAAAACAGAGTACTGCTTTTGGGTAGACCAGGTGATCCAGGTTCATGAGCTTAATGACTGTCTCTTCAGGGGATGTCAGCTCTGGGATGTTTTTAAAAAATATCGGTCACTGAATTTCAATGTTCAGATTTCCAAACTTGAAAGTAGAGAGCATAGTTGAACTGGCTTGGGCCATTTGCTCTCTCCTTGGCCAGTAAAAAATAGAATACTTAGATTGATAGACTCAAAAAACACATTGATGGTGAGTTAATTCCTTAAAAGGAACTAGGAGGTGCTTTTACAAGAACAAAATGAGATGGATGCTAGTCAGTCAAAATAGGTAAGTCAGCCAATCAGTCAATCAATACATACATACACACACACACAATGCTATTATCACTGACATAACAACCTTCCCTCTTTCTTAAGAGTTTTTAATTCTATAACTGCACATCTTAAGAGTTTTTAATTCTATAACTGCATTTTATTGGTTACTAGTTCACAGCTCTTGGGAATAGTCCAGGTAGAATCCAAGGAATGGTCTTGCATTATAAATAGGTGCTAATAAATGAAATAGTGAATGTCATGAGAGTGGCTGTCCAGGACCTCAGTAACTGCACAGATTCTCTGTTCTGATTGCTGCTATTCTCGGTGCATAAATGATAGATAATCTGGATTATAATTCCTGTTTCTATGGCAATTGAGTTTGGACATCCATGATTCACTTCTGATAGAATCTGTGTCCTGAGGAATTAATACAATGTGGTATTAGTATGATGCTTTAGGAACTTTGAAAGGGCAACATTTTATAAAGCAAAGGCACACAAACTGTAGCAAGTGAACAAAAGCTTCAGTAACCGTGATGTAAACCTCTTGTAGCAGATATACAGATATACAATAATGATGGCTGGATTTATCCACAGAGATGGGGCAGACTTGAAATAAGTTTGCAAATTCTTAAAAGATAAAAACAAAGTGGTGGCCAATATTTTTAAGGCCTAACTAAAGAGTGAAATCATAATACCCTTAGAGATAAAAGTAAAATTAAAGCAGAAACTAACACACCATTGTAAAGCAGTTATACTCCAATAAAGATGTTAAAAAAATTAAAGTTAAAAGGAACTCTAAATATCTACAAAAAGTTTCCCGACTTTGGCGTTATTTAATCAAAATAAATAAAGCTGACAAAATCAAAATCTGACTGAGAAATCAGTTCGGGAATATTTCTTGTACATGTTATGCTGTGGTTACCTAAAAGAAACAGAAACACTCTGAGTACAATGCAGCTAGTCATTAAGCCAGGTAATATTTTCATCTTTCATAACACATGGTAATTTAGCATTTGTAATTACCAACATGCAACATACTCTTAGTAATAAGGAAAATACATGCTCTTTTGCATGAGAAGAAATTAAATAGTCTCAGTTTTATAACCATAGATTTTATTTCACACATATTCTTTTCAAAGGTAAAAATCCTATAGATTAGAAACAGTTTAAATATATGTGGTATATATTCAGAATGATAACAGAGAACAATCAGTCATGTTTGGAATACTGGCAGTTTTGTATGCAGGGGTGACTAAAGTTAAAGAGACCAGAAAGCATGGGGTTGGGAGGATTTCTAGTTTGGAAAAAAATCAGTTCTGAATCAAATTTGAGGCCAACTGAATATGTGTAGTTCAAGCTCTACACAAGCATAAGCACACAGCACTGTGTAACACACCTGGAATAGGTCTCATCCAACATGAAGCCCATTGGAGTTCTCAGTATAAAAACTTGTTGGCTCCCTTCTCCCATGCTCAGAGGTCCATCCTCTCGTTCTGAGCAATAAACACATACATTAGCTTATTAGCTTCCTGAACTTCTCTTTCAGTTTTGGATTGTGTGTGTGTGTGTGTGTGTATTTTTCCATAAACTTAAAAAACTTAAAAATAGTTTGTATTCTAATTACAATGGCATCCAACCTATACATTAACTTTAGGAGATTTTACTTTCAATAATTTATTTTTAAATCCAAGCAAAAATGTTTGGGTGCCAACATGAAAATACCTGATATTATGTTAAGCAGAGGGAAAAAAATGAAAATGGAAGACTGAAAAGCAGTCTCCACTTTTCTGGGCTCATGTTAACAATATAGTTAAGTTATGGTGCAGAGAATACTGAAACAAGCATGTTGTTGAACAAGGAGAGGCTGCATAGAGAATATGAGACTCTGTAGATTAAGGGGAAGCAAACATTTTCTGTAAAGGGTCTTTTGCTCACAGCTAAGTAACTCTGCTATTGTAGTATGCAAAGAGCCATCAACAATACAAAACCGAATGGTCATAGCTATGTTCCAATAAATCATTTTTTACAAAACTGCGGTTGGGAGATAGTTTGTCTCCCTGACCATACTTCTCTGACTCTGGATCTAGATCTTGAAGAATCAGATGGAGTTAAACAGCTGGAGAAGAATATAAATGTCATGTCAGGAGAGGGAACAGAAAAGTTAAAGCACAAAGCAATGTGATGTGTTCTGGGAGTGACAGAAAACTTTAAGTGTCCACTCCCATGTTATATAGGTAGAGAAGAAATTAATACATTGCTCTACTTAATCAATGCAACAGTTCTCTTACTGATGAAACATAAGTTTATTTTTAAGTGGAGAAACCAAGATTCAAAGATTCAAGCACAGGCTTAACTTCAGAATCCTGCTATTTGCACTATAGCTTGCTTCTTTTAGTCTGAGGAAATACATACTTGTTAAATACCAAGCACTTAGGAGTTACAGGTTCCACCTTTGACATGGGAATTGCATTTAGTGGCTCCAAAAGTAATTAGCATGTATGGTGAGCTCTATTAGCTTAGAATGTCAGGGAATAAAAAATGAACTTACCATTGTAATGCACGGTTAGTACTATGTAGTTAATCTGTCCTGAAACACTGGTTAATTGTGAATTAAAGGTTGCCAAACAGACTGAATTTGAACTAGATTCACTTTTTAATTTTCTTTTGCTCAACATTGTAGGTGAGATTCTGCTTTCGTTGACTAACCATTGGCTCCAAGTGGAAATGAATCTATTTCCTTTAACACTTTCCTTTTGTATACCACACAAACATATGTTCTTGTTGGAGGCTCAATTAATTACAAGAGAAACTGTGAAGCACCTTCTGTGCTCCTTCTAGAAATATAAAATGCTATCAATCATTTTTGCCCATTGCCTTGGGAAAATCAGTGACATGGTATTAGGGCTAAAAAGGTTGCAAAGTCATTGGGCCTCTGTTTTAAAAATGTGGAAGGATACATGCACCTCAGTGTTCATTACAGCTCAGTTTACAATAGTCAAGGCATAGAAGCAACCTAAATGTCCATCGACAGATGAATGGATAAAGAAGATGTGGTACATATATAATATGGAATATTACTCAGCCATTAAAAAGAATGAAATAATCCATTTGCAGCAACATGGGTGGACCTGGATATTATCATACTAAGTGAAGTAAGTCAGACAGAGAAAGACAAATATCATATGATATCGCTTATATGTGGTATCTAAAAAAAAAAAAAGATAGAAATGAACTTACTTACAAAGCAAAAACAGACTCACAGACTTAGAGAATGAACTTATGGTTACCAGGGAGGAAGGATGGGGAGGGAGGGATAGATCGGGAGTTTGGGATTGACATGTACACACTGCTATACTTAAAATAGATAACCAACAAGGATCTACTGTATAGCACAGGGAACACTGCTCAATGTTCTGTAATAACCTAAATGGAAAAGAATTTGAAAAAGAATAGATACATGTATATGTGTAACTGATCACTTTGATGTATACCTGAAATGAACACAATATTGTTAATCGACTATGCTCCAATAATAAAATATTTTTTTAAAAAAAAATTAATAAAAGTAAATAGGCAAAATCACCATCAGGGGCTTTCAAATTGTAGGCATTGTAAAGATACAAAATGAGATCAAGGAATGACTTCTAAATATTTGTCATTCATATGTTTAAACATTTCATAAGATCAGTTATGCACATCAAAAGTGAAATCTGGAGGCTGGTTATACTTCATTAGGTCCATTGACTGTGATGACAACATCTTAATATAAATTTTTCACATATGAGTGCTCAAGAAGAGAATTAAACTCTTTACAGAAAAAAAGATTAAAAAAAAAATAGACTCCATGGTTTCCAGGCTTGTGATCATTAATGAGCCACATATCTTTTGTGCTATTCAATCACCTCTAATTAGTCTGGATGTTATAAAAAATACATTCCTCACCATTGATCTTTCCGTCCTGTAAGAGCCTCCCCTTCACACAGAATGATAGAGCTAGAAAGGACGTAGAAGATTGGTTCATTCCATACCTTCATTTTGCAGAGAGGGAAACTGAAGTACCAAGAGGAGGTCACATAGCTAGTTAATAGCAGAGCACAAACTACTGAGTCCTAACTTAGTGGTCTGTACACTTCAACACATTTCTTTGCTCTTTTATCTTGGAAGAGTATGCTGAACCTGGATGTGCATGGCTCTAGAATGCAAGTTTGATTTCATAGCGGTGTTAATGTTTTTCTTAATTTATAATTTATTTTTGATAAATTAACCTACTTTAATTTAGTCTTAATAGTACTTGATATTTTCCCCTTCTCACCCTCAACCCTCTACCAAAGACATTACCTTCCAAGCTTTAGAAATGAGATTCCATGCTCTTGTTAAGTCACTACTTTGTATCATCAAATTAGTTATGGGATGGACATTACATGTATAGCATCAATATTTTGACTTTGATAAACAGTTCATGTCTAGGTATTTAGTTGAAAATTGAGTCTGTAGCCTAAATCAAATACATACAATGATTTTGTGTCTTTTGCCTGGTCAAAACCCTCCAGTTGGCTACAGAAATGAATCTATACTTATAAAATTCATAAGACACTCTGACTTACCTTTCCAGTTTTTTCCTCCTCTACCTCTCTTCCCACCAATACCTACTCACTCTTTTTCTAGCTTTGTTCAAGCTGATGTCCCAATTTACCTTATTCTTCTCAGTCTCTTCTCTATGCATTTTGCGTTGCTCAAGAACAAAACTTGGGCTTCCCTGGTGGCGCAGTGGTTGAGAGTCCACCTGCTAATGTGGGGACACAGGTTCGTGCCCCGGTCCAGGAAGATCCCACGTGCTGCGGAGTGGCTGGGCCCGTGAGCCATGGCCACTGAGCCTGTGTGTCCGGAGCCTGTGCTCCGCAACGGGAGAGGCCACAACAGTGAGAGGCCTGTGTACCACAAAAACAAAAACAAACAAAAAAAGAACAAAACTTCCTTTGTCTGATCAACCACCTATGATCTCTCCTAGCTCTTTGCCCCTTCAAAACTAAAATTATAATTTATCCAGAGTTTTTTTCAATGTGATATTAGTACTGAGATTCACTTTCTAGCAGCTATAGCTGCTTAGGCCTTTGAGTAATGTAGATTTGGGGTCATCACAGGGGACATGATGAGAATGTTTGTTCCTTCACCGTGGTGTCCCTGTTTAGTGCTAACTCACAGAGGAATGCTTCCATGAAAAGTGGTTAGAATTGTCAATATTATAATGTAGTATCAATATTCTACTCCCAATATTACAGTGTATTAAATTCAGTCTCTTTTCTATTGCATTCCCTCTGTATACATATTCAGAACAGATCAAATAACAAGGAGAACAAAAGAAAGAGGGGGTGTTCTGTTATGTTTTTCTTCCAGGATTATATCCAATAGGACAGCTGGTGCTTGGACTAGATTCCTTAAAATACTTAGTAATCAGACAGCTAGAAATACCTGGAAGATCTGTCCATCCCTCTATAGAGGGTCTTAGGCAGTAATTGACCAGTATGGTAATACAATGTTGAATTAGGTAATTCTGTGACAATTTGTAGTCCAGAACCCTATTTCCATTATAGGATTAGGCTGGAACTGTATTCCCAGGGACATGCTTGATATGGCTCCCTTGCTTGGCATCTGTTTCATTGCTGTGGGGTTCCCTACTTTCTCTTTAATAGGTCACTTGTCTCACTGTCTGCTTTGGGGAAACTAGCCTGAAGTATTCCCTTTCTGATATCTGACCAAAAAATAATCTAGTTTCAAGGCATTTCCAGGCAAACCAGACTTCTCAGTAATAATGTCCCTATAATATTTTAGCCCCTGTGTATTTTTGTAATGCCCAAAGTTCTGAGGCGTACTGATTTTTGAAGGAAGAATTACATCTTTACAGGATTTGAAATTCAGGAAAATATGAAATGGTTCTAACTGGATGGCAAATCGAATGATTCCTGCTTTCCAGGGTTTTTACCCGAGGCCTCAACTCTGAAAAAAATAGGTAAAAAATGCTCATCTATTCTAAAGAGAAGTAAAGCATACATCATTTCACAGTTTGTGAAGATATAGCCATACTGGACTAGCAGTTATTACCTCAACAGCATATGGGAGAAGCTGGAAATTCATTGAATGAGAGATTTCTTTGTAGTGAATTCAAAGGAATAAAATGCACTATGGAAGTTCCCTCCTTTGTCCACGAGGTAGGCGATGAACATAGGGCAAAGGACAGCCAAAGGATATGTTGGAGAGCCTAGGAGGTGGCTTTTCACAAGAGAAGGCATTTTACTATAATGAGGGAAGTTTTCTGAATTTCAGGGACTCACAGGCGCCACAGGGTTGTTCCCTGAACACAGATTGATTGAGTTTGGGGTGATGGAGATTTGAGGGTTCTGGATAGTACCCGACTCTACCCTGGGGAAGTCTGGTGGAGGGACACTCTCTGGAGCTCTTCTCCTGTGCTAGATAGGAGCCTGCAGTAGGACCAGCCACACTCACACTGCTTGGCCAGTCCAGGTGCATGAATGTTCCCGTTGACAGAGTGGGTGCTGCACAAAGTATCTGAGCTTGCATCACCTGGGAAGATCCCCACACAGGATGGCCTCTGGCTGTGTTCACTGAGGGGCACAGCTAGGAGGCAGTAGCCCAGCGGAAGTTGTAAGAAATGTGTGGGGATTTCCATTGCCTGCATCAAGGAATGATTCCAAGAGCACGTCTCTCAGTGGGAAGGTCCCAGAGGAAGGCTCCAAAAGTAACTTGCTAGGCATGAAAGAGGGCATTTGACATCCAAAACAGACCTCTAGTGAGCACTTGCTAATTAAAGAAAATTTTGCTAATTAAATCAAACTTTCCCTTTAACCCTCTTTCCCCACCTCTGAATTTGAAGAGCTACCAGAACAAAAGAAGTTGGAGAAAGGAGAGAGAAAGAATAGACCATACCCACCTACCCCACTGTTGGTCAGGTGTGAACTTGTGGGGCAGGAAAAGCTTTCAATTGAAGGAAAGAGTAAAAATAATCTTATTTTAATCATTTTAAATACAAGATATAATACCTGAAAATTATGGGATTTCTGTCACTAGAAAGCTAACAACTCTATCCAAGTAATTGTCCAGAAAGGAGCAAAGGATATCTGACAAAATACATTTGAGGGCAGAGGTGGAGAAATACTAAGGTTGTTATCTGATCGTATGTGATCGTGTTGAGCTCCTTAACAAGCCATTTATAATCCCTAATATTGATTCTCTTTACCCAAGTACCTAGGACAAAAAACAAATGATACTCTATTTTTACTTTCAGAGACCATGTCATCTAAAAGTAGAAAAAATGATGAGGAAAGTTACCTTGAAAAAGGGCAGTTTTAAAGTCACCAGTAGAACACCAGTGTTAAAGATGGTGGAGATGTTAAAATCCTATTTCTTTCACATGGTCATTAAGTTATCTTCTAATTCCTCCCAGCTGAAGAGTCTTTAAGAGAAAAAGCTGATTCAAGCTACAGTTATTTGCTTGTTTGTTGTATTTCCTCTAAGTTGTAAAACATCTGAAATACATAATCAAGCTTTCATAGAGCAAGTCCTCTACAAATATGTGTTGGGTTGGGTTGAGTTGAGTAGCACACATGGTGGCTAAGATTTGGGATCCAGTATCAAAAGTGCTTCATTCATCTACTGGGATACCTGCTGTTATGGAATTATATGCTTTGGGGTTGAACTAAAAGCTTTGCTCCAAACATTTGCGGATGTTCTAGCACAGAGTAAGGATGTAGGTTCTTGCATTTAGACATGAGCAGACAGACCACTGTCAGTCCAAGCAACCTAATAGATCTGATGCTGTAAAATTCATTCTGCTTTCATAAAAACTACCATAAATGCTGCTTTGAACTGACATATTAGACTTGTGAATCAGAAATAACCACAGTCCAAAGATGAGTAAAAGCCAGTGCTAATAATTTTTAAATATGCATCTGTAACTCTATCCAGTAATAAATACAAAAACTTACATCAGTTTTTTAGTTGCTGTGGGCCAGAATCATGCCAGAACTTCACATGCATTATCTCACTGAATTTTCAAGGAACAGATATAGTAACCCTGGGGTTGCATGTCACCAAGGCAATGACCAGACAGAGGTCAGTCATTGCTTCTTCCTTGATTCCAGTTCAGTGCTTTCCAGCTAGCTACATTTTCACCACTCACCTATTTCATGCACTGGACCTAGTTCTGCATTTTTCTGTTAAACATGTGGTTCCTGTGGGCATTTTTTCACCCAGGAGGGTGTTTATTGGGAGAAACATTCCACTGAAGCCAGTGGTTATGTCAGTCTTCCTCCCTAACATATAGGAACATACAGCTTTAGCCCTGCCCAAATGACAGCATGGTCACCACCCATGTGACAGCATGAGACACTCTTCTCGCATCATGAGTAACCTGCCCCAGATCTCAACATTCTCTCTTATCTTCCATGTACAGGTATAGCTGCAAGGGATGCTGTTTTCTTTCTCCTCATTCTTTATATCTCTTGGGAATTCCATGTGGGTGCGAACATATGTGCATACACACGCACGCATGCACGCATGCACAGACACACATTTTTTCCTGTTCTCACAGTCAAGCTTCCTTCTCTTCTCAACCCTAAGTATGGTTCTGTTAATTCATCCTATAATCAATTCCAAAACAGTTGCAATGATATCTTTGCCAATCTTTTAAAACATTGATTATTTTTTCCTTTTGGAATAAAAGAAGAGAATTGAGTTTTTTGTTTTGTGAAAGGTCAGATGAATAGGTTTTCAATATTATCAATTCTTTTGCATTCAGCCTTTCATCTGCAAACATCTACTGAGTACATACCAAGAGTTAGACATAGGGATACACAGCTGAACAGGTAAAGTCCTTGCCAATAGGGAGCCTATTTTTTGGTGGATAGGAAAGATTTTAAATAAGTAATTGTATCAAAATTTAGTTAGTTTATGATATGGTAAGTACAGGCTACCCAGAAGTACCTTTTTATTAGTACAGGGTGCCAGTCATTAAATGCCATGGAATAGTTAAATAAAATATATGAACAAATGCTACCTTACTTCTTTGCCTGGAATGAGCTGGATGGTTCCTTTTTGATAGATTTTATCTTCAATATCAAATTTTCAGGAGAGATATTCCCTATAAAAAATGCTATCACCTAGTCATTTTATTCCTCTACTGTATTTTTAATTCTCTTCATAGCTTCTTGCTTATTTATTTATTTACTTATTATGTATATTTCTGTCTTAGTGTTTGCCACCGTATTCCCAGAGCATGGGTCAGTAGTAGGCAAATGATAATTGTTCAACTAATATTTGTAGATTAATTGAATAATAATGACATATAAATATGTCTCCTTGAATATAAATATGGATAGTGATTTCTAAAATTACCACTGCTGGTTCAGCAATATGGTTTTCATAACCTTGAAAAACTATAGCTACACCTGATTCAAGGTTATAGGCCACCTCTGTATTTTTGCCTACTGAGCACCCATTCAACCTTATTTTAGTAATATCACCATGTTTTTCCTTGGGTAATAACATCTTTAAAATCTCAAGTTTAGTTTTTTTCACTGGGTCTGGCTTACCCAGGCTCTAGTGATATGAGCACTTACCCAGATGTGGCCAATCAGAGCATCACAAAATTTGGGACTTTTATTGAAACTCTCAGAAAGTGAAATTCCCCTTTCCACCTAGATTGGGTCCATTAGAATAAAGCTACTGTGGGCCACCATGAGAGGAGAACCAGACTGAGAATGTGAAGCCAATATGTAGGAAAGCAGAAGTACAATAAAACTTCCTGATGCAAGCTTTTTAGTACCTAGATTCAGCTCTGTCTAAACTAGAATTCCCCTGCAGACTTGAAATAGGATATGTGTCACTTGCAAATGAAAGAGTCCTTGCTGATAAGCTATCATTTTGATGACTGATAAGTCTTAATACTTATGGACTTCAGCTTCCATCTATTTGCTAATTAACATCCTCACCATGTATTCTAAGTTTTTTCCTCACAGCTTTCGTGTACTTACTTCTGCTCCCTCACAACTTACACCTAAACATGATCTTTCATGTCTAACATCACTCCTCATCACTTTTCAGCATCAAGTCTCCTGCTAATTGCCTCTTGCTCCTACTATTTATAAGCTCAATTTCACAAAAGAGGGACTCTGGTTGGCATAGCTTTTTGTTCCCTAGAAGGGCTGTAGATTAGGTATATACCTTATAGTTGGATGCATTTGGGTGAGGTGACCATCCTTTGCCTGTATACTAAAGGGATGGACAAAATACAGTTATATATGATATGGTATAAAATATTTCTACCTAAAGGGATATTAGAGAGAAAGAGTTGCTTATAAATAAGTATGGTAGTAGGCAGAGCCATATTCAGTGATTATACTGGTACATGAATGTAACATAGTAGGTGCTCAATTAATGATTATTTCTTGTGGTTGTCTGTGCTTATCACAAGAAAAGAATCTTTAGCCAGTACAGGAAAGTATAAACATAACATAATCAAGGTGTTGGTGCAAAGATTTCTTTGCTGCTCCTCACTTGAGCTGATGCATTATTCAAGATGAATAGCCAAGGGCCACTATTTTTCACCCAGATACTTCTTACTCTCAGCCCCAAAGTCTCTGTTTTTCTTCTACTAGTAGACTGCAAGGGAGTTAAAAGAAGCCATTGTTTCACTAATGGAAAACTATCTTTGCCAGACTTTCCTCCTATGAAAATACTGCTTATATAGAACTCCTGCATGTATCAGCTCATCTGATTTAATATTTCAAACTTTTGAGGCAGGTATTAACTTCCTTGTTTAATAGATGAAGAAACTGGGTTTTATAGAATTTCTGTGATTTTTAAGGCTGTATGTTACAGTGTGGTTAATGCTACTCTTTCTGTTTTCTTGATTTCCTCCTTTTTGGAAGCATAAGCTAAGCAAAATCTTGTTACCCAGGTCAGAGATTCTAGGCATGGTCCTTCTTTTTTAGTTTGTTACCCATAACACACAACTGATGAGTGATATTGATATAGCTTTTCTAGGATGCCATTATTAAAAAAAATCACAGTTTATTTTAATATGCAAATATTTCAATGCAGTAGGACTTATAAAGTCACAAAATTTTAAGCCCAGAGGATATTTTTTGTTACTTATCAATAAATCATTATAAAATGAGTTGATCCTCTAGAATATATTTCTGTTCTAAATTATACGAATTTAAAAATATGTTTTACAGCTAGAGGTAAAAGGAGGCTAATTTATAACTCAACTGGCAAGTAGACACGTCAACCTTCTCCTGTAAAATGAACTTATGTCTCCTTATATTTATTGGTGATAGCCATACTTTGCTGTGGAATTGAATCACATAATAGACATCAATCATTTGTTCTTTAGTAATCAGAAGAGAGACTTTCCTGTATCTAATAGCCAAATTCATTGTATGGCATTTTGTGGAAGACAGTAAAAGCAGTAATGGTACTTTTCACATAGTTAAGCATCAAATATCCCTTTGATCTCTGGTCTTTGTGCAAATGTTTATACTACAGAAGCATGAAAAATAAACTTATTTAGATCTGTGAGGAAGATAAATACGTGGAGATTAGTGGCTGAAAATTGTAAAGTAGTTATATGTTGTTAGATAGTCTTGGGCCCCTAACCATACAATTCTGACAAATCTGGTAAGTTTTATAAGACTATGTGAAGCATCCATTTTCCTAAGCTGTTTAGCCCCAAAGGCTTGAGATAAAAGAGCAATTCATGACATCTGCTAACATAAGATGGTATGTAATCAGAAAAATATAGCATAAAAGAGGTCACATTTGTCCCCAAGGCTACATACTGGCTGCCAAGTTGCAGAAGAGAGGCTTCCTTCTCTGTGGGAAATGAACTTGGCTTTTCAATATATAGAGGGAACCAGTAATAGATGGATGGTACAGAGAGATAGATAAAGATATCAAGAAAAAAACCAACACTGTATGCAACGTGTGCTAGCTCCCTACCACGGGTGCATAGAGAAGAGAGAGCCAGAGAAAGGTTCAGAGAACCTCCTGAATGGATGAGATCCTTTAAAGGACAGTCACCCTATCCTCTAGCAAACATGGCCCAGTCAGGATCTGGAATTGAAAAATAGAGGCTGACATTCTCCCCTTTTGGTGACAATTTAGAGAGAGGTAGAGACAGTGATAGAAATTGCTTCCTTATCTCTATTACTGACATGTAAAGCAACATTAACAGTAATATGATTCTGGAATTTTCAAGTAAAAGGTATATTAACCATCTTTTAGTGTGAATTTCTAGCTTTGCAACTAAGGAAAGAATACAAGAGATGTTAAAAGTGATTTGTGCAAATCACTCACCACCTTTACATTTTTATGTGTATGTGTGTATGTGTAGTTTGTGTTATCTTAGTGAATTGAGTGATCATATTCCCACATAATGCCTAAAACTAGACTCTCACATAATTACCTTCTTCAGAAAACATTATTTTTTCAAAGAGTTACAAATCAGATTCTTCCATTTGTTCCTGTATCTATGTGTAAGAAAGAGAGTCTCACACTGGTAAAGATATAAAAAGATTTATGAACAACAGTATTAATTGCAGAACTATTTGTAATAGTAAAATCTAAAAAGAAACCAAATATCTATCCATATTTGGATAAATATGGATATTTGTTGGATAAAAAATAGCTCATTCACACCATGAAGTACTGTGTAGCTGTAACAAAAGGAATGAGGGAATCTCTATATATTTCTACAGAATGATTGCCAGGAAATATTAAGTGAAGCAAGGAGTAGAAAGGTGTGTATGCTAACCTATATTTTGATCCAAGAGTGGAATGTATTTGTTTGTATATTTTTAATGGAAAGATAAGCCTTGCAATAAAAAATCATTACCCAAAGGGGAAATAAAATTGGGGTAGAGGGGACAGGGATATAGGTTGTTTTTAATATACCTTGTTTTTATATTTCATTTTATAACCCTGTGAAATTTCTACATTATTATAAAATTAACTTACCTTAAAAATCACTGAAATCCAAAGTTAGATGAAACATATGAACCTAAATATACAGCTAGTAGAATAAAATACAGATAATAAAAGGATTCAACAGCTAATTGAATAGTCTCCCACTAACCAACATTGGGACCATTTGAGCATCAATTAGGATAATAATTTTAATCAATTGAAACACATCGTATGCTTCATCTCATAAGCAGGGGTAAAGACATAAAGGTAGCCATGAGCTGATCGTTTTTAAAGCTGGATAATGGGGATGTGGTGTTTCAATATACTATTGTCTTTACTTTTGTATTATGTTTGAAATTTTCCACAATAAAGCCAAAAACGAGAAAAGAAAAGAAAGGCGATTTACATTTGCGGAGAAAACCAAATGCTAACTTACATCATAGTGTTACATTACAAAGCACTGTGTATATTAACCACAAGTGATTTCTCTCACCTAAAAGGAAGTAGAAGACAAGATGAAATGGTCTGTCAAGCAGATTTCTGTTCTGTTTTGTTTCCACAGATCATTACAAGAGATAAACTGTTAAATTAAGCCATTTACAGTGCTAGAATTATTGTTTCTAAACTCAGAAATGGAAAGCATAGCATAAATTGTGGTGCATATTTTTATGAAAGATGAATCAAGAAGTAAGAAAGTGCTTTCTTGAAACTTCTGTGAGGTGATTACAAGGATGGGCCCTAGAGTTAAAACTAGCCAATATGGTAGCTACTAGCCACATAAGGCTTTGTAAGTTAAAATTAATTACAGTTAAACACAATTAAAAGATTAGATCCTCAGTCACACTAGCCACGTTACAAGTGCTCAGTTGCCATATATGGATAGTAGTTACCTTATGGGGCAGGTCTGGTGTGAACATTTCCATCATTACTGAAAGTTCTATTGGCCATAGTTGATCTGAAGGTAGTCTCCCTCCCTGTATTTAAATATCAGCTTGCCTCATTATTGAGTATATAAATTGTCTGCCCTTCAGCTTCCTCATCTTTTAAAAGATACTAAAAATAGAAGAGCTTACCCCTGGTGGCAGTGAGGATTAAATACAGAGTATTTAGAACAGTACCTTGTACAATGTGAATGCTCGATAAATATTGTTTCTTTGATATGAACCATCCCTTAAAATAGCTATTAGATGGATTGGACAGTCTTGTCTCTTATTACATTGCATGCATAACCTTTTGGTAAGTGAAACATTCAGCACATTGCCTAACTGGTTTTTAGAATGTTGGCAAACTCAGAGCTCTAAATATAGATTATAAAACTTGACAAAATCCACAATTCACTTCTCTTAGATTCTCATAATGCATCATTTTGCTTAGCTCTTATGGATGAAACTGTCTGTCTGTCTCTAGTATTTAGACAACAAATTCTATCTAGAGAATCTGTGAGAATCACTGATTCTAGAGAATCAGTGTGGTAGGCAGAATAATGGGTTCCCCAAAGATAGCCATGCTGTAGTTCAGGAACCTGTGACTGTGCTATATTATGAGGCAAAAGAAACCATGCAGAGGGAATTAAGGTATCAGAGTTTAAAACTGAGACATTATCTTCAGTTATTTGGATGGGCCTGGTGCAGTTACATGTGCCCTTAAAAATCAGAAGATGGAGGTGAAGGCAGGTGAGAGTCAAAGCATGAAAGAGACTCAGCTGTTGCTAGCTTTGAAAACAGAGGAAGGGGCAACCAGTCAAGGCATGTAGAATAGAAGACCTCTAAAATCTGGATATGGACTTCAGCTGACAGCCAGCAAGAAAATAGGGATCTCAATTCTGCAACCTTTAGAAATTGAATTGTGCCAATATCCTGAATGAGCACCAGGTCAGATTCTCCCCTGGAGCCTCCACACAGGAACTTGGCTCTGCTGCCATCTTGATCTTACCCCAGGGAGACCTGTGTCGTCATTGTGACCTTCAGACCTATAAAATCAGAACTTTGTATTGTTTTAAGCTGCTACATTTTTAACAATTTATTGTGGCAGCAATATAAAACTAATACAATCAGGAGCAGTGAAAATGCATTTAAAAACTGGCAAGGCAAAGACCCAAAGTTTTTTTAATATGTTCTTATCATGTTATCATGACAATGCAATATAAGAACTTGTCAATTAAGATCCTCAAGAAAATAAAACTTGATGAAACTATTGAGACTAAAGATAAGACTATGTTCACATTTTAAGGGAAAGTCCATAATGTATTTCTGATAATGTATTTTTGATAATGTGTGAACTGAGAAAAAAGAATCTGATTGGTGTGTCCTGTGATGAGAAAAACAAAGTGACTTGGGACAAAGGTAGAGCAATGGTTTAATGCATATCACAATTTGATCCTAACTCTGGATGTGGAAACTCAGCATACAAAAGACAACTGCTCCTTATTTCATGGCAACGTACCTCTGAGTTGGTCAGAAATGTCCCCTGATCTTGCCAGTCGATCTGTTTCCATCACCTTTTAAGGAGGTCTGTGACATTTTCATATGCCTACAAATTTATTTTAATTGAGTCTAAAGAATAAAGCTTTTCTGATTTTGCCTTTACAAATAGCATTATTTTTACCTGTGTAAAACAAAAATACTAATATTGAAAAAATTTGCCTGGATATTAGATGCAAGATAATCTAAGCATTTTTATTTGAATAAGTCATATAATCTTTACTACAGCTAAATGCAGTGGGAACCATCGCCCACTTCAAACATTATATGTTGACAGTTATGCCAGAGGTTTTTCATTGGCTATTTCACTCATATTGTCATAATATTGCACAGTATTCTTAGGAAAATACCCATGAATTTCACAAGTGAAACAGAAAGAAAAAAACATAGAAAAAATAAGAATTTCCTGAGATAAATGTTAAAGACACTTTACCATGGTAGAGTGAGGGGTGGGGGAGTATGAGTAAAATAATGGAATTAGGTTTCTCTTCCATATTATGTCACCTTAGAAACAAAATTTACTCTCATCACGTATAAGGTTATGTCCTAGATTAATTCTCCCAGAGAGGAGGAACCCTGGAATATAATAGTAAGTTAAATCACTTTTATACATTTTGATACTTGTCATTTTATTCTTCAACAACATAAAGAAACTCTTGTCCAACTGAATTGTCACCTTCCTGACTCCCATCTCTATTTATGTGACATCTTAATTTAAGATTTTCAATTGCACACTGGGAATAATTTCCACATGGGTCAGAATAATTAAAAAGTTTATTTCTATATATTCAATACGAAAGTCCTTAGCATTTTGTAAAACTGAGATTACGTTTTCAGTTTGGGCTTTAAGCAGCTGTTATACATTTTTATTATTTATTTATATATAAGGTATTTACATATTTATAAATATTCATATTTCTATATTTTATTTATTTCTATTTATATATTTATTGCTGCATGCAAAAGAGTTTCAAAGAATAGAATTAGGAACAGATGGCAGACGTAAGTCTAATAGTAGTGTGTGAAAAAGAGTAGATGAAGAATGAGAGAAGAGGGGAAGAATTATGAAGTGAAGTGATGGGTGTGTGTGTGCGTGCATGCCTGCCTGTGTGTGTGTACCTCTTGAGCATTGCTAAGGGTATATTAGAAAATTATCCATAGTTACTGATTCATTTTTTTAAATATCACGTTTCTGGTAATTTTTCAGAGTTTCTTTTTTCTTTTTTTTTTTTCCCTTTGGAAGGAAGCTTCCACTCACTCCAAGGAGTTTCCACTCAGTCCAAGGAGTTATGATTGCCTTGGCTCACATAGCTTTTAAGTAATAGAGTTAGTATTCAGACCCATGTCTTTCTTATCTCAAACTTTATTCCCTGCACCACACTATCAAGGGAATGATGGAACCAACTAAGAGTATCCAGCTAAAATCTCATGTGCTTTACTGCAAAGTCATCCCAGGAAGATGTAAAAGCACAGAACTCAGAGTTTTATAGTGTCTAGTAGTAGAGAAACTTGCTCTTCTTATTTCTTCCTGCCTTGAACCTTTAACTTGTTCTAATTTTTTATAATCAAAACTCTATTGAAAGGTGTGTATCCCAGATAATGTTCTAGGCTTTTGCAAATTTTGTGTACCCAGATGATCCTTCCTCATAGGGTGGAATAGGGTAAATGATCAGTGAAGTATTGGGGCTTTATTGGAGTAACATACAATGTTCCTTATGTGAAGCAAAGGGAATGGTTCTTGTATGGAAAGTCACAGTCCAAATTCAAGAGACAGATTCTATGCACTGGCAGAATGAAGATGCTAGGAATTAATGTCTTTACTAACATTGTATAGAGAGCCAAGAAAAATGAAGGGGAAAGCACTTCTGGAACCATCAGAAAGGCCCCATACTGTCTCTATCTGTGACATTCAGGGCAGCATATCAGACTGGTGTGAATCCCAACTGAGCCATTTACTGTCTGTATGAATGTGCATCTCAGTTATTCATTTCCCTCATCCAGGAATAATAACGGCACCTGCTTTATTGGGTTGTTGTAGGTGATAACTGAGAGAATAACTGTAAAGTATTACATAGTTCTTTCCATATAATATATGCTCATTAAATGCTGGCACTTCCTGTCCCAGAAGTAGGGATGGGGGAAGGAAGCAGGTAGTACCATTTAAATCTAAATGTTGACTTTCAGACTAGGAGATCAGGAGCCCAGCATCTTGGGTGTCACTATGTAATTCTGCTAAATAGTCACGACAATACATTAATAAACTGACCTTCACATGAAAGCATTATTATAAGACTTTATGGTTCATTTCCTTTTGACATCTATAGCACAAGTGAAAAGTGATGGTATCATATGGGATGGAGATGTTTGGGAGAAAAACATGCGGCTTTGGGGTTATATTTTATAATAACCACACTCATTTGATACAGTCTTTAACAAAATTGGGGGCACCTGATATCTTCATTAATCTATAAAGCCTTAGTGCAGATATTTGGACAATTTCCATTAGGCTTTGAAAGTGCCTCTCTGTGCAGGTGTAGTCGGGAAGGTCTCCTTGACTTCCAGAATGAGGAATATGTGGTCTTTAGTCTCTTATCTGGGCAGGGCTCAGCTCTTCTCCCTCCTGCTATATTGGAGTATCTGTCCACAGGGGACAAACTCTACCTGTTCAGCCTTGGACCAATGTATCTCCTGCATCAGACCCAGTAGATAAAAGCATAGAACCATATAAAAATAACATATGGACCATTGTTACCTCTTTGATAGACCCTAAGCTTTAACTACTGTCCTGAAATCAGTAGCTACTGATTAGTAATCGAATCAGCTCAGGTTGAAAAGAAAGGAAGTACTATTTTTGCTCTGCCACCTGAATAAAGAATGTGGCCCTCCATGTTTGATGGTTGTTCCAATGACTGAAAGTGGCAATAAGTAATGACTCAGAGCTGCCTCCTTCTGTGCTATTAGAACTGAAAGCATCCCGATTAAATTGGAGAGCAGTGCTGCACTTTCATTACAATGGGGACTGCTCTTGCCAAAAGGGAATTTTCCTTAATTAATGAGAAAGCACTCCTTTCAAGTGCTGCACAATGAGGTCATTGCAATGCAACTTTCTCAGCAAAGGACAGTCAGCCTCTGAATACTGGACTTTGAGAGGGAGAAGCAGTTTAGCATAACTGTTAGGAAAATAGCCTTTGGGGTCAGAGCAGAGCAACTTGCTATGAAATACTGGCTGTCAACGAATTTTTCAATAATCTTGAGCATGTTATTTCACGTCTTGTTTTCCTCCTTTATAAAAGTACATATAACAGTTCCCGTGCCATAGAATTATGGTTAGGATTAAACTAGGTAAATATGGTAAAGGACTTAGTACAGTGCTTGGAACATATTGGGTACTTAATAAGTAGTGGCAGTTTATTTCAACATTTTTATTATTAGTCTTTCCTTGATTTAATGATGGAAACTATAATATTCTCATGAAATACATACCTAAGACAAAAATGATCAAAGCATATTTCATTATTTATAGTTAATGTCAAACACTTATTACCTCCTGCTTAGACCCCCAAACTATAGTTTCATAAAAATTATAGCCTAAGTAGGGATGACAAATTAGTTTTTTTCTCACAAAATGTTGAAAGGGAATCTGAGACAGCACCTAGACTTATTGAAACCAAGTGCCGTAATTATTAGTGATGTCTGCCTAGGGGAAAGAGCGTGACATGAGGGAACACACACCACCTGAACTCTGTATCTGACCTAGGCACACACAGTCCCCCCATCTTACTAGAATGAAAGTGACTTGAAAATTGCCTCTATGTAATATTAGCGTTATGTAGTTTCTCTCTTTGATAATTGCCAAGTCATCAGTGTTGGATCTGGCTCTTTCAATTTGCGGGAAATTTATTTCAAAGGATTGATGTATGAAGTATAAGCTGAGCCTGCAGTTTCTAGTTTGCGAAACATTTAAAATAATTGTTCAGCCGAAATTGCTTTAACATACCTTGAGTAATCAACTTTTTTAAATGCTGAGAAAATAACTTTACACTTGCTCCAGCATCTATATAACAAAGCCCACTTGAATGGGAAAGATTTGCAAAGTTTGGAAATTTAGTTTATTCATACTTGATTTGCAAATTAATTGTTTTCTCGAATCAGAATGTTACAGTTAATGTTAGGTAGACCTGATCTTGGGTGATCTTGGCCTGCAGCAGCTTAAACCAGGGTTTCACTTTCCGGCCAGAGATTGAAGTCAGGCCATGGCATTCAGAGGACTGAATCCTAGCCACTAGACCAGTGTCCAATGACAAGGCCCTGGCCCATCAGCTGTGTAGAAATGAATTTCCACAGAAGGACGGAAAGTAGTGAAACAAGTAAAGTGTTTATTAGGAGGAAAAAGAGTACATGTGGATAGACACACGGTGGGCTCAGAGAGAGTGTCACGCCCTCATGGTAGTTTGAATCACTTATATGGGGTATTTCTTCCAGGTTTCCTTTGGCCAGTCATCTTGCTTTGCCTGGTTCTGAGTCCATATTTGGTTTATCTCAGGGTCCTCCCATGTGTACATGAGTGCATCTCTTAGCCAAGATGGATTCTAGCGAAGAGACCTATGGGTAGGTTGATATCACTTACTATGAGGTAATGCCCCCTCCCTTTTGAATTTCGAGGAGCCTCTCTGTGCATGTGTAGTCGGAAAGGTCTCCTTGACTTCAAGAATGAGGAATATGTGGTCTTTAGTTTCTTATCTGGGCAGGGCTCAGCTCTTCTCCCTCCTGCTATTTTGGAGTATCTGTCCACAGGGGACAAACTCTAGCTGTTCAGTCTGGGGCCAATGTATCTCCTGCATCAGACCCAGTAGATAAAAGCATAGAACCAGTCTGCTTTTCTAGTTAGAGATTAACTGTTACGAGACAGATCAATTTTACATTTATAAAGGAAACTTATATTGGTATTTAAGATACATAGATGGTCTGTAATCCCACTTCACAGATAATCCCTGTTGATATAAAAAGTGTAACAGAAAAATAGAAAAACAAAACCAAAGGTCTATCCCCCAACTTGGTTCTTTTTTTCAACAGTAAACATGTTTTAACAGTTTCTTGTGTTTCTTTTAGGAAAAACAAACGCAGAGGGGCACATTTATTTGTTTCCTAGCTACACTCTTCTTTATTACATGATCCTTAATTGTAAAAATACAAGAGATTTTTCACAGAAAAAAATTGTAGTAAATGCACAGTTGAGCTGAAGGGACTCCCTTCATCTTTTACTGGACACGTTTTTTTTTTTTTTTTTTCTTTGCTTCTGTCTGTTCTATTTTAATGCTTTTCTGTGTTGTTCCACTTTCTCTTCCTAAGTATACAGTATGGCAGAATGGAAAGTTGCTCCACCAGTCACAGCTTCTAAGATCGATACCCGTTCCTTGTCCAAACTCCTAATAGAAAACAGTCTGATTTCTGTTGCCCCAACTATGGCTTGGTCCTTTCAGCCATCACTGCCAATGGAGTTCAGTCAGCTGTGCATCTCAGAGATGGTGACTCAGAGGAGTCACCAGGTTGTTAGAAATGTTTTTTTATTCCCCTAAATGTGTACAGGCAGAATCCTCCTACAACAAATCCCCAGTGTTCCTTCTTGCCCTTCAATTGCTGGCTGTGAATATGGCCATTTCTTCCATGTGCCATTACTTCAAAAGAGTTTTCCTGTATTAAGGTATCTTTGCTTTTCTATTAATTATTTTAAATCTTGTATTTGTAAACTTACATTTTTTTCTGAATATTATCCTCAGGTTTTATTCTGTCCTTTACTCTCGATTTCTTAAAAATTCTCTGCTTTTTCCTTCTAGACACACCATACCCCTAACACAACCACACACAAACGTGTGTTACCACCCTGCTTCCCAAGGCAAAAGAATGATAAATTAATGGAAAATTCATGTGTGGTTTTAGGAAATTGTGATGCATCATTGGTAAAGGGGTGTGTGTCTGTGTGTGTGTGTGTGTGGAGAGAGTGTGTAACCTAATTTTTAAAAAAATCTCTTATCTGCAGTTTTCCAAGGCTCTGAAGTTCCTCTCCCATGAACTTTTAATTTCCACTGTATAAGGGTAAAGTGGATAATAAACCTATGATTCAGAAAAATTATGTTAATTATGTTACAAAATTAAAATGAAATAAAAACCTATAAAAAAGAAAAGTGATTGATGATGTCATGAGCCTCTACCTGTAGCAGAAGTCCTTGAAGAACAAACCTGACCCTTGGATTCTGACTCTCCTGAATAGTGACAGCAGTGACATACAGCTTGTGAGTTGATGGGTTGTATCTCTAGGAAACACTGTATTAAAAAAAGGATATGATCCATGACGTAGCAATAAGTCACTGCAGCCTGAGGCTGAAGCTTCAATATGTAAGTGTGTAAACTCTTTAATATGTCTAGATAATAAAACCAGAATTATACACAAAGCAATCATTTGGAGTGGCCATTTTCGAACAGCTGAAGGACACTAGAGTGTATCTGAATTTGAAGCATATGCCTTGCACTGATTTTGGTCGATTGGAATTGTTAGTAATTCATTCTGTAGTGATTGTTCAAATCATTTTACTAAATGTTTCAGAGACTGAGGTTTTCTATGCATTTCTCTTAACTAGGCAACTTTCTTTTTTCTTTTCTTTTTAAATTGAGATATAGTCGACATATAACATTGTGTACCTTTAAGATGTACAATGTGTTGATTTGATAAATTTATAAACTGGGATATGATTACCACTGTAGTGTTAGCTAATAGCTCCATCACACAGGCAACGTTCAAATTATTACATGAAGATAATCTGAGGTGCCTGACTCAGTCAAATAGTCCCCAGCCGAAACTCCTGGCTCGGTAGGAAAGAAGAGAACAGGGCAATTATCCATGCTGTCTCCGCTACCTTCAAAGGTGCTGTTTTCTCTATTAAGTGATTTTTCTCATCTCTTCATCATGCGAAATTGGTGGGGTTCCATGAGGCAAAACCACAAAAGTGTAGGGGCCCCCTAAGTTTTCATCACCAGGAATTCTTTAATTTTTACACTAGTCCATACTCAGCCTCCAGTAGTTCATCCAAGTTACTATTCAATTGTTTTACCAGCTCATGGCTCCAGGAGGTGCTGCTCCAGAGAAGCAGACTGAAACTATGACTCTCTCTATTAACCCATCTCTACAGGTTTGGGGTTGGTTCTTGACCCTGCAATCTCGGGTCTCTGATGCATCCCATAAAAGTCACTGATTTTCCTTTTGTTTAGCTTTCTCCTTTCTGTAAGGGTGGGAGTGATGGCTTCCAAGATATTTGTATGTTGGAGTTCATCTCAACATTTTTAAAGTACTAAAAGTGGGAATCAAAATAGTCTTCACTGAACAAAGAGAAAAAAAAATCAAGGTCACAAGCAATATATGCAAAAATTAACCACATACTGGGCTATAAAGAAAGCCTCACTAAATATCAAAGAATTGATATCAATCAGACCACGGTCACTACCAAACTGCAATTACGTTGCAAATACTTTATCAAAATAAATCTTAAAAGTTTTTTAAAAGTACTTCAAATTCCAAAATAGTAACAACTGATACAAAGTACTAAAGGTGAAGTAAAGTAATAGTTAGAATGACAATGTATAATATGTAAAGAATACTAAATATTAAAGAGTTAAGTATATAATTAAAAGATTAGACAGACAAATGACCAAAAGTAGTCTGGGATTAATTGTCAAATGAAGCACATGGATAAAAATTTCTATAAGTTTTCCAAGGAGACAGAATTCAGGCCACTATGTTAAAATAGGTTTAAGGAGAAGGTGAGATTTAAGCGATGCTTGAGTGGGAGGAGGGGACAGTTATGCCAAGTAAACAAATGCTATGGAGTGAGCAAAGGTGTGGAGAGGACCCCTGGCAGGGGAGAGGGTCAGCAATGCAGCTGCGATGGTTAGTTTGAGCTGTCGGAGACATGGCTGATGAGGCAGCTAGAAGACAGGTGCACAGGATCTTGCATGACCTGTTATGAATGCTCCAGTTTAATTGTGTTTGGGAGCCATTGATGGTTTTCACATGGTGAATCACTTGGTTAAAGTGGATTTTATTTCTTTCCAGATTTATTTTACTTTATTTTTATAATTGCACAAATAAATATGTTCGTTGTAACAACTGAAAAAAAAGATTAAAAAATGCCTGTGTACTACATGCATATCCATATTAAAAAGAAATGATACATTATAAAATATTAATAATCTATATGACAAACATAATGAATTCTTAAAACATTATAAAGAAAAATGCAAATGATCCAACAAGGAGATAGGGAAAGGATATGACCAGGCAAAATAACATAAGTAAGTTGTCCTAAATCCATGTATAGCCTTTGTAGGAAGTACATCCTCAACTTGGACCCTTACCCTAGTTATAGGTTGTTAGTGGGTTTTGCTGATTTCTCCTATAATTATTCCATGAAATGCTGTGCAACTTTCTTGGAAATAGAAGTATGAACCACTGGGGATGTCACTTAATGTGGTCCTGTCTGCATTATATCTAATAGAGAATTCCTTAGTTATTGATATATAATGGTTACCATGCTCTGTTTTAATACTAGTGAACTTTTTGTGTTTGCTGGTTTGTGGAGTTAATATAAAGATATTTATTTCTCTGATCTTTTCTTATCTTAACCATACTAGATTTGATTAAATTAATGACTGTATTTCCATTAGAATAAATATTATGTTTTGGAAAATGTGCTTTTTCTAATTAATATGGTATACAATGGCAAATATTTTGGTTACTTCAGTGAAATGTTAATTGATTCATTCAAACAGCAGGCTTATTGGGTATTCATTGATTACCTCATTGTCCATAGCCATGAAACTACAAAAATTACTTGGACTTTTATGCCATAAATTGTAATTATGATAATTATCCAGATAATTCAAATTCAACCAATCAGTAGTGTTTTTCTTTCAAGCAATATTGTCTCTCTACCTGTGGTACCTATAAAACCTATCTAAAATTTTTAAAAATTAAAAGAAGTTTAATTAACTTCTTATTTAAATCACATAATGTCAAAAATGTTAAAATCTGGTTTTCCTAGTTGACTACTTTAGTAGGCCAGTCTGTGAAATTTACTGAAAATTCAGACTTCTAATTTTGTATACATAAATGTAATAATAGTATCAATAAATACTTCCTAAACATGCTTATAATTCAACTCTCTTTTCAAATGCAGTCACTATGAAATCACAAAAGCAGCATTTATTTCAATTCATCACTTTTCTTAAAGTTAAACCTCAGCAGGGCAATGACAGTAGCATCAAAACCTTTTGACCTAACATACTTTGATGTTGTTATATGACATTTTTACTCAAAAGAGAATTCATCACAATTCTTGATGGTAATACAGGAAAGAGCACAAATGTTTACCTTATTGTTTTTACACAAGAGAGATTAAAATTAGTGGACTATAAATAGGAATTAGCCTACATTTTCTTTTGCTTTAACATTTATAGATAATTTACAAAGAACTCAACCCAAATAAAAAGTCAATAAGCCAGAATAAAAATCCAATCAATAGCATTGACGTTCACAGCCTGTAAGAGTGAACCAATTTAGAAGGTTTACCATCATAAACCCTTTGTTCAGGATAAGAAGTATATAAAATTCTGCCACTCTTCGAATACCTGCTGTGTGTCTGATTCTTTCACACAATCTTAAAAATTCTGAGAAGGAGGTGTTACTATTAGCTGAAATTCACAGATAAGAAAATTGAACTACAGAGAGTTTAGTGAATTTCTCTAAAATCTGTGGGCAAATTGTAGAGTTGGGATTTGAATTCTAATGTCTCTAACTACAAAAATGTGTGTTTCTCATGGTACATCCCCGAGAAACAAAATGTCTTTTAAAAATAATTTCCCAAATAAATAACAACAAAACTTAAATCTGACTTGAATCCTCGGGCAATTATACACTAGATTGTCTTTCTGATGATATCATGGATAATGACATCATCTTAGAACCCATACATACACTTGAGGAAAATCAGTGCCATCTATAAGGAGATTCAAAAGACAATCCCAGGGAAAAATGACCTATTCAAAAGTCATGTAACAGTATTTTCAATTTGTAATTGCTGCCTGTGAAAAAATCCTGCTCAAAATTCATAAAATGTGAAAAATCAAATGTACTACATATGAGAGAATGAATACTTGACCTTGTAGTTGTGAATTTTTGCATATAATGTATTCATTCATTTGATTTTCTTAACAATACTTTAAGCCCCCACCAAATACTACTTTGGTCCCAGAAATATATGAAACAAGTCATTTAAATAAAATAACAAAGTTAGACAACAGGTAGTGAAAGGACAGAGAACTCTGAGTTAGGAAACAAAAGAGGTGAGTCCTATGATTGCCCCAACTCACTCCCTTTATAGTTTCCACGCTGTGGCACAAAGAGGGAGAACAGAGGTGAACCCAGCAGAATCACTGTGTTAAGGAGAGGGAGATGAGAACAAAATACAGTGATGAGACAGAGCACAGGGAGAGAGTTCCAGAAATTTTCATAGGATCCCCATTTGAATATTCAGTTGCCTAGTAATCAGCAGATGCATGAAAATTTATATGCACACAAAGACTTGTACATAAATATTTATAGCAGTTTAACTTGCAATAGCTAAAATCTAAAAAAACAAAAAACAAAAAACCCAAAAACCCAAAAACCCAAATGCCTATCCTCAAGTGAATGAATAAACCAGTTGTGATTTATACATTCAACAGAATACTACTTAGTAACAAAAATGGAACTTGCTGTTGTTATTTGCAGGAACATAGGTGAATCTCAAAGTATTTATGCTGATTGAATAAAACCTGACCAAAAAATAGTATATTCACTATGACTCCAGGTATACAAAGTTCTAGAAAATGCTAGCCAATCTGTAGTGATGAAGCATAGCAGTGATGCCCTTGGACAAGAAGTAGAGAGGGTGGGTGTGAGAAGGAGCCAGACGGATTATAAAAATTACATGAAACAAACTTTGTGGGGGTAATCAACAGTTTCATTGTCTGGATTATGGCACTGCTTTCAATGATTATATTCAGCTGTCAAAACTTACCAAATTATATGCTTAGATTTGTATACTTTATTGTATGTTGATTATTAATAAAGTTCTTATAATATTAGGTCCTTGTTTCTATTATGAAGAAAAATGGATCAATATTATATAATCAATATGAGTTATGGATGGAAGTGGAACTTTTAGTTTTTTGCTAAATATATTTTGTTTTTGAAAGGTAACAGTTATCTACTTGTATCTATCTCTGTGGTAACTCTGTGAAAACCTTAGAATTCCCATAATATCAAAATGACTACTTAAAATCAGAGCAGCACATATTATTCCTTGTCTTCAAATAATGATTTTTTTTAAATATTTCCATGAGGCATAAGTAAATCAATGACAATGATGATGAAATTATTCCAGTGCAATGGTATGTGAATAAAAATGCATTTTTCAGATATACTGAGATGTGAAAACACTGAGATTGAAACCAATTAGCTGGTTGAAAGAGTTAACTTTTCAAAAAACTAATTTAATATGATAATATCCCTCAATGTTTATTGGCATGGAGAGTTTGGCAATATACTGGTATCAGTAAATTCTTGTTTCAGGCAACTTCAATAAATCCTTTCTCTGTTCTACATATCTAGGAGATATAGTAAAAAAAATTATCATCAACAAATAATATGCCTATTATCAGTGAGACAGAATTTAAATTGTAAGATAAGAAAGAGCAGGGGACAAAATATTTTACTGTTTGATAACATATACAAAAAAGGTTAAAGACATCCCAAGAAGTAAGTAGTCTTCAAATGTAAATTTCAAGTTTATGTATACATTCTCTTTAATGATAATTATAAACATTTATAATGCTTTACAGTTTATATGAAACCTATATATGTTATTCTCATTTGAACAAATTCATATAAATAAATTAGTAAAACAGACCGTATATCTCTGTAACATTTTTTGTACATATGCTCTGATGCTTGAAAAATCCAGTTGCTCCTTGTTTTCTGTATATCTCTCTGATAATTCTTTTTTTTTTTTTTTTTTTTTTTTTTTTTGTGGTACGCGGGCCTCTCACTGTTGTGGCCTCTCCCGTTGCGGAGCAAGGCTCCGGACGCACAGGCTCAGCGTCCATGGCTCACGGGCCCAGCTGCTCCGCGGCATGTGGGATCTTCCCGGACCGGGGCACGAACCTGTGTCCCCTGCAGACTCTCAACCACTGCGCCACCAGGGAAGCCCACTCTGATAATTCTTTAATCCCTTCTAATTCAAGTATATGTTTAACTTTCAAATTTTTTAGAATGTGTTGGTTTTGTTGTCTTTTCATCCAGCAGTAATCATAAGTGCAACTGAATATAAGACCTCAACTTTTAAACTTTCTATGATGCATTTATGGAAAGAACTGGTATTTTGAAGACAAAGTATGATAGAGGAGTAACATATGGCCTTAAGTGCTAACCTCAGTTCTGTCCTTAACTTGTTGCATGACCACGGAAGTCCAAATAATGTATTTCCTTAGCTTCAGTCTCCTCCCGTGTAGTATGAACATAAAAATATCTACCTGACCGGGTTATTATAAAGACTAAAGACATTGTATAAGGCTTCTGACTCAGATTTAAGTGTAAAGAATCACTCTTGTTATTAGCATCATATGCTTTCCTTGCTTTCCATCTGACAAACTTAGCTCAAACATCTTGTCACCTATGTCCATAGCTCATCTCACTCTGGCCACCCTGGTGGTGATGCCCTCGAATATGCCAGACCTGCTCCCATTTCCCAGAATGCACTGCTACTAGGTTATTTCTTGGCTAACTCAACGTCCTCTAAAACTTTGTATGGATGTCACCTCCAAAACTCAATTTATAATCACAATGTATAATCATAAACTCCCCCCTCTATCTTTGTAGCACCTGTGTATTGACAGTGGCATCATCATTTGTTCACTAAATAAGGAATTAAATGAATGGACACACCAGATTTTCACTGTCTTTTACTTCCAGTCAGTGACATTGACCTTCCCATGAAAAGAAAGTGGTAAATATATAAGACGTAAAGTTTAATGTATTCATTCAATATGAAAATTAATTAGTCTAAGGGACTGAAAAAATCACTACCTAGGCTAGTAATTTTGTTTAGGGTGATTTCAAAGCGTAGAAAAACTTCTGAATCACCAACCTTAGATTTATCCAGTCAAAGAACATAATTTCATTAATTGCTCCAAAACTTTGATCCATGGAACAAGATATCCTAGAGATTAGCAGCACAGTCCTATTCTGTAGTTCATATTGACAAACGGGTTATGATCTCAGTGTTGGATCTCAGGATATCCTAATTGTGTAGCAGCTGTTTGTTGTTTGTTTTTACAAATTAAGTTGTAGGAGATCCAAGTTCAGGGTGGAGCAAACGGTTTCTACAGTCATTCAAGTATGAAAAAACAAAAGACTTAAGGCCTACTTTACAAAAACACCATAAATTGAATAGATGCAATCATCTAAATTTGGTAAATAAATATAAAGCCCTGGGCTTCCCTGGTGGCACAGTGGTTGAGAATCTGCCTGCCGAAGCAGGGGACATGGGTTCGTGCCCCGGTTCGGGAGGATCCCACATGCCGCGGAGTGGCTGGGCCTGTGAGCCATGGCCGCTGAGCCTGCGCGTCCGGAGCCTGTGCTCCGCAATGGGAGAGGCCACAACAGTGAGGGGCCCGCGTACCGAAAAAAATAAAAAAATAAAAAAAATAAAGCCCTGCCCAAGAATAAGGCTCATTATGGTGACAGAGCCAGGTAATTGTATATAAGTTAAATGGTGATTCCCCAGAGCTTCAGCTCCAACTCGACATCTTAAGAGGTATATTTTTACTCAGCCTTCTGCTACTTACTGTCCCAATCATATTTTCCATAGACTTTCTAACACTGATTGATTGAAAAGTAATGGGCCTGGGATTGGCAAACTTCAACCAACCAGGGCACTTCTAACCACTTATCTGTTTTTGTACAGTCTGTGAGCTAAGAATGTCTCTCATTTTTTTTATTTTATTTTAAAATGGCTAAAAAAATCAAAAGGACTATTTTATGAGTGAAAATTATATGAAATTCAAATTTTGGTATCCATATAAAAATTTATTGGCACACAGCCATGTCTATTTGTTTACATATTGTCTTTGGCAACATTTGTGGTACAGTGGCAGAGCTGAGTGGTTGTAACAGAGACTGTATGACCAGCAACGTCTAAAATATTTACTATCTATCCCTTTAGAGAAAACATTTGCTGACCCTTATTTTAGGCTGTACACAATTATGGAAAGAATCGGATACTGTAGGTCCATACAAATTACTGCAACCCAGTTGCAGATTCCATAAAATTATATATTAAATAACTACTTTGACCTCTAACTTCATTAGAACAATTAGTCATTAAATGTGCCTATTCTGTCTCTTACTTTAGCATTAACAATTTGAACACCAATCCCAGCACTACACCATTTGATAGACTTAAAATTAGGATTATTTTTCCTTCTATTTGTATTAACTCTAGTGGCTAGTAGTGTCCTATGATCTGGAGTAAGCCTCAGATTCAAAATATGCTTTTTTGGAAGTCCTGTAAGCAGTAGTACAAACAGTTTCATAGACAGTTACACTAGCAATCATTTTATTATCAATTATACTAACAGGTGGTCATTCACGCTTTCCACACTCATTATCATGACTCATGGCATGTTACCCTAATAGGATTTGTTTAAGCACTGGGAGAAATGTGCCTCTGATCTCTTTTGCCTTGTGCTATTTTTCAGTAGTGCAGATCCTTTTAACATGCTACATGATTTACTCCTTTAGTATATACGTTGTTTACAGTCTGCTTCCCCAGCCACTAGACTGTAACCTGTATGAAGGTGAGAATTTCTATCAGGTGTTATTTTTTGTTTTGTTTTGCTTTCACTTTTTGTTCACTAAAGTATCCCCATTGCTTAAAATGCCTGACACATGTCAGGCACTGACTACATATTATTCAATAAATCTCTTTTCTGAAACTTTTTTATCCTCTCTGGTAAGAGATAGTGAAATTCTCCTTTGTTCTCAGAACCTACTTATCATGCTATATTGTAAGTGTTTGTGTGTTGACTTTCTTGGTATATCATGCAGTTTTTGAAAACAGGATTTATTTTTATTAATCTTTGTTTTCAAATAAATGTTTTCTGAGAGAAAGAATAGATGAATAAATGAAATTTTGAAGCATTGAATTACTTGGCTTCTAAATCAAAGGTCAGAATTAAAATTTGCTGTGTCTTTTGGCTCCTTGAATAGTAAAATGCTTAATCAATAGCAAAACTTTTTCAGAAAAATAGCTTTCAAATGGGTCTCTGTATTTATCCTTATGAAACTCTAGGTTGGCTTATGGTATTTTGAGTTGGGAAGTTAATTTTATTTATCAAATGCTTTGGAGCACCTACTCTGTGCAAGGCCATGAGGAGCACTGGGATCTGGGATGGCTCACCCACTCTGCCCAGGTTGAGCCCACATAGTTGGTGAACGGAGAAGCATCATTTTCTAGGGAGTTACTTGTTTCCAAGAACTAGATTAAATTCTGGGAAACCGGAATATATTTTTAAATGACCCTGAGAATTTGTTTGATAAATTAATACTGGCATTTTTCTCCTCTAAAATGTCAACAGTATCATTTGAAGCTGAGTTACTCTTTGAGTGTAAAAGCCCTCTACCCTCTCCTTGTCAACTACCTTTCCAGAGTGAAAAAGTAGTAAGAAAATCTTGATATTTTTTATAATTGGAACTACTTGTACTCTTCTTGAGACAAGGAGAGAAATAATCCAAGAAATTATCATTTTCCAAGGAACAGAAGACATTGATTGCATTTCATAAATTAAAATCACAGAGACTACCAGAGTCTTTATTGGGGTTATTTTTGCATAACCCATATTACAGTCACCCAACTGTCCTTGATTTTGAGTACTCTCACAGTTAACAGTGCACAGCTAATCATAAGGTAGAATGGACAGCCCTTTAGTGCTTTGCTAATAGATCATGTTACAAACCAAGGGATCATGTAACAGACCAAAGGAATAATGCCTGGGTGAATTAAAAATGCTTCCCTGAATTCATATGGTAGTGTCTGTATACTGCAGAGTTTCTTCCTTGAACACAGAAACAGCACCAGTACATATGGTTATTGTCTGAGCTCGGGTTGTGATCACAAAATGCTGTTGTCTTGGTGGTTTAAACAACAGTTGTTAATTTCTCATAGTTCTGGAGGCTGGGAAGTCTACAATCAAGGTGCTGGCAGAGTCTGTTCTCGGTGAAGACTCTCTTCCTGGTTTGTAGACAGATGCCTTCTCCTTTTGTCCTTAGATGGCTTTCCCTGGGTGTATATTCTTCTTATATGGACACTAATCTCATGAGGGTCCCACCCTTATGACCCCATCTAAACCTAATTGCCTTCCAAAGACCCACGTCTAAATAATATCACATTGGGGGTTAGTGCTTCAGCATATGAATTTTGGGAGGGATGCAATCATTCAGTCTGTTAATTATGTAGACTGTGTAGTACACAAGCCTAACAGGATATAAGAGTCAGCAAACTATAGCCTGCTACCTATTATAGTAAGTAAAGTTTTGTTGGAACAAAGACATACTTATTTGTTAACGTATTATCTATGGTTGCTCTTACACTTCAATAGCAGAAATGAGTACTTGTGGCAGAGACTGTATGGCCCACAAAGCCTAAAAGATTGACTGTGTGACCCTTTGAGGAAAAGTGTACCAACCCCTCCTCTAGCTTACACAATTATCTGAGAGAGTCCTATGAGGATACTGGTAACTCTGCTACTCTAGATCAGAGTTTCTCAAAATTAACAACATAAGGGTCACCTGGAGAGCTTGTTAAAACAGGTTCCTGGACCCCATCCCCAGATATTTTGATTCAGTAATTTGGGGGTGGGGGCCAGGGATTTGCATTTCTAACAAGGGTCAATGTGATGCTGCTACTGCTTGTCCAGAGTCCACACTTTGAGTAGTGCTGTTCTAGAAAATCATTATCAAGAAAACATACTCTTCAGTGTTTGCTCATTTGGAAAAATTATTGTTTCTCAAAATATTAAAATGTGTTGAAGGATTGAAATATTTAAGATAAATACTGTAATGATATAATAAGCTTCAAATGATTAAGTTTCATAGGAGCAAAGTACAGTGCTTTACATACATCGTTTGATTTAATTTAATTCTCAAAATTTTGATTTGTTTCTCACAATATTTCAATCAGGTAAGTTTTATGATTTACATTTTATGTGAATAAACTGAGGCTCGTAACACTGAAGAAATTTGTTTAAAGCCACACACCAGAAAGTAGAGAAAACTGGATTTAGAGCAAGGCCTTTTCACTCCAAATTCCATACTTTTAATCCCTCTTTTATATTGAAAATCTAAACCATGATTCTTGGGCATCTGACAAATTTGGCTTAAAAAATATGTTTCTGGCAATGTCAGTCTAGAAACTAATGGAGCAGGTAAAAAAAAAAAAGTATTTCATCCAAACAACTTTAAATTTCTTTTTATTTTCTCTACATCAGATAACTAGTTTGTTACTCTTTATGAAGTGTACTAATTTTTTGTTGTTGAGAGTGGGGCAGTGAAAGGAATTTGTAGAAATACAAAGACCAACAAAAGTATCTAAACTAGTTTGAATGATATGGTCAGGTTACTTTTGCTGCACCGTCAGTGTCAAACTAAAGTCTGTCTCTCCAAGTTTACTAACTCTGCCTTCAGTCCCCTTCTGTTCAGCATATTTATTAGATGAACATACACATATGCACACACCTTGAGGAGTTACTTTTGGCAGGAACGTTTTTAAGCACTTAGCAAAGTTTATTTCATTTGATACTGACAATAACACTGTATGACAGGTTTAACACCCTTCTCATTTTATAGATGAGGGAGCTGAGGCACAGAAAGGACATGTGTTTTTTCCAAGGCCGTGCTGCAAGGAGATGGAAATACTAGGGCTTGAGTCTAAAAGCCTGTTCATTTGAACCCAGAACTTAATGATGTTGGCAGATGTCAAGATGTTAGGAGAGGCAGTTAAAAATAGTAAATGTCAGATTTACTGGAGTCTTTCATATTTCTAAGTCTAGTCCAAGACTACTGAACTATCTCCTTTGTGAGATAGGATTTTAAGTTGGAAAGGATTTTAAGTTGAACCATGCATGCTATCTCCGATTTTGTGTTATAATGATGCCTACCAAGCTCTCAAGACTCCTGTGCAGAACTTCTCCAAAGACTTATCTGGCTATTTTGTATAAAGTTTTCTAATAGCTTTTGTGATGTGTGACTTTTCTTGTGGTTTGCCGTGTTTGTGGAATGATACTTCTCTGCTAAGTAAAATACCCTATTGTTGGTCCTAACAGCAAACTGGGTATTTAATGGATCCAGTGTAAGTGAAGCCCATAAAATTTTCAGTAAATATTTTACAGGTTAAGAATTGTATGCATCGATATTTACATGATAGTAGGTAATGGTTTTAAAAGCCTCTTTCAATGTGCAAATGAGTGATGCAGTCTTAAATTACCTGAGTGCTTGCATTTTGTACATTGTCATTTGGTTAGCAAACAGAAACTGTAGATAAAGAAGTTTTATATATATAAAATGGCAGAAATAAACTGAGCTGAGTAGATTTTCCTTTTAAAATCTCTAGGCTTTACTAATTACCATTATTAAAATTTTACATGGTACCTTGTATTTGCAAATACTTTACAGGCAGCAGTTAACTATTTACCTGGGATAATTGTTGCTGTTATTTTCAACATTTTATATGTTGGTAAAGCTAACAAAAATTAAATCTTCTTGCAGGGTGTGTGTGTGTGTGTGTGTGTGTGAGAGAGAGAGAGAGAGAGAGAGTTTTAAGGACATGGCAAATTCCTGATGAAACTAATATTATAAATGAGACTTTCTGACTCCTCAAATCACTGTGGCTTTCATGGTAATTCAGTTGAAATGATAGTAATTTGATCAATAAACAACTTCAAATTTCAATAGAATGTGTTGCTGGAACACTCAGTTGCAATTCTTGCATGTATTCAACATTTGAGGGCATATCCATTTCATCCAGGTCTTCAGCCCTTGGGGGAAGATGTTACCTAACTAAATGTCATCTATTGCTAACCCCCTCATTGGCAGTGGAATAGTGTGACTGGCATACCGTTTTAAGATTTTTATTAAACAGATACTTATTAATTCCCTATTTGGTTTCTGGCATTGCTCAAGGGACAAAGGTCAAAAATTTAAAGGCCAGAGGAGCCATTTCATTCTAGGGATACAGATTCATAAGCAACTACAGTTAAAGATGGTGAACTGATTAACAGTGATGAGTACGTCTGACAAATCAAAAGTTGCTGTAGGAATGTAAGCAACAGAATGATTCTTTCTAAACCACAGAAACAGAGTTTGTATTTGATAAATATGTGTATAATGCTTACTATTTGCCAAGCATTGTGTGAAGCACTTTACCGATGTTGACTCATTTAGCTCTCAGCACTCTCTGAAGTAGGCGCTATCAGTATCTCCATTTGTAGTTAGGGTTTTCAAGGCACAGAGAGACTAAGAAACGTTCCCAAGTCAAAAAATTAACAAGTATCAGAGGCAGGATTCCAACTCGGTTTCAGCTGCTCACTGCTTGAAAGCTAATACTTGAGAGACAAGTGCTGGTAGGAATGGAAAGATTACTTTATTCAGGAGGCCTGCAACCTAAAGCAGAAGGTGGACTTGTGTCCCAGAAGACTCTGCTGGGCCATGAAAGTTTTTCAAGGGAAAAAGGGGAAATGATCTCAGTTAATCACTGAGGTAGGGGGTCAGACTCTTGGCCATCTCCCATTGTGTGCAGGCTTGTCCACTCCTTGCTGTCTTGTTCACACAGTCGGCTTGGGAGATTACTGAAGGGGAAGCTGGGGAAAAATCTAGTCATCTGTTAATTATTTATTCTTCATTTCTACTTCTTTAATCTAAGGAAAGAATCAACAGGTTAGGCGAGGCTTTGTGTGATCAAAAAATTTGAAAGGTGTGCTTGGGCTGGGGGTTAGTTAAAATATCTTGCTAAAGTGACAAGACAAAGGGCCTCCTGCAGACAGCTGTTTCCTGCAAAGAGCTGCTTAGAAGGCTGTTCGGTTTAATTGTCCTTACTCCTAACCAGTACTCTACATTATCTAAGTATTTGTGAGGTGAACACAGGAATGCAATTTATTTTCATCATATTTCTCAGTTACAGATGTATAATACATATTTTATTTTGATTTGAAATAAAATTTTTGAATTTTATATTAACCAAGTAGATGACTTGAAGATACCCCCAGAATGTCTTCAAATAGATGTTAGGAATCAAATAGAGCAAAGTTGATATCTTTAATGTGCGCTGGGCCTAGACCAGTAACAAAAATGAGTGAAGTAGTTCAGGTACAAAAATTCGTCTTCACTTCCACAAAGAAATCCAGTCCCTCTCATTTTTCTTGAAGACTCTGGCCTTCCTGGTCTCTCCATTATATTCCCACTTCATGCAGAGAAATGAGTGTGAGAAATATTTCAGTGTCCTTTTGATTCTACGAGAAAAGCAGCAGCTCAGGTGTGATGCTGAAAGGCAGCCTGTGCTCAGAATCAGTGTCGGGAAATGATAGAGTGACAGAGGCATCTTGGCTCTGTAGATTTTTGCAGTGGGCAGATACGGCCTGAATGTAGATTTCCTGAGTTCTAAAAGAGGAGACAGAAATGAACTACATATACACACAACACACAGACACACACACAGGCACTCACAACATAAATACATATCTTGAATCTTGATTTTCTTTATTTAGCAATAACTTAAGAAAACAAACAGAAACAACAATAAACCCACTGTTATGAGCAATACCATTATGACCAATATAAACATGACTGCAGGCTGAACTTCAAAATCTAGAACATGTCACAGCAAAGGTGAAATCAAGGAAGTGAAATTGGGGGTACACACCAGGCCCCCGAGGTTGAAGTGAATGGAATGCCTCTGCTTTCTCTTTTGCCAGGAGCCCCTGATTAATGTCTCAGCCCTCAGGGTTTGAAAAGTCAAATATCTTCCTCTTCCTCTCAGTATCAGTCTATCACAATGGGCTAGTCTGTGGCAAGAAAACAATCCCAAATTGGCATTTTGAACAAAGGCTTATTTCTTGTTAAGTCGTTTGTGGTTCGTTGGCTAGATTATGGAGCAGCAACCATCTCAAATATTGCGGGTCACTGTCATGGGGAGAGAGAGCTGAAGAGGACCTTTCTCCTCAGTTAAGTGTTCTGGCATTTACTTGGTCCAAACTAGACACACAGCGCTTTCTAGCTACAAAAAAACCCCCCACAAAAACAAAAACAAACCAACCCAGGGGAAAGGGAATTCTTATATAGAGAAGGGGAAAAAATAGACATATTTGGATAAGAACTCAATTACTATTCGATTTTCCATTAAATATTTAAAAGACAGGCTACTCCTGATCAATTAACAAGACAAACACATTTATTGAATATTGATTATGTTATGGTTTTCATTTTGATTGCCTAGGTTAAGCTTAAAGAAAGTCACGTGCAGTTTCTACCTCCCTTTAGTAAATATGGTCTGTAATTACTCTAGTAGCAGTTAATCTATCCTAATGCTTGCAGTGGGTGTGAGAGGAACTTTTTTACAGAGCTACTTATTTGCCCTCTTTTCCCCCCTAAAAGTTGGTATTATCAGAATCACAATATATTCATTACTGTAAGAGGTATCACCTCTAAAAGAGAAATGAGAAAAGGCCAATATTAACTAGATAAGAAGGTATTTAACATCAGAAATTACATTCAAATAGGGCTTTGGAAGCATTTACTGCAGTCTGTAAAGGACTTCTTATTAGGTATTTATCAAAACATATTATTTGTATACAAAATAGTTGTGTTTATTTAATGACATAGGGTCAAAGAAAATGATACCATAATCAGACCATACTAGTGGTGTGAACCACTTAAAATGATAGACACATACAAAAAAGTAGGAAAACAAAGTAAAAGAGAGGTGGTTGTGCAATGCTCTGTAGACCCAGAGATGGAATAGTAGCAAGAAATTAAAGCTTTTGCCTGATACAGCAACAGTGAAGTAAGCTCTTGGTGTATGTAATATTAAGAAAAACTCCCTTAAACACGTAATCCATGTCTGTGTGGCAAAGGCAAACAAGGTCGTAAAAATTTGAAATGTACTCAGTGTTCAGCTGACAAGACAATTTTACTTATCATTTGTCTCATTCCAGATGCCATCTGTAGGACACCTTGCCTGGAAGCCTTCAGTAAAATTTCTTAAATTTTTATTCCTTAGAGTAAATGTGTTCTCTTTTTTCAGTATTGCCCCAGCACTTGTTTATGTTTCTGCCAGAGTGCCTGTCAAATCTAACTTGGGTTGTGGTTATTTGTGGTTATTTGTGCCTGTATCTCCTGAAAAAAATGCCAGCTCTGAGAGCACAGATGTGTACCTGATTTGTTTTGGAGATTACCCACATTGACTATCATATTATGTGCTCTAAATAACTGTTAGGAATTCAGCTGAGTGTCTATATAATCTCCTTCTCCACCAGGGGAAACACATTGTTTTAGTACTCTGAAATGGTAAATATGAATTATATTTATTTAGTTCTAAGTTTATCAGTTTACACATATGATGGAAATATAGCAATGAGTGTAATTGACAGGAATTTACCTAAGTACCACACATAACCTATTCATGAATAAATTCTAAATACAGAGGGAACAACTTCTTCAAAAGTGTTAGCCTTTCCCAGTGAAATAGACCCTATGGAGTAATAAAGCATAGTTAGCCCTTGAAAGTAGAGAAGAGATGTGAAGTCATTTATTTTTCCCAGGAACTAAAGTGCTTTAATACATTTCTGATTCTTTAACAGACTGGTTAAATAGTTTCTGTAGCAGAAGAAAAATCTGATCTTCAGGTTATACATTTTGTTTACTTTAAAAATACAGTGGGTTGGCTAAAAAGTGCCTTTGGTTTTTAAGTAAAAATAAAAGCCACATTTTTCATTTTCACCAAGAACTTTATTGAACAACATATTCACCCTTTTGTTCCACTACCTTCTGCCATTTTCCAGGCAACTTCGTAATTCCATCTTCCCAAAACTTTTTATCTTTTTGAGCAAAGAACTGTTCCAGGTGCCTTTTACAGTCTTCCAGGGAATTGAAATTTTTTCCATTAAGAGAATTTTGTAAAGACCTCAATAAGTGGAAATCCGAAGCTGCAATGTCTGGCAAATACAACGGATGAATCAGAACTTCCCAGCCAAGCTGTAACTGTTTTTGCCTGGTCATCAAAGAAACGTGCAGTCTTCTGTTATCCTGATGGAAGATTATGCGTTTTCTGTTGACAAATTCTGGACTCTTTTCGTCAAGTGCTGCTTTCATTTGGTTTAATTGGGAGCAGTACTTGTTGGAATGAATCCTTTGGTTTTCCGGAAGGAGCTCATAATAGAGGACTTCCTTCCGATCCCACCATGTATACAACATCACCTTCTTTGGATTAAGACTGGCCTTTGGTGTGGTTGGTGGTGGTTCATGTCACTCACCCCACGATCTCTTCCATTCAACATTATTGTACAGTATCCACTTTTCATTGGCCATCACAATTTGTTTTAAAAACGGAACATTTTCATTATGTTTAAGTAGAGAATCGCACATGGAAACATAGTCAAGAAGTTTTTTTTCCGCTTAACTTAGGTTGAACCCAAACATCAAAGCGATTCACATAACGAAGCTGGTGCAAATTATTTTCATGCTTGATTTGGATATTTTGAGTATGTCAGCTATCTCCCTGATGGTATAACGTTGATTGTTCTCAACTAATGTCTTGATTTGATCGCTCTCAACTTCAACTGGTCTACCCGACCGTGGAGCATCATCTAGGGAAAAATCTCCAGCACTAAACTTCGCAAACCACTTTTGACATGTTCAATCAGTCACAACACCTTCTCCACACATTGCACAAATCTTTTTATGCGCTTCAATTGCGTTTTACCTTTCTTGAAATAATAAAGCATAATATGCCAAAAATGTTGCTTTTTCTTCCATCTTCAATATTAAAATGGCTACACAAAAATTCACCACTTTGATGTCTTTTTTTTAAATGCATGCTGATATGACAGCTGTCACATGCAATCTAACAAAACTGTTTTGAATGAAATTAAAGACAACTAAGAGCTACGAGAGCCATCTTATGGAAAAATACGAATGAACCTTTTATGTATACATAAAATGCATATATTATGTATAATATATGTATTCTACATGATTATCAAGAAGCTTAATTGTAAGAATCCATTTTCTGCTATGGAATAATGGATATTCAGTAAGAGTCAATGGGTATGAGGAGAAACTCCCTGTTTAATTATGTTCCACAATGAGTCATCACTTAAGAATCCATTAGTTTGACTTTTGTGTTCTTGGTTTTCATAATCCAGAGAAATTAAAGTTTTCATTTTGGTGGTATTTATGACTGTTTATTTTAAGTGTTATTTTAATCAAAGTAATATGTGCCACTCATTAAAAGTTAAATTGTCCTGAAGTATAGGAAATGCTACTAATATACAACCAAGTAGAAGAAATGGAGTTTTCAATCTCTTTCAGTTGTTTATACTGGAATAAGCTTTCTAATTCTAAGTAGTAATAACATTCCTAGTTCAAAGTTGCCTTTATAAAAAAATGATACATATGATTATATATAATTTCTATTGACTTCATAGTTTCATAAATGGGATTTTTCTTTATATTCCATCTCTACCCTCCCTCCTCCAACTTCAGATAAATTGTATCATAATGTTGAGATCAGTTAAATGTTCATGTTTAATTTATTATGTTACCTATATCTTGCTCACTACAAAGTGAGTGGCATACAATAATCACTTTATGTATTTTTTCTTTTTCTGAGACTTAGCAATTGCCTTGGTTTTTTTTTTCTATCTATATTACCAAACATAATATTCAACCTGTTGAACACATCACAATGTGATTTTCCAAATTCTTGAATATATAGGAAAATCAATTAATTGATTAACTTTCTTGATTGGATTCTTCCTTTCCAGAGTACTCTGTGCACCTGCTCCAAGGTAAACAACTCTCTGAGCCTATTGCCTACTTTTGTACTGGAAATCTTCTTCATTAACACTTCTCTTCTGTGTTGAATCCCCTCTTTCCTTGGTTCCATATGATCTTTTCTGTTGCATGATCATTTTTTATGAGCAAATCCTCAATAGCTCCTAAGAATAAAGTGAAACAAGAGTATTTCTTTTCATTTCAACTTTTAAAATGTCTTCATACTTAACTGATAGTTGGACTCTTCAACCAAGTTCAAAATACCTTTTCTTCAGCTTTTTAGAGACATTTCCTTTTTATCTTAAATACTCCAAAATTACTCATAAGAAGTCCAATGCCATTGTGAGTCCTGATCTTTTGTTTTTCTTTTACTTTATAGACATTCTGGGATCTTTATTTCTTTGTGATGAATTGCCTTGTGCAAATTACCATTCATTCATTGTGTGAAGGACTTGATTAGAATTTCTAATCCAGAAAATTTTAAGTGTAGGAAGAAATTGTTTGTGTGTGTATGTGTGTAACAAATATATCTTACCCTTAGGAAAAGGTCCATAATTATATGTATAATTTAGAGCAAAGTAATAATAAAAGTAACAAATATCATCTGCTTATAGGAAGAAATCATTTTCCATTGTTTAGAAGTATCTGAGTACTTTAATTTAGTCACATACCTCTTATTCCACCAGAGTAACTATTATCCTAATCTTTGTGCTGATTATACCCTTGTATTTCTTTGTAAGTTCACTGTCCATGTATATGTCAATAAACAATATATTGTTTAGTTTTGAAAAGATGGATACTAAGCACAAACCTAGATGTGTTAAGAAGGGCAATGATAGTAGTATTAATTGAAGGGTAGCAGGAAAAGATAAGTTAGATGAGCAGTGCCCCTGTGCCTTGGTGGCATTTCCTTGAAAATGTTTTAAAAGCCTTCCCTGTAGAAGCCAGTGAGCAAGGACAGGAATCCAGACTAATTTGCAAATGATTCATGACCTTCAGGTCACCTGCTCAGATATAGTGCATCGGCAGCTTCCAGAAGTAAGTCAGAACAGAACACCTCTGTGGAGTAAAGATGAATGTTTTTAGCTCTTCCAGAAGACAGGTCATAGAGGGAAGAGGAGAAATTCATTTGCATGTGGTCAAGACAAGCCAAATGTAGATAAGATTCTGGACCCAACTAACCAGGATATTCTCAGCTCAGGCTAAAAATGATTTAAAGGCAACTTTCCATGTGTGTTTCTCTTGAGTCCATCCACATGATTTTTCTTAGTTTACTCACTCATGCTGTTAGAACCTGGTCTCCTGGAGCATCTTGAGAAAGAGTACAAGGGAGGCAAATTTTGAGACCTGACTGGTCTACTTACTTGCCTGATAATTTCAGTAGATGGGAATTAGTTTTCCTTTAGCATGATGAAGGTATTGCTTCCAGCTTTATTGTTTAGAAGTCTGAAGACATTCTGCTCTTGATTCTTTGTATATGACTTGTTCCCCTCCACCCTTAGTACTTCAGTGATATACAATTTCCTGATTATGGGCATGGGTGTTGGTTTGTTCACATCCATTGTTCTATGTGCTCTGTAGAACTATTCAATTCAGTAACATTGGTTTTATGTCCTGGAACTTTTAAAAAGTATTTTAGTGATTTTTTAAAATTATTTTTTAAATTCT
Organism: Mesoplodon densirostris; assembly: GCF_025265405.1. Taxonomy (NCBI): domain Eukaryota; kingdom Metazoa; phylum Chordata; class Mammalia; order Artiodactyla; family Ziphiidae; genus Mesoplodon; species Mesoplodon densirostris. Next base: position 22,619,500 of record NC_082667.1, on the reverse strand, counting down.
TTCTTTCTGGAATTCTATTATTTTCAATTTGGATATCCAGTAATGGTACTCCAATTTACTTATATTTTCTATGCTCATTTAATCTCTCTCTCTTTCTCTATTTTATTCTTCATATGAAATCCCCTTATTTAGTTTTTCTGTTTTTTTGTTTGTTTTGTTCTTCCAGTTTTATTGAGATATAATTGACATATAGTACTGTATAAGTGTAAAGCGTACAGCATAATGATTTGACTTATATACGTGATGTAATTATTGCAACAATAAGTCTAGTGAACACCCATCATATCATATAGATACAAAAGAAAAGAAAAAGAAAAAATACTTCCCTTGTGATGACAACTCCCAGGATCCACTTTCTTAACAACTTTCTTATATATAACATACAGCAGTGTTAATTATATTTATCATGTTGTACATTACATCCTTAGTACTTATTTATCTTATTACTGAAAGTTTGTAGCTTTTTACTACTACCTTCAGAGTATGGTTTTTTTTTTTAAGGAAAAAAGTGCAATTTTGCTCTAACAAAGAATGACTGTTTTTTCCATATGAGAAAGAGGATAAGAGTGAGACAAAAATTGAATGGATATAAGAAAAAAATTATAGGAATTGGGGGGAAGGAATCATGGAAAAGAAATCTTTTTTTTTTTTTGAGGTTGAAAACTATATATATATATATATATATTTGGGGGGTCAAATTTTAATTTTTTTATCTTTAATTTTTTTAACATCATTATTGGAGTATAATTGCTTTACAATGTTGTGTTAGTTTCTGCTGTATAACAAAGTGAATCAGCTATACATATACATGTATCCCCATATCTCCTCGCTCTTGCATCTTGCTCCCACCCTCCCTATCCCACCCCTTCAGGTGGACACAAAGCACCGAGCTCATCTCCCAGTGCTATGTGGCTGCTTCCCACTAGCGATTTATTTTACATTTTGTAGTGTATATATATCAGTGCCACTCTCTCACTTCTGCCCAGCTTACCCTACCCCCTCCCAGTGTCCTCAAGTCCATTCTATTTGTCTGCATCTTTATTCCTGTCCTGCCCCTAGGTTCTTCAGAATGATTTTTCTTTTTTTTTGGATTTCATATATATGTGTTAGCATACGGTATTTGTTTTTCTCTTTCTGACTTACTTCACTGTGTATGACAGATTCTAGGTCCATCCACCTCACTACAAATAACTCAATTTTGTTTGTTTTATGGCTGAGTTATATTCTATTGAATATATGTGCCACATCTTCTTTATCCATTAATCTGTCGTTGGATACTTAGGTTGCTTCCATGTCCTGGCTCTTGTAAACAGAGCTGCAATGAACATTGTGATACATGACTGTTTTTGAATTGTGGTTTCCTCAGGGTATATGCCCAGTAGTGGGATTGCTGGGTCATATGATAGTTCTATTTTTAGTTTTTTAAGGAAACTCCATACTGTCCTCCATAGTGGCTATATCAACTTACATTCCCACCGACACTGCAGGAGCATTCCCTTTTCTGCATACCCTCTCCAGCACTTATTGTTTGCAGAGTTTTTGATGATGGCCATTCTGACTGGTGTGAGATAATACCTCATTGTAGTTTTGATTTTCATTTCTCTAATGACTAGTGATGTTGAGCATCCTTTCATGTGTTGTTGGCAATCTGTATATCTTCTTTGGAGAAATGTCTATTTAGGTCTTCTGCCCATTTTTGGATTGAGTTTTTATTTTTATGATATTGAGCTGCATGAGCTGCTTGTATATTTTGGAGATTAAGCCTTTATCAGTTGCTTCATTTGCAAATATTTTCTCCCATTCTAAGGGTTGTCTTTTTGTCTTGTTTATGGTTTCCTTTGCTGTGCAAAAGCTTCTAAGTTTCATATGTCCCATTTGTTTATTTTTGTTTTTATTTCCATTTCTCTAGGAGGTGGGTCAAAAAGGATCTTGCTGTGATTTATGTCATAGAGTGTTCTGCCTATGTTTTCCTCTAAGAGTTTTATAGTGTCTGGCCTTATATTTAAGTCTTTAATCCATTTTGAGTTTATTTTTGTGTATGGTGTGAGGGAGTGTTCTAATTTCATTCTTTTACATGTAGCTGTCCAGTTTTCCCAGCACCACTTATTGAAGAGGCTGTATTTTTTTTTTTTTTTTTTTTGCAGTACGCGGGCCTCTCACTGTTGCGGCCTCTCCCGTTGTGGAGCACAGGCTCCTGATGTGCAGGCTCAGCAGCCATGGCTCACGGGCCCAGCCGCTCCGTGGCATGTGGGATCCTCCCGGACCGGGGCATGAACCCACGTCCCCTGCATCGGCAGGTGGACTCCCAACCACTGAGCCACCAGGGAAACCCTGTTTACTAGGATTTTGTTGTGGATTTTTGCATCTATGTTCATCAGTAATATTGGCCTGTATTTTTCTTTTTTTGTGACATGTTTATCTAGTTGGTATCACGGTGATGGTGGCCTCATAGAATGAGTTTGCAGGTGTTCCTCCCTCTGTTATATTTTGGAAGAATCTGAGAAGGATAGGTGTTAGCTCTTCTCTAAATGTTTGATAGAATTCACCTGTGAAGCCAACTGGTCCTGGGTTCTTGTTTTTTGAAGATTGTTAATCACAGTTTCAGTTTCAGTGCTTGTGATTGGTGTGTTTATATTTTCTATTTCTTCCTGGTTCAGTCTCAGAAGCTTGTGCTTTTCTAAGAATTTGTCCACTTCTTCCAGGTTGTCCATTTTACTGGCATATTGTTGCTTGTAGTAATCTCTCATGATCCTTTGTATTTCTGCTGTGTCAGTTGTTACTTCTCCTTTATCATTTCTTTTTTTTTTTTTTTTTTTTTCCTTTTTGCAGTATGTGGGCCTCTCACTGTTGTGGCCTCTCCCGTTGCGGAGCACAGGCTCCGGATGCGCAGGCCCAGCGGCCATGGCTCACGGGCCCAGCCGCTCTGCGGCATATGGGATCCTCCCAGACCGGGGCACGAACCCGTATCCCCTGCATCGGCAGGCGGACTCTCAACCACTGCGCCACCAGGGAGGCCCTATCATTTCTTATTTTTAAAATTAATTATTTAATTAATTAATTTAGTTTTGGATGCATAGTGTCTTTGTTGCTGCGTGTGGGCTTTTCTCTAGTTGCAGCAAATGAGGGCTACTCTTCACTGCACTGTGCAGGCTTCTCATTGCAGTGTGCGGACTTCTCATTGTGGTGTGCAAGCTGTTCATTGCAGTGGCTTCTTTTGTTGCAGAGCATGGGCTCTAGGCACATGGGCTTCCATAGTTCTGGCACACACGCTTAGTAGTTGTGGCTTGCGGGCTCTAAAGTGAAGGCTTAGTAGCTGTAGCACACAGGCTTAGCTGCTCCGTGGCATGTGGGGTCTTCCCGGACCAGTGCTCAAACCCATGTCTCCTGCATTGGCAGGCGGATTTTTAACCACTGCGCAACCAGGAAAGCTCTCCTTTTCCATTTCTAATTCTGTTGATTTGAGTCTTTTCCCTTTTTTTCTTGATGAGTCTGGCTAATGGTTTATCAATTTTGTTTATCTTCTCAAAGAACCAGCTTTTATTTATTTATTAATTTTATTATTTTTTTAAATTTTTAAATTTTATTTTTTTCATTTTTTTATATAGTAGGTTCTTATTAGTTATCCATCTTTACATATCATTGTATATATGTGAATCCCAATCTCCCATTTCATCACCCCCCTCCCACATTTCCCCCTTGGTGTCCATACGTTTGTTCTCTACATCTGTGTTCCCCCCTCTGCCCTGCAAACCAGTCAAAGAACCAGCTTTTAGTTTTATTGATCTTTGCTATTGTTTCCTTCATTTCTTTATCATTTACTTCTGATCTGATTTTTATGATTTCTTTCCTTCTGCTAACTTTTGAGGTTTTTTGTTCTCCTTTCTCTAATTCCTTTAGGTGTATGGTTCAGTGTTTGTTTCAGATTTTTCTTGTTTCTTAAGGTAGGATTGTGTTGCTATAAACTTCCCTCTTAGAACTGCTTTTGATGCATCCCATAGGTTTTGGGTCACTGTGTTTTCATTGTCATTTGTTTCTAGGTATTTATTGCTTTCCTCTTTGATTTCTTCAGTGATCTCTTTCTTATTTAGTAACATATTGTTTAGCCTCCATGTGTTTGTATTTTTTTTCCTGTAATTGATATCTAGTCTAATAGTTTTGTGGTTGGAAAAGATACTTGATTCGATTTCAATTTTTTTTAATTTACCAAGGCTTGATTTGTGACCCAAGATATGATCTATCCTGGAGAATGTTCCATGAACACTTGAGAAGAAAGTGTATTTTGTTGTTTTTGGATGGAATTTTCTATAAATATCAATTAAATCCATCTTGTTTAATGTTTCATTTAAACCTTGTGTTTTGTTATTTATTTTCATTTTGGATGATTTGTCCATTGGTTAAAATGGGGGGTTAAAGTCCCCTACTATGATTGTCTTACTGTCGATTTCCCCTTTTATGGCTGTTAGCATTTGCCTTATGTATTGAGGTGCTCCTGTGTGGGGTGCATAAATATTTACAATTGTTATATCTTCTTGGATTGATCCCTTGATCATTATGTAGTGTCCTTCTTTGTCTCTTGTAATAGTTTTTATTTTAAAATCGATTTGTCTGACATGAGAATTGCTACTCCAGCTTTCTTTTGATTTCCATTTTCATGGAATATCTTTTTCCATCCCCTCCCTTACAGTCTGTATGTGCCCCTAGATCTGAAATGGGTCTCTTGTAGACAGCATATATATGGGTCTTGCTTTTATATCTATTCAGCCAGTCTATGTCTTTTGGTTGGAGCATTTAACCCATTTACATTTAAGGTAGTTATCAATATATATGTTCCTATTACCATTTTCTTAATTGTTTTGTGTTGGTTTTTGTTATTGTAGGTCTTTTCCTTCTCTTATGTTTCCTGCCTAGAGAAGTTCCTTTAGCATTTGGTGGTGTTGAATTCTCTTAGCTTTTGCTTCTCTGTAAAAGTTTCAATTTCTCCATCGAATCTGAATGAGATCTTTGCTGGGTACAGTAAGCTTGGTTGTAGGTTTTTCCCTTTTATCACATTAAATATGTCCTGCCACTCCCTTCTGGCTTGCAGAGTTTCTGCTGAAAGATCAGCTGTTAACCATATGGGGATTCCCTTGTATGTTATTTGTTGCCTTTTCCTTGCTGCTTTTAATATTTTTTCTTTATATTTAATTTATGATAGTTTGATTAATATGTGTCTTGGCATGTTTCTCCTTGGATTTATCCTGTATGGGACTCTCTGCACTTTGTGGACTTGATTGACTATTTCCTTTCCCATATTAGGGAAGTTTTCAACTATAATCTCTTGAAATATTTTCTCAGTCCCTTTCTTTTTCTCTTCTTCTTCTGGGACCCCTATAATTCGAATGCTGGTGCATTTAATATTGTCCCAGAAGTCTCTGAGACTGTGCTCAATTCTTTTCATTCTTTTTTCTTTATTCTGCTCTGCAGTAGATATTTCCACTCTTTTATCTTCCAGGTCACTTATCTGTTCTTCTGCCTCTGTTATTCTGCTTTCGATTCCTTTGAGAGAATTTTTAATTGCATTTATTTTGTTCATCATTGTTATTTTGCTCTTTAGTTCTTCTAGTTTCTTGTTAAATGTCTCTTGTATTTTCTCCATTCTATTTCCAAGATTGTGGATCATCTTTACTATCATTGGTCTGATTTTTTTTTTTCAGGTAGAGTGCCTATTTCCTCTTTATTTGTTTGGTCTGGTGGGTTTTTACCTTGCTCCTTTATCTGCTGTGTGTTTCTCTGTCTTCTCATTTTGCTTAACTTACTGTGTTTGGGATCTCCTTTTCGCAGGCTGCAGGTTTTTAGTTCCCATTGTTTCTGGTGTCTGCCCCCAGGGGCTAAGGTTGGTTCAGTGAGTCATGTAGGCTCCCTGGTGGAGGGGACTGGTGCCTGTGTTTTGGTGGATGAGGTTGTATCTTGTCTTTCTGTTGGGCAGGACCGCATCCGGTGGTGTGTTTTGGATTGTCTGTGAACTTATTATGATTTTAGGCAGCCTCTCTGCTAATGTGTGGGGTTTTGTTCCTGTCTTGCTAGTTGTTTGGCATTGGGTGTCCAACACTGCAGCTTGCTGGTCGTTGAGTGTAGCTGGGTCTTTGCAGTGAGATGGAGATCTCTGGGAGAGCTTTTGCCATTTCATATTAGGTGGAGCCAGGAGGTCTCTGGTAGACCAATGTCCTGAACCTGGCTCTCCCACCTCAGAGGGACAGGCCTGACACATGGCCAGAGCACCAAGACCCTGTCAGCCACACAGCTCAGAAGTAAAGGGAGGAAAAAAAAGAAAGAAAGAAAATAATAAAATAAAATAAAATAGTTATAATAAAAAATTATTAAAAATTTAAAAAGTAAAAAGTAATAAAAAAGGAAAAAAAGAAAGAAAAGAGCAACCAAACCAAAAAACAAATCCACCAATGATAACCAGCGCTAAAAACTATACAAAAAAGAAAACAGACAGAGAGAACCCTAGGACAAATGGTAAAAGCAAAGCTATACAGACAGAATCACACAAAGAAGCATACACATACACACTCACAAAAAGAGAAAAAGCACAAAAATATATATATCTATATGTAAAACAAAAGGAAGAGAGCAACCAAATCAATAAACAAATCTACTGATGAAAATAAATGCTAAATACTAAAGTAAGATAATCATAAAACCAGAAACAAAATAGATGCAGAAAGCAAACCCATGTCTACAGTTGCTCCCAAAGTCCGAAGCCTCAATTTTGGGATGGTTTGTTGTCTATTCAGGAATTCCAGAGATGCAGGGAACTTCAAGTTGATTGTGGAGATTTAATCCACTGCTCCTGAGGCTGCTGGGAGAAATTTCCCTTTCTCCTCTTTGATTGCACAGCTCCTGGGGTTCAGCTTTGGATTTGGCAGTGCCTCTGCATGTAGTTCACCCTCTGGCATCTCTTCTTCACCCAGACAAGAGGGTGTTAAAGGAGCAGCTTCTTAGGGGGCTGTGGCTCACTCAGGCTGCAGGGAGGGAGGGGTGTGGTATGCAGGGCCAGCAGCAGAGGCCAGTGTGACATTGCAACAGCCTGAGGCATGCCGTGTGTTCTCCTGGGGAAGTAGTCCCTGGATTACAGGACCCTCACAGTGGTGGGCTGCACAGCCTCCCAGGAGGGGAGGTGTGGATAGTGACCTGTGCTTGCACACAGGATTCTTGGTGCCTGCAGCAGCAGCCTTAGCATTGCATGCGTGTCTCTGGTGTCCGCACTGATAGCCGTGGTTTGCACCCGTCTCTGGAGCTTTTTTAGGCGGTGCTCTAAATCCCCTCTCTTTGTGCACCTGGAATCAATGGTCTCTTGCCTCTTATGCAGTTCCAGACTTTTCCCCAGACCCCCTCCCAGCTAGCTGTGGTGCACTAGCCCCCTTCAGGCTGTGTTCACACAGCCAACCCCAGTCCTCTCCCTGGGATCTGACCTCCGAAGCCCGAGCCTCAGCTCCCAGCCCCCACCTGCCCCAAAGGGTGAGCAGACAAGCCTCTTGGGCTGGTTAGTGCTGGTTGGCACTGATCTTCTGTGTGGTAATCTATCTGCTTTGCCCTCTGCACCCCTGTTGCTGTGCTCTTCTCCATGGCTTTGAAGCTCCACCCCCACCCTCCATCTGCCCCCGTCTCTGCCAGTGAAGGGGCTTCCTAGTGTTTGGAAACCTTTCCTCCTTCACAGCTCCCTCCCAGAGGTGCAGGTCCCACCCCTATTCTGTTGTCTCTGTTTTTTCTTTTTTCTTTTGCCCTACCCAGGTATGTGGAGATTTTATTGCCTTTTGGGGAGTCTGAGGTCTTCTGCCAGCATTCAGTAGGTGTTCTGTAGGAGTTGTTCCACATGTAGATGTATTTCTGATGTATTTGTGGGGAAGAAGGTGATCTCCGCATCTTACTCCTCTGCCATCTTGAAGGTCCTCCTACCCTTATTTAGTTTTCTGGAGGTTTAAATTCCTATCATACATTTAATTCCCTAGAGTTTTTTTTTGTTGTCAAATACTCCTTTATTTTCAGTACTCTATTCTTGTTTCATATATACATTACCTTGTTTATTTGTCTGAGTGCACTACATATGTGTATATATGTATGGGTGTGTGTTTAAAATATATATGTTTTAAACTTCTTTTATATAGTATATGTTTTTCATAAGTTGATTTTTTTATATTTTACCTCTATCTTTCCTCACAAGTCTGATGGCCCTTTGCTGTCTGTGCAAGATTAATAATTGGGGATTTGAAAAACCTGATCTTGGAATTTCCCTATTTGAGACATAGAATCAAACATTTCTTCAAGGATGCCTCATTTCTTTTAGAGCAAATTTAGGAAATTACATTAGAAGTCACATCTGGTTACTAGAAATTTTCATTTCTCATGGGATGACATTGTTTCTAGGTCATTGCAGTGGAGAAGGTTAGAAAATATTGTTGAGTTTAGATATTTTGTTATGCCAGGAAGCAAGAAAGCTTTCAATAAATAATAGATCAACTTAAAAGGGCAGGACTCAGCTTGAAGAATCTCACAGTGGCCAAATGTTGACTCTTAGAGTGTCATAAAGAAAAATATTGTAGATTATATAGACATATTAAGTAAATGAAAACTTAGTCGTCTATAATAATAATAAGAAAAAGAGAAAGCCAGAAGAATTATACTTGCCATTATTTATGGTGGTTAATAAACAAAACACTCATTTTCAAAATTGGTTATTAATAGAAAAGTGTTACCATATACTTTCCTAACTTCGTGGAAGAATGAAATTTCTGGGTAGCAAATTAATCCTAGTCAATGACTAAAAACTGTGCTGAAGAATGCCAACTTAAATGAATTGAAGAAATGATACATTATGGAAATCATTTTCAAATATTGATTCAGGTAATAAATATCAATTGGTTCTTAAAACATAAGGTAGAAGATTAATGAAGATTTCTGCACTCCTTATATTGTAAAATTTTATACAGGCTATGAATATTTTATATAGGAATGAATATGCTAATGAAAGAAAGATGACGCTCATATTACTGAACACCAATTATATGGCAGACATTACTAGTTGCTTTAATGATGTTTTCTCATTTAATCTTCTTAAAAATACCATGATGTAGTGGCAATATAGTTTAAAAGGGGAAAAAAATTAAGATCACAGTAGTTAAGTATCTTGGCAAGGGTTACATAGTAGGAAGTGACAGAGTTAAAATTCAAACTCTAATCATGCTGATACTTACTCTGTCCTATAAGCCTCAAAAGTAGGTTATATAATACTTATGTTTTTGCTTGAATTTATCAATCTAAATTTAGTATTGTAGAATGGTATCATAGATTTTGTATGGTATCTAGAAAGGACTTTAATTTTTAAAAGATTATGTTCTAAGACACTTTGGACTCAGCCTCACTTGTGACCTGGGGCACAAAGCCAGGTAGTTTATTTTGTTGAGGATAACATGTACATTTGTTGACACTTTTCCTCTTTACAAATATTCAAAACAAAACAAACCACAAACCTGTAAATTAAACTTTAAAAGTACTTCTGAATAATTTTCATTGAGGAAATGATAGAAAGTGGAATGATGTGTTCAGGTTTTATACACATGTGTATTAGTATCAGAGGTACAAAATACAGTGTTTCCTTATCCAGCACTGCATGTATTAAATTATTTACTTGATAGAAGAATCATCTACATATATTTTTATGTTAATGTTCAACTTTACTTCCCTCAAGTTAAACTTATAAGGTATTATTTCTAATAGTTGCTTCAGATAACCTGAGCTATTTTGCAAATGATATGTCCAATAAGGGGTTAATATGTAAACTATGTAAAGAACGTACACAACTCAATAGCAAAAAAAAACAAACAATCTACCTAAAAATATGCAGAGGACCTGAATAGACATTTTTCCAAAGAAGACATCCACATGGCCAACAGGCACAGGAAAAGATGTTCAACATCACTAATCATCAGGGAAATGCAAATCAAAACCATAATGAGATATTACCTCACACCTGGCAGAATGACCATTGTCAAAAAGACAGCAGAAACTAACACAACACTAAAGCAATTATACTCCAATAAAGATGTTAAAAACAAACCAAACCAAACAAAAAAAAAACACAAAACAAAAAAACAACTGTTGGAGAGGGTGTGGAGAAAAGAGAACCCTTGTACACTATTGGTGGGAATGAAAATTGGTGTGACCACTCTGAAAAACAGTATGGAGGCTGCTCAAAACATTAGAACTAGAACCACCATATGCTCTAGCAAATTACTCCTGGGTATTCATCCAAAGATAATGAAAACACTAATTTGAAAATAAATATATATGCATCCAGCGTTTATAGCTACATTATTTAGCCAAGATATGGAAGCAACCTAAGTGTCCATCAACAGATGAATGGATAAAGAAGATGTGGTATATACATATATAATGTACTTTTCACTCAGCCATTAGAAAGAGTGAAATTTTGTGATTGGAAACAACACAGATATACATAGAGGGTATTATATTTAGTGAAATAAGTCAGATTGTGAAAGACAAATACTGTATGTTTCAATTATATGTGGAATCTAAAAAATAAAACCAAGAGCAAATATAACAAAACAGATATAGACTCACAGATACAAAGAACAAACTAGTGGTTACCAGAGGGTAGTGAGGTCGGGGAGTGGCAAAATTGGTGAAGGGGATTAAGAGACATAAACTATATTATGTATAAAATAAATAAGTTACAAGGATGTAGTGTACAACATATGGAATATAGTCAATATTTTATAATAACTTCGTATAGCGTGTAATCTATAAAAATATCAAGTTATTATGTTGCACACCTGAAACTAATATAACACTGTAAATCAGCTATACTTCAGTTAAAAAGAAAAAGGTCTCACAGTAGAATGTAGTTGTCTACCTTTCCCCAGTGTGGGATCCTCAAGTCTACATGCCCTATAGTTCTCTTATCTGACATCACCAAAGAGTTGACATACCAAGTGAGAAAGATGAAACGTATATACTACTAATAATTTTATTACACAGCAGATGTTCTCTCCTCAGGCAAAATGGGATTACTTTTCCATAAATATAGGCCTCCCCACCTTAATTATCTTGTCAGTCTTCTTGCAACCCATCATTCTCTACCTCCTCCCAGTTCCTGTTCCAAATAGTAGAAGGAATGTGACAGTGGGAAGCAGTTCTATATTGGACTGAGAATATTGTTATGTATAATAATTCATCTGTTTTATTACAAGCTAATTTTTTATCTCTATTATTAGTATCTGTACCACTTTCCTTAGAAGTTTATTACATGTCAAAATGCTTACTGTTTTGATGGAAAATTGATAAAACCAAAAGTTTTAGTATTAATAGCAAAGTTTGACAAAATTGTTTTTGCTTTTCCTTATGCTTTAAAAAAACAAATGGTTAAAAATTTGAAAAGGCAGCATCAAACATGTCTTGCCATTTTGCTATGCCTGTTCCTGCTTCAAAAATTGTTTTTTTATTCATTCATCCATTTATTTATTATTAATTCTTCAATAAACAGTTATTGAGCCCTGCCAAGGGCCAGATATTTAACTAGGCCTTGCGAGTTCAGCAGTGAAGAGACAGATATCTGTTGTGGTGTGAGTCCATGGAGATTATGTTCTAGCAGATCCCCTTTTGTGTGTCTGCCCCAGTCCATGGGTTGGCATATACCATCTTCCCAGAATCTGGCACAAAGCTTCCACTTCCAGACTTGAGTCAAATCTGGATTCGAGTATCAATACCAAGTAGCTGGATGAACTTTGACAATTTTTTTTCACTTCTCTGATCCTTGCAGTTAATAAAAGACGATAAAATATCTGGCAGCACTGAAATAATCAAGCGAAGTAACATGTGCAAAATATTCTGTAAAAATGTTAGTATCCGTCCTGTGATCTAACATGACTAGAATTTTAGATTAAAAAAAACTATTATTTTTCTTCCTAAGAATCTTTGGTCTACTATGGAATGCCAATCCTAATGATTCATATTCTATCTTTTATCAGGATAGAACCCCCTTTTTTCAAAATGTGACAATCTATTTATATCGAAAAAAATACTGTCTAACTCTTTCCCTCTATCACCCCCAAATCTCAAAAGATATGAAAGGATCTCAAGTTTAAAACCAGAAGACAGGAAAACATGGGAACATCTCTTTCAATGCAACCAAGCACATTGTATTTTCCTCTAAAACTAAAGTTAACAGTTCCTAATGGCCCGTTGTCTGGATTAATATAAAGAACGGTGACTTTGTAAGCACCTGCTAGGCAGCTCTGTAATGAGTAGCAGTCCTTGCAGTCAGGTTCAAAGACAAATAAAATTGGACGACAGAATTTCGCTTCTTCAAAGTTACTTAACCCGTTGGAAGTCTTTTATATGACAGTCTGCAGCTGTTGACGCCTCCCTCTGAGGCAGCCTTCCCTAGGTAGTGCAGAGCTACTTGCCAGAGAATCTCTCTCACTGCTGGTTTCTTCTCTCCTACTGCAATAATTGTGTTCCAAGCTGGGATCCATATACAGATATCCCAGCTGGAAGGGGAAACCATGAGAGAGAAGGAGGAACGTATTAGGCTGTTGATTCTGATTTTTCCATGAATTTTCTTAAACTGTAATGCCAAACCATTTATGGGTCTCAGAGTTTTGTTTAATCAATTTATGATATTCAGTGGGGGCCTACAGAGAGTAAATAAGTTTAGAGGCTTTAGAAAACAAGCAGAAAATGCCTCCAAGCTGTTGCTTAGTCCAAACAAGTGGTCACTAGACAGGAAAATGGGTGAGAGTCAGGGCCCAACTGGGAGAAAATTAGCTGCTGACCCAGTGGTGCCCAGGATTACTGAGTCAACATCCCAGTCTACTTCATAGAATTTAAGGGACAATGTGGCTTGTCTCATGAGCGAGGCAAAGGAAGGGAAGTGCCTCTTTAAAAACAGCAAATTTTCAGGCTACCAGGAGCAGACGCTCTCTCAGTTGTGAAAGGGGCTGAGATACAAAGTCTTATAGCAGGCGGGGCAGTCTTTCTTGCAGGAAGTCTGATTCCACAGACACATTGGTAAGAGCTTGTTTGCTTGTGTTCTCGGAGTCTGGAAAAGTAATTCAGCACAGCTTTAACTGTGACCTTTGATTATCTCCCTAATCCTTGCTTACCCAAGATGAGTAATAAAACTGTCCTTTGCAGAATCCGTTATCTCCAGTAGAAACCTCAGATGCCAACTTCAAAGGTGAGGAAGAATCAGACTGTGATAGAATTTAATGATTTATTTTCACTTCAAGTGGGAGAGAAAAATATTCAGAAGAAAAACAAGAGTGAAAATGGAATTTTGATTACAGCAGTCTGCTAATTAATTTGCAAAGTGTCCTGAAATCATCAAAATAAATAATGAGCAACAAAACTGAGCAGGAAGCCATGTATGAGATGCAGTGTGGAACAAATATTTGAATACGTTTTTATTTATGTTCCTATTAAAGAGTGCGAGACCTGGGTGGAAAACACAGCCCACGTGTTTTTGAGAATTATGTTTTATGTACACCATGTCATTTAATTTGTCCTGCAACTTTGATTAGCACGTTTGTTTTCTTCTTTTCACTGATGAAATGTGAGGTGTAGAGTAGCAGGACCTTGTGTAAGGACTTACCAGTAGTAAGTGAAAGAACCAGAATGTGAACATTATGCCGTTTATAAGCAAAAGGATAGAAAAGGATAGCTGTGTGAACTGCTGCTTCTCAGCCTCCACCATGGAGGTACCTGGGCCTTTAGTACTCATTTTCCAAGAGGGTTGTGGAGAGCTTGGTTTTAGCACAGATAGTGAGATCCGAAGAAATGCATTGCTTCAAACACTGGGCTACAGCCAGAGCCTAGGCGTAGTGCAGTTCAGAGTCAGAGAGGCAGTAGCTCCACACTGCCAGATTATTGATATGGAGTGACTAAGAGAATTTTCCCTGCAGTTCAGAGTTTGAATCCTACCCTGCCTAGCTGTATGACTAAGCAAATTACTAACATTTCTGTGTTTTCTAGGCTTTTTATAAGGATTAAATGAGTTAATATATGAGAGGAGTTTCCACATGAGAGGAGTTAATATATAAGAGGAGTCCTTGTTCTTTTTTCTATTATTATCAGTGCTTTCATAGGAGGAACTCAGAAATGTGCAGGAAATAAGAAATCTGATACCACGACCTGGGTAATATGGCCAGTGGTAGCCTAGACTAGGCTTCAACTTAGACTAGGCTGCAACTGTGCGGAGTAAGAGAGAGCCCTCACTTTGTAGGTGCGTTTTCTTACCGCAGGTGTCCTTATGCCAGACACTCTGCCTTCTGCGAAAAGCGTCCTTGTGGTGTCCCCAGCTCACGGCCACAGACGCTTGCACTGCTGGAGAGTGGACAGCGCTGCACTGCCAGGTGCAGGAACTTACTGCCTGCGTCTATGAGGAACAAGAGACGGCCTGGGCTGGTGAGGGCTCCAAACACCCAGTATGCAGTGACGTTTTATCAGATTGAGTCCAAAGGCTCTTGGGGCTGTCTCATCAGGAGTTGAATTTATTACCAGTGGACACATTTTCAAGGACTATTTGTCTGCCAGAGAAAGATTACTTCGATCAGTCTGTAGTAAAAGGAGAAATGTTAGAAAGGATACAGGACTCTCTCACAGAACTTTCAGCCTAGGAGTATATCTGGGACTCACACAGCCCTGAACAAAAGCACTGGAAACCTCTGAGGAGCCCATATATTTTCATCCCAGAGGACATACGGTCTTCTCTGAAAATCTGCTCTATTTTCATCCCAGAGGACATATGGTCTCTGAAAATCTGCTGTATTCTTTGTTACTTCTTTTATCTTCACAGAGTGGATTTTACACATTTGTAATCTGACAACAAGAGCCCCAGCCCAGCTTTACTTGATGTCTTCGTTCAAGAGCTGGTGGAGGTTAATTAATTCTACTTCCAGCTTTCTGGATGGAAGAAGAACAAGTCTGATTGGCTAGGGCTTCACCATTTCTACATTTTATCCAATCAGCAAGGAGGAGGATTTTTTTTTTCTTATAAAGGCATGGAAATAGATTCTTTTAAACTTAAATAGATTCTCTTAATCTTAAATAGGTTCTCTGAGAAGAGAGTGTGAGATGGGAAGGAAATCTTCATCAGAAAAGATAAAAAAATGTTTAAATTCAGTTTAAAGTTAGAGTTATATTCTTCAGAGCCTTCCAAAATTTCACAAAAGTCATTCTCTACCAGGTGGATGGGGCCAGTTTTCCAGACAAACAAACTCTGATATTTTTTGACCAGACAATGAACTTTCTTTCTTCCATTTCTTATTTAAAATATATGATTATGGTTATCACAATGAATTAGAATTTCTGATCATTAAAATCATGTAAACAGATTGACTCATAATTCTCCAGTATACTTAGATATAGTGCTGAAACACTCCTGTTCTCAAACAGGGCAGTTAATAAGGAAAAAGGGACAGGAGAGTAGTTATACCTAGATCAAGAGATAGCTCCTCCCTCAGTTAGTAGATGATAATGTGACAAAATAATGGCATGGAATCAATTCATGTTGGCAGGATCAGCATTTTAAAAGATAAAGAATTTGGGGTATGAATATGTGAGGTGATCAATACTAGTGAAATGCTCTTGTGGTATAACATGGTAAGTATGGATGTTTAATAATTTTATTAGTTATAAGTTTAACATTCTCCTCTGTGATGCATAACATTTTCCATCCATCTAATTGCCAGCATCTTTTTAGATTAACCAGGTCTTTCACCTTGTTAATTCCCCTTAGTCTGGTTATCTCTAATCTAGGCATGTGAACTTTTGTCTATTAAACAAGGTAAAATAACTTTCAGAAAACAATGTAAAATATGTTTAAATTTAATTCTTCATTAGTGAGAAGAGAATATAAATGTGTTCCAGACGATGTAAACCCATAAGAGTGAGATGCCAGATGTTCCTGTGATGAGTTTAGTCAAAGGGATAACTATATAACTCAGCATCACTGGCTGTTACCCTTTTAACTATTAACAGCACTTATAATGTATAGCATTCTTTTAATTCCTTGTTTTGTGCATTAAAAATAACTGTGTTATTTTTACCTATGTTCACGAAAAGTTATACTCTGGGATATTCTTAAACTCAACTATTACAAAGTGCAAATAACGAGATGCCTAGCAGCAGTAGGATGGATAAATGGTAGCATGTCCACAAATAGAATTCTATACAGCAATAAGAATAAATGGATGAATCTCAGTACTATGTTGAGTAAAAGAAACCAGACTCAAATAATTGCGTGCTGTATAATTCATCCAAATAAATTACAGAACTAATAGATGATTTTGGAAGTCAGAAAAATGGTTTCCCTTAGATGGAATATTATCAGTGGAAAGTAGCACAAAAAAGGGGTACTCTGTGCTAGTGTTGACTATTCTCAGTATTGGTGCCAGTTACATGGATTTGTTCAATTTATGAAAATAACTGAATTGTGCACTTATGGTAATAATTTTTCATGAAACATTTTTTAAAAGCATACAGAATGTTTAAAAGTGATTATTGATAATCTAAGAATGTAAGAAAATAAATATTAATTCTCTATTGAAAAAGATGGGTTTACTTTGAATTTACACTGAACAAGGTAAAGTGTCATGTCTTATACATTAGATTCTAGAGGAAAAGAAAGGTTTTCAGACAAGCTCAGTGGTAAAGGTTGTAGAAAGAAAATAAAATAGAGCAACATTTCTCAGGGGAAATGAGACAACTCAATGGTCCATTTCACACTGATTAAGTAAGGACTGAATTGCATACACTTGCTTAAAAGATAGAGTGCATACTTAAATAAAAGTGGCTGATTAGGAAATGTGTTATCAACCTTGACAAACAAGAAAGTTGTAGTTAGTTCTAAGTTGGGATATGAGTATACTAGTTAAAAGAAATGAATGCAGTTATTATTTTTATGAGGTACACATTATATTTAATATTGGAAAAAAGTCATGAGTGCAAAGAAGAATTATTTTTTGAATGTCAGGTAGGAATTTAATAGTAAGAGTTGGGATTCTACAGTTCCCTCTCATAATACTAATTATGCTATATACTGTTTATTATTCATCGTCTGTTTTACCTAAGGTTAGTCTACCTAAGCCTCCTTTATTTGGCTTTTTCTCTTTGATGCCCAGCACATGTAATAGTATGCATTAAAAATTGTCACTATGCTAGAATGGTAGTTACCAGGGCCTGGGTTAATGGGGAGAGGTTGATGGGGAGATACTGTTCAAAGAGTATAAATTTCCAGTTATAAGGTGAGTAAGTTCTGGGGATCTAATGATTAACATGGTGATTATAGTTAATAATACTGTATTGTATGCTTGAGAGTTTCTAAGAAAGTAGATCTTAAATCTCACCACAAAAAAGAAATGGTAATTATATGATGTGATGTTATGGAGGTGTTAGCTAACACTATGGTTGTAATCATTTCAGAGTATATAAGTATCAAATCAACAGATTTTCACCTTAAGCTTACACAATATTATATGTCAATTATATCTTAATAAAGCTGGAAAAAAATCATCATAATAAATAGGCACTAAAATATTAAGGGGGTAAGCAATGTTAGTTCAAAGCAAGATACCTGTAATAAATAACCACTAATAAACATTGATTGGTGAGGGCTATGAATGTCAAGTAATCTGATCCTTTTCTTATATATATGTATCTGATAGAGCTAAATATGCCCAGCTTCTCTGAATCCAATAATCAGGTGACCATCAAGCTAACTAAGCAGAAATTTCAGTGGCCACAATGGCAGAGAACACAGTCCTTAGAAAACAAATTTAGGATGGTATTCACAAAACAACCACCACCACCACCGCAAATAGCAATAATAACAAACCCTTAGTGGAGGGCAATCAAAAATTAAAATAACTGAAATGAAAAGTTTACTACAGGGACTCTATATTAGATTTCAACTGGTAAAGAAAGGATCAATTAACTAGAAGGTAGGTCAATTGAGGTTATCTAGGCTGAGAAACATAAAGAATGAAGAAACATGAACAGAGCCTCGGAGACCTGTGTATTTATTTACAAGATGAAGTGTACCAGCATAAGCATAATGGAAGTCATAGAAAGAGAGGAGAGAGGGGAAAAAAGTGTGTGTGTGGGGGGAGGGGATGCATGAATTTGAAGAAAGAATGACTGAAAACTTGTCAAATTTGATGAAAGATGTCAATTTACATATCCAAGAAGCTCAGCAAATTCTGACTGGTGTAAACTCAGAGTTTCACGCCTAGACACATCATAATCAACCTATTACAAGCCAGTGCAAAAAACTTTTGAAAGCAGCAAGACAGAAGAGAATCATCATGAAGGGGCATCCCTAATAAGATCAACAGATGATATCTCATTAGAAACCATGGAGTCCTGAAAGATGACATATTTAAAGTGCTGAAAGAATAAAACTGTCACCAAAAATTCTATATACAGGAAATCCCTCCCTCAGAAATGAAGTTAAGACATTTGCAGATAAAAAAAACCTGAGAGAATGTGCTGCTTTCACACCTGCTCTACAAAAAATGCTAATGGACTTGCTCTATGAAAAATACTGATGAGAGTCATTGAAATGAAATGACATTTCAGTCTCTGAAATGAAAAAACACTAAACAGTTACTAGAAGCCACCTGAAGAAGTAAAGAGCAGTAAACTACATAGGTAAATATTTTAAAAAAACATATAAATATACTTTTTGTTCGTAACTGTTTTTTTCTCCTCTTTGATTTTACAGACTACTGCAAAAGCAATGATTATAAAACTGTATTTATGGGCTTATAACATATAAAGATGTAATTTATACAATAGTAATAGCACAAAGGGGGAGAGAGCTATATAGTAGCAAAATTTTGTATACAATTAAAAATGTCAATAATCTGAACCAGATTGTTATAAATTAAGATGTTGTAATCCCTAGGGAATCCACTAAGAAAATAACTAAAAATAAAAAGTAGAAGAAATGACAAGGGAATTTAAATAATGAACTAGAGAATATTTATTTACATAAAATAAGGCATCAGTGTAAGGATAGAGGAACAAGAAAAACATAAAATTTATAGAAAAGAATAGCAAAATGATGGACATAAATCCTTTTTTATCATAACTACCTTAAACATAAATGTATTAAACAGTCAATTCAAAAGGCTGCAATTGGAAGAATGGATTAAAAATGATCTAGTTGTATAGTGTCTTTAAGGGACACATTTTTAATTCAAAGGCACAAGTAATTGAACACAAAGGAATGTAAAATGATATACTGTGCAAACAAATTTTAAAGAGCTGGAATGGCTGTACTATCAGAAAATATATACTTTAAGAGAAAATTGTTCTTAAAAACAAATAAAATTTTATAAGGGTAAAAGTGCTATTCATCAGGAGATCATAACAATGCAAACATGTAAGCAACTAACTGCAGAACTCCATACCACCTGAAGCAACAATGACAGAATTGAAGGGAAAATAGACAATATACAACAATAATAGTTGGAAATTACAACACCCCATTCTAATAATGGATAAAACAACTGGATAGAAGATCTAAAAGGAATAAGAGAGTTGAATATCATTATAAGCCAATTAGATCTAACAGACATCTATAGAAGACTTCACCCAATCATAGTAGAATACACATTCTTCTCAAGTGCACATGCTGTATTCTCCAGGATAGTATATACATTATACCATAAAACAAGCCTCAATGAATTTGAAAGTATTCAAATCATGCAAAGTATGTTCTCCAACCATAAAGTAATGAAATTAGAAATCAACAACTTAAGGAATTTTGAGAATTTTTTTTTAATGTGGAAATTACATGAAACACTCTTTAACAACCAATGAGTCATGAAAGAAATCACAACAGAAGTAAGGTAATATTTTGAGAATATTGAAGGAAAAGACACGGTATTCAAAATATATTGGATGAAACAAAACACATACCTAGAGGGAATTTCATAACTGTAAATATGTATATTAAAAAGAAAAATGATATCAAGTCAATAACCTAACCTCTAACCTTAAGAAACTAGAAAAATAAAAGCAAACTATGTCTAAAGCAAGCAGAAGGAAGAAAAAAAAATAAAATTTAGGGGGGAAGTAAATGAAATAGAAGAACAAGAGAAAAAATCATTGAAAACAAAAGCTGGTTCTTTGAAATGATTAACAAAATTTACAAAACTCTGGCTAGACTAATCAAGGGGGAAAAAACCAATAAAATCATGAATAATGGAGGGGACATTATCATTGACTTCATAGAAATTTTTAAAAGGATTGTAAGGAAATACTGTGAACATTTGTTTATCAACAAGTGATTAACCTAGATGAATTTGAAAAAATCCTAAAATCACACAGTTTACAAAACTGACTGAAGGAGCAAGAAAATCTGAACATGCCTGTAACAAGTAAAGAGATTTAGTTAGTAATAAAAAACCTGCTAGCAAAGAAAAGCCAGGAGCCAGATGGTTTTGATGGTGAAATTTACCAAACTTATAAAAAAGAATTAACAAAAGTGCTATACTCATTCTTCCAAAAAATGAGCCAAGGAGAGAACACTTACCCAAAACTTTTATCAATCCAGTATTATTAGATACCAAAACCTGACAAAGACATCACAAGAAAAGAAAATTACAAGCCAGTATTGCTTATGAAAATAGACCTCAAAATCCCCAATAAAAGTAAACTGGATATCTACATGCAAAAATTAAGTTGTACTCTCTACCTCACACCATATAAAAAAATCAACTCAAAATGAATCCTAGATCTAGGTGTAAGAGCTAAAATTTTGAAACTCTTATAAGACATAAGTTTAACTCATAGGTTTTGATTAGGAAATAGTTTTTTTAGATACGACACCAAAAATATAAGTGAAAAAAAGATATAGATTGTTGGACTTAATCAAATTTAAAAACTTCTGTGCTTTAAAGAACACAATCAAGAAAGTGAAAAGACAACTTACAAAATGTGGAAAATCTTTGCGAATTATGTATCTAATAAGAGCTTAGTGTCCAGTTTATATGTAAAATATTATGACACAAAAATAAAATTACTTAATTTAAACAATAGGCAAAGGATTTGACTAAACATTTTTCCAAGGAAGATATAAAAATGATTAATAAGCATTATGAAATAGAAACATATAGACATAGAAAACAAAATTTTGATTACCAAAGGTGAAAGGGGGAGGGATAAATTAGGAGTATGGGATTAACAGATACACACTACTATATATAAAATAGATAAACAAAAAAGATTTACTATATAGCACAGGGAATGATATTCAATATCTTGTAATAACCTGTAATGGAAAAGAATCTGAAAAAGAACATATATATGTATATAGATAAATAAACTGAATGACTTTGCTGTACACCTAAAATTAACACAATATTGTAAGTCAACTATACTTCAGTAAAGTAAAAAAAGCAGACTAATAAGCAAACAAAATATGCTCCACATCATTAGAGAGTGGAGAAATGCAAACCAAAGCCACAAAGAGCTACCACTTCATACCCACTAGAGTGAGTAATACACAAAAGAGAAAATAACGAGTCATGGTGAGGATGTTGAGAAGTGGGAACACTCATGCATTGCTGGTCGTTTTGTAAAATGGTGCAGCCATTTTGGAAAACAGTTTGGCTGTTCATCAAAATGTTAAACATAGATTTACCCAGATATTACATTCCTTTCTATATACCCAAGATCATTGAAAACTTATCTTCACACAAAAGCATGTACAAGAATAGCCACATCAATTCCAATAGCCAAAAAAGTGGAAACAACTCAAGTGGTCATCAACTGATGAATAAGCAAAATGTGATATAGTCATACAAAGAATTTTATTTGGCAATAAAATGATAAGAAGTACTGATATGGGCTACAACATGGGTAAACTTTAAATAGCATTATGATAATGAAGGGGGCCAGTCACAAAGGCCCCATATTGTATCATTCCATTCACATTAAATGTCCAGAGAAGAAGATTCATAGAGACAAAGTATATTGGTGGTTTTCAGGGTCTGGCAGAGAGGGGAATGGGAGCAGTTGCTAATGGGAAGGGGGTTTCTTTTGGGGGTGATTAAAATGTTCTTTAGTTACAAAATGGTATGGGTTGCACAAGTCTGAATATATTAAAAGCCACTGAATTGTATACTTTACGGGGATGAATTTTATGCTACGTGAATTATATCTTATTAAAGCTGTTTTTTAAAAAAATAATCTAGAACTCATGGCCTCGTATGAGGTGTAGTGATTTTTTATGAAAATTTAAAATAATTGGTAGATGTGTTAACATATTTCTGTGTTATTTAATCAGTGTACATAAAGATTTTTCATAATGTCAGGTCATATCTTTCCCTCTTAGGTCTAGTATCCATCTCTTCCAGCTTTTTATTGCCAAATGTACTATTCCTGGCTCATTTCATCTCTCAGAATGTGAGGAAAAGGCAGCAATTCCATTTTTTCTCACAACGTCATGTCTCTTCAGAACCTGTTTTTATTGCAACGATACAGATTTCTTGCTCTGCCATTCCTTGATACCATTTACTTAATGCTCTTTGTGTCATTATTCATGGTGCTGCAGCATCCCTACTGCCACCCACAAATACAGGCTTCCAATGATTCTATCAAAAGTTGTGACTCTGTTCTTTTGGTGATGACCGAAAGTGTAGGTCTTACTCAGAGCATGCAAGAAAATATAAGCAACGGTTTGTTTCCTGGTCACATTGTACTTACCATTTGGAGTTTTACATCATAAATACAAAATAACACATGTTCCACCTTGTCTTATACAGAACACTTCAGGCCCTAAACCACCACATCCTAGAATGTGAACTTTTTCCAATATTAACCATACTCTAGTCTTCCAAACACCACCATCAAGTGGAAGGACAGGGGAGGGACTGTTGGTAGATTGAGAAGGACAGTTATATTTATACAAAGGACATCCTTTCCTCATCTGGCTGGGCCTAAAATTGACCCAGCAGAATGTGATATCTGCATATCAGTTGGAGGCAAGAGAGGACGTCACTTGGAACCCTATAAAACCCTTTGAAGAGGCAGACACAGCCACCACTGGAGGGCTGCCTAACATGTGCTCTAGAGCCTGTAAGAATGTGATGACTGTCCTTTGTCCAACGGCAGAGGGCACAGGAAGTAAAGGCCTCTTACCACCCATTCTGCCACCTTTGAACGCTTGGATCAAAGTGGGTACTGCAGTAGTGACATGGGCAGGTGAGCATTGACAGACCAGCAAAAGTTGATGCATGGGTCTGTCCTCCAGCTCAAGACCAAGGTGCAGTGGATAGTTGGTAGCCCAGAGCCCTGAACTCATAGCCAATATAAGTGAGAATCAACCAAAATCAGCATGACTACACCATTCTGGAAGGCCAATTTTGTAGAACCTTGAAAAAGAAATGCACTATAAGGCAGAGGAAATTATTCACTTGCCAGGCCACTCTCTTGGAAGTGAGCATGGCTTGGAGTCCCAGGATGACTTCATAGGCATGAGTCCTAGAGCTTGTTAGAGCATCTGGTGAACTTCACATGTGCAGTTGGGGAATTAATTAAGAGGCTTAGAGAGAGTTCTCAAGGACTGAAATGGTGACCAGGGTCCACATGGTGCTGGTCTGGGTTTCGATCACCAAGCTTAAATGGCAGGGCCAACCTCATCCCATCTCAGGCACTGGAAGGAGACTTAGAAATTGTTAAGAAAGTCAGTCCAAAGAGTAGGGTAACTGAGGTGAGGGGCCTGGGACAGGATTCTGGTTCAGTTCTTAGGAAAATTTTGTCTAAAGTATATGTATTCTTGACGAAGTTCTGATATAACTATTTTAATTTTCCTTTTGCTTAGAGCACTAGACAAGTGTAACCAGGATTGTGAGGGCAAGGTCTATGGCATGTGTGATTCAGATTGTAATGCTTCCCTCTTAGATGTTTGGTTAGGTCTGACTGCGTTATAGGCCTGATGAGTAGGTGAACTGGTGTGGTGTGATTTTAACATTTAATACAGAGTTCTTAACATTTTTGGTTTTTTGTCATGGAGTACTTTGGTCAAGGATTCATTTGTGGATCTGATTAAAAAAAAAAAAAGGGAAGTCCTGTCCTGGAATAAAATAAGCATTTCCTGGTATAAAATTTCAGAAGGGGGTTGAACTCTTAAAGTATCTCTTTGAACCCTAAACTTTACCTTAAGAATCTCAACATTTATGGGGAGTTGTGATTTCTGTTACAATATTTGCCTCCAGCACTTGTTGGTGAGAAACTTAAATTCTTTGTCCCTCAATACCTTAACTTTTCTTCATTTCATTATTTTTTAATCTATTCTTTTGCCTATGTTTAAAAGGACGGGTTCACCTGACCAGTTTAATATTAAATTGCATCTAATGTATATTTAAAATGATTGAGAGAAGTGTTATTATCTGATAAATTCTGATTTCTTCCTCTGTCCATCCTATGGC